>NC_139698.1:55988191-56645066 GCF_964188405.1 Protomyctophum parallelum | reverse complement strand
TCGACAAAATCAACACTGGACAACACATCATTCAACGCAGGCAGTTGATTTAGTTTTAGTCCATAGTAGGCATGTAACGATATATCGTATATCGATAGGCCCTATATATCGATATTATATCCTGACGATATGTATCGATTTATTAAAAATTAATATCGAGAGAGAAATGAGACAGACTCCATGCAGTCACTTTCAGCAGTAGAGGCCTGCAGAGAGGAGCTGTGTGTGTCTGTGACACAGGTGATGGTCGTTATTGATGCTCATTAATACATCAAGGAAGGCAATTATGTTTCTGCACTGTCAAATAGGTCTACAATACAAATTGTGAAAAAAGCTTGGGGGGGGGGGGGAGATAAATCATTTAAAAATAGATTTGTCTGGTAAATAATTGTGTTGAAAATATGGTGAAAAATCGTATTGTGAACCTCATATTGTGATACGTATCGTATCGTGAGTTGAGTGTATCGTTACATGCCTAGTCCTAGTCCATAGTCTTTTGAAGAAGAAAAATGATTGATACAATGACATGCGTTGTGAGCTTGTAGATCGGCTATTTTCAGCATGCAAGTGTAAAATGACTTATACTGGATGTCTTGTCCACTAGTCCCTTCCTAACATTTTAGTCTAGACGAAATTGTCAACACATTTAGTCTAGTTTTAGTCATCATATATAGCTTAGTTTTAATTTAGTTTCCCTTTAGTTTTCGTCAGTGAAAAAAAGGTAGTCGATGAACATTTTTAGTCATAGCATTTTAGTCGACGAAAACAATCCTGTGGTATGTATTGTGCAGATGATGGAGACGGGCTGTTACAAGGAGCTGAACGTGTTTGGCCCCGAGGGGTCCCAGGGGCCCAAAGACCTGGACTGGTCCCAGGCTCCGTCCCCAGAGACCCCAAAGCGCAGCCTGCTAGACCGCATCTTGCGCAGACACTAGCGTGAGAATGGAATTATTTTTTTATTTGCATTTCATTCACATTGCATACAGTGGTGAGCCTCCCTGGCACCACCACGTCTTTTGGTGGTACCACTTTATTCCATGCTGTCACCAGGAGATGGCAGCAGAGAGCTACTAATGGTCAGACACAGGCATTTTGTGTCAGTATGAGGCAGGAATGCTTTAAATGTAACCCTCGATTAAATCAAGTCATTTTGAGGCAGGGCAATCTATGAAATATAACACCCAGGAATTGCACATAATACAAAAATGATGCATGGCTTTTATTAGCTCTTTAACGTTATTTAAATTGGTATATTGAGTGGGCTATAATCTTATATTAAAATATAAGTTTCCTTAACCCCCACAAAACAAATGCTGGAATCTAATCATGTCAAATTATTGCATGAAGCAGTGGATGTCAACCTGTCTGTGGACCACCAGTGGTCCCTGAGGGGCTCCAGGTGGTCCCCAGCTAAATGGATAGTTGTTAACCAAATGGACCCTTATAGATATCTAACTCTATTCAACAAATAGTGGCAATAGTGGCCTGCCTGTCTGCCTGCCTGCCTGCCTGCCTGCCTGCCTGTGTGCCTGCCTGCCTGCCTGCCTGCCTGCCTGCCTGCCTGCCTGCCTGCCTGCCTGCCTGCCTGCCTGCCTGCCTGCCTGCCTGCCTGCCTGCCTGCCTGCCTGCCTGCCTGCTTGCCTGCCTGCTTGCCTGCCTGCCTGCCTGCAAAATTACAATATTTGCCTCTGAGATGTAAAAGTATTGGAAATGATTCGTTAATACTTTTTTTTTTCATTTCATGTTCATGTTTATTTCATTTATGGATAGCATTACATACATTACACACATTTTGCATATCTTACTTTTTTTTCATTTTCCATAAATGAAAAGGGACAGGAAGAAGATAAATCGTATTTATACCTGCCCCTCTACACACATTAATACATCAAGTACTAACTGTCGGGCTAACAGCCACGACAGCACATCACAAAAAAAAAAAAAATAATAATTTGAACCAAACCAAAACGAAAAGCAAAACAATAATTAAACCTCTAATTCATAATTTTTGATTTTCTCCAATGTAAACAGTTTCTTAAACTGAAATATTGCTTCACAGCTTTTCAACTCCCTCTTTTTTACATTCCATAACTGTATTCCTATGACGGAAATACAGAACTGTTTTAATGTTGTTCTCGCAAACCGGTGCTTAAAGTCATGCTTTCTTCTATGATCCTCATTTTCTGAACTGGGCACAAACAGTTTTTGTAACTGCTCTGGTAGGTCTCTGCTTTTTGCTTTATGTACTATTAACAAAGTTCTAAGTTCAACCAAATCCGTAATTTTTAACAACCTTGATGATATAAAAAGTCTATTAGTATGTGCTCTAAAATCTTCATTATGAATAATTCTTAAGGCTCTTTTTTGTAATAAGATCAGGGGAAGTATATTACTTTTGTACGTGTTGCCCCACACTTCCAGACAATACATGAAATATGGTAAGACCAAAGTACAATAAAGCATCCTCAGTATATTAATTTCTAAATCATATTTTACTTTATTCAAAATACAGAGACTTCTAGCAACCTTGCTTTTTACATGTGCTATATGATTTTTCCATGTCAATTTGTCATCTAAAACAACCCCCAGAAACTTGAATTCGTTAACTCTTTCGATATTCACACCATCTATGGAGAGTACCACTTCCTCTTGTTTCAGATAAGAAAAAATCATGAACTTAGTTTTTTTCAAATTTAATGATAACTTATTTTTATTAAACCATTTTTTTAGTTTTACCATTTCATTTGTAATTTTTTCTGCCAAGCAATTCAAATCATTGCCCGAGCAGAATAAATTTGTATCGTCTGCGAACAAAACAAACTGCATAATCCTTGATACTTCGCAAATGTCGTTAATGTATAAAATAAAAAGTTTAGGTCCTAAAACTGATCCTTGTGGGACTCCGCACTCAAGCTTCAAGCAATCTGATGTATAACCCCCCCACTGAACATATTGTTGCCTGTTATGAAGATAACTAATTAACCAATCTAATACAATACCTCTAACACCATATTTATACAATTTCGATATTAAAATAGTATGGTCAATTGTATCGAATGCCTTTTTTAAATCAATAAAGACGCCTATTGTATGCTCATAATCATCTATTGCGGAAGTTATTTCTTCTGTTATCTTCATAAGTGCCAAAGATGTGGATCGATTACTTCGAAAACCATATTGACTATCACTCAAAAGGTTATTCTTTTCAATAAATGAATTTAGTCTTTGTACATATAGCTTTTCAAGCACTTTTGAAAACTGTGAAAGTAATGAGACTGGTCTATAATTAGTAAACTCATGCTTGTCTCCAGTTTTAAAGAGAGGAATGACCTTTGCTGTTTTCATCCTGTCTGGGAAAACTCCTGTTCTAAATGAAAGGTTACAAATATAGTTAAGTGGTTTAATTATACAGTCAATTGTTTTTTTCACAATTGTCATATCTATCCCATCACTATCAGTTGATGTGTTGTTTTTTGAATTAAGAATAATGGATTTGATTTCCTTCTCCCTAACCTCTCCTAGAAACATGGACTGCATAATCTTACTCCCTTCCTCCCCTCCCCCATCACTTTGCCCATCCTGTGGAATTTCCTTAGCCAGATTTGGCCCAACATTAACAAAAAAAGAATTAAATTCATTTACCACTTCATTCATATTTTCTATTACTTTCTTGTTATCGTTTGTAAAATAAGTAGGCAAACCAGTGGATATCTTTGTATTCCCTATTACCTGGTTTAAAATGTTCCAGGTGCCTTTAAGATTATTCTTGTTTTCTTCTAACCTTTTATTATAATATTCTTTCTTTGCTTGTCTCTTTATTTGTGTCAATTTGTTTTTGTACTCCTTGTATTTGTTTTCATTAGCAGTTGTTCTAGATTTAAGGAAATCTTTATAAAGTTTATTTTTCTTCTTACATGCCTTTTGCAATCCTTTTGTTATCCAAGGTTTTTCATTATAACTGCTCCTATTTTTACATTGTATAATTGGGCAGTTATTGTCATAATGTAGTAGAAAACGTTTCACAAAACACTCATATGCCCCATTCACCTCCTCTGAGTAAACCCCATTCCATTCCTCCTGTAGAAGGTCGTTTCTTAATGTATTAATTGATTCATCTGTTCTTAGTCTCACATATCTATAGCGATTTTCCACTTTTTTACTCTTTATTTGACAATTATATGTTACAAACACAGGTAAATGGTCACTTATATTATTTATTATTAATCCACTCTTAATATTACTTTCTAAATGATTGATAAAGATGTTGTCAATTAATGTTGCGCTAGTCCTTGTAATTCGGCTGGGTTTGGAGATTAGGGGGTAAAACCCTCTACTGTATAGAGTGTCTAAAAAGTCTGAAGTTGCTTTATGTTTCAATACATTAATAAGACCTATGTTAGTATCTCCACAAATTAAACATGTCTTATTTTCATTCAATTTGTTCATTAATTCCTCCAAATTGTCTTTAAACATTTCTACATTATTTTGTACCCGGTGTTCTGTACACACACATGATTACAATATTCCTTTTCCCCTCTAATTCTATTTCCACTGTTAAACACTCCATCAAATCATCTATGTTAATTGTCATGTTTTCAACCACTTTACACCTCAGGTCACTATCTACAAACAGGGCCACCCCCCCCTACCTCTCTTGTTAGTCCTATTGGTGTGATACAATTCATAACCCTCCAAATAAAAGTTAGAACCTCTGTTTTTGTTCATCCATGTCTCTGATAATGCAATCACCTTGAATTTCGTCTTAAATGTATCCAAATAATCCTTAATCTCTTTAAAGTTTGCATACATGCTTCTTGCATTGAAATGAATAAGTGAAAAAGAATTGTCCGATTTAACATTGTCTTTCACTTGAGCATCAGTGTAATATTTACAAATGTCACCAATGTTATTAAATACATTACTCTCCGGATCAATGTCATTTAACTCATGCATGTCATCATCATCATCATCTTCCATATCACATCCGTTTATACTGTGATTCAGTGACTCAGCCATATTTCATATATTGTATCACACGCACACATGTACACTCCTCTGACGCACGCACACCGTTTTTAAATAGATCGACATACATGCACACCCTCACTGATGCACACACAGAGGCACAGATGCCCACAGAATTAAATGGATGGACATTCACGCACACACTCCATGACGCACACACACATGCCCGAATGCTCACACACACAGACTCGCACACCTCAATAGCAACAACACTCACTCTTGAAGCAGCAACAGAAAGTAATAAAAATAAATAATTAAAGGTCCGTAAAGCGGCGCGCAACGAGTCCGACAGGAGGCCGCATAGGAGAACAAAAATATACAGGATCACCGCACCACAGTCCAGAGTTAATATGACTTCTCCCTCAAAAAAGAAAAAAGAGAAAGACGAACGCTGAATCCAATTACAGTTACATCGTCCATGCAGTGCTATTTCAAGTCTGTCCAATATAAGAAGCCAGCATGCAAAAAATGTCCCCATGCTGAAAAAAATATCCCATTGAAAAGTAGTCACTCCACGCTCCATGCAAAAATATGAAAAAAGAAAATATATATCCAGAGAGAAAAAATGAGGAAGCAAACACGACAGTTCCATGCAAAAAAATGATAGAAGGAAAAAAGAAGAAACGACAACTAGTCCATGTTTCATATAAGCCTCTAAGCCATCATCAGGTTGTAATTTCATTCGGCATATTCGTCAAGGTCGCTGAGGTCCCTTACCTTGATGACTTTAGCTTCTTCGGGAGTGTCTCCATTTAGTCGAATGAAGACACTGCAATCCCGCGTCCACGTACCTTGTATTCGCTTCTGTTTCTTCAAATATCGTGCTTGCTTTGCGATTCCTCCATTTTTCTGAGTCAGGTGGTCGTTGATGTAAACATTAGAGCCCTTTAACTTTTTCCCCTGCTTTAGGAGTTCTGCCTTATGCTTTCTATTTACGAAACGCATAATCACGGCAGGTTTACCTTTGTTGCCATCCCTCTTTGTTGGAAGGGTATGACAGGCCGATATGTTATTTGGATCAAGTAGGATATCTTTCGTTTCCAAGAAGTTGATAACTTGCATTTCAAGAGATATTAAGTCCTCAGGCTGGGCATCTTCGGCAACATGCCCGCCTGTAACCACTGCTCTTGCATACGATCTTGGTTTTATATCCAGTCCATTAATAACCACATCCTCCCTCCTGGTGTACTGCTCAAGATCTTCAACTCTGCTTTGCAGATTGGCGATTTTCACATCCTTTTCTTTCACCTGTTGTTTGAGCTCACTGACTTCCTCGAAGAGTTGTGTCAGCTCTGTCTGTTTTATCCTAACAGCAGTTAGCTCTTTCCCGAAGCCAGATAGTTCTTCTGCCATTCGTCTCATGGCTTTTTTTATTTCCTCGATATCATCCTCCATCTTTGCTTTCCTTGTTGCAGTAGCCATAGTGCCATTTTTGCTTTTGTTTGATTCAGTTCAAGTTCAAGTTTATACAATTGTTTGAGCGGCGGTCCTCACGGCGCCGCCATTACCTCCGCGCACTTTAGGCTCTTTGGATGCAAGAGAATAGAGTATTTTAATTCATATTTATAAAAACTAATATAGCCCAATACAAAAAAAAGCAATACAAAACTGTATTTATCACATTTAACAGCATTAGACAAATTAAAACAATGTATTATTGGTGGAATCTAACTCGGGTATCCTAACGAGTAGATGTGTGTACAATGCTTTAAATATAACACAGTATAGCCTAACTGCTGCAATTATTCCTAATCATTTGTTTTGTATTTAATTTAAGTTATTTAATGCCTATGTTGGGCCGGAAGTGTCATTGTTTGGCTAATGCGGAACCCTTTATATGGCCGTCTGGTGTCAGGGGGACGTTTAGACATGGTTGCACATAAAGTTCTCAAACTCTGCCCGAACCCGACCAGGCCCGACCAAGCCCGACCCGACGTTTTAGGGCCGGGCCGGGCCCAAAAAATATGCTAATTAGCCGGGCCGGGCCGAGCCTCGGGCTCTGTGATTTTCCGCAATTTTGTTCTTTTTTTAAGTGTTATTATAATAAAAATAGCAATTCTGTTATTTGTGTAATGTGATTGTGTATACGCGTATGTATTTATTATGAAGAGGGCTGCGCTAGGCGATTCACTTGTGACAGGAGGAGGACTGGAGACGGGGTCGCATCGCACTGGCATTTCAGACTCGGAGGCCTCGTACACACATGTCAAACCACGTGACTTCCATTGGAAAAGCATTGAGAATGAGGCGGCCATGAAACACAGACAGAACAGATCATGTCAGTCCAGCATGTGTGTACGAGGCCAGAGCAGCATTGCAGCCTGCCCCGCGCGCAGGCAGTAGAGAACAGTGAACGGTGAGAGACTTGCGTGCCTTGCTACCGCTGGTTTCCCTCTGGTTTGCGCACCAAACGAGCTACTAACCACCAGTTAACTTGCCAAGTTGCCATATGCTTAAATATTTTATAAAATCAATCGGATTATCACAGCTGAAGAAGCGTCAGGTTTTCGTCATGTTGCACTGAGAGTCTCGTTAACCCAGCTGGCTGCGATGAATAAAACCTAATTATTAATCAACGTCACCAAACGATCCAGTGATATATAACTTATAGCTACACGTAAAGCAACTTCACTTCAGAGGAAACTAAGGGAGGGAGCTGCAGCAGCTATTCGTGTTTACTCACCAGTCACCACCACCGCTGTATGGAATCCATTAGAATGATTGGAAATGGAAGTTATGGAACATTAATAGCCTATTCTAACGTGAGTTACATACATCCTTTATTTCGATAAATCAGTTTATCTCCGTTCTCACTTTCACACTGAAACACGGCGCCGCTGCGCTGCCATTTAGTGCTGCTTTTTTTTCTCCATCTTTTTTTTCTGTCGGGCTTTTGTCGGGCTTCGGGCTTAACATTATGGCAATTTTTAGGGTAGGGCCGAGCCTCGGGCCGACCCAGTTAGGGTAGGGTCGGGCCGGGCCATAATTTTAGGGCCCGTTGAGAACTTTAGTCCGTGGCTCAAATGGGTCTGAGAGGCTAAATGTCATCAAATGGTGGTCCGTGGCTCAAATGGGTCTGAGAGGCTAGATGTCATCAAATGGTGGTCCGTGGCTCAAATGGGTCTGAGAGGCTAAATGTCATCAAATGGTGGTCCGTGCCCAAACCTTTTATTATTATTTTTTATTCCACGATCTATTTTCACCCCGTGTCAATGTGATACCCTACGTACGCCAACCTGGGGAGAGCAACGGACTGACCTCATGCCTCCTTCTATGCATGAGGAGTCCAAGCTGCTTCTTTTCACCTGACAGAGGGGAATTTCCCCAGCCGGACGTAGCGCGTGGAAGGAACACGTTATTCCGACCAGTTCCTTTCCCCTCCATCAGGCGCCCCAGCTGGCCAGGGGGAGGTAGTTTTAGAGACCAGGATTACGGCATGTTTTTGTGAGGGTACCTACCCTAGGGGACACGGGGAGAACATGCAAACTTCACACAGAAAGGCCCTATCGCCAACCCCCGCCTCGGGTATGGGCACTGATGACGCGGAGGAGGGAACACGCCGCCAGTGCCCACAGCGTCCCCAGCGGGAATCCAACCCAGGACCTTCTAGCTGTGAGGCGACAGCACTACCAACTGTGCCACCGTGCCCTCGGAACACGTTATTCCAACCCGTTCCTTTCCCCTCCATCAGGCGCACAAGTGTAATGCTTTATGCAGTTTTTGTATTTTTTGTATTGAGTTGTACTTGAAATTTTGCAGTTGGCAGCTCCACCCTTGACAACGTCTCCCCTGTGGGTTCCTGTCCCTCCCTTGATTCTGACAGTAAGGCTCTTTCTCAACAATGCCACAAAGCCAACTTCTCTATTCTTCTCTCTCTCTCTCACCGACATGTCTTCATCAGTAACGCCACTATACCAACGTCTCTATTCTCTCTCTCTCTCACACAAGACACTATAAAGGTCATTGACCCTTTCAGTTCAACCAGGCCTTTCTGAAGGGTTCTATCTGGTGCAGAGCTGTGCTTCAGAGGGTCACCACGTATACAAACTACCCTGACCTCGACCCTGACCTTGACCCCTACAGCCTACAGTCCAATATATTGTCTTTGTATGAATGGCAATGTGTGAAAACAGACTCTTCAAAGAATTTAATACAATTAAAACAGTCTTTCTTTCACATCATGAGAATGAAACACAGAAAATGTGTATGAAATTCAAATGACTATAGTTGGGACTTCTGATATAAGATAAGGAACAACATCAGATATTTACATTGTGTACTAGTCCATTATCTTATCCTTTAAATGTAGCAACAGATAAGGAACAACATCAGATATTTACATAGTGTACTAGTCCATATCTTATCCTTTAAATGTAGCAACAGATAAGGAACAACATCAGATATTTACATAGTGTACTAGTCCATATCTTATCCTTTAAATGTAGCAACAGATAAGGAACAACATCACATATTTACATAGTGTACTAGTCCTGTAGTCCATATCTTACGGGTAATTTTCATTCATGGAATTCCCTCCAGAGTGGAACGCCGTACTGTATTATGTTTACAATGAGGCTTAATGGCATGCCAAGTCATCATTAGACGTCATGTTGTCTGTTCCGTTTATATCTGTCCCTCCAGAACAAAAATAAAGAAACACACACCGAGGGCTCCAATGCTCCAAAGTGTCACATTACTGCCCAGCCCTCTAGGAGAGATCGTGGCGCTATAGTGCCACAGAAATATACAGCGAAATATACAGAGAAGAAGAGTCACTTCTGCCAGAGCCGGAAGTGATTTAGTCAGGATCTGTAGTGTAGCCAGGGGCCCCTAGGAGGCGGACGAGGGCCCCAGAGCAGGATCTGTAGTGTAGCCAGGGGCCCCTAGGAGGTGGACGAGGGCCCCAGAGCAGGATCTGTAGTGTAGCCAGGGGCCCCTAGGGGGCGGACGAGGGCCCCAGAGCAGGATCTGTAGTGTAGCCAGGGGCCCCTAGGGGGCGGACGAGGGCCCCAGAGCAGGATCTGTAGTGTAGCCAGGGGCCCCTAGGGGGCGGACGAGGGGCCCCAGAGCAGGATCTGTAGTGTAGCCAGGGGCCCCTAGGGGGCGGACGAGGGCCCCAGAGCAGGATCTGTAGTGTAGCCAGGGGCCCCTAGGGGGCGGACGAGGGCCCCAGAGCAGGATCTGTAGTGTAGCGAGGGGGCCCTAGGGGGCGGACGAGGGCCCCAGAGCAGGATCTGTAGTGAAGAGAGGGGCCCCTAGGGGGCGGACGAGGGCCCCAGAGCAGGATCTGTAGTGTAGCCAGGGGCCTATAGGGGGCAGACGAGGGCCCCAGAGCAGGATCTGTAGTGAAGAGAGGGGCCCCAAGGGGGCGGACGAGGGCCCCTAGAGCAGGATCTGTAGTGTAGCCAGGGGCCCCTAGGGGGCAGACGAGGGCCCCAGAGCAGGATCTGTAGTGTAGCCAGGGGCCCCTAGGGGGCGGACGAGGGCCCCCAGAGCAGGATCTGTAGTGTAGCCAGGGGCCTATAGGGGGTGGACGAGGGCCCCAGAGCAGGATCTGTAGTGTAGCCAGGGGAAAATAAACATATACAGTGAGGGGGGGTGGGGGGGATTCAGATTTTACAGGGGCCAGTTTCGAATTGCAGCCATCCGTAGGTGCCCTTTGAGAGCGGTTTTGAAGGAGTCAATTCACATGTCTTAATGACTGTTGGTAGGGCGTTCCACATTCTGGTGGCATAGGAGCGAAAATAATTTAGTCCCTTGTTTGTGCCGAATCTGGGTTGTACATGGTTTGTTGCACTCCCTCTGGTGTTGTGGGTGTGGACTTCGTTTACATTAACCAGGTACATGGGTATCTTGGTGGCGTATCGAATCTTGTGGACCAGACCCATTGCAAGATGCTGTACTCTGCCGTCGACCCTAAGCCATCCCAGCCTGTCAAAGTGGGCAGTGCATGCACGTCTTTGTTTTGAATTTCCTCAGAAATGATGCCGGTGGATTGACACATATGAGTCAATCCACCGGCATCATTGCTGAGGAGATTTACACCACAGTAGCTGCTTTCTGATTGGCTGGAAGCAGTGCAATTTGACCACATCGCTGTTCTCTCAAAGAGTCCATCTTCAAACGTCCTCTCTTGTGACTTCTGTGCGAACAAGCTGTGCAAGGAGAGCAGTCTGAAAACCCACTACAATATCTGAAGATAGGTGTACACCTCATAGGTGTGTACACCTCAACTGGAGTCAACTCAGAAACTCAACTCAACTCAATTAAACTCAGAAACTCAACTCAACTCAATTAAACTCAACTCAACCTAAAATGTCTGAAGACAGCATCTACACCACACCAGAGCCGACCGACGACACTTATGAAACCCTCCGTGTTTCTGCCCCTGAGAACACAGCACAGCCTGGAGGTATAGAACTAACCGACTACGAAAACCTCCGAGGTTCTGACCCTGGGAACACAGCACAGCATGGAGGTAAAAAAATAAGAAAACTACTACTACAATAATAATAATAATAATAATAATAATAAAATGATTTAAGTAACACGTCTATCGATCTTACGCAATAGCAGTTGTCGGCGCAGCCACATCACAGTGCCTCTCTTGTCAATGCTTTATTGGATGTGTTTAATGGAATTCGCTTTTATTCACATTATGCCTTAATGTATACAATAATAGTGAAAATGTGTTTTCACTATTAATGATGTTTACATTCAGGATTTAAGAAGAATTTCTTCAAAGCTGTTGAGGCGTGTGTGGGGCTGCTCCTATTGGCTGGCATCATTGTCCTGGTCATACTCAGTGAGTAGCATTTTATAAACACTACTGTATCTTTATGTCTCATATTTGAGTCAGGAATAGTTTCATTGATTGATTGATTGAATACATTATTAACAGTTTGCCAAAAAGAGCACAGGAAAGTACAGTTCAATACAAAGTCTGATATTTGAGGATTTGGTGCGTGTGTGTGTGTGTGTGTGTGTGTGGGTGCGTGCGTGCATGCGTGCGTGCGTGTTTGTGGATGTGTGTGTGTGTGTGTGTGTATGTGTGCATGCATGGATTTTGTTTTTTTTAACCTTTAACCAGTAAAAACCACATTGAGACTGAAGTCTCTTTTACACAGTGTGAACTGGCCAAGGCAAGAGGCAAAATAAGTGACACAGCTCTGCCAGTAATAAAAAAAAATACACAACAAAAAACAGGACAGACATACAATGCTCATAAATACAGTACCCACTACCGAAGAAGCTCAAAGTGAGAACAGGAACGTTTAGTAACGCGACCAATGAGGACTAATAAATTAAAACTAAGCAACGGAAATTCCTAGTGACTAAAAAGCAAGCAGACATTTGCTATACATCAAAGCAGGAGCAGTGTATGGGAAGTGTGCCCATGATGGCAAGCTGTGCCCTAGTTTTGTTCTGCTTTTAACTGTGTTCTTGTACTGTTTTTAACCTGTACGGCGACCTTGAGTGCCCTGAAAGGCGCCTTATAAATTAAATGTATTATTATTATTATTATTATTATTAGAAAAGCAGAACATTCTGTAGATGAGGATGAATGTGTGTGTGTGTGTGTGTGTGTGTGTGTGTGTGTGTGTGTGTGTGTGTGTGTGTGTGTGTGTGTGTGTGTGTGTGTGTGTGTGTGTGTGTGTATGCAATAAGTCACAATAGGAGTGCATTGACGCATGCAGAGCATATACAGCCAACATTATAGACATTTTGTCATGAACAGGTATCCACCAACACCAAAATAAATGACTGCAGTGTGGACCTTTAGGACCTGGTCCTGTCTGCTAACTGTCTGTCCCTGTGGACACATAGTGGACTTAATGGCTTTACAATGACAAACGCTACATAACAGATCTGTCTGTCCCTGTGGACACTAGTGGACTTAACCCTGCAAGACCTGGATATATTTCTACTTAAAAAAAAAAAAAGAGATTTCAACCTTACTACTACTTTCTACTACTAGGACTTTGCAGAGGACATTATGTAAAAAAAAAAAGGTTTAGTGCAAATGTTATGCACATTTATAATGACGCTAGATGGCAGATTCACTAAGTCTGTCCATGTGGACACATAGATACTTTACAATGACAAACACTACATGGCAGATTCACTAAGTCTGTCCATGTGGACACAGATAGATACTTTACAATGACAAACGCTACATGGCAGATTCAAACTCCTAGAACTTCAACCCCTGTAGCAACCACACACCTCTCTTTGTCTCTTTGTCAAATGCAGACTTACGATCACAATAAAGCTGGATGTAATACTAATCAGTTTGTTGATTATCCTTCTTGCAGATTTGGACCTGACTAAACAGAGAGACCAGTGGAAGACCAGTTTTGATGAGTTCCAGACCAGACTTAACAACATGACTGAACAGAGAGGCCAGTTACTGACCAGACTTAACAACCTGACTGAACAGAGAGGCCAGTTTGAGACCAGCCTTAACACCATGACTGACCAGAGAGACCAGTTACTGAGCAGACTTAACGAAATGAAGATGATACTTTGTGGTCAGTGAGACCATGTTTTGTATTCATTCTAATATCATGTAGAATGTAGATCATCATTTGTCATTCATCTGAGCACATGAAAACAGTGTCTAACATTATATTTTGTTGTTAGAATCACATGGATTTACATTTGGTGATGGTGTGTGTTACTACTACTCTACTGAGAAGAAGACCTGGGAGGACAGCAGAGCAGACTGTACAGCCAGACAATCTGACCTGATGATCGTAAAGAGCAGAGAAAAGCAGGTGCAGTGTGTGTGTGCGTGTGTGTGTGTGTGTGTGTGTGTGTGTGTGTGTGTGTGTGTGTGTGCGCGCTCGCGCATTAGTGCGTGCATTAGTGCATGCTGTAACATATACTCCATCTCCGCCTGTCCAGGACTTTGTTGTCAGACTCGTCAGATCCAAGACTGTGTGGATTGGATTGACCGACAGCGAGAGAGAAGGAGAGTGGAAGTGGGTGGATGGAACACCACTGACCACACCAACGTAAGACTTTACCTTCATTATTCTACTGAGGCCCATTCTATAAACGCCTTCTAAATACTGACCTACGTTTTCTGAAAAACTAATATTTATATAGCAGCATCACATTTTCTTATTTTCTTAATACTGTACATACTGTACAGAACCCCAAAAGGGGTTCCCGCCCAGAATGGGTTAAAGAAAACATTTTAACTACATTTATTTTCAGCAAACTACATGTCACATTATTTCATCTTCATATTTATTTCTAAATGGAATCAAAGGCTATAATACAACAGTTACTCTGTATCCGTTGTCTATTTCATTGTCCAGTTAATTTGTACGTAAATATATAATCATTATATATATATTTGATCTGAATGTTTGGTTTTTTTTTAATCATGACTTCTAATTATATTACATTATATTATAATGTAATATAATTTGAAGTCATGATTAAAAAAAAACTAAACATTCAGATCAAATCCTTGTTGTGAAGGTATTGTAATGTATTAATGTGTCTACTTCTACAGGTACTGGGGGCCTGGTGAGCCTAATGACAATGCAGGAGAAGACTGTGCTGGGTTTTATGCTGATGGAAGATGGAACGACTATCCATGTGGGTACACATTCTATTGGATTTGTGAAATAGTTTTCTAGAGTTATGAATTAACTAGTAATAGTTATGTGTATGTGCAGCACCTGATTAACCCTTTGTGGTGCCTGGAGCTACGTACCACCCGCCTGTGTGTCAAATAGACAATGAGCTTGTAGATCTGCTATTTTGGGAAATGTTCCCCCCATAATATTCATGCTGGGGAGGGTAATTCATATTTCCATTATTAAGATAAAGGAGAGACTATGTAATGTATGTAATCAATGTAATGTAATGTAATCAATGAATAACAGCCATCTGTTTCATTTTAACACCACAGACAGATTTTTCAATAAAGTGTTTGTGATGAAACTGGGTTTGGTCCAAATCGGTTTGTTAAAACAGTGAATGTTATAAATAAAACAGTACAATTATTACTTTTACATTTCAACATGTAGAATTGTTCACATCAATGTTGTGTTTGTGACATCAGGGGGTTGATATAAACTGTTGTACGTCATATGATAAAGAGTCAACTTTAGTAACTAAATTAATGTACAGGATGTGCAGTTGAACAATAAACATCCCTGAGTTTAGACTTCTTTAAATGTAGGTCAACAGATGAGGAACAACTTCAGATATTTATTACATACTAGTCCATATCTAAACAATATCAGTTGCTGTTTAAATATATAATTATATGTAAATTACTTCAAATGAGAAGTTCTGAAAAGGCAGCCGTACAGAATTACACAGTGGAGGAAGGTGCTACTGCATGGGGCAGATGTTGCTGTTCAGCTGTCGTCACTATTTTAAATGTTATTATAAAATACAACCCTAACACACCAAGACAATTAATACCTGTTGTCAATTACACTAGTAAAGAAAGCAAAGATTTGAGTTGAAAGAATATTCAAAGATTTGCACCACATCTTCGCACAATAGGTAAAGTATAAAGTCTGTGAAAGATTTCACGTAAATTGCACCAGTGGCGTGCACAGACATTTCGAGGGGCAGGGCCGGTTGCCGGCAGGCTGCCTTAACCCATTCTGACCTGAGATCAGATTCATACGAGGTTTCCGCCGGACACACCCTGGGTCTGATTAACCCATTCTGACCTGAGATCAGATTCTAAAAAAATGTCAGTCTGCTATTTTTAAATAGCTAAAGCATAACATGATGCCGACACCAAAATGGGTGCCCGGTCAGAATGGGTTAATAGTGTGACATTTATAGATTTTGGGGCCTAAATAATACATTAGAAGCTTTTTATCAATAATTGATCAATGTCACCATGGTACACATACTGTACTTTTGTTTTTCTTTTTCAAAAGGGCACATTGCCAAAAGGGCACCCCCTAGCCCAGGGGTAGGCAACCTTAGGCACGGCCCACAGGTGCCAACATTGGCACAGGGGAGGGTGGTCACTGGCGCACTGGCATAAGTGTGTGAGTGAGATCTTTTATTTTAATATTAAGAAGTATTCAAAAAGAAGTTTAGTCTGAGAAATGAAGTCCCCTCACATCTATATATAAATTACACCCTGCACATAATTCTACATTCACTCAAACTCTGCAGGGCTCTGAGTCTGTGTGAAAGACAATAGGCCACATGAAAAGGTTATGTACAGCCTACGGACAATCAAAATCAGATGGAAATGTTACATTAAATGTGGTGACATAATTAAACTTAATGTTGATACGGCACACTGATTATCAAGAACATAGCACTTCATGTCAAAAAGGTTGCCGACCCCTGCCCTAGCCTATTGTCTATCTGTGCACGCCACTGCTGTACACAGACGGACGGACGGACGGACGGAGTGCAAAAAAGACTCTCTCCCCGTGCCTTCAGCTTGGTGGAGACAAAAATACTCTCTCCCCGTGCCTTCGGCCTGGTGGAGACAAAAATACTCTCTCCCCGTGCCTTCGGCCTGGTGGAGACAAAAATACTTTCTCCCCGTGCCTTCGGCCTGGTGGAGACAATCAAGAAGTCATTAGTCATGTTTAACAGTCTGTCTTATTGCTAGTAAATGTAAATTCACCACCATCATCCTCTGGCATTTTGTTTAAGTCACACCGGTGGGCATTTATCAAATGGGAAGTTTGCTGGATTAAATTACCGGTATACTTCAGTATTCTTTCAAAGCGTTCAATGTCATTTTCCTCTTTTGTGACTATAAGTCTATAACAACAAGTTTCAGAACAGATCAGTTTGACAATGAACTACAATGACTGAGGACGTGTCTGTCAACACCGGGCCATATCCGACCAAGAAGGTCCGATCTGGCCGAGGAGAGATGGAGATGCAGGAGAGAGGAGAGAGAGAAGAGGAGACAGGCGACATCTATCTGATTCCAGACGACCAGGACCCCATCTATGAGACTCCAGACGACCAGGACCCCATCTATGAGACTCCAGACCCCCAGGACCCCATCTATGAGACTCCAGACGACCAGGACCCCATCTATGAGACTCCAGACCCCCCGGACCCCATCTATGTGACTCCAGACCCCCAGGACCCCATCTATGAGACTCCAGACGACCAGGACCCCATCTATGAGACTCCAGACCCCCCGGACCCCATCTACGTGACTCCAGACGACCAGGACCCCATCTATGAGACTCCAGACGACCAGGACCCCATCTATGAGACTCCAGACCCCCAGGACCCCATCTATGAGACTCCAGACCCCCAGGACCCCATCTATGAGACTCCAGACGACCAGGACCCCATCTATGTGACTCCAGACCCCCAGGACCCCATCTATGTGACTCCAGACCCCCAGGACCCCATCTATGAGACTCCAGACCCCCAGGACCCCATCTATGAGACTCCAGACCCCCAGGACCCCATCTACGTGACTCCAGACGACCAGGACCCCATCTACGTGACTCCAGACGACCAGGACCCCATCTATGAGACTCCAGACCCCCAGGACCCCATCTATGAGACTCCAGACCCCCAGGACCCCATCTATGAGACTCCAGACCCCCAGGACCCCATCTATGAGACTCCAGACCCCCAGGACCCCATCTATGAGACTCCAGACCCCCAGGACCCCATCTACGTGACTCCAGACGACCAGGACCCCATCTATGAGACTCCAGACGACCAGGACCCCATCTACGTGACTCCAGACCCCCAGGACCCCATCTACGTGACTCCAGACGACCAGGACCCCATCTATGAGACTCCAGACCCCCAGGACCCCATCTATGAGACTCCAGACCCCCAGGACCCCATCTATGAGACTCCAGACCCCCAGGACCCCATCTATGAGACTCCAGACCCCCAGGACCCCATCTATGAGACTCCAGACCCCCAGGACCCCATCTATGAGACTCCAGACCCCCAGGACCCCATCTACGTGACTCCAGACGACCAGGACCCCATCTATGAGACTCCAGACGACCAGGACCCCATCTACGTGACTCCAGACCCCCAGGACCCCATCTATGAGACTCCAGACCCCCAGGACCCCATCTACGTGACTCCAGACCCCCAGGACCCCATCTATGAGACTCCAGACGACCAGGACCCCATCTATGTGACTCCAGACCCCCCGGACCCCATCTACGTGACTCCAGACGACCAGGACCCCATCTACGTGACTCCAGACCCCCAGGACCCCATCTATGTGACTCCAGACCCCCAGGACCCCATCTATGAGACTCCAGACCCCCAGGACCCCATCTATGTGACTCCAGACCCCCAGGACCCCATCTATGTGACTCCAGACCCCCAGGACCCCATCTATGAGACTCCAGACGACCAGGACCCCATCTATGAGACTCCAGACGACCAGGACCCCATCTATGTGACTCCAGACCCCCCGGACCCCATCTACGTGACTCCAGACGACCAGGACCCCATCTATGAGACTCCAGACCCCCAGGACCCCATCTATGAGACTCCAGAGGACCAGGACCCCATCTATGAGACTCCAGACCCCCAGGACCCCATCTATGAGACTCCAGAGGACCAGGACCCCATCTATGAGACTCCAGAGGACCAGGACCCCATCTATGAGACTCCAGACCCCCAGGACCCCATCTATGAGACTCCAGACCCTGGGACACAGAACAACAACACAGCACAGGAGCAGCTTGGAGGTATAACATTATAACTAATATTGTATACAAAAGGTTAACCCATTCTGACCTGAGATCAGATTCATACGAGATTCTAAAAAATGTCAGTCGTTCTTCTATTTTTCAAAAAATAGCTAAAGCATAACGTATAATGCTAACACCAAAAGGGGTTCCCGCGCAGAATGGGCTACTATTGTATACAAAAGGTTTAGTTTGTGCCTGGGTTAGTGTGCTAGGGCTTACCTTAGGGTTTGGCCCCCTTGTGGCCCCTGGGATAATTAAGAAAATAAGGGAAAAGAAAAACTTTTTTAAGATCCCAGATATAAATGGCGTCAGTACAGTATAGCCTAATGCATGTCAAACTGGACATCCTTCAAATTAAAATGAGAATCACTGCTAGAGCCCTGGCATCATAGTCAAGGGCTTTTGGCGCACGCGCACACACACACACACACACACACACACACACACACACACACACACACACACACACACATAGACGCGGACTGTAACAGAGATAGACTCTTAAGCCCTGTCGAGAAGGAACCACCCAACTCCAACATTTTCATTTTGAAAACAAAGCAACACTAGTATAGCACAATAGCACTGATTTATTCATGTTTCCTCCTGACAGCAATGATCTGTTAGGTAGTTAAATGTTGAGGCGGTGCATGGGTTGTGTCGAATTGCATTAAATGATGGTTGATGTCAAATTGAAAAAAGATTCAATTGAAAGAGATTCACATTTACATCTTCATGAATGGAAATGTCTGTCAAGTATTGCATGGCAGAAAATCCATTTAATAATAGAGCACCAGTCCTGACATCACTGTCAGTAGAAACTAATAGTTTGTGTATAAAATCTAATGGGTCATTGTGCATTCCTAAGGCCAAGTCTGGGATGCTATTCACTAGTTGTTGAGTGACACCACGGATTGTTTTGCAATCAAATGTGTGACCTGGATTTTGAAAGAAACGCTTGAATGAGAGCTGCTAAATTCCCCGGCATATACTGAACCATCAAAGTAGGTGTCAATGGTTTCAATTTATCTTGTACTACTTGTAGATGCAGTATATGCAGTGTCCATTCTGGGTCCGGAAACGGTACTTTTTTGAGCATTGACCTCAGTAGAAGGTCTGCTGCTGTGAATTTTACACCTCTCCCGCTTAGCGGAGAGTGGGGTGTGGTAGAGGACATCTCCCCGAACGCGTGGGTATGTCCAGATAGTTGCCTCGCGGAGGCCTCTTTGTCCAGTGTCCATTCTGGGTCCGGAAACGGTACTTTTTTGAGCATTGACCTCAGTAGAAGGTCTGCTGCTGTGAATTTCACACCTCTCCCGCTTAGCGGAGAGTGGGGTGTGGTAGAGGACATCTCCCCGAACGCGTGGGTATGTCCAGATAGTTGCCGCGCGGAGGCCTCTTTGTCCAGTGTCCATTCTGGGTCCGGAAACGGTACTTTTTTGAGCATTGACCTCAGTAGAAGGTCTGCTGCTGTGAATGTTACACCTCTCCCGCTTAGCGGAGAGTGGGGTGTGGTAGAGGACATCTCCCCGAACGCGTGGGTATGTCCAGATAGTTGCCTCGCGGAGGCCTCTTTGTCCAGTGTACATTCTGGGTCCGGAAACGGTACTTTTTTGAGCATTGACCTCAGTAGAAGGTCTGCTGCTGTGAATTTTACACCTCTCCCGCTTAGCGGAGAGTGGGGTGTGGTAGAGGACATCTCCCCGAACGCGTGGGTATGTCCAGATAGTTGCCTCGCGGAGGCCTCTTTGTCCAGTGTCCATTCTGGGTCTGGAAACGGTACTTTTTTCAGCATTGACCACAGTAGAAGGTCTGCTGCTGTGAATTTTACACCTCTCCCGCTTAGCGGAGAGTGGGGTGTGGTAGAGGACATCTCCCCGAACGCGTGGGTATGTCCAGATAGTTGCCTCGCGGAGCCGTCTTTTGTCCAGTGTCCATTCTGGGTCCGGAAACGGTACTTTTTTCAGCATTGACCCCAGTAGAAGGTCTGCTGCTGTGAATTTTACACCTCTCCCGCTTAGCGGAGAGTGGGGTGTGGTAGAGGACATATCCCCGAACGCGTGGGTATGTCCAGATAGTTGCCTTGCGGAGGCCTCTTTGTCCAGTGTCCATTCTGGGTCTGGAAACGGTACCACCTCGGAGGAAAGCGGCTGGTCTGTTTCATTTCGGTATATGATCCGCTTAGGAGCGGATGATATCGGACGTTATGTCATGTTGTAGTATTGTTTTGTAGTCGACAGGCAGTAACAACAAAAACAAACTTCCTTTCCCTTTAAAACGGAAGAATAACAATAAAAGCTCTCGTAGCCTGCAGCTATTGAGAAAAATCGGTTTGAGGGAGTTTGGGTTTGTTGTTCCTGCCTGTCGACTACAAAACAATACTTGCATAACGTAACGATATCTGTTAGACAGATGTTATGTTCTCATCCTTGATGACTATTTCTATGCATTTGATACCATGTGTTGTGCCTATATCACACAAATTAATGTCTTGCTTATTCGTGTATAACTTGGCGATTTCAATTTGATGATGTAATGGACGGGTTACGTTACTGTTTATCTCTTTATTTGTATTACTATTACATTTGTAACAGTACTACTACATTTAAATGCTGTTGAACAACAAAACATTGAACCAAAACAGCGGCCAAGGCCATAGCAAAACATTCACAAATATGTCAATATGTATTAACTGAATATAGCCTACTTTGATACTGGCCATGACAATATTCCCTCCAAATTTCTCAGAGACTCTGAGCCATTTCCATAGCTCCAGTCACACCCACATAGTTAACCTCTCCATCAAACAGGGACAGGTCCCCCAAGATTTTAAACTGGCCAAAGTAACCCGGCCCTGTACAAAAAGGGAGTAAATTAGAACCCGGCAACTACCGCCCTATTTCTATCTCGAAAGTGATGGAAAAAATAGTCTATGAACATGTTGAAAAGTATCTTGCCACTAATAAATTAATGTATGTGTTCCAATCTGGTTTCAGAACATCCCACTCCACTGACACATGCCTCCTCTATTTGAGCGACCACATCAAACACAAGGTGGATGCTGGCAAATACTGCGGCATGGTCATGCTGGACCTGGAAAATTGTGATAATTCAATAGTTTAAATCCAAGCATCATAACTAACAAATATGAGAAGTGGGAGAAAAGTCTGGATCAGGGAATCATATATTTTTGCAATAGTCCTACATAATATTTGCAATATATATTTTAGAAAGGGTCCATATTTTTGCTCATAAGGCATACGAAAATGTATTAATAAAAAGACATAAGGTGGTTATAAGGTGGTTGATGTAGAGTCAACACACACACAAAACACCTCTCTTGCACCCAACCTGGTCGCAGGCCAACTCGTTGAAATAGAACGGACTGGTACACTGCCGTTCCGTTCATAGAATACTAGTAGGTACCGCAGTCCGTTCATATCATACTAAAAGTCCCACCAGTGAAACCTATGGATTCGTGTCCCGGATGATGTCACGTGACTTAAAAAAAAACCCACACCGCAAGTCCGTTCATAGCGTACTATTATGCCCACCATTGAAACCTATAGGTTAAAAAAATGAAAAAAAAATGAAACGATCCAAGCTGATATCGCTTCTGTCGTGCATTTTTATGTATGTATGGTATTGTATTTTAATAAACATAATTGTTATTGACTTTTTGTAATTCATTTTATAACATTTAAGGCTCCGCCTGTAATACATATTTGGGCATGGCTATGAAGCCATCGTTTACTTCCTCCACATTTGGCCCTTACTTCTACATAAACGTTCATCTTTAGGCTTATCCCAAGGCCATAATTGTTACAATATTTGACGGGCTCACGGAAGTACCCGTTCCTTCCGTATTGTTTAATAAAAAGCATTTTAATCGGATCGAACGCAACTTTCTAAAAGAACGTTCACTGTATCAGCATGCAGTACACCTACTAAACGATAGGGTCGTAGTTGAAAGAAATAGGAAGAAATGGCCATCGATCGGATTAAAATGCTTTTTAATTGAACAACACGGAAGATATGGTTAATTCTGCGGGCCCGCAAAGCATTTTAACATCCATAGGGTAAGCACTTAATTTTTTTGGATGCAGACGTAATCCACTCTTCCAGGTGCTGTCGATATGAAATGAGCAACACGTAACTTTTCAACGAAATTAACAGACTTCGCTCCCAGACCACGATAATAATAATAATTATTATTAGTTGATCGACCGTACATAATTGTAACATCAGTGGGCATGGGTTAATAACCTTATATTTGAAATCCACACGGAATATGTAGATATTGATGTTTTTATTGTATTATTTAATTTATTTTAATTTTGGGCGAAAACCGGAACCCGGAAGCATTCGCTTGTTTGACTACAGGTAGGCTACAGTAGCCACAGGACAGGTACAGTTTGCAGAATTACAGTACATTTCAAGCACAACTCTACTCCTTCGTTGGCTGGGGAAAGGTAAGATTATATGTTTGTAACAAAGTCACGATATCAATGTATTTTTTGTGTCCGTCTTTTTTCTTTTTTTGCCTCACGTTAAATGATGGGGCCATGTGATCTAATACAGGTTAGAACGTTAGAGTATATAGATATTTAAGATATATATACACTATGGTTAGAACTAACTAACTAGCTTTAGCATACTAGCTGCTAGTGTGAGAGGGCTTCTGGACAACAACGCAAGTTAGCAATAGCAGCTGCAATTTGACGTTACTGTAAACCTTCTTTTAAATCCAAAGCTCCTTTTGTTTACAATGTACAACATGCATTACACACTACAAGAAGACCAAATGCAACCACTCCAATTGAGTTCGTTGTATGAGTTATATTGTATTAATACAATTGCATGCTATTCATAACAACTCTTTACATAGTGCTGCTTTAAGTATGTTTTGTTTTGTTTGTTTTGTTTTTCCCTTAAAAAGTGAGAATGCCGAACCGACGCACATGCCCTCATTGCAAAGCCAAAGTGGCATGTGGGCATAGATCCTGCCCAGTTCCAGAGGTAGGTCATACAGGATAGCCAATCCCCATTTTCATACATTAATATGACCAGAACATCCATTATACGTTCAAATGAACTTACATTTTGGCATTAAATACCCCAGTCTTTGTTGAGAAATACTGTGATGAGTTATTAAAAAAACCCCAAAAAAAAAACATTTATTTATTACACCAAGCATTCACCAATGGTCATTATATTCTGTATTTTCTAAACATCTCTCAACTGATGGATAGGTACCTGTTGAAATATAATTGGACTCTTTTTTATAAATTGCATCATATTATTGCTAAAATTGGATATCGAGTCTGTTAGTATTCAACTGTCACTATGGTTATTGAGATTATCCATATTTTGTTATTAATTCATGAAAACGGCAGCATCTCCACTAGCATTGCATTAATGACAACTTATGGCTTTATTGCTGTGGCCAGACAATGGACTTTGGCACGGGTTTCCCAAAGCGATTTGAGAAAAATTGTAGCTCACATTCACATTCATAGAGGCCCTTTGTAGCGGCAAAACTGTTTCCTGAAAGCCTTCTTAGCCTATACGCAGACCTGTCCTACGAAGGCCTTTGAAAGAGTGACCTGGAGCGCCCTTACACCGTTCGCAGCGAAGCAAAGCATTATAACTATACTATACTATAACTTTACTATAACTATAACCTTTACAGTATAGTTTTAAAAATAGATGACAAGTGGATGTCAGTGTTCACACTGGCTATAATACTATATTAATTATGCGACAGAGAGAGTGGCACGTGCACCCGACATTTATAAAATGTACTCATGAATGATCCAATCATCTTATAAAAATATAAGGTATATGCGAAATGAACTAAAGTTAAATGTGATGCTGAGCTACAAACACGTGTGTTTAATTTGGCCATGTTCTCTCTCTCGTCTCAGTCTGTTGTGTAGAGCGCGCTTGCTTTTGATACTGAGAGAGAGAAAGAGAGCGACCACCACAACACACATACATATATACAGCATGTAAGGATCTCTTTGGGAAACCTGACCATTGACATTTTCCTGTTTTCTACCACCCTACCTTTAATATGATTAAAACATGTGGTGCATTAACTCAACAGCATACCTATTTAGTGTATTTAAAATCTAGAAAAGTATCACAGATCATTTGGAACTGTATTCTTTCTCTTGTAGCGCTCTCATTCTGGCTCTTTCTCACTTGTACAGTGTGGCCAGCTTTTGGCACATAAAGAGAGGCACACCAAGGACGTTTTAGAGTTCCGGGCTCGGGCTGATGAATGGGCCAAAAAAAACATAGCCGATGGCAACCAGTCGAAGGTTGTTGACCGCTCGTACATACAGGTGATACAATTTTATTTTTCTTTCTTTCTGTCCATTTTCGTTAGCCTTTTCAAGTTCCAGTTGGCCCAATCTCTTCAAAGGGCCTTTTCACATATACAGTAGACCCAACAAATGGACCCAGAAGTGTTAACTTTTCAAAGCCGTTAAACGAATGTTTGTCTTGTTTAGGGACTTGGGTTTGTTGACTTAAATGTTGTTTTAGCTTAGTAGCACTGACCAGAGCTACATGATGACATGCTTCGGCAGAGTTACAATTTAGGCATTTAGCAAGAACAAAAAAACATGGGAATACATCACATATATAAAAAGCATTTATCATGAAACGTGCGTAAGCTAAGAACATAACAGTGGAATATCTATATAATGAAACTATACATATATACTATAGGCCTACTATGCTATACATATGTACTATGACGTGCTATGACTACATACAATGCAATTATAGTGCTGTCTACATAACATGCAATAAGTCTGTATCAAATGCTTTGTAAGTCTACAAAGATGCTATCTAAGGGGGTAGGGTGCCATGATGGAGTCTGAAAAGGTGGGTTTTCAGACTACGGTGGAAGATTGGGAGTGATGCTACAGTTCTGACTGCAACGGGAAGTGCATTCCACAGTTTTGGAGCCAGAAGGGAGAAGAGTGTGTGGAGCGTTGTCCCGGCGTTTTTAGTGAGGGTACTTCCAGCTTCCCTGCGTTGGCTGACCTGAGTGCGCGGGAGGGTTTGTAGGGATCAATCATACTTGCAAGATATGGGGGAGCCATAACTTTGGTTGCTTTGAGTTTTGTGAGACATGTGAGAATTTTGGCTGATTGAAGACAAAGCGAGCTGCAGCATTTTGGATCAGTTGGAGAGGCTTAAGTGCACATGCCGGTAGGCCAGTAAGGAGGGAGTTACAATAGTCGAGTTTTGACAAGACTGTTGTCTGGATTAGGAGCTGGGCTGATTCCTGGGTGAGGAACGGTCTAATTTGTCGTATGTTATAGAGTGTGAACCTACAGGATCGAGTGACAGCTGTGATGTGAGTTTTGAAACGAGAGCTGACTGTCCAGGACAACACCAATGTTCCTGGCTGTTGGGACAGACGTTACCAGGGCGGAAATAGTTAGCTCCCGCATAGGGCAGGACTTAGCTGGGAAGAAGAGAAGCTCAGTCTTGTCTGGGTTCAGCTTGAGGTGGTTGGAGGACATCCACTGTGAGATGTCAGCCAGGCATGCAGTGATGTGCTCTCGTAGTTAGTTCGAGTTAGTTTGGTTTTTGTTATATTTGTTATTATTTGGCCATGTTCACCCTGATGTTGTGATGTCTTAATGTAGTTAAATGTCGCTACTGTTGTGGAGACCAGTGTGGTCCTCAACTAAATTAATTCCTGTGAGCTCTAATAAGGACCATGGCAAAAGGCATCTAACTATTTCCAGACACGTTCAAACTGATCTTATAAATGAGAGAAATTAAACAATGTAGCACCTGCACATCCTATGTTTTGTCTAAATGTTATCAGAGATTATTATTATGGGCTGCAAAGATTAAAACCAATCGTTTGATACTGCCTCACAATGCGAGGCGTTGTAATTTTGTAGGTCTCTATCTTACATATATATTCTTTTTTAAGGTGGAGAAATTGAAGGCCCTTGGATATGTCCCTCTTCTCCTTATGGGGAAAAAGAAACGAGGGAAGAGTGCGGAATGGGGGGCGGAAATGTGTTTCCCATTCCACAAACTGCCTCAGGCGGCAAGGGACGTCCTGGAAGTGCTCTTGGTCACGTTTGAGGGTTTTTTGAAAGGTAGGTTAGACTAGCATTCATTATATCTATTCATTATATTGGTCCTATATTATGCCCAGATGGAGCAGATTTAAATGTTTTAACATACCATGTTTTTTTGTTTGTTCCCATTTTCCCCCCAAAAGCATGCAATTACAAGGCGGCTGCAGAGGGGGGGCACCAGGAAGCAGAGGAGGGGGGAGAGATGTCGGGAGAGAGAGAACAGGAGGAGGAAGAGCTGGAGGGGGAGAGGAGGGGGGAGAGAGAGGAGGGTCTAGAGATGGCGAGAGAGGAGGAAGACCTGGATAGAGAGAGAAGACAGGACAATGGGGGAGAGAAAGGAGAGGAGGGGGGAGAGATGGCGAGAGAGGAGGAAGACATGGATAGAGAGAAAGGAGAGGAGGGGGGAGAGATGTCGGGAGAGAGAGAACAGGAGGAGGAAGAGCTGGAGGGGGAGAGGAGGGGGGAGAGAGAGGAGGGTCTAGAGATGGTGAGAGAGGAGGAAGACCTGGATAGAGAGAGAAGACAGGACAATGGGGGAGAGAAAGGAGAGGAGGGGGGAGAGATGGCGAGAGAGGAGGAAGACATGGATAGAGAGAGAGGAGAGGAGGAGGGAGAGAACATAGATGGGGAAGGAGAGAAGAAGAAGAAGACGGCGGTGGTACGGACTAAACGGTACGTGCCGATACAGGATAGAAGATGCTGAGCAATAGAGTTGACCGTCACTATGCAGAATAGGTGGTCAGTCTTTGGGTACAAGAACACTTGTTTTCCCAGGCATGCATCTAGGCAAGGCCATTACAGTTAAAATGTCCTGTTCCCATATGGAAATAGATAACCCCTCACTTGAGAGGCGCTAATATATTAAAGTCTAACTCATGTTGCTATGATTAGGTGATGTAATGCTTAACAAACATTACATTATCTTTATTGTTAAGGGCATTTAATGTGGGAAGGGGTCAGAGAACCTGGCCTGCAATGCAAAGACCAGAGGCCTTTATTTATGTTCTTTTCCTCCATACAGGCCTGCGGTGACGAAAACGGCCAAGAAAAGAGCTGGGAACAGGAAGGTGAAAAATGTAGATACTGGTATGAATAACTATTATTATTATTATTTGTATAATTAAAGCTGCACTACCTAATTCTCCTCTTTTACCCTGTATTTGCACCTGGTTTCCTGTGCACATGCTTCTATTTCTACCATTGAGTTAATATAGCCTGTCTGCTCAGGGGATAAATTGAATCTTGACATTCTAGTCAAAATTTGTGTCAGATCCTTTGTCGAGGTGAGACTCGACCTTTGACAATATTTGTCTGAATATAAGAGCAGGGAGACAAAATAGTATAAGTTATATTGTATTAACATACATCGCCATGTAGAGTCAAATAGGGCCTTCATGGCTTTAGTACTACTGGCTCTGCCCAGACAGGAACTTGTCCTGGACCACAAAAAGATAACTCCTGCCAGGTATAATTATGCACTACGTTATGTTAGTAAAAAATGAAGGGACTATGAGAGCTTACTCTGGCTGAAAAGCTCTTTGGTCATAAGCTCTGAGCTCTGAACAGGAGTAATACTCTATTACCTTGCACCATAGAGCGTCGCAGTCCCGCCCCCTTTCATGACGATGCCAGGCCCAGGAAATGATTCCCAATGCATTTTTCCCATAGAAATAAAAAAAAAGTATTTACTTAAAGACTGTTACGCCGCGGACAAAGCCAACTCGAGTTGTGACAAATCATGACAATAAACATAATATTTTGGACCAAACAAATAATTACAAAGAAGAAAAACAACATAAGTGTTGTAACCTGCCGTCTGTTGTGATGATTTCTCACAACTCGAGTTGGCTTTGTACGAGGCTTAAAAGGTCTTTAAATAAATACTTTTTGAAAAGTCTATGAGGAAAATGAACGGGGAATCAATTCCTGGGCCCTGGTAGGGGGCGGGACTGCGACGCTCTAGAGGGTGTCTCTGGAGCTGACAATATGGTGCAGCATTTGATGAGAAATAGAATGTCAAAGAGTGTTGTAATGATTTGCAGGACAAGAGGGTATAATGATCTCTCCTCAGGCCATGTGTTATCTGTGTGTAGCAAAGCTAGGTATCTGGGACATGTTAACAGATCTACTGACCAAAGGCTCACTCTCACTCGCAGGGACATATGTCTTGTGACATGGCCATACCAGGCCTGTTTATAACGTTTTACTGTTGAGAGTAGAGGCTCCTGTTCTCCAGCATGTGTTGACTAGTAATCGTTTGTCCGGTGTTCTTTATGTGAAATATGAACCATCCTTCTGAAGCACTTGCTTTCAAAGGGCTGTATCCTGTGCTCTCTGTCCGCTGTGAGTGTCCAGCTCTCACAACCATAGAGTATGGTGAAGAGCACCTGTTACTTGTAAGCGACCCCGTTTTTCCTACCGAGTTTCGCACCAGTGAGGGGCGGGGGGGAAGGTGACGGCCCTAGTTACAGTTAGATGAGTCGTGAAAACTCCTGCATTTGATCATCCATTTATTCCATTAAATTAGACCATAGACCATTTTTATGATCTGGCAAGTCTTGTCATGGCTGATGTTGCTATGCTGATTCTTGTTTTTATTTCCTTTGTGGAGCTGCCATCCTCACTCACAAAGAACCTGAAGTCCTATACTTCATCCAGTCTTTACCCGTTCATTGTGATGTTGGTTGGTGATCTGTAAAGGCAGTGCTGTATAATATTTTCTCAAGATGCTGAGGAGGAATTTCTTCTCATGTTCAATTGAGCACGCTTGTTGGTTAAGTTCAGGAAGGCAAGTGAGTTGTTTTGCAATGTGTGAGTAGTAAGAAGTAAGTCAGAATTCTATTATGCTGCTGTCTAATGGTGTTATCAGATATCGGTCTACTTTTTGGAAACGTTGGTACCGTTGTGTCTTGTAATTTCTATTCCTAGAGCTGGCCTACTTGGAATGATGCAAGTTGGAAATGCATGTCCACCCAGTTATTATGTCTGTGTCCCTGTTATGCCCATATATTGAGTTCTTTGTCAGGCATGCCCAAATATGGAGTCTATGCAGATGTCAGAATATCATTGTGAAGTCGGAACAGGCCAGCTCCATATATGGAGATATAGGTGAGATTAGGTGTGATCAATTGGCTAATTTGGGCCCTGTCCAGAGCCTGGTCAGAGTTATTTTGTGACGGTTCTGGATAACCGTGGGTCTGACCGACTCAAGGCCGGGCACTGCACTCCCTGTGGTGTAGTGGAACGTGTGTTTAATTTGAAGTCGGTGTGGCGAGCGGTTTTCAAGTTGCGTGGAACAGATGCACACACGTACATACACACAGACTTTGCAATTATACACAGTGCAATTATAGATGTTTTTATTTTATTTTATGGTATAGCGATGTTCTTTCTCTAGGTATAGTGGGTTTTTTTATGTTTGTCTAATGAACCCTGTCTACATAAATATGTTTTATTGATTGATTTTCTTTTTTTTTTTAAGGAAAAAACAGTGCTGCAATCTCTCTCTCTCTCTCTCTCTCTCTCTCACAGATTGCACGCATTGGTCCTCCGAGATCCCCTGGCCCATTAAGTCTGTTGCCGAAAAGACTCGTGAGAGAAAAGTTAGTATCTGCTCTACTATTTTCAATCTTGCCTTCTGCCTGAAATGCAGCAGTATTTGGAACATGTATAATTACTTAAATTTTTCTCCTATATACGGTACAGCTTTAATGTTTGTCTTTCAACGATGCTTGTTTAATAAAGAGAAATGTAATGTTTGTTTTGAGGACTAAAACAAACATTAGCACCCGTTGCTTAAACAAACATTATGTTGTAATTGATGTTGTAAGATGATAAGAGCGCCCCTCACTTCACACAGGTGTGAATTTTATTTTATTACCTCTGATGTGTACCAGGCCTGTTTACAACGTTTTACTGTTGAGAGTAGAGGCTCCTGTTCTCCAGCATGAGTGTTGACTAGTAATCGTATTATCTCTGATGTGTTGTGAATATTTTAGAAGCTGGGAGTCATTATTCAATCAAAAATAAAATTGTGATTATTTTTCCTGTTTTCCCTCTTCCAAAGGGCACAAAGCAGTCCTTGGTTCAATGGGCTCCATGCCCCACATGGTAACTTTAACCCTTTAACTTTGTTTCTCTAACTTGTTAGTTACTTGTCTTGCAGAGTAAAGTGATTGATGCTCTTGAAACATAAGAAATATGTAAATGCTTAACATGATTTCAAAGTCAAGAAATATATTATTATTTATAAGGGAATGCTGTTTATTTGTATAACACATTTCAACAAGGCAATTCAGTCTATACACAGTTCAACAAGCAAAGGAAACAAAAGAAAAGAAAGTTACAGAGCTGAAGAGAGAAAATTATGTCAATCAAAGAGGCAAACAAATGTCTTTAGTTGTGTTTTAAAATAAGGAAAGGCAGCAGACCTGCAGTTTTCTGTGAGTTTGTTCCAGATATGTGGTGCATAAAAACAAAATGCTTCCCCAAATTAATTTTTGATTTTATGGTCAGAAAGCAGACCTTTCCCAGTCAGGTAAACCAAGTAAATTAATTCAGTGTCTGTGAATCACAGGGATGTGGGGCATCAATTGACTCTTCCACTTTTTGCGTCTAACCATTCAGGGCTTTATATACCAACAGTATTACTTTGAAATACATTCTTTGACACAGGGAGCCAGTGGAAGGATTTAATATACTCCAGTTTCTTGGTATTATTCACAACTATCATCTGTTTTGTGTTTTTCAGCCAGAAAGAGTTTGCAGACACGTGGGAGCCAACCGAGGGAATCCTCAGCCAGCTGAAGGCCACTGAGACGGCCACTGAGAACACCAATTGAATGGGGGGTTTTTTGTTCTTGAATTTGCACAATTTGCTATTTATTTTGTTTGTTTGTTTATTTTTCTTATTTGCACTATTTTCATAACTTTTTGTTTTCATAAGTATTTGTTTATACATTTATTTTTTTTCTTGAATTTGCACAATTTGCTATTTATTTTGTTAGTTTTTCTTATTTTCATAACTTTTGTAATAAAGTATTTGTTTATAAATCACAGCCTCATCATTTGCTCAGTAGGACTAGGTGTTGGCAAGGGGCCCGCCATGCATACAATTAAATAAATGGGACACAGTATTTCAAAAGTCTTTACAGTTCTACTGCTCATATTGTTAGATTTTCAAGTTCAACCTGTGAATGTGTGAAGACCTTGCTATTGTTCCTGCAGTCATGGAGCTTAGACTGTACACTTGGTTAACATGACGGTTGTCATCAACCTGGTTTTGCCTCCATAATCATTCTACTATTGTCTATATTCTAGCTATTGTCTGTGTACTGTACAGTGTGGTGCAAACTTTCTAAAGTAGTTGGAAACAAAAATAACTGCAATGAACATACATTTTCTTCATAATCATAACTATGTATGCCAGCACAGAATGTACATCCCCATCAAGAGTATACCTAGTTGAATTGGACAATTAAGTCACATCCAGTGCAGGTGTGATTACTGGAAACTGGAAGGTAACCCGGTTTGATCCAGGCTCCCCGAGAGTTAGTGTTGAAGTGACCTTGAGCAAGACTAATCCATACTAATGTAATAGTGTAATAGTAGGGTAATAGTGTAATAGTGTAATAAGTGTAATAGTGTAATAAGTGCAATAGTGTAATAGTGTAAGGACATATTGATGACCTGGATGAACTCTTTTGGTATACCAGTTTCACTCCCATTCCAGCGCATATTTGATTGTATATATACGTCAGAGAAGTACAGGAAAGGACAACAGAAATGGGTAAATGCAGTAGGCCTACTGTACAACTGGACAGGTTTGGTACTGATTATGGTTATTAAAAGCAGGAATATTCTCCATTACTGAAATTAGGACAGACTGTTAATATTCTTGTAATAGGCTGCCCATTTGATATTTCTATATTGACACTTCTTTGACATTGATATATCAGGGTAACACATGCTATGCATCCCATCTAAAAAGCTTTATGAATATACTTAAAATGCATTTATAACTATGGTATATGTATAGTGACTCATAGGAATAGACTATGTGACAACCAGGTATAGTCTGGTGACCACCAAAGAGACGGGTGACAGCTGGAATGTAGACGGCACCCGGGTGAGCAGTATGGGTTAGTGCCCCAGTCTGTGTCGTCCGTGAGGAGGAAGCCCAACAAACCCTCGGTGAGGCCTCAGCACCACCTAATCGCTCGGGTGGAGTCTGCATCAAAGTCGTTTGATTTGTCACACACGTTACCGCAGTGAAATTTGTTCTCCACATTTGACCCATCTCTTGGAACGGTGAGGAGCAGTGAGCTGCAGCCGTGCCGCACTCAGGAATCATTTGAATAGTAGATTTGATCCCCCAATCCAACCCTTTGATGCTGAGTGCCAAGCAGGGAGGCATTGGATCCCATCTTTACAGTCTTTGGTATGACCCGGCCGGGGATCGAACCCCGACCTCCCAGTTTCAGGGCGGACACTCTAACCATTGCCCACCACTCCTGAATGAAGTGTCTGATGCTGGGACTCTGGTGAAACGCACAGGTCCTGGGCCTGAGAGCAGGAGTGGACCTGGTGAGACGTAGGAGGAGGAGTCAACCCACAAAGCCTAATCCTTCCAGCCAGAAGTGTACCTCCCAGCCCTGGCAGAGTAGTTCAGGAGTAGTTCCAACGGATTGTGTGGCCCAGGGTTTTCCCTAATGGGACTGATTGAGGGTAGCTACTGGGACGCAGAGCCTTAGAAATAGACAGAGTTATGCAAACTCCGTTCATTTCATGGGGCCGGCATAATGGCGGCCTCTAGCGCTATTGGGGACCGGCTGGGAACTGCTGGGACGCTAATTAGGGACAGTTTCTGAACCGGATGTTGACAGAATGCATTGGATCTTAATGGAGTCCAGCGGACAAGGCATGAACAAACATCGATATTAATGACTATGCCCTTCTAAAAAATAATCGATGCTGACAGATGAAAGAAGACATGTCACAGGTTATTTTCGGATACTATGTTTTATGATTTGCAAACGATATAATTATATTGACGTCTCGAAAGAGCACAATAATAATTTCTGAGCGGACAGTCGCGATAATTCATTGACAAGCTGTTAAGAACTGAGATTCTCGCGATAACAGCCTATATGCATGTCTTTTAATACAAATAGCCTGTTATTATAAACAGATTTCATTTGAATCACCTTATCAATGTGTTTTAGTGTAATTTCGCTAAGATATATGTAACCTATTGATGTTACATATAAGTGAATGCTTGGTTATGTTTGTATATTATCAGCACAGCAGCAGCAGCATTGTTTTATATTGGTGTGTGTGTGTGTGTGTGTGTGTGTGTGTGTGTGTGTGTGTGTTACACTCATAACACCAGCATCCCTGTAGAGCATGAGGACCAGACAGGATTGGATTTCAGTGTCACAGTATTTATTCAGGCTTGTACAGAATAGATGATATTAGAACATATGGTGTAAAAATAAAATGGGACAGAATTACGGTTAAAAAATAAATAAACTGAACTAAATAATACAGCTATATAATGTATCTTTAAAATAAATATAAATATAAGAAATCATATTTTTTAATTGTAACAATGTTCCATTTCTTATTAGCAATCAAAATGGCGATCAGGGGTTGTTCATTTTCTCCAATCCTTTCAAAATAAGAACCAGGCAGAAATAGCTCCACACTTGAAATGCACATAAAAAAATAAAATAAAAATGCTCTATAAATTCAGCCTGATGTGTGCACAGAGCAGGAAAATAGCTTCTCGTCTACAGTCCACAATGTACTAAAAATCACTAAAAGTTAACTGAACAATATGCACAGTACAAAGTATAGGAGTGTGTTGGTGTAGCTGTAGGTGCATAGAGAAATAAGCAAGAAACAATGGCTATGGGGAAAAAAAGAGAATTTCACTCAATTCAGCCAACAGTCTCACTAATATTTGGACTGGGTAGAAGAGAGGTCGAACATGGAGAGATGTTAGCCAAAGTTAGCTTTTTCTTATTATTTTTTAATAATAAGGGCAAGTTAACCTAGATTTACAGTAAGCGGGTGTGTTTATGTTTTAATGGCCTAGTGAGCCCATAATAAACAGAGGTCTCACTGCAAGTGGGCATGGCATGTTATGTTGGTATGTATGTGATTACATGTGTGATGTACATATGTGAGAGTGTGTGCAGAGTACATATGTGATGTATGTACTCTTATGTTATGTATGTACTTCTATTGGTAGAAGTACATTTCAGGGATATATACATTTTAATATTCATGTGTAGGCTACAGGATGAATGTTAGGCCACAGTGATATTTTATAAGATGACCAAAGAAAAACAAATCAGGATTCCATTCAAGTTGAAATGATTGGAGACAAAATGTAAACAGCTCTCCTCAAGAGAATACGTCAATCAATATTCAAAACAAACTTGAAATGAATCTATCCCTCAACTTTGCCAACTCACTGCTCTCCTATGGTCCAAATTGATGGTCCATCCTTACAAGGTGTTTGCAAGGGTTTATGCCTATATGGCATATAAAATGATCAGCTACACATCAGAGCACATTGATTGCATTGGTTTTCTGTATCACCTGTGATTGCTCCGTGCACAGCATGCATATCAGTACTATAACTAAGTGGGAGAGAGGTTCCATTCATTACCATGTTCTATCCTAAAAGTGAGAGGTGTCTGATTCTAAAGTAGGCCTAGCTGTGAATAAACGTCTCTTATAAGAGAACATTATGAAAGGTTTTGCTGTGATATTGATAAAGAGAGACATGTTGAAGACAGATTAATCTTATTGTGGTTAAAGGGAGTGACATAGCCTTGTTTTAATTCTTGCTTCCAATAAATTCCACCCTAATCCTAAACCACAGGTTTAGGATTTATCCTAAACCACAGGTTTAGGATTTAGGCTTGTGGACACAATTAAGCAAACAAACAAAATAGGAGGAAATAAACACTTCTGTGTGTGTGTGCGTGTGTGTGCGCGCGTGTGTGCCTGGTATGAGCAACCAGTGTAGGGTGGCCAACAGATACGTCATGACTGAAGGATAGTCCTAAATTCTAACCCAAGATGAAGATAAAGAATAACCTTTAATGCTATTGTACACTGACATACTGTATGCATCAAATCTACAATGTCATAACCTGGACTTAGCTACTCTACACGCAGATGTTAGTGCGTGAATTGGTCAGTCTATGCAAGAAATCAAATGGTCAGTGTTGAATTAAATTACTTTTTACAGTCTACTCGAAGTGGAAGTTGATACACAAAAGTAGATACACATTTTTAAATACTTTGTTTAGACCAATTACCACCTGTCACACTTATACAAGCAAACATCCAATCACTTTGCAGTCATAAATGTTAATGTTGTGTTAAAAGACACTACAGATAGACTTTTTCTTTATCCTAGTGGGAACTCGGGTCATAGCAGCACGGTAGATTTGAAAACAAAACAAAGCAAAAACAATTGCAGAGTAATAATAATAATATGCTAATAAGGTAAAAGGAATAAACCTGTCAATGCCCACTGATATCTCCAGAACTCACCAGTTTTTTCAGGTCCATCCACATGAGTCCGTTCTAAAGACCCATACTGTGCAGGTTGTGAGGTTTTTTCCCCTTCTCCATATCTCTTGAATTACTTAAATATCCTCGTGTTCAATTTATCTGAACAGTAAATTATTTAAAAAAAGCCATGCTAAGCCGAATGGGAAAGCACTCATTCTCTACAATGGTGTTGATGATTCAGAACTGTGGGAGAATCACCACGAGACCAGTAGAAGACAAAAAGAACAGATGATGCAGCGGAACAGATAGCTATATCGGTCGAACCCAAATATGACGAGTGAGTGTACTTCTACAAACGGTGGATACCGTAATTTCTGGACTATAAGCCGCACCTGAATATAAGCCGCACCAGCCAAATTTAGGGAAAATCCCATATACAAGCCGCACCGGACTATAAGCCGCACCGGACTATAAGCCGCAGCTACGTTAGCTCAGAGCCTGAGATGGCTCTGCGTTAGCTGTAAAAATCCATAGATTAGCCGCACCGTTGTATAAGCCGCAGGGTTCAAATCATGGGTAAAAAGCCGCGGCTTATTGTCCGGAAATTACGGTACTTTTTGTCCCTGGGCTCATGAATGTCTTAACTAGGCCTATTCAGGACTGATGCAAGTCGGGAACAATACAAGTTGTGAATGCATGCCCCACCCAAAAATAGGTTAAATATGTTACCACCGGCACCACCACCTCATCCTGGCCCTTAACAAATGTCCAACTTGGGTCAGTTAAATAATTCATTGGGCTTTGTTTTGGTTATACATTGAAAAGAATGTACCACCAAAAATACCACTGCTATGAATGCTTGCACGCCGTTGGCTACAGCAGCGCAGTTGCCAAGCACCTCTCCTCCAGTTGCTAGGGCATACGAGGCCTTCACCGCTGCCAGAGCAGTGGCCACTGCCACCGTGGCGCCCCCGGTAGCGGAGAGGTGTAGTGGTGTGTCGTGGACGCGGGAGTAGTCCCGGTCAGTCTTTGTGAGGAGGAGATGCTGCTCTCCGGGCTGGAGCAGGGTCTGGCGGGTGAAGATTTCTCCGTCCGCCAGGCTCTATGGCAAAGGTTGACCCCTCGTCTCGGGTAGCAACAGCAAACAGATGATGCACAGCGGCGTGCAGCAGGCGAAGATCACGTGATGCAGGAAGTAGTTTGGTGTCGGAGCTCAGTCAGGTCTGTCACTCTTCTGAGACAGGAGGGTGAGGTCTGTAAGAAAGAAAGTAATGCTGTATATTTTAAAAGAAAAGGAAGTTCGCACAGCAGCTCTGCTCCACAGTGTTTTGTTTATTTAAATAACAAAGTGACAAAAAAGTCACTTTATCAGTTTAAATGAACAAAACACTGTGGAGCAGAGCTGCTGTGCCGACTTCCTTTTCTTTTTAACTGTATCTGCCTTTGTCTAGCACCAGCGAGGGACTGGGTGTGCGCAACCCTCTTGTTTTTTAAACGTTTTTTATACTGTATATATTACCATGGCAATGCATAATAATAATAATAATAATGACTACAACTGCACTCTGTCGAGTGCCAACTTGCACGTTGCACTCAAGTAGTACTAGTGAGCAAGCAGAGCGTGCAAGTACTCCCGACTGCTACGAACTTACTATCAGCCCCTCTGTAAAATATTGAAATTAAATACTAAAACAACAAATAAACCTTTAAAGAAATCCGACATTAATATAAAATACAATTATTTTGTTTAAAACAGTTTTAAGTTATAGAATATGACCACCATGACATCATACATACCACTTTTGGTCCAACCGACCACAATACTTGTGCGCTCTGCTTGTGCAAGTAATAATGCATTTTCATGTGGGGGTAAAAATGTCATCCAATCGGGAGAGTAAAAACTAGTAGTAGTAGTAACTCATATTACTAATAGTAATTTACTACCAATACTACTACAAATAGTATTAACTAATAACTTCATGTAACTTTACGGCTATTTCTGAAAGATGTAACTAATAATGTATGTTCTTAACCTTTGCAGCCATGTCCTGGAAACATTGACTGTTGGTGACACGTTGGTGTTGACTGGCAAGCCTGGACCTAGTTCACAACAAAGCAAAAAAAAGGTAAGTTTCAAGTGTGTTGTTGATTTAAAAGTATTTTTGTTCCGATTCAAAGCAAAGAATCACACCGTGTGAAGTGAGTGGTGCAACTCTGTGTGTGAATCACACAGTGTGAAGTGAGTGGTGCAACTCTGTGTGTCATTTCTCTACCGAAACGGTAGAGAAATGACAGTTACCATGTTATGTGGGGGTCCCTCTACTGTACTGTCACTGTACTGTACTGGCACACCCAAAAGCATCATATATACAGTTAATATGTGCATGTGTGTTTGTGTGTGCGTCAGGTTGCGCACAGGTGGTGAAAAACAACCATGTTTTCGTGCTCATACCCAGACACCCGGCCACCCAGTTACCAACACGCATAGTTTCAAGTGTAGCCCATCATGTGTCTCGGCAGATAAGGTCTGGCTGGTTAACTCCAGGGCACTAGAGTGCTGTTTAGATGAGTGGTGTGGTTGAGACATGCTGCTGGTGGGGTGTGTAAAATTAAATGCAAGGAACTGAAATGAGGCTGACTGGCATACCTGAGTGAACTACAGGAATGCCTACTGCTTCCATAGCCAGGAGCAAAGTGTTGGACAGCCTGGGTGCTCTTGGTGTGGAAGCTAGGCTCCTAGTGGCCTTTTTGTTCTGACTTTTGCTGCCACGGTGTCCATCCGATTTGGGCTTTCTCTCAAAATGCAGTTTTTTGGCCTCAATCCTCATGCGGAGTTGGATGAAGCGACGAGTAAATTTTTGGTGCACTCCATGGCATGGTGGAAGGTTGCTGGTCAAAGCCAGTGACTCCCTTTCCAATACTGCCAGTGCGTCTGAAGAGTTGCTCCAATTTTAGCATCAACTCAAACACCTCTGGGGAAGGACGGCAAAGGGCACCTGGTTTATATTCTTTAAGGGCCAGTAATGCAGAGGAGGACATGCTGTCCTCCTCTGCATTACTGGCACACTCTCTGTCAGTTATTGCTATTTCACAGCTGTTACAGATTTTGTTGTTCTTTATAACACTGTGTGCGATGTAGCCTGCCAGGGTGTAAAGAATGTTCTTCTCGGTGGTTGAGAATTCAGGTGTGGTTGCAGGAGGTCCGTCTTCCATCTCTTCTCTTTGCTCCTCCACTCTGTCTGTAATCTTTTGTATTGGCTCCAGTGTGTCCAGGAAGTCAACTGCAAATTCATTGTCATCATCCTGGTAGCTCCCACTTTTCACAGGTGCCAGAAACTGCGAAACTGATATTAATCTCAGTGCCTGGTGAAATTCCACTGGAGTTGGTGTAGGATTTTTGGATCGTACACAGCCGAATACATTTTCCAGACAGTCCTGGGTAAATTTTGCCGTTAGGACAAACTTGTGTCCTCGTGTTAGCATCTCCTCCTGTATTGCCAGAATAGAGCGAGTCGCCATTACCACCCCTGTTTGTATGGGCTTCCAGCCACCAGTCTTCCCAACCTTAATATTGCAGAACAGATCAATTATGTCGTTGAGGAAGACCTTGGCTTTCTCATACTCCTCCAACTTTAGTCTGCTCAATGCCATAGTGGGATGGCGGGAGGACATCAGATCGAACCAGTGATTGACCTTCTCTAGGAACCATGCTGTTGCTAGATGGGATTGGGGTCGTCCTTCTTTCTGCACCATATATTTCAGTCCAGCACTACTTGAGTGGCTGAAAACATTCATGGCGGGGCCAACTTTCATTTTCTCAAAATGATTAGGCTCAATGGATTTCCTGGACAAGTTTGGAGCTATTTTCAGTGCCATCCCTTCCTGGAAATTAATGAGATCCTTAATGGGCTCTAGTGACACTACATTAGATGTTAAATTCTCTTTTTCCACAACATCATCTGGAATTGTGATTGTGTGTTGGACAAGGGCATTCCTCAGGTTTTTTACCAGATGGGGGACATCAGGCATGAAATACAGCTGCCTCTCTGGGGTCACAGGATGTGGGACAGATGTATTGCTGTAGTCTACCCCAAAAGCTCTCCACATGGCTTGATTAGGGCTACCCATGTCAGTGGTGACGTCAATGACATGAAGCCCAATGGCTTCGGCTCTTTCGATAATATCCAGTATAATTGGTTTGTACACTTTGCCTTGTGTTGAATTGCCACTGTAGTGGTAAGCTACAATCTGTTTCCAGCGTGTTGTAGCGCCAGCCAACATAAAAACGCAGGCGTGTGTTGCTGGTCCAGTGTGATCTGGCAAAGTGACATCCCCATACAGCCGTCCTGAGCCCATGTGTAATTCAACACTTGGAGTGATGGCCATCTCGTCAAGCGTTAAAACACACTCCCTTTCCATCTCACCCATCCCTGCTGCCTTAAGGTTTAGAAAGGTAAAGACCTCCTCTAAAATCCCTGGCTCAAATTTAACCCTTTGCATTCTCGCCTGTAGCGTTCTTATTGCAGGCAGAGGGATTTGCAGATCTCTGAGGGTGTTATAGCCTGTTGGTCCTGCAGAAAACCTGATTTTTAGTGCCTTTTTGATGGTGCTATTACTCCATTTCATCCCCTTTGTATTTATTCGGCCTAATGCCTTCATCTGGTCTTCAGAAAATATTTTGGCTAATTTTCTATCTGTGTTTTTGTTTTTTCTGAGCAAAGCTGCCTTTTGCTTCCTTAATCTTTTTAATGATGCCCGTGCCTTATCAGCAGCCCCCTGTGCTCTCTGAGTAGCCCTCTGTTGCTTTTTTAATTCTTTTCTCAAATCCTCCACTGTGGCGATTTGCTTCTGTAACTCTATTTTTAGAGTGGTGATTCCTCTTTGCTCATCAGGTTCTGCTCTGTCCTCGCTTGGAATTCCTGCTTCTGCTCTGTCGCTTGGAATTTCTATCTCCACTCTGTGCTCGCTCACAGGTTCTTCTCTTTCAGCTGTCTGTCTGTCCTCGGTTTGAATTTCTCTCTCCACTCTGTGCTCCCTCACAGGTTCTTTTCTTTCAGCTGTCTGTCTGTCCTCTGTTGGAATTTCACTCTCTACTCTGTGCTCGCTTGGCATTTCTTCTTCTCTGTCCTTGCTAGGAATTCTCTCTCTTTCCTGTCTGTTCTGACTTTTCCTTCTAAGACTCTCAGCCCTTTCACATTCAATCCCTGAAATGGATACATGGCACACAGTTAGGACACAAGACTTATGTCAGTATGAAATATTATTACTACAAATAGATGTTCCCATACAGGTGCTTCTCAAAACATTAGAATATTGTGGAAAAGTTCATTTAATTTTTTCTATAAAAATAAATCATATATTCTAGATTAATTGCACATAAAGTGAAATATTAAAAACCTTTTTTTTTCAAGTTAAGCATCTCAATAAAGTGACATTTCAATCACATCATATTGTGAAGGTCTGATACCAATAATAACCACTGGAGGACATTTATTTATTAAATTAAAGTGTGTGTGTGTGTGTGTGTGTGTGTGTGAGTGAGAGAATATGAAATCTTTTTATAGTTTCACAAGATAGTATTACTCAAAATGTTAATGTAACATCTGTTTACAGTTACACCTTTATTTAATTCCCATTTATATTCAATATTTATTTGTACATACTTACATTGTTTTATCTTGATTGTCTCGTTTCACTTTTGCTTTGGCAATGTAAACGTATGTTTTCTCATGCCAGGTAATAAAGATAATTTGATTTGAATTGAATTGAGAGAAAACCTTTAGCTGAGAGAGATGAAGCAGGAGCCAGGGACGCCATATAAAATTGTGTTGCAGATTCAACTTTTTAATAGATTTCATAGATAGCTTGCCCACACCCCAGTCTGCCCACTGTTCCCTAGTGCCCACTCTGTTTTGGTGCCCTCCCTAGTGCCTTCATAGATTTGTTTGCACCATGTCAAACAGTGCAGTGTTGTGTTGGATTCATGTTCAGTATTTTTAGACACCCACTTAGTCGCAGCATGAGGCATTGTTTGGGAACTTGTAGACCTGCTATTTTCGACTAATGTTACTCTCAGAATAGGGATGCTAGGGTTTTAACACATTTTCTTTGTTTTGCAGTACGATCGATAGGACTGAAACCCTGGCTGCCTGCCTCTCCAAGACCCATGTACTGCTGAGAGGAAGAAGTGTGTGTTGGATTTTACAAAGGCTCTGGCCCCCAAGCTGGCCCCTGGCTATCTGGCTGGCAGGCAGGCTGACTGCCTGGCTGGCTGGCTGACTGACTGACTTAGTGGCTGGCTGGCTAATGGACTGACTGGCTGACTGGCTAACGGACTGGCTGGCTGACTGACAGACTGACTGACTGGCTGGCTGTTTGGCTGGCTGGCTAATGGACTGGCTGGCTGGCTAATGGACTGACTGGCTAACGGACTGGCTGGCTGACTGGTGGAAAGCCACTGGCTGGCTGGCTGGCTTGTATGTTCATGTTGAACCCATTGTAATTTAATTTCACATTTGTTATTTTAATTGTACTAAAGAATGTTCATGAAGGAGTGAATTATTATTGAATAAAAATGGATGAAGTCGAAGATTTGACTAATAGATCTTAATTACTTTGTTGTGGTACTTTAAGGTTTATTTAGCATATTTAGAGTTATTTTTGCTCTAAACACATTGATTATAGTCCTGGATAACTGTCTAAAACCTTAAAATAAAAATAAAACACAGAGTCACCGCAGAAAAAAAGGGAAAAACCTGCAGATTCCGTTTGGCCTAACTTAATACCTCCATGCCATGCCCCATTGATGAAATAATTTGTTTAAAAGTATCCCAGACCGCATATTGAGGGCATAAATTAACATACTTTTCAGATGGTCGACATTTCTGTATTATAAATGTTTTTAGTGGTCTCATAAACTATTCATATTTTGAGATCTGATTTTTTTATTTTCATGAGCTGTATGCCACAATCATCAAGATTAAAACAAAAAAGTTTTTAATATTTCAACTTTATGCACATTGAATCTAGAATATATGAAAGTTTCACTTTTTGAATTATATTATGGAAGGAAATGAACTTTTCCACATCACATTTTTTGAGAAGCACCTGTATACCTACCTACATTACCTTTTGTGTAACTGTGCTCCCTAACAATTAAGTTCTGTTCAGGTGCTGTTCGAAGTGCAGGTGGCTTCCGTCGTTTAATTGCTGCACGATGTGCAAATATACTCGGTACTGCATCGTCCCTTAGCCTTTTCTTGCCCTTTTTATTTACAAACTGATCTGCCTCAAAGTGTGCCTGTAGAGTAACGGTTGTTTCTTTTTAGATACACAAAGCTACACAAACACTACACATCAACATTATTACAGTGTCTTTACATTACCTCACATAGCTTTCTCTTGTTGACATTCTCTGGCATGGTCATACCCATCCGGCTCACACTGACCAACCACCTCTTCCTCCTTTCAGGTTCAACTGGGAAGCCATAAAGTTTCGCCCCTTTCTCTGACCGGCTTTTGCAGCCGACTGCCTCACAGCCAACCATATTGCAGCAGCTTAACTGTCTACAAGGAAAGAAGGAGCAGAGCCCAAGCATTGACTGTAATTAGAATTTAAAGGCTCAATTATATGGTCAATCAATATGTTCATTGCTTCTTTATGTCCAGATTTAGAAGAGAAACTGTAAAATAAATAATGTTATACCAAAATGATGCTATAAGGCTTATACTAGTATAACCCATTTAGGCCTGACCTACCTAAAAATGTTTAAAATAATCTTCTAAATCCAGATTTTTCAAAAATAGCAGACCTACAAGCTTGTAGCACGCCACCCGGTGGCGCGCTATATACTTGTAGATCTGCTATTTTTCTATAGCTAAATTATAACATGTTTAAAACACCAAAAGGGGTTCCCGCCAAAAATGGGTTAATTCTCGATTCTCTTGTAAACCAATTAGTCCTACATCAGGGATGATCAAATCTAAGATCTAAATAACCCAATCCCCCCCCAAACCTCCTTAGGATCTATGTGTTGGAAATTGTGGAATACTATAAAGTTAAGATGTTATGTAGTACATCATGGTCACTGAACATGTTCAAGTCTAAAAAGGTGTCAATATTCTTTCCTTCAAGACAAAAATGGTTTTATAGAATAGGTTGGGAATCCTTCTCGTGGATGCTCACTTTAACACGTAGGCTGCGGAGATGTGCAACAGGTACAGGCAGATGTACTGCAGCTGTCGAGGAATCTCCTCCTGGAAAACAAAGTCTGTGTTTATAGGCATCGTCTTGCTTTGCAATATCTGAATGCTCCTTTTTTTCCTCCCTCATTTACAATCTGAAACTCACACATACAGTATAGTATATGAACAGCTAAACCAGTAAACAGCCCAAAAAAAAAACATTCCCATGGCCTACTGACCTTGCGTACTTTCTGGAAGTAGAGCTCTGGCAAGGCATGGAGCCAGTAAGCCAGCTGAGTGAGGTAGAAGAACTTCACCTGAAATCTACAGGAGAGGGTGGGAGCACTTTAGAATAACATCCAATAGCAATATGGTAGGGGTCAGGGTTTTATTTGTTAAATAAACAAAGTAAAAGAACTACAACATGCAGTGCAGAGTCACCATTTATTTGGAGGAATAACATTGATTGATTGATCGAAGTATTTATTAACAGTTTGCAGAATGGTAATTTGCAGAATTACAACAGGGTCCACCATTTTCAATTCAGCAGAACATTTAGAGACGTACAAATATACACTTCTATAAAAGAACAGTAAGGAGGTAAAAAGGGAAAGGAAACATATACAGTAAGGGTAAGAGGACGGGGGGATTCCGATTTTACGGGCTCAAGTTTCCCCCCCGTAAAATCTGATCTGTAAGTGCAGACGGCTGCACTTACAGATTGCAGCCGTCTGTAAGTGCCCTTTGAGAGCGGTTTTGACGGAGTCAAGGGATTTGCATGTCTTAATGGCTATTGGTAGGGCATTCCACATTTTGGTGGCATAGCAGCGAAAATAATTTAGTCCCTCGTTTGTGCCGAATCTGGGTTGAACATGGTTTTGTCCCTCTGGTGTTGTGGGTGTGAACACTATTTAGACAGCTACATGGGTATCTTGGTGGTGTAGCGTGCTTGTTGGTCACTGAACACATTAAGTTCCAAAGTAATTTGTAATGATTACATTCAATCATCAAATAACAAATTATTACCCATTAGACACATGACACACATGACATTTTTATTCGATTACTTCATGGTGGTATGAAAGACTATTAAATAATGTTTTATACTTGATACAGAATTTACCATCTAAAAATACCAATCTAATGTTGATATTATAGTTACCTGAGGTGTACATGCGGGTAGTTCTCCCAAAGACTGCTACGATGAAGAATGTACCCTTCCTGTGGGGACAAACCATTATGAGACATAGTTAAAGAAAAATCTTTCCACTCTTTATTATCTTTCTCCCTCTAACTAGTGTACACACAAATGCAGGCATCCCAACTGAAATAAGCCAATTAGCTATTCTATATAGTGTTGTACTTTTTCTCTGGAGGATCAAAATACCAAAAACAAAGCAGCTCAAACAAGTCATCTTACTGTTATGAGTATGTACAGGGTCCAAATGCTCAACACCAGGTGGAACACGCACAGCTGACCCGACTCATTGAACTTTGTGTTCTTGCTTTTGGACAGGTGGAGACGCCTGTCACCTTCTGCAAACCAAGACAATACAATACAAGGCAATGAATGGGTCACGTGATCTGAACAGGAGCCAGTGTCAGTGTAGAGTAACTGAAATCCCTTGACACAATAGACAATACACACTATTTATAGTCACTACCTGCATACACACTTCTGAGCAAAGGGTTTGTGTTTAGAGTTCATTATCCCATTATGTTAACTTATGTTGTAAATAAATCATGCTTAATTGAATGTATAATCTATGAGACCCGTGGAGGTTCTTTACAACAAACAGCATGGCAGAATGCAGTAAGTCAGGTCTTAACTTGAACTTATGACACATGGAAATAATATCTATAAGTGTTATAGTAATAGTAGTAAACATAACACAATGACTGAGGGCCTTGGAGAAGTTGGCAATATATCAATGATTATATATATATATATATAGTGACATTTGTCTTCCTGGTTTTCAATCACTCAAGCCCTGTTTTATCATTGTATCATTCAACTAGACTTGACATTCTGTATTAAAATTGGTGTTATGATTAAAATAAGAACGTTCGACATTATCGACTCGGCTACATTGACTGAATGAGTGAAAGGCAACAGCCCGGCTTTTAATGGTCTTAAATCCCTTTATTTTAGAGCGTTTTGTAGTTGTAGTACAACATAAACATTACAGATACTTTAGTTGTCACTGTACAATACTTTAAAACAGTTGTCATTTTGCATACATACCTAAAATTGCCGATATCCGCGGCGCTCTCGTTCAAAACAATGTACTTCAGCTCCAGGCTCTGTCCCTAATCGAGCTCCCAGTAAGAGCGCAGCTGTGCGCACGAGCGCTTCCGGGATCACGTGGCCGGGCTGTTCTGTGCCCCCTCACTAACAGAACTCTTCTATTATACGGCTCTGCTGGGACGTAAGTTGGGACTTGATCACCCCAGCTGGGTCGCCCTGAGTGAGGGGTATGATGTTCGAGAGATGACCTTGGGATACATCACTGAGGATACGTCCCAGGTGCATCCATGCAATGTTTTACTAATAACTATACTCATAATGCTTCATGAGTAGGTATTTATTACACATTCTTTATTACTTGCCTATGACTTATATACTTGACCTTAAGTAGAGCATCTACTCTGTAACGATGGAAGTTGGAGATCCATGCCCCACCTGGCTATGCAATACCCGGTACCAGTGTCAGAGTACCCGTACACCCACTGTGTCCCTTTTATGCCCAGATATGAAGATTTCTGTATCTGTCTCTCTCTGTCCCTTCATTCTATGGAGTTGTGTCAAGGCATGCCCAAATATGAACTGAAGTGATGTCAACAGTCAGAACAGGCCAGCTCCATAAATGGAGATATAGGGGTGCAGGTACATAGCCCGGGCAGAGGCTTTTGGGCTGGTTCTGGACAATCATGCATCTCTGTCTCTCTCTATCTCTCTGTCTCTCTCACTCAAGGCCAAGCACTGCACTCCCTGTGGTGGTGTGGAACGTGTGTCGAATTTGAAGTCGGTGTGGATGGTTGGAGTTATGTGAATTCCAGACATAAACACGTACAGAGACAAGGCACATTTATAGATAGATTATAATTGGGTAATTGGACTCATTGTTGTCACTGCTCTAATGCATTGATGTGATAAGTCACTACAAGGCTCATTGAGGTGCCAACCCCAGTTCCAGCAAGCTGCCCCGCGTCCGAAACGGTTGAGAAATGACAGTTACCGTGTGGCAGTCCCTCTACTGTACTGTCACTGTACTGGTACACCCGAAATCATCATATATATACAGTTAATATGTGCGTGTGTGTTAGGTTGCACACAGGTGGTGAAAAACAACCATGATGTTGTTGTGCTCATACCCAGCCAGACACCCATATCTCCGTAAGGGAGTGGTTGCACCATTAAAAAAATGAACCCTTATGATTTATAACTACAATGCCTGTATAGTCTCCAGCAACATGTGATGTTCTACGTCATTAACTGCTTTATAAGTGTAATTAGTGTTATAAACAGATTATGCCTAGTTCATATACAATTATAGACTGATAGACATCTTATAATGTCTAGAGCACTTTCAGCATCCACCGAAAACCACCTAAGTGTGTCATAATGTTGACAGCCAATAAGCCTGGCAGATGTGTCACAGGAAAAAGGCAAACATACGACAAACATGGTATGAGAATCATAATTTTACTCATGTTTTAAACAATAGGATAGCAGGAACAAAATAGCAGGAACAAAAAACATGGCAAAACAAAACAAAATCCTATGTATACATGTATGTAATCTGGCACCACTGCTGTATCAGGCACAAGTAGTCATTACATAATTTGCTGGGGCAGTGCATACGCATCAAAATATGCTGGGACGGTGCATACGCATCAAAAGTGGTGCAAAGTAACCACAGTATACAGCTAATCAACTTACAAATTACATTATACATATACACAGATGCATTTAGTATTAATATCACTATAGCCCAAGATTAAGTAAATTGAAAGCAATTGACAATTTAAAATAAATAATGATACTGTATACGTGGTAACATTTTATATACCTTTTTTTTCCATCAGATAGATGATTTATATTTCTTTGAGAAACTACGTAACGAAAAGGCCTTGTGCACTCCTACAAGGACAGGTGCGTCGGAGCCAACTGCAATTCATGAGAAGAAAAGGGTTCACTTATAGAGTAGTAGTTAACTATACTACTCTATAAGTGAAAGACAGTGTGCGGGACCCTTTTCTTCTCTTTGAGAAACTAAAGAGGGATCCAGAATAATTCTAAATCGTTAAAACTGTATTTCTTTTATAGATAGAAACTTGTACCATACTTCATAATACTACTTTTTTACATACATAAAGTAGGTATGTAGCAAATAGCTTAACCTAATAATTCAACATTTCAAACGTTCCTTCACATAGCAGTCACGTATACCCATGTCAGAGTACCCGTTCCACTCTGTGTCCCTTTTATGCCCAGATATGAAGATTTCTGTATCTGTCTCTCTCTGTCCCTTCATTCTATGGATTTTTGTGTCAAGGCATGCCCAAATATGAACTGAAGTGATGTCAACAGTCAGAACGGGCCAGCTCCATATATGGAGATATAGGGGTGCAGGTACAGGCCCGGGCAGAGGCTTTTGGGCTGGTTCTGGACAATCGTGCATCTCTGTCTCTCTCTGTCTCTCTCGCTGTCTCTCTCGCTGTCCTTTCCTTTAATCCACCCGACACTGATCGACATATACGTCACCATCGAAAGCCGTCACTCATGCTTATGAGTAATGACTACTTGTCCTTGATATAGCAGTGGTGTCATAAGTTGGTAGAGATTCTCCATTGTCTAATCGTCATCGTCCTCATCCTCATCTGAGCTGTGTTCTTGCCAGTGTGTTTCATCCTCCATCGCCACCTCCTGTTCCAACAACATTGGACTTGGTCCAAGAATGGCCTTGTATGCTCTCGCTGCAGTCTGCTGTTGTAGTTTATGGTCCTCAAACCTTCGCTTCAGCAGACAGATGAGGCCCTGGGAACCCTCCTCTGTCAATCCATTTGGAAAATCTAGAATGTATATGAAGAGTGGAATAAAGTTCACACTAAACTTTGTCGATAACACTATATTAAGGTCGCCTTTATAATGCATTATAAGCTCATTTATAATGCATATTATTGATGCTTATGCTTATACGACATTATTCCATTTAATACACATTGGTTGTTATGCATTGACAGACATTACAGCACTTCTCTATGTGTCTTTATAATCACCTACGTTATAATGTGCTTTATACTTCCACTGAGCATAATAATGCATTATGACCAGCACTTATGTTATAAACGTGGTTATATGTTGTTATACATGATTATAAGTGTTATAATGCCTTATAAGCACATTATAACGCATTATAAAGACGACGTTAATATAAAGTGTTCTTTTCTGACAGTAGAGATCTCAAATACATAGCAACAAATAAAACATAGATTAGTTACAAAATACTAACATGATAGCAGTCACCTGACATTTTTCACTTACCTCTTGTCTGTGTGCTCATTGAAATGGTGTCCATCTGTGTCTGGACCTTTGACTGAGAGTCCTTGAGGAAAGCAAGGTGCTGCATCATCTCCTTTGTAATGATGTGCTTTTCCTCTACCAGCCGCGAAAGAAGCATGCGTTGGTCAAAGAGCTGCTTCTTGGTCAGGATATCAACACCATCTGTGAAGGAATGACAACATGATTAGTCGTGGGTTTTTTTAGAGGTGAAATGGAGCAAGAGACATTGGCATCCAAAAGCATACAGCTGTGAGTGCATGGGAGTCAGTGTTGTTATGGTAAATGGTGCATTTATATTTACATAGATGTGCATTACATTCACACACATTCATACACCGATGGCAGAGGAAACCATGCAAGGCACCAACCAGCACATCAGGAGCAATGAGGCTTGGCGTGTAGACAGACAGACAGACAGACACACACACACACACCTTAATGTATTAGTTTAGATACCTGCGTTCTGTTCCTGCCAAGGCCATATCATGCTCTGGGAAGCTTTGTTGGACAGCTTCTGCACAACAGAGCTCATGTCCACAGGGCTTGCGTCAGCGTGTTGGTTGTATCTCTCGAGCTCTTCCAACAACCTTTTCTTCTCCTGGCCAATTTTCTGGCTGATCTTCTGGCGCCTTTTATTGCGATCTATAAAAGAGTAGTATTACAAAAAAAAGCTGTGATGGGGCTCTGTCAAAGGAATGAATGAATTAACGTTTAATGTATTTATTTATTATTTAAATTTTACGGGGCAATGTGTAGGTTTCAAATCGTTTTAAATTATCTAAATTAAATTAAATTATCAAACAAGATATGCTTCATAACATTGCCCTCAACCATAATGCAAACCTAGGGGGGATGCCCCCCTCAAACAGCTGGCCCAGGGACTCTGCCAGTCGGATAACCATATAGAAAACAAAAAGAAAGCTACCTGACATACTGGAAAGAGACACCCAAACCCAAAGCAAATGTAGTTCTATCTAGCAATAAAACCAAACGAGAACCAAAACCAGCCTTAACTAGGTACAGACTCAGCGAACAGAGTATTGCAATACAGAAAGGCCACCAGAGACAGCCCCCGCTTTCAAGCCAAGGAAATGTAGGAAACAGCTACACATTTGATTCTAATCACCTACCAAAACATCAGAGCACATACTTCAGATTACACTCACCCAACATGAGTTTGAAAAAATGACCAATAACAAAAAAACTCCCAAACCTACTAGGAGATATACAACACCATCCAAACAAAGCAAGATTTGTGAACTCTTGCGATAAAAGGCGGCTTGCGAATGGAATACAACCACCCCAAGGATAACAAACCATTGATTGACCTACTGCAATTATAAACAGAGCTGCTACCTTTAAACCAATATTAAATATATTTTTTGTATACTATGCTACCATTTCTTCCAAAGCAACTGCAAAGGACTGATGCTATTTATTTCAAAAAGCTTTATATACCCTGTATATAACGACACAATGTGACATAGCTCTGTTTACACAACACGTGTTGTCATTTTCAGCTGACAAAGAAATTCTTCAGTAGACAGTCTGTTACGAGCCACTGTCTTAACAAACACAATCATGCAAGTATGCAGCTGAAACATTTAAGCTTAAACTATAGGTACTATACATACCATTATCCCTGTAAATGTAGTGCTTCTTTTGGCAGATGCTCACAAAAAGTGCTTCAATGGAGAGCTGCAAAGCATGGACATTCACAGCACTGGCCGCTGCACTTCCTAAGAAAGAATAAATAATCACACACATTGTTTTAGTTTTTTCCTGTTTACCGACAGACTTATTACTTAGTTTTCTTTGTTTGTCATCTATATTATTTGTAATTATTTGGTAAGGGTAGGCAAATTAAGCTAATTAGCTTCAGCCTACACCTTTTTTGGTCATAGCAATGTATCTTTATTTATATACCGTTATGAGACCAAAATGAAACATTGAAAGTGAAGTGAAAAAGTGATTTACTTACAGTACCCATCCCTGCACCATAACATATAGGCTACAGCTACAGTATATGCATTACAGCCAAAGAGTCTGACAGTGTTTGTGTAAAAGATTCTTCCTTACCGGTCTTGGCCCACTGCTTGACATCAAGAACCCACTGTTGTAGCATGTCATCGCTACAATGGAACTGCTCCTGCAACTTTGTCAAGTTCTCAGCTACCTCCAAAGTCTTCTCTAGTGTCTGCAAAATTGCAATACAGAAACATGTCATAGTATTTGAAGTTTCACATGTAGCTGCTTGAAATAGTTATCCCCTTTTCATCAACATACCTTTTTGTATCTCGAAGACAAAGCAATGTGTAGGCCATTCTCTTTGCGGAGATTCCAACCCATTGCATGCACAGTAAGCATGTCAGTTCTTACTGTAAAGAACACAAATGCTAATAAGAATGTGTTGAAAATGTTGTATGTGTAACTTTGCAGGGTAGCATGGGGTTAAATAAGCTTACAGACCTGACTTTGTCATGTATTTAGTGGTCAGAGCACATCGGGAGAGATAACTGTTGACTTGCTCTACTTCTTCTCCCAACGTTGTTCCGATACCTTCCTGGTTCCTTGCATTCCACTGGATCTACAGGAAGTATGGAATTGTTTAACAGTGTGGAAGCTAGCATGATCACAATTGATGCATATCCTGAGGTCACTTGGTTTGTGTGGCTAATCATTTATTTTGAGAATTTAAATGAATAATTTAATTTAAGTCATAAACAAAAATGTAAGAAGCATCACCTCGCACTTGGTATTGTGTGCTTTCGCATGCATCACTGACAAGCAATGTTTCTGTTGCTGAAGGGGTTGAAGATGACTCAGGTTCTCAGACACCTTCTCCAAGTATGGCACATATCGGCAGGTCACATCCATGGCCAAATATGTAGCACTCTGGAACTCTTTTTGGAGAAACATTGGATATGCAAAGATTTCCCCTCTATACATATTGAGACCTTTTTTGGGGGGAAATTAATATTAGAGAGCATAGTACAATGAAGGGCCTCTAATCATCTACATTTTTTTAATTTGAACTCATCAGGATTATATATACTAATACCAACCTTTGAGAAGGAAGCCATGCCTACAAACAGCAATTTCAACACCTTCTTCATCCAACTTGTTGGCCTGTTTGGATGACTCTCGAGCAGCTCTCCAATGTGAATCTCCACACATGGCTTTCCCTGCAGTCTGCAAAGTACATATTTCGAAGATATTAGGAGTTGATTAAAGACAATAGATAGCAGGGCTATCTACAAAATTATTACAGTAATTACTCTTTATTGGCTGTTAAAAACTTACACTTTTTACAACTCCTCTGACCTCCTCAACAAAAGTGGACACGTCGGAGTCTTTTGCTAAGAAAAGTCCATCAAAGAACCCAGGATCTTGACTCCTAAAACAATAGAGTGAGTCAGTCAGTGACACACACACACACACACACACACACACACACACACCAATAGGAAGGTCAAAACTCACTGATTTGCTTTCTGGAACCTGTAAAGTTTTCTGTTCCCATCAACAGAAACAGCCACCATTTCAGGGCTACAGGCCGGACAGACAAACAGTTCCTTTCCCAGAAGCCGGTTCTCTACAGAGTTGCAGTAAGTGTACTGCAGAAAGCTCCTCTGAAAAGAGTCTGCATTCACTTTTCCAGTCTGAAAGAAATACATAATATAATGGGAAAAAAAATCTGTACAACTGTCCAACCGTACGACATTATCAAACGAATTACTCACTCTTCCAAAATGCACTGTTCTCTGGTCTAACAGGGTTGTGAAGGCTTGTCTCGACATTCCTGGAGCTGTAGTCTTCATAGCTTCAAAGGAATGGAAGATGTCTTTGTGGAATAGGGTCTGTCCTTGCATTGTTGTAGGCCAGTAGCCACTTCTTATAAAGTCCCTGACCTCTGGAGACCACTGCTTACTGCACTGGTTGCATGATAACAACGGAACGTGAAGATCATAACGGCCTGAGAGTACATGAGACAAAAGTAACAGGGGGCACGGAAGTTATGTTGTCCTTTAAACACATACCTATCCACATCGCGTGTGTGTGTATCTAGATTGATAGACATAAATTCCTACCATTTATGCAAACCAGTATGATGGGTCTACCGACAGATACTGCAACATTAAATGTGTCGCAGGTGCATATATTTGCCGGATAGGCGGTTGGCAGCAAACAGTCTGAAAAGACAAGAGGACAATCTGGATGAAATGTTTGGTTTGAATGAAGGTACATGGATAACACATTTTAATATAGGAGACAATGTTGTATGTTAATTTAAAAAAGAGACACAAACCTTGTTCACAAATGGTGTATTTACCATCGATGAGTTTCACTGACTCCGTTGGGGGAATGTATTTATAATACCCGAACATTGTGGTTTGCCTATTGTGTAGAATGTGATGTTCATGAACCAAACGGTCACATTCCACACAAAACCACTCTGACGGCATACAGTCCCCACAACGGATGACTGCTTCTCTCAAACGACAGTGTTGACACACCATCTTCACAATAGTCTCTGCAGACAGCAAGTTGTCGACATTGTGTTCTCTTGCTTGTTGCCAAGAGAAGTGTGCATCTTTCTGTCTTTGGGTCCAATTGGGCTGTTCTACACCATGATCCTGCACATCAATGCCTGCCGAGTCCTGTATAAGCTCCTCGAGCCTCTGCAAATTAAAATCTTTGGGAGGGAAATGGAAAAACAAACATACCGTAATTTGCAACACCACTGCCACAGCTTTCTTTTGAGGAGTGTATTTTAAGTAGTTTTTATACTTACCAGGTTCTTGGTAGCCAAGACATGGAGATGAGACAGATTTACTGACAGAGGCAGTGGATGTAGATGTAACTATTTGGAAGTAAAAATATCAAAAACCACATTAGACCAAATAATTTCAAACTCTTAGGCAGTATAAATATCACAACAATAACACTATCAAACGATTACCCTACACCTAATCAAAGACCACTCTCTATGAATGAAGTCCTTGCCATACGTTTTGAGATGGAGACTAACCATTAGTTGAAGTCCTTTTCCTTGGTCTCTTTCCTGTGGGAAGAGGAACCCCATTTGCGTCTCTCTTCAACCAGATCACTTCAGGGCATGAGACTTCAGGTTTCTTTGTCACTGGCAGTTTCTTCTAGATGGACACACGTCATGAAATATAGAGAAATAGGCATCAACTAACAGAAGTTAAATTAATTAGGCCTACACATTGATGTACAAGAATGTAACTTACTTCTGCCTTCATTAATGCTTGCCCGACCAGAGCAAGACCTTCCAATCTGGCCTTATTAGACACCGAGTCTGCCTTTATGTGGGTTGACATTGTACTGAAACAATAAAAAAATGTGTAAGTTGTTAGTCATTAGTAAACGGTTGGACCCTGTTAGAATGGAAACAAGTGTAATGCTTTATCATGGTGATATCTTCCACAGTAACTGTTTTTGTATGAACCTGTGGAATAACTATAAATCAATCAGGCGTCAATCAGTAGGACATCCTACACCTACCTATGTGGATGTAGGCTACAAAAAACACAAAACAGAAAAGAGCTGGCCAAAAGTAGATTGTACGTAGACTGGACTCTGGAGACACCAATGGAGGGCTTGTCTAAGAATGACAAGAGAGTTTGAGAGATTAAGTATTTGGTTTAGTACTCTTCCACAGTGCGGGGCAATATGCCAACTACACTGTATTCCTAACTACACCCTGCTGGATTCCTAGATACTTAATCTTAATCAATGTGCTGGATATAATAACCAAAAACATTTCTGGTTGGTGCCGGGCCATCCTCCAGCAAGTAAATAAGTCGCACATGAGCATAAGTAGTAATATTTTATTTTATTTTTATCCCAGTTTTTTAACCCAGTGCCAATTATCCTGGGTGCTACACTTCCTCTGCCAACCTGGGGGGGCAGCGGACTGACCTCATGCCTCCTCCTATGCATGAGGAGTCCAAGCTGCTTCTTTTCACCTGACGGGGGAATTTCCCCGGCCGGACGTAGCGTGTGGAAGGAACACGTTATTCCGACTTTCCCCTCCATCAGGCGGCCCAGCTGGCCAGGGGGATGTAGTTTTAGAGACCAGGATTACTGCATGTTTTTGTGAGGGTACCTACCCTAGGGGATACGGGGAGAACATGCAAACTCCACATAGAAAGGTCCCTTTGCCTCGGGTATGGGCACTGATGACGCGGAGGAGGGAACACGCCCCCAGCACCCACAGCGCCCAGAGTGGGAATCGAACCCAGGACCTTCTAGCTGTGAGGCGACAGCACTACCGACTGTTCCACCGTGCCCCCAAGTAGTAATATTTTGATTAAATGAAAATGGTGGGCTCTATTGTAAACAAGTATTAAATGCTTTATGGTGTCGTCCACTCACAGTTAACAGTTTTGTATTGAGTTCTGCTTGAAATATACTGTAATTCTGCAATAGTCCGGCAGCTGTGGTGCACGGGTGGGAAATTTGGTATAGTATTCTTTATTGGCCTACAATATTGTCTATATATATATATATATATATATATATATATATATATATATATATATATATATATATATAATATACGTATACATTCATGAATCCACTTGTTGACCGGCTGTCGGTATATGTCAAAAATCCCAAACTTTCCTTATGCTTCAAGTAGCATGTGACATGTAAAACTATGGGGTTTTCATGATTCTGAACCAAGCTTTCGTTTTGCACAAAAAATACTCCTTGGGCTATAAAGAGCCATAGCCACTTGCCCAAAATGTGCTGATCGACTTCATCACATTTGTCACGACTGCTATGGCCATGAATGCATGTATAGACAATATTTTAGGCCAATACAAAAAAGACTATATAGCCTACCACGTGTCTCACTTTAAACAAAAGAAGCCTGTCGGCTGACGGACTACAGACTGTTAATAAAATATTCAATCAATCAAACAAAAAAAGCGGTGTGAACTATAGTCTTGATCACTTTCTGTAAACCTATTGTGAACCTACTGTGTCCATGTTATTGTTAGCTAGCAGCCATATGCTAACCCTAGCTAGGTAGGTCTTTAGTTCTAACTTGTATCTGAACTGAATGCAATAATTATGTCACATGGCCCCGTCATTTAACGTGAGGCAAAAAAGACACAACAACTAGATCGATATAGACTTTGATACAAAAATATACCTTACCTTTCTAGTGAGACAACTGCAGTTAAGGTACTAGCATAGTACTGTAGTGGTGTAGTAGTTACTAGTAGACGCTCAGACGGATATAAAACCGGATCTTAAACAAGAGAATGCTTCCGGTTTCCGGACAAAACTAAGATAAATTAAATAATACAATAAAAACATCCATATCTACATATTCCGTGTGGATTTCAAATATAAGGTTATTAACCCATGCCCACTGATGTTACAATTATGTACGGTCGATCAACTAATAATAATAATTATTATTATCGTGGTCTGGGAGGGAAGTCTGTTAATTTCGTTGAAAAGTTACGTGTTGCTCATTTCATATCGACAGCACCTGGAAGAGTGGATTACGTCTGCATCCAAAAAAATTAAGTGCTTACCCCATGGATGTTAAAATGCTTTGCGGGCCCTCAGAATTAACCATATCTTCCGTGTTGTTCAATTAAAAAGCATTTTAATCCGATCGATGCCATCGATTTGCCATTTCTTCCTATTTCTTTCAACTACGACCCTATCGTTTAGTAGGTGTACTGCATGCTGATACAGTGAACGTTCTTTTAGAAAGTTGCGTTCGATCCGATTAAAATGCTTTTTATTAAACAATACGGAAGGAACGGGTACTTCCGTGAGCCCGTCAAATATTGTAACAATTATGGCCTTGGGATAAGCCTAAAGATGAACGTTTATGTAGAAGTAAGGGCCAAATGTGGAGGAAGTAAACGATGGCTTCATAGCCATGCCCAAATATGTATTACAGGCGGAGCCTTAAATGTTATAAAATGAATTACAAAAAGTCAATAACAATTATGTTTATTAAAATACAATACCATACATACATAAAAATGCACGAGAGAAGCGATATCAGCTTGGATCGTTTCAATATTTTTTAATTTTTTTAACCTATAGGTTTCAATGGTGGGCATAATAGTACGCTATGAACGGACTTGCGGTGTGGGTTTTTTTTTTAAGTCACGTGACATCATCCGGGACACGAATCCATAGGTTTCACTGGTGGGACTTTTAGTATGATATGAACGGACTGCGGTACCTACTAGTATTCTATGAACGGAACGGCAGTGTACCAGTCCGTTCTATTTCAACGAGTTGGCCTGCGACCAGGTTGCTTGCACCACTTGTGTTTTCTCCTCGATTAAAACAAAGTTATAACAAACTACTGTGTATATTAATTCATTTGAATAAGACCTGACCAGTTAACACACATGTGCCTTTCTTTCATGAATATATCTGAGATGAAAGCCAACAAACTCACAGTTGTGTGTGATGGGGGGAGGGGGGTAATCAAACAAGTGTTTGGTCAAACCACGTCACTTCCATTGGAAAAGCATTGGGGCGGCCATGAAACACAGGCAGAGCACAGCACAGTTGTTCTTTATGTGTGTACGAAGCCTGGTATTCACATGGTTTGATCAAACATTTGTGTGGGGGCAGAACACCACCAGCAATCAAACACAAATGTTTGGGCAACCCATGTGACTCCAATTGGAAAAGCATTGTGGTGGCCCAAAATAACAATAAAACGACCAAACATTGCTTGATTGGTGTTTGGTACGTGTGAATGAGGCCCCATCAGTTTTGCTATAAATATAATGTTTTCTGACCGCAGTAAACACACTCCAGTTCAAGGATGCATGGTGGTGGAGTTGATCTCAACTCCCAATAACAGAAGGCTTTCTGTTGGAAAACGGGGTTAATTTGGGATAAATAACTCACTGTGATCAGAAAACTAAGTGGTTAAATATTCAATAAACATATATGCATATTTGATGTGGTTTTGATGACACTTCTCAGGTAGGCCTACCTGTCATTCTGCAAAGCACAATTAACTCGTCATTGTGTCCACCTCTTGGTACCACAGCACCTCAAAGGCCCTTAAATCAAGGCTCCAGACCTCCCAAAACAAACTGGTCAGGCTCCTACTTGGCCTCACCCCCCGAACCCACCTCACCCCTGCCCACTTTGACAGGCTGGGATGGCTTAGGGTCGACGACAGAGTACAGCATCTTGCAATGGGTCTGGTCCACAAGATTCGATACACCACCAAGATACCCATGTACCTGTCTAAATACTTCCTTAATGTAAACAAAGTCCACACCCACAACACCAGAGGGAGTGCAACAAACCATGTACAACAGTACAACCCAGATTCGGCACAAACAAGGGACTAAATTATTTTCGCTCCTATGCCACCAAAATGTGGAACGCCCTACCAACAGTCATTAAGACATGTGAATCCCTTGACTCCTTCAAAACCGCTCTCAAAGGGCACCTACGGATGGCTGCAATTCGAAACTGGCCTCTGTAAAATCTGAATCCCCCCCACCCCACCCCCCCATTTCCCCTCACTGTATAATGTATATTTTCCCTTTTTTTTCTTTTCTTTGTAGGACTATGAATAGCTGCTGGTTTTGGTGTGAAGCATCATGTTGAGTTCCACACAATGGAACAATGCCCCCCCCTCCCCCACAGGGTGGAGCTGAATGTGAGTGATTGAGGTGATTTAAATCACACATTAAAATCTAGTTAATTCAGTTAGATGCATTATTATTACTGATTAGTAAATTAGATCAGTAAGACCAGATCCCAAAGCCTCCATATATTATATGGTAATGAATAAAATTCAGTTTCTATACATAACTGGCTAAAAGCGTCATTGTAGTGGGTTAGGTTTTTGTGGATATGTTAAATATATAGCCTCTGAATATACACACAATGCAACAGGTTGGCTGTTAAATGCAGCACTATGATGTAATACATCATTGAGATTGTATTATACCTAACCACTGTCAGTCCATGAATCATATAGCTCATATGCAAGCTTTAAGCACATGTTGCCTACTTGAATGGAATAAACTCTGTAACATGCATGTAGGCGGCTCTTAAAAGAGCCTTTGGGTTGTTGGTAGATCAATAAGCTCTACAAAGTGGTGTCCATCCTGGCATTGTATGCATCTAGCTGGGCATCAAGCTTCTCTGCAGAAAGCGGCTGTTTTTTGGCACCACCAGCACCGCCTCTCCCCCGGCCTCTGGCACCGCCTGCGCCGCGACCTCCACGTCCCCTCTGCTTGCCTCCAAAGCCACCAACACGCCTCTTCATACCTCCACCTCTGTTCAGACCCTGCATGGGAGGCCGTCGCTGGTTATCAATCTGTGAGGTGACGAGCTGTATGTTCATGGGGCGCCCATCAAGTGGCATGCCGTTGTACTGTTTCATGGCCTTCAGGGCATCTGCCCTCCTTTCAAAGTGGACATCTGCAGTCCCCAAACCCCTTCCAGAGCGGTCATAATGGACAGCAGCCTTCTTCAGGGTACCGAACTCTGCAAAAAGTTCCTGGATATCTGCTTCAGAGACACCAAAGTCCAGGTTTGAGAGAAGGAGCTTCCCTCCAGTTTCCACACCAGCTCCTCCACCACCAGCATTGTCAAGCTGTTTAGGCCTGCTGTACGGCGTAGGTCTGCCTCGACCTCGGTTGAGGTTGCCTCGGCTCTTCATTGGGCCGGAGCTACCGGTGGCTTCCCCGGTGGCTCCTCCAAGACGGCCGCCACCGCCGCCACGGCCACCACTGCGGCCACCACTGCGGCCTCTGCGGCCTCCTCCTCTCTGCGACCTTTTCTGTTTGATAATGTCGTCTAAGGACATATCAATTTTATCTGCCATTATGCCCGAGCCTAATAACGCTAAACTTAGAATTAAATAGAAAATGGTAGTACAACCTATAGACTCTAACTTGGTCCGAAACCCTGTCTCTCACTGAACGATCTGCCTGGACAATGTTGAAGATTCTAAAGTGAATGAATGATGAGCTCAGATCCTACTTGTTTTAAGTGTGCTCTGAGGACCTAAGTGAGGACAGGCAGACTGCTCTGCAGTGCACTGGGCGGTGCCAAACCTGTTTTGCTGTCTTTGTTCTCACCAATGGTCTGAAATCGACATGGATTTAATTTGCACATTGAGCATGGTTGACTGGTTGTAGCTGAAACCTTTACTATATATATATATATATATATATAAAGATTTACTTTAATTAATTGTATTTTGGGTTTGATGGTTCGTTTGGTTTGGTATATTTGGTTTTGGACTTATATGGTACATTTATTTGGTATTGTATTGGTCTTGTTTTGAAATGATTTGATTGATTGTATCACTCACACTGTACTATATTGACTATGAATTAACCATTGTATTGTTGATGGTAATCAATCGATGTATTTAATGCACAGATATTATTGTTAAACTATGAAATCATTGATTTGTAATATTTATTTTCTAATTTAGAGTTTTCACGGTGTTCCAATGACACAGGGCCTTCTCCGTGGACCTTCCCCTATGGAACGCTCTCCCCAAACACATCCGAGATGCCCCCTCACTTCCTACCTTCAAATCTTCACTGAAAACCCACCGAATTCACAATCGCATTCCCATGCTGATGTGTTTTTAAAAACTTGTTATATGCACTGTTTTATTGGTTTTATTCTTTTAATAGTTTTTTTTCTAATAAAATTGTCCTTTTTTCTTGTCCCCCCCCTGGCCCCAACACATGTAAAGCGTCTTTGAGTGTCATGAAAAGCGCTATATAAATCCCAGATATTATTAAACTGAAATAAACCAAGGATTTAATGTGTGATCAACATGCAAATTATTTGAATCACCTCAATCACTCACTCAGACATTCCGCTGCACAGCTCTACCCTGTTGGGGAGGCGATCGGCATTGTTTCATTGTATTGAACTCACACCAAAACCAGCAGTTGTTCACACTTCTGTACCAACTTACCAAGCAAGTCTAGAGTTTTGGTTTAAATCGAATCTACATGTCTATTCAGTGGCTTCTCAAAGCGCAGGTGGGGGTTGAGCATGTTTCTAGTATAGGGAGGGGATCCGAATTTAGTGTAAGAATTGTTATCAGACTAATCAGAGTAATTAATACATCACAGTACAATATCACAACCACATTAAGGTTAAAGGTTAACTCCCTCATGTATGGATTCTAAACATACATACTTGAGACTAACTGCCTTATATTTGAAGTATTTCTGATATTACTAATAGTCCTACAACAAAACAAATGAATGAATGGCATTCCAATGTTGTCTATCTAATTGTATATATTACTATTACATATTGCATTACCTATCTTTTCAAATGATACTGACAAGATGCTTACCATGATAGTGTGAGGATAGTGAATTTGTGATATCTAAGCATGATGATGTGATACTGACCATGTGATTGCAATAATAACAAGATGTATTTTGTCTCACACCAGCCTTTTTACAAGGTGGGACCGTGTAAAATGTGTCGATTTTTACAATATGTATACTGATCCTATCCTGAAGAAGGCCAGTAGACCGAAAGCTTGCTAAATAAATACATTAATTGTGCGCAGATATGAGTGTGCGGAGCTTCCCTTTATTTTTCTCATGTTCTCTTTGTGGCTCCAGCACCTCACTTACGTTTTTTCAGCGGATGAGCGGTGGTTCTTTTTACAATATGTATACTACACTAACGTTGGCTACAAATTGAAACTGTATATCAACTTTAAATATAATAATTAAAAAAACACTGATTGGTCAAATAATTCGTTCTGTATACACCATGTTATCACAATTGACTGATTACACATTATCAGTGGTACCTGGAAGGACTGTGTCAGTGAAACCATAATCAGATCAGACACCAAAGTTCATTGAAGATTTAAACACGTTTTGTTTTCTGTAGTTGATCACAGTAAGTTATTTGTCCATAAATGGACCAAGTTTTCAGCTGACTGCTCGGACTGTGAAAGGGTGATGTTTTGAGCATATAACTTGAAAACCAGAGTGCTGTTTTTACCTAAGACATATTAATGAAAAAAATGCATGTGTGCTAACTGGTCAGCTCTTTGTTGCATTTCATAAAATAAAAGGTAGTTTGTGATATGTTGTTTTAATCGAGGAGAAAACACAAGTGGCACAGAGAGAAGATATTCTGTCTGTGTTGTCTGTTGTCTTTGTCACTCTATCCCCCATATATGGAAATCCCTGAATTCGCCCAAATTGGTGCGTCAGTCATAGTCTACCACATAGACTGTACCCCAAATACTGTGACAATGGAATACTGCCATCATTATACCCACAGTGATAACAGCTATTACACATGCATGTTGAGGCAATGATTAGTTTTTAGACATTGTCAGGCAACGCGATTGACTGAGAGGCATAATCTACGTCATGCATTGGTTCTGGACTGTTCAAATTACGTAATACATGCTAGAAAACTAACACAGTAATTCAACTACCCTTAGATTTTAACTTTTCAAATACAGATAACAACCCTATATATATATATATATATATATATATATATAGGCCATGGCGAGTTACATTACATCAGATGGAAACATTATTCAAGGGTTAAAGGACATCGCTAACAAGCTAAGGATTCACTCCCTCAAAGCGACATGCGCCTCAAACTCTGGTCACCCCACCTCATGTTGCAGTGCAGCAGAGCTCATGTCAACCCTGTTTTCTACACTATGCGCTACAAATCCAATGACCCTCAAAACCAATGTAATGACCGCTTCGTCATGTCAAAGGGTCACGTTGCACCAATCCTCTATGGAGCGTGGGCTGAGGCAGGTTATGTGAAAGAGGCCGACCTGCTCAACCTGCGCAAGCTTGAGTCTGACCTGGAAGGGCACCCAACACCTAGACTGGCCTTTGCCGATGTGGCTACAGGCTCCTTGGGACAGGGTCTTGGAGCTGCATGTGGGATGGCCTACACTGGGAAATACTTTGACAAATCTAGTTACCGTGTGTACTGCCTGATGGGTGAGGGCTCTGTATGGGAGGCCATGGCCTTTGCTTCCTACTACAAGCTGGACAACATGGTGGCCATCATTGATGTCAACCGGCTGGGCCAGAGTGAGGCTACACCTCTGCAGCATAACATGGACACCTGCCGCAAGCGGTGTGAAGCCTTTGGATGGAACACATATATTGTGGATGGCCATGATGTAGAGGAGCTGTGTGAGGCTTTCTGGCAAGCCAAGCAGGTTAAGGACAAGCCTACCTGCATTGTTGCAAAGACATTAAAGGGCAAAGGACTCAAAACCATTGAGGACATGGACAACTGGCACGGGAAGCCCAACCCCAAAGACTGTGTGGATGACCTGATCTTCATCAGATCCATAAAGATAGCCTGATGAAGGCCGCATAGGCTGAAACGTTGCTGTTTCCCTATTAAAAGTTGGTTCACTGCATTTGAAGACAGTGTGCGGGTGTTTGTTTTTTCAGTGTGTGTGCAAACACAGAATTTTTCCTACACAAACATAAAATGCCATTGACAACGAATGGACAATTTTCAGTATTCGTGCAAACACAAACATTGTAACACAAACATTGAAGACAGAGGTGAGGATGCAAATTCTGATTGGCCGGAATGAGATGATTTTACGATGATTATCTCATGCCCCTGGTGTGATTGTTTTTGTCTGGAAGTGTGTGTGTGTGTGGTGGGTTAAAGCACAACCTTGTGTAATATTACTTAATTATAACACGCTACGGGTAAACTATAGTTTCACCAAGTAAATACAATGGCTGACTACTCAGAATAATAAATTGTGCTGCAAGCCGCAGTGAGCGGTGGAGAAAGGAGAATAAACATTGGTGAGAGGCAACTTCTGTGTGTAGTTCAGCATGTGTAGTTGTAGTAGCTGTTGCAAATGTATGATAAGAGCACCCCTCTCTTCACACAAGTGTGATTTATTTATTCTGCAAACTGTTAAGTATTCAATCAATCAAAAACCTGACTGCTTAGTTGTGGCCCTATAAGAGAACAATGTAGCAATGGATATTGTTTGCTCTGCAGTTACATGTTGTGATTATATTTTATGCTGCAGTTTGTTATTGGTGATATATAGCTTTACAGCTGGATATGAATTAAAAACTGTAGACTCCAGTTTAATTCATATCCTCTGTAGGACAGAAACAAAGACACCACACGGACTCCATTGAGCGCCACTCTCATCACATGAACAGTGGTAGCCGTTAGCCACCAACTGCCGTATTCATGTTTGAATACGGCCCCCTAAGATCTTCCACTGCTGGCCTGCTCGCTTTGCCTAAAAAGATGGCAACTAAAAAATACGGGAAGCAGCTTTTTGCTTCTACGGGCCGTCGGCATGGAACAAACTCCCACTGTACCTTCAACAGGCAGCCTCTGTAGACATTTTTAAAGCACAGCTCAAAACCCACTTCTACACCCTTGCTTTTAATTGATCTTTTATTTTTTTGTTATGTCCTCACTATATTGCATTAGGCTACAGCTTGTTTTTTTTTAATGTTTATGCCTTGCTTTTCTTTCATTTTTCTCCATTGCTCTGTAAAGCACTTTGAGCTGCATTTCATGTCATGAAAGGTGCTATACAAATAAAGTTGTATTATAATTATTATTATTATTATTATTATTATTATTATTACCTTACATACAAGTAATGCTTGCCTACAAAATGATTATGAACAGTGTATGTGTGGAGAGAGACTTTGCTTTCTTTTAAATACCCTTTACATTTTAGAATTATTGTCTGGTACTTTGCTGGCTATTTTATTGTATTTGTATATGTATGCATTGACCTGAGCAAAACAAATTTCCCTTGTGTATAATAAAGACTCTCTCTCTGAAAGAAACCGTCTCTGGTCAGGAAAGGAACCTCCTTCATTGGGAGGAGCTGTTCAGCCACTAGCACTGATTGGAGGGGAGCTCGTACACACTCAGCCCTCGCTCTCATCCATTGGTGGGGCGCACAGCCGCACATAGACAGTAGCAGTAGAATGTGTGCTGTTGAACGTATAAAGGGTCTCGCGCGCCTCTCCACCAGGCACCAGCATATTTCTTTTATATTCAATTCCAGAAATAAACCTACACCAAAATGAGTGGCCGAGGAAAGACCGGAGGAAAGGTCAGGCAGAAGGCTAAGACCCGCTCATCCCGTGCCGGGCTCCAGTTCCCCGTGGGTCGTGTTCACAGGCTGCTGCGTAAAGGCAACTATGGCCAGAGAGTCGGAGCCGGAGCTCCAGTGTACCTCGCTGCGGTGCTCGAGTATCTGACCGCTGAGATCCTGGAGTTGGCTGGAAACGCTGCCCGCGACAACAAGAAGAGTCGTATCATCCCCCGTCACCTCCAGCTGGCCGTCCGCAACGACGAGGAGCTCAACAAACTGCTGGGTGGAGTGACCATCGCTCAGGGCGGTGTGCTGCCCAACATCCAGGCTGTTCTGCTGCCCAAGAAGACCGAGAAAGCCGCCAAGAAATAAATCTACTTCAAACTACAAACTCCAAAAAGGCTCTTTTAAGAGCCACCCACTGTTTCTATATAAAGAGTCACTTCTATTTATATAAGCAATACCTTCGTGATCTATTGAGCAATATGAATACATTATATAACCCTCGTTTTCAAACCTTATCTAATCACAGGCTTTGGGATTGCAAACTAGACCTGCTCACACACTTGTCTAGTTGCTTAGTTTGTTGCTTTAATTTACAATGCTAATACCGTCTCGATTTTACTTCCAAGTAAGTATGATTCAGTGCATAATACGTATTTAACTCTGATCAATTTGCCATGTATTTTTTTATTTTACATGTTGTTACTATTGTAGTGGAGCGAATATGAAATTATGACAAGCTTCATAATGTTGAACACTATTTATAGCAATCATTTTGTTGATTAATGCACAGTACTTTTAACAAGTTACATACCTAGTGTTATAGCATTGCTATTCAGATCAGCGTCAGATTACTGACCTGGACTAACTGGATTAGCAGACAGTCTGTAAAGCACATTTGCGTTTAACCTACAGGCTCTGAAATGGCCATTTGCTTATAGTATTTGGATAAACCCTTTCTTGGAAAAGATGGGTGGTCCTTAAAAGGACCGTTGTGTTTAGAGCAGACAGAACAGTTTACTTGGAGCTGGTGTACTTGGTCACAGCCTTGGTGCCTTCAGACACGGCGTGCTTGGCCAGCTCACCGGGGAGCAGCAGGCGGACGGCGGTCTGAATCTCCCTGGATGTGATGGTGCGGCGCTTGTTGTAGTTAGCCAGTTTGGAGGCTTCACCGGCGATGCGCTCAAAGATGTCGTTGACGAAGGAGTTCATGATGCCCATGGCCTTGGAAGAGACGCCGGTGTCAGGGTGGACCTGCTTCAGGACCTTGTAGATGTAGATGGCATAGCTCTCTTTCCTGCCCTTTCTGCGCTTCTTGCCGCCCTTCGTGGCGGTCTTGGTGACGGCGCCCTTCTTGGAGCCCTTCTTGGGCGCTGGCTTTGCTACTTCAGGCATCGTGCTTGTATTCAATAGAATAGTTCAGTTGCAGTGAAGAATGTGTAAGAGGACGATCTCGTACCACTATTTATACAGAGCCACTGCAAATGAAGCGTGGGACTCGATCCTAGCATATGCTTGGCTGATCCTGCCACAAAGTGTCTTTGTTTTCTGTATTACGTTTTCCGCTCGTGTGCTCTATTGTCCCTGTAACATTGTGAGGGTCTAAATATACTAGCCCCTTTATACATTATTAATATGTATGGTAAATGTATAATTTGAAGCCCCTTTTTATCATAATGTGTTTATGACTGCTGTTGCTGCTATGACACCCACATTTCCCCATTATAAAGGTATATCTATATCTGCATATTAATTAATTTGCCACAATTTAAACTAACTTTACCTAACTATACAGGGAAACACTGTATTCTGAATATTGCAACGTAAGACAATGATAAACTGAGTGGGTGTCATGTCCAGGCCTCAGGTCCCACCTGACAGAAACCGGCCTGCTGAAACCAGGAACCGGATTAACTACTACATTAATTAACATGTTCTTTATTGGCACCATCATTCATCCAGAGAGAGTACAAGCTTTACCAGAAGTAATAGAAACTGTTGTGTTGTTTTGATAGTTGTTTTTATCCCTTCCTATAATGTTTGTTTTAAAAACGCCATGTATTGACAATGAAGGGATAATTAATTGTTTTTAGTTCAATGTTTGTTTTAAAAACGCCATTGACAATAAAGATAATGTTTTGTTTGATTTATACAGAGCGGTCCTCTTGTCTGGAATTGTAAGGAACATCCAAATTCATAGTTATGCAATGATGTTTACCAATAAACTTGAACATTTGATTGTCAGTTTGTGGCTCCAACTATTACATTCAGTCAGAGGCTACTGTCTTCGGAAGGTTGAACTGAGTTGGCTCTGTACTACTCCACCCTGTCTGCTCGTAATGCCATGTAGGCCTACATCTGCTTCAATGTGTTGCACTGTCAGCTTGTAGATCTGCTATTATGTTTCATATCCTAACTATTGTATTCGTTACCCCTCCAGGGGCAATAGAGCACCGAAGTCCTGACATAACTCGCTCATCCCGACGATTCCCCTGGTTCGCGGAAGTAATTTCTCTATGGAGAATAACATGGGGTGATCTTAATATCGTCTACTATAAGCGTTGTGGTCCAAAAATAAACAAGCTGTCTCGGCGTTATTGTTAGGGAGGTGATCTGTATAGTTTGCAACAGTCAGTCACTCATATATGATACAGTCTGCTTCTAGCGAAAATCTAACTAATTCAGCAGCAGTAACATTATCGTTTTCTCTCAGTCAGTTGATTCTTCATATCCATATGAGTGAAGCGGCCGGGATGACATGTTAATTTTTCAAACACAGTTCTTATATGAAGCAATCTAAAAATCATCCTATGGCGATTTCAATGCAACTAAACAAATACATGAACCTGGGGACTGACGCCCTCTACTGAAAGTGACGTCAGACTTCGGTGCTCTATGGGTGTGTGTGTGTGTGTGTGTGTGTGTGTGTGTGTGTGTGTGTGTGTGTGTGTGTGTGTGTGTGTGTGTGTGTGTGTGTGTGTGTGTGTGTGTGTGTGTGTGTGTGTGTGTGTGTGTGTGTGTGTGGTTTAACAGCACGCAAACCCATTCATTAAAGGCCAGAGGATTTGTGTCAGTTTCAACCTTATTCTAAAGTTGTTCAACAAGTCTTTTGTGGTAGAGGCTCCACAACAAAGTGTCTCACCACTGGCTCTCAATAAAGTATAAAATGAGGTAATAGTCTTTAAAGAAGTTGTGGGCGGCTCTTAAAAGAGCCTTTGGGTTGTTGGTAGATCAAGTCAGCGTTATTAACCTCCGAATCCGTACAGAGTGCGTCCCTGTCTCTTCAGAGCATATACAACATCCATGGCGGTCACGGTCTTTCTCTTGGCGTGCTCGGTGTAAGTGACGGCGTCACGGATCACGTTCTCCAGGAACACCTTGAGGACACCGCGGGTCTCCTCGTAGATCAGACCGGAGATACGCTTCACGCCGCCACGGCGAGCCAGACGGCGGATAGCGGGCTTGGTGATTCCCTGGATGTTATCACGAAGCACCTTGCGATGGCGCTTGGCGCCTCCCTTTCCAAGTCCCTTGCCTCCTTTTCCTCGGCCTGACATTTTTTGAGTTCAGCTGTAGTTGCAGTTAGAAAACTGAGTGATTTGAAAGCTCAGCGCCGTGCCCTTTTATTTGTGTTCTGAGGACGTAAGGGAGGACATACAGAGCGAGCTGTGGGCTGCGTGGGCGTTACTAACTCCGCCCCCCACAACACACACGCGCGCTCGCGCACACACACACACACACACACACACACACACACACACACACACACACACACACACACACACACACACACACACACACACAGTAGCTACTGTAGCTTTATCGCATTATTTGTATTTTTGTATTATTTTTTTCAGTGACTAAATCCACATTAGGGCAGCCGGGGTTGTGGGTGGGAAATTTGGTATATATATTTTTTTGTATTGGTCTTAATGAATACACTTGCTGTCGGTATTGAGCAATTGTCCATATGTGACCATACCATTGACATCCTGTATAAGGCAAACATGTCAAACTTTCATTATGCTATGTATGCTATGTATTATATACCCTTCCGAACATTTGCACTGGGTCATATTTATTTATACATTTCATGACTTCATGTCTTGCTTATTTTTGTAACTAGGCATTGTGCAACTTAAATTGCACAATGAGATAATTCTGATGATGTAAAGGTGGACACATTATCTGTGATTTATTTGTGGCTGAGGGCTTCTTTGCTGACACCTTCCTGGGCTTCTTAGCCGCTACGGGTTTCTTGGTTGCAGCTGCTTTCTTAGCAGGAGGTTTCTTTACGTTCACCGCTTCTGAACTCTTGTTCATTTTGAAAGAGCCGGACGCACCGGTACCTTTGAGCTGGTTCAGGGTGCCTTTAACGACCAGGCTCCTGACGGCGATCTTAACGCGGGCCTTGTTCTTCTCAACATCGTAGCCACCGGCAGTCAGAGCCTTCTTGACCGCAGCCAGGGACACACCGCTCCGCTCCTTGGAGGCGGACACGGCCTTGACAACCAGATCAGCGACGCTGGGACCGGTCTTCTTGGGTGCTGCCTTCTTTTTGGCGGCCTTGGCCGGTGACGGAGCTGGTGCTGGTGCGACTTCTGCCATTATTGTCTCAGATAGTAGGTTGCTGTTGTTCCTCAAGTAAACTCTCACAGAATGATGCTGAACGCTCTGAAGAGGGGCTGGACTTAAACACCACATGAGAACCATGTAGAGTCAACACACACAGGCCCTCTTCTCTCTTGTGCCACTTGTGTTTTCTCCTCGATTAAAACAAGTTATAACAAAATACTGTGTAGATTATTTAATGCGTCAAATACCTGACCAGTTAAAACACATGTGCCTTTCTGTCATGAATATATCTAAGATGAAAGCAGTTCATTCCTTTTTAGTAATAACCTCAAAACATCACCCTTCTACAGTCAGAGCACAGTGTTGCCTCTGTCATTTTGCTTCTAACATAGTCTAAAGTAACTATGTTGTAATAACAACAATACTCAAAATCAATTTAGTAGACATTCCTGGTGACGCGATACCATAAACTATACTTTTGTTATGTCATCCATTTTGCTATAAATATAATGTTTTCTGACCGCAGTAAACACACTCCTGTTCAAGGAAAGCATGATGGTGGAGTTGATCTCAAATTCCAATGACAGAATGCCATTTGTTGGGAACATTTTGGACAAATGACTCACTGTGATCAGAAAACTAAGCGTGTTTAAATCTACAATCAATTGTATCTGTATATTTGATTATGGAGAAAACACACATCTAGGTAGGCCTAAATACTTCATGATGCAATGTGTCATGCTGCAAAACATTTCATGATTAACTCATCATTGGGCTCTAAATAAAACCAGTAAGACGCATGAGGGCGAGAAGCTAAAGGGCGAGGTTGCGTGCACGCATTTGCCTTGTTGATGGCAGACTGCTGGGAGAGCGCTGGTGCTTTGGCATGGACGGTCAGATCAACATGGAATGAATTCTGTAGTGGCCATAAAATGTCTTGAGTGTACAGGGTTTGATCAACATAATGGAATGTCAGAACAGGTCAGCTCCATACAGTATATGGAGATCTAAAGGGTGATAGCGGGGACATTCTCTTGAGTGTACAGGGTTTGATGAGGGCCCAGGGCCGGGCCTTCATTTTCAGTCCTGTTGAGTTTTTGCAGGCTGCTGGGCTCGACTGCACTAATAATTTTGGGCCAGGTCCGTCTAGAGTTTGAATAGTCTATAATCTAGTCTATAATAACGACACAATTCAATTCATTTCAAATGAGCTTTACATTGTGTTTGCATTGTCAAAGCAAGTGTCAAAATCAAATTAAAATGGGAAAAGTATACATTTGGAGGGGGTACAGCATTTTGCAAACAGAGATATACATTGCAACGTTATATACATGTTATACAGGGTATAAAGCTTTTGTGGTCATTTTGGTACAAATAGCAGCATTTTCTTGCAAAAAAAAGCTGAATGCCGGCAGCCGGTGAGCATGTATACATACATCATGGATGTATGTATACAATATTTTAGGCCAATAAAAAAAATACTATATACCAAATGTCCCTTTTTAAACAAAAGAAGCCTGTCAGCTTTTGGACTACATGATAAAACCTGGCACACTATATTGCAAGAAAGGTCTTTGAAATGCCACGCACCAACATTGTGTACCAAACCCAGTTATGTTAGCTTGTTTTACAAATATATTTCGGTATGAATAAGAAATAAGGATAAGAAAATGAGTTACACATGGGTACATTGACACTGAGGATTTGACTGTGGCACATGTGTGTTAGAGTTAGACAATACATTTAGCACACTTTGAATATCCCCACAAATACTATAGAAACATGCTCAACCCCCACCTTGAGAAGCCACTGATAGTTATGTAGATTAGATTTACACCAAAACTCTACACTTGCTTTGTACAGCACTACACCAGAGGTAGCCCTACTGATTTTAACCCCTGCCATTTTTACAGCAATATGGGAAAATCATCTTTCCTATATTCTGCAGCACTACAGTGGAATGACTTGCCTCAAGCTGATCTGTTCCTTCGAAAACTTTAAATGCACATTAAAAAGATGGTTGGCTGATAAACATGACGTAATATTTTAATCTATCCACAGTTTAGATTATAATAGGTTAAAAATAAAAACATGAAAAACCCAAACAATATAAAATAGATTTTGTCTTGTTTCTTGTTATCTTTGTTTCCTGCCCCCTTCCCCAACAGGAACAGGGTCAGGGAAAAATACAAATGGTATTCTGTTTTAATCCCCTTTCCCCCAAAAGGACCACAACGGATGAATGTAGTTAGGCTATATATAATTATGTAGATTCGATTTACACCAAAACTCTCTACACTTGCTTTGTACAGAAGCATCATTCAACACAATGGAACAATGACACCTCTCCACCACAAGGTGGAGCTGAATGTCTAAGTAATTTAAATAATTTGCATGTTGATCACATTTAAACCGTAGTTTAATTGTTATACATTATTAAAAGTAGGACAACTTCTTAAATTAAAGCATAGAATATAAACGCACGATTTAAATTTCAGCTCGTGCAAAACAAATGAAAGGCATGCAACTATGCGTAGATATTTCGGACACGCATTAGTTAATGTAGCAAAATCAGCAGTTTCTCGCTTTTTGTCATGTGAGTTGAACGTGCATGAGTAGTGTACAAAGGAATAATTTCTCTTAAAATAACACATCTGGTGGCTCTTAAAAGAGCCGTTTTGGGGTTGACAGTGATAGTTTAAGCACGTTCTCCACGGATTCGACGGGCCAGCTGGATGTCTTTGGGCATGATGGTCACCCTCTTGGCGTGGATGGCGCACAAGTTGGTGTCCTCAAACAGACCGACCAGATAAGCCTCGGCAGACTCCTGGAGAGCCATGACGGCGGAGCTCTGGAAGCGCAGGTCGGTCTTGAAGACCATCGCTCAGGGCGGTGTGCTGCCCAACATCCAGGCTGTTCTGCTGCCCAAGAAGACCGAGAAAGCCGCCAAGAAATAAATCTACTTCAAATTACAAACTCCAAAAAGGCTCTTTTAAGAGCCACCCACTGTTTCTATATAAAGAGTCACTTCTATTTATATAAGCAATACCTTCGTGATCTATTGAGCAATATGAATACATTATATAACCCTCGTTTTCAAACCTTATCTAATCACAGGCTTTGGGATTGCAAACTAGACCTGCTCACACACTTGTCTAGTTGCTTAGTTTGTTGCTTTAATTTACAATGCTAATACCGTCTCGATTTTACTTCCAAGTAAGTATGATTCAGTGCATAATACGTATTTAACTCTGATCAATTTGCCATGTATTTTTTTATTTTACATGTTGTTACTATTGTAGTGGAGCGAATATGAAATTATGACAAGCTTCATAATGTTGAACACTATTTATAGCAATCATTTTGTTGATTAATGCACAGTACTTTTAACAAGTTACATACCTAGTGTTATAGCATTGCTATTCAGATCAGCGTCAGATTACTGACCTGGACTAACTGGATTAGCAGACAGTCTGTAAAGCACATTTGCGTTTAACCTACAGGCTCTGAAATGGCCATTTGCTTATAGTATTTGGATAAACCCTTTCTTGGAAAAGATGGGTGGTCCTTAAAAGGACCGTTGTGTTTAGAGCAGACAGAACAGTTTACTTGGAGCTGGTGTACTTGGTCACAGCCTTGGTGCCTTCAGACACGGCGTGCTTGGCCAGCTCACCGGGGAGCAGCAGGCGGACGGCGGTCTGAATCTCCCTGGATGTGATGGTGCGGCGCTTGTTGTAGTTAGCCAGTTTGGAGGCTTCACCGGCGATGCGCTCAAAGATGTCGTTGACGAAGGAGTTCATGATGCCCATGGCCTTGGAAGAGACGCCGGTGTCAGGGTGGACCTGCTTCAGGACCTTGTAGATGTAGATGGCATAGCTCTCTTTCCTGCCCTTTCTGCGCTTCTTACCGCCCTTCGTGGCGGTCTTGGTGACGGCGCCCTTCTTGGAGCCCTTCTTGGGCGCTGGCTTTGCTACTTCAGGCATCGTGCTTGTATTCAATAGAATAGTTCAGTTGCAGTGAAGAATGTGTAAGAGGACGATCTCGTACCACTATTTATACAGAGCCACTGCAAATGAAGCGTGGGACTCGATCCTAGCATATGCTTGGCTGATCCTGCCACAAAGTGTCTTTGTTTTCTGTATTACGTTTTCCGCTCGTGTGCTCTATTGTCCCTGTAACATTGTGAGGGTCTAAATATACTAGCCCCTTTATACATTATTAATATGTATGGTAAATGTATAATTTGAAGCCCCTTTTTATCATAATGTGTTTATGACTGCTGTTGCTGCTATGACACCCACATTTCCCCATTATAAAGGTATATCTATATCTGCATATTAATTAATTTGCCACAATTTAAACTAACTTTACCTAACTATACAGGGAAACACTGTATTCTGAATATTGCAACGTAAGACAATGATAAACTGAGTGGGTGTCATGTCCAGGCCTCAGGTCCCACCTGACAGAAACCGGCCTGCTGAAACCAGGAACCGGATTAACTACTACATTAATTAACATGTTCTTTATTGGCACCATCATTCATCCAGAGAGAGTACAAGCTTTACCAGAAGTAATAGAAACTGTTGTGTTGTTTTGATAGTTGTTTTTATCCCTTCCTATAATGTTTGTTTTAAAAACGCCATGTATTGACAATGAAGGGATAATTAATTGTTTTTAGTTCAATGTTTGTTTTAAAAACGCCATTGACAATAAAGATAATGTTTTGTTTGATTTATACAGAGCGGTCCTCTTGTCTGGAATTGTAAGGAACATCCAAATTCATAGTTATGCAATGATGTTTACCAATAAACTTGAACATTTGATTGTCAGTTTGTGGCTCCAACTATTACATTCAGTCAGAGGCTACTGTCTTCGGAAGGTTGAACTGAGTTGGCTCTGTACTACTCCACCCTGTCTGCTCGTAATGCCATGTAGGCCTACATCTGCTTCAATGTGTTGCACTGTCAGCTTGTAGATCTGCTATTATGTTTCATATCCTAACTATTGTATTCGTTACCCCTCCAGGGGCAATAGAGCACCGAAGTCCTGACATAACTCGCTCATCCCGACGATTCCCCTGGTTCGCGGAAGTAATTTCTCTATGGAGAATAACATGGGGTGATCTTAATATCGTCTACTATAAGCGTTGTGGTCCAAAAATAAACAAGCTGTCTCGGCGTTATTGTTAGGGAGGTGATCTGTATAGTTTGCAACAGTCAGTCACTCATATATGATACAGTCTGCTTCTAGCGAAAATCTAACTAATTCAGCAGCAGTAACATTATCGTTTTCTCTCAGTCAGTTGATTCTTCATATCCATATGAGTGAAGCGGCCGGGATGACATGTTAATTTTTCAAACACAGTTCTTATATGAAGCAATCTAAAAATCATCCTATGGCGATTTCAATGCAACTAAACAAATACATGAACCTGGGGACTGACGCCCTCTACTGAAAGTGACGTCAGACTTCGGTGCTCTATGGGTGTGTGTGTGTGTGTGTGTGTGTGTGTGTGTGTGTGTGTGTGTGTGTGTGTGTGTGTGTGTGTGTGTGTGTGTGTGTGTGTGTGTGTGTGTGTGTGTGTGTGTGTGTGTGTGTGTGTGTGTGTGTGTGTGTGTGTGTGTGGTTTAACAGCACGCAAACCCATTCATTAAAGGCCAGAGGATTTGTGTCAGTTTCAACCTTATTCTAAAGTTGTTCAACAAGTCTTTTGTGGTAGAGGCTCCACAACAAAGTGTCTCACCACTGGCTCTCAATAAAGTATAAAATGAGGTAATAGTCTTTAAAGAAGTTGTGGGCGGCTCTTAAAAGAGCCTTTGGGTTGTTGGTAGATCAAGTCAGCGTTATTAACCTCCGAATCCGTACAGAGTGCGTCCCTGTCTCTTCAGAGCATATACAACATCCATGGCGGTCACGGTCTTTCTCTTGGCGTGCTCGGTGTAAGTGACGGCGTCACGGATCACGTTCTCCAGGAACACCTTGAGGACACCGCGGGTCTCCTCGTAGATCAGACCGGAGATACGCTTCACGCCGCCACGGCGAGCCAGACGGCGGATAGCGGGCTTGGTGATTCCCTGGATGTTATCACGAAGCACCTTGCGATGGCGCTTGGCGCCTCCCTTTCCAAGTCCCTTGCCTCCTTTTCCTCGGCCTGACATTTTTTGAGTTCAGCTGTAGTTGCAGTTAGAAAACTGAGTGATTTGAAAGCTCAGCGCCGTGCCCTTTTATTTGTGTTCTGAGGACGTAAGGGAGGACATACAGAGCGAGCTGTGGGCTGCGTGGGCGTTACTAACTCCGCCCCCCACAACACACACGCGCGCTCGCGCACACACACACACACACACACACACACACACACACACACACACACACACACACACACACACACTGTAGCTACTGTAGCTTTATCGCATTATTTGTATTTTTGTATTATTTTTTTCAGTGACTAAATCCACATTAGGGCAGCCGGGGTTGTGGGTGGGAAATTTGGTATATATATTTTTTTGTATTGGTCTTAATGAATACACTTGCTGACCGGCTGTCGGTATTGAGCAATTGTCCATATGTGACCATACCATTGACATCCTGTATAAGGCAAACATGTCAAACTTTCATTATGCTATGTATGCTATGTATTATGACTACCCTTCCGAACATTTGCACTGGGTCATATTTATTTATACATTTCATGACTTCATGTCTTGCTTATTTTTGTAACTAGGCATTGTGCAACTTAAATTGCACAATGAGATAATTCTGATGATGTAAAGGTGGACACATTATCTGTTTTTACTATTACATTTTAAATGGCATTACTGAATATAAATGTTATTTTGAAAAAAACACTGAACCAAAATCCAAGGCAAAGTGGATTAAAAAATTGTCAATATTCATAGGGATGAGGATATTTGCAAGAATCCATAACTAATAAAATAGGTGTCAGGGGTGAAAAGTTTGGGAGAACATCAGCATAAATAGCAGAATTGTAAATACATTTAGAATTGTAAATCCTTATGCCCATTATAAAAAGCAGGAACCTTTTAAACTGGTTATTATTCCAGTGATAATTACATAAACAGTAAAGATAGGATACTCTTATAAAACAATGTGGTTGGCTCTTAAAAGAGCCTTTTTTGGGTATAAAGATGGAGCAGGCAGTTTACTTATTTTTGGGAGGTGCCTTCTTTGATGCTTTAGCAAGCTTCTAGGCTGGAACTTTCTTGGCTGCTGCGGGCTTCTTAGCCACTTTCTTGGGGCTCATGGTGGCCTTCTTCGGGCTTTTAGCTGATACTTTCTTGGCGGCTGGCTTCTTGGGTGATTTATTTGTGGCTGAGGGCTTCTTTGCTGACACCTTCCTGGGCTTCTTAGCCGCTACGGGTTTCTTGGTTGCAGCAGGCTTCTTTGCTTTAACTGCTTTCTTAGCAGGAGGTTTCTTTACGTTCACCGCTTCTGAACTCTTGTTCATTTTGAAAGAGCCGGACGCACCGGTACCTTTGAGCTGGTTCAGGGTGCCTTTAGCGACCAGGCTCCTGACGGCGATCTTAACGCGGGCCTTGTTCTTCTCAACATCGTAGCCACCGGCAGTCAGAGCCTTCTTGACCGCAGCCAGGGACACACCGCTCCGCTCCTTGGAGGCGGACACGGCCTTGACAACCAGATCAGCGACGCTGGGACCGGTCTTCTTGGGTGCTGCCTTCTTTTTGGCGGCCTTGGCCGGTGACGGAGCTGGTGCTGGTGCGACTTCTGCCATTATTGTCTCAGATAGTAGGTTGCTGTTGTTCCTCAAGTAAACTCTCACAGAATGATGCTGAACGCTCTGAAGAGGGGCTGGACTTAAACACCACATGAGAACCATGTAGAGTCAACACACACAGGCCCTCTTCTCTCTTGTGCCACTTGTGTTTTCTCCTCGATTAAAACAAGTTATAACAAAATACTGTGTAGATTATTTAATGCGTCAAATACCTGACCAGTTAACACACATGTGCCTTTCTGTCATGAATATATCTAAGATGAAAGCAGTTCATTCCTTTTTAGTAATAACCTCAAAACATCACCCTTCTACAGTCAGAGCACAGTGTTGCCTCTGTCATTTTGCTTCTAACATAGTCTAAAGTAACTATGTTGTAATAACAACAATACTCACAATCAATTTAGTAGACATTCCTGGTGACGCGATACCATAAACTATACTTTTGTTATGTCATCCATTTTGCTATAAATATAATGTTTTCTGACCGCAGTAAACACACTCACATGTGTCGCATGCCGGCGGATAGACACACATGGCACCAAAGCATGGTGCTATTTGTTGGCGGGTGGCGAGACCCTCAGAACAGCACATGCAGGTGCAGGCATTTGGGCGTTAGGGGGTGCTGCGGATAGTACACATGGCACCAAAGCATGGTGCTGTTCGCTCGCGCTCCCTGGCGCCTAGGTGTCTGTGCTTTTTTATGTATGTATTATGTATTATGATGTATGTATTTGAGGTTATGTATTATGTATTATGATGTATGTATTTGATGCTATGTATTTATATGATGACAAGCAGCATATTTTCTGTATGACTTGTAATTTTGTGGAAATTTAATAAAATACTTATAAAAAAAAAGAAAGTAAACACACTCCTGTTCAAGGAAAGCATGATGGTGGAGTTGATCTCAAATTCCAATGACAGAATGCCATTTGTTGGGAAAATTTTGGACAAATGACTCACTGTGATCAGAAAACTAAGCGTGTTTAAATCTACAATCAATTGTATCTGTATATTTGATTATGGAGAAAACACACATCTAGGTAGGCCTAAATACTTCATGATGCAATGTGTCATGCTGCAAAACATTTCATGATTAACTCATCATTGGGCTCTAAATAAAACCAGTAAGACGCATGAGGGCGAGAAGCTAAAGGGCGAGGTTGCGTGCACGCATTTGCCTTGTTGATGGCAGACTGCTGGGAGAGCGCTGGTGCTTTGGCATGGACGGTCAGATCAACATGGAATGAATTCTGTAGTGGCCATAAAATGTCTTGAGTGTACAGGGTTTGATCAACATAATGGAATGTCAGAACAGGTCAGCTCCATACAGTATATGGAGATCTAAAGGGTGATAGCGGGGACATTCTCTTGAGTGTACAGGGTTTGATGAGGGCCCAGGGCCGGGCCTTAATTTTCAGTCCTGTTGAGTTTTTGCAGGCTGCTGGGCTCGACTGCACTAATAATTTTGGGCCAGGTCCGTCTAGAGTTTGAATAGTCTATAATAACGACACAATTCAATTCATTTCAAATGAGCTTTACATTGTGTTTGCATTGCCAAAGCAAGTGTCAAAATCAAATTAAAATGGGAAAAGTATATATTTGGAGGGGGTACAGCATTTTGCAAACAGAGATATACATTGCAACGTTATATACATGTTATACAGGGTATAAAGCTTTTGTGGTCATTTTGGTACAAATAGCAGCATTTTCTTGCAAAACAAAGCTGAATGCCGGCAGCCGGTGAGCATGTATACATACATCATGGATGTATGTATACAATATTTGAGGCCAATAAAAAAAATACTATATACCAAATGTCCCTTTTTAAACAAAAGAAGCCTGTCAGCTTTTGGACTACATGATAAAACCTGGCACACTATATTGCAAGAAAGGTCTTTGAAATGCCACGCACCAACATTGTGTACCAAACCCAGTTATGTTAGCTCATGTATTGATGTCACATTTGTTTTACAAATATATTTCGGTATGAATAAGAAATAAGGATAAGAAAATGAGTTACACATGGGTACATTGACACTGAGGATTTGACTGTGGCACATGTGTGTTAGAGTTAGACAATACATTTAGCACACTTTGAATACCCCCACAAATACTAGAAACATGCTCAACCCCCACCTTGAGAAGCCACTGACTTATGTAGATTAGATTTACACCAAAACTCTACACTTGCTTTGTACAGCACTACACCAGAGGTAGCCCTACTGATTTTAACCCCTGCCATTTTTACAGCAATATGGGAAAATCATCTTTCCTATATTCTGCAGCACTACAGTGGAATGACTTGCCTCAAGCTGATCTGTTCCTTCGAAAACTTTAAATGCACATTAAAAAGATGGTTGGCTGATAAACATGACGTAATATTTTAATCTATCCACAGTTTAGATTATAATAGGTTAAAAATAAAAACACGAAAAACCCAAACAATATAAACTTGTTTCTTGTTATCTTTGTTTCCTGCCCCCTTCCCCAACAGGAACAGGGTCACTGCTCACACACTTGTCTAGTTGCTTAGTTTGTTGCTTTAATTTACAATGCTAATACCGTCTCGATTTTACTTCCAAGTAAGTATGATTCAGTGCATAATACGTATTTAACTCTGATCAATTTGCCATGTATTTTTTTATTTTACATGTTGTTACTATTGTAGTGGAGCGAATATGAAATTATGACAAGCTTCATAATGTTGAACACTATTTATAGCAATCATTTTGTTGATTAATGCACAGTACTTTTAACAAGTTACATACCTAGTGTTATAGCATTGCTATTCAGATCAGCGTCAGATTACTGACCTGGACTAACTGGATTAGCAGACAGTCTGTAAAGCACATTTGCGTTTAACCTACAGGCTCTGAAATGGCCATTTGCTTATAGTATTTGGATAAACCCTTTCTTGGAAAAGATGGGTGGTCCTTAAAAGGACCGTTGTGTTTAGAGCAGACAGAACAGTTTACTTGGAGCTGGTGTACTTGGTCACAGCCTTGGTGCCTTCAGACACGGCGTGCTTGGCCAGCTCACCGGGGAGCAGCAGGCGGACGGCGGTCTGAATCTCCCTGGATGTGATGGTGCGGCGCTTGTTGTAGTTAGCCAGTTTGGAGGCTTCACCGGCGATGCGCTCAAAGATGTCGTTGACGAAGGAGTTCATGATGCCCATGGCCTTGGAAGAGACGCCGGTGTCAGGGTGGACCTGCTTCAGGACCTTGTAGATGTAGATGGCATAGCTCTCTTTCCTGCCCTTTCTGCGCTTCTTGCCGCCCTTCGTGGCGGTCTTGGTGACGGCGCCCTTCTTGGAGCCCTTCTTGGGCGCTGGCTTTGCTACTTCAGGCATCGTGCTTGTATTCAATAGAATAGTTCAGTTGCAGTGAAGAATGTGTAAGAGGACGATCTCGTACCACTATTTATACAGAGCCACTGCAAATGAAGCGTGGGACTCGATCCTAGCATATGATTGGCTGATCCTGCCACAAAGTGTCTTTGTTTTCTGTATTACGTTTTCCGCTCGTGTGCTCTATTGTCCCTGTAACATTGTGAGGGTCTAAATATACTAGCCCCTTTATACATTATTAATATGTATGGTAAATGTATAATTTGAAGCCCCTTTTTTATCATAATGTGTTTATGACTGCTGTTGCTGCTATGACACCCACATTTCCCCATTATAAAGGTATATCTATATCTGCATATTAATTAATTTGCCACAATTTAAACTAACTTTACCTAACTATACAGGGAAACACTGTATTCTGAATATTGCAACGTAAGACAATGATAAACTGAGTGGGTGTCATGTCCAGGCCTCAGGTCCCACCTGACAGAAACCGGCCTGCTGAAACCAGGAACCGGATTAACTACTACATTAATTAACATGTTCTTTATTGGCACCATCATTCATCCAGAGAGAGTACAAGCTTTACCAGAAGTAATAGAAACTGTTGTGTTGTTTTGATAGTTGTTTTTATCCCTTCCTATAATGTTTGTTTTAAAAACGCCATGTATTGACAATGAAGGGATAATTAATTGTTTTTAGTTCAATGTTTGTTTTAAAAACGCCATTGACAATAAAGATAATGTTTTGTTTGATTTATACAGAGCGGTCCTCTTGTCTGGAATTGTAAGGAACATCCAAATTCATAGTTATGCAATGATGTTTACCAATAAACTTGAACATTTGATTGTCAGTTTGTGGCTCCAACTATTACATTCAGTCAGAGGCTACTGTCTTCGGAAGGTTGAACTGAGTTGGCTCTGTACTACTCCACCCTGTCTGCTCGTAATGCCATGTAGGCCTACATCTGCTTCAATGTGTTGCACTGTCAGCTTGTAGATCTGCTATTATGTTTCATATCCTAACTATTGTATTCGTTACCCCTCCAGGGGCAATAGAGCACCGAAGTCCTGACATAACTCGCTCATCCCGACGATTCCCCTGGTTCGCGGAAGTAATTTCTCTATGGAGAATAACATGGGGTGATCTTAATATCGTCTACTATAAGCGTTGTGGTCCAAAAATAAACAAGCTGTCTCGGCGTTATTGTTAGGGAGGTGATCTGTATAGTTTGCAACAGTCAGTCACTCATATATGATACAGTCTGCTTCTAGCGAAAATCTAACTAATTCAGCAGCAGTAACATTATCGTTTTCTCTCAGTCAGTTGATTCTTCATATCCATATGAGTGAAGCGGCCGGGATGACATGTTAATTTTTCAAACACAGTTCTTATATGAAGCAATCTAAAAATCATCCTATGGCGATTTCAATGCAACTAAACAAATACATGAACCTGGGGACTGACGCCCTCTACTGAAAGTGACGTCAGACTTCGGTGCTCTATGGGTGTGTGTGTGTGTGTGTGTGTGTGTGTGTGTGTGTGTGTGTGTGTGTGTGTGTGTGTGTGTGTGTGTGTGTGTGTGTGTGTGTGTGTGTGTGTGTGTGTGTGTGTGGTTTAACAGCACGCAAACCCATTCATTAAAGGCCAGAGGATTTGTGTCAGTTTCAACCTTATTCTAAAGTTGTTCAACAAGTCTTTTGTGGTAGAGGCTCCACAACAAAGTGTCTCACCACTGGCTCTCAATAAAGTATAAAATGAGGTAATAGTCTTTAAAGAAGTTGTGGGCGGCTCTTAAAAGAGCCTTTGGGTTGTTGGTAGATCAAGTCAGCGTTATTAACCTCCGAATCCGTACAGAGTGCGTCCCTGTCTCTTCAGAGCATATACAACATCCATGGCGGTCACGGTCTTTCTCTTGGCGTGCTCGGTGTAAGTGACGGCGTCACGGATCACGTTCTCCAGGAACACCTTGAGGACACCGCGGGTCTCCTCGTAGATCAGACCGGAGATACGCTTCACGCCGCCACGGCGAGCCAGACGGCGGATAGCGGGCTTGGTGATTCCCTGGATGTTATCACGAAGCACCTTGCGATGGCGCTTGGCGCCTCCCTTTCCAAGTCCCTTGCCTCCTTTTCCTTTTTATATATACTTTATTGAAAATTATTCAGGGTTTACAGTTTATGCAAAATTACACATACACATAAGTTACAAAAATATAAAAATATATAAATCAATGCATTTCAATACAAAAGTTTTTTTTTTTTTTTTTTTTTTTTTTTTTTTTTTACAATGTTAGTAGGTGCCATGGTGTCAGTTTCTTTTTTCGTGTGTCAAGAGTTCTTTGTCTTTTTAGTTCAGTTTGGATTTGTTTGAAGACCACCTCTCCCGAGATGGTCTCCTGGTGAATTACCATGGCACACCTGGTTTTCCACAGTTTGTTTACCACAGTGCAAATTACATACCAGTAAAAATCTTGTTCCACAGCAGACATTCTTTCTTCGAACACCCCATACATGGCAGCATTATAGTTGATCTTAAGTTTAAAACCAATTTGTGGCATTTTCCCCCATACAAAGCTAGACCTTTGGCAGTCCACTAGCAGGTGTTCAACTGTCTCATCTGCACCACAATTTAAAATTGGGCATTTAATGGTTCTAACGAAGCAGCTCCATTTTACAACTGCTCGTACAGCTAGTCTTCTCCCGGAGACCAGCCACATGACGTCTCTGTTCTTTTCAGAGATATTTTTACTACTAGAAATTTTAATACACACCCGCTTTTGATTTTCATCCAGATATTTGTAGGGAAAAATGCCACCATATAAGTCATCACATATCTTACCATATATACATTTACTAGTCATAGCAGTCCAGTCAATATTTAAATGTGCAGAGTTTGACATCAAATCACCATACATGACTTTAAAATACGGAAAGGAGCTTCTTGCCCGACCCTTCTTTTTGGTCCAGCTCAGAGCCTCCCCTATCCACATAGCCCTCCTTTTAAAGCCAGCTGCTACATTTTTACAAAAAGAAATTTTCAGTTTAAGTCCTAAGTCCACAGCCCCAAGGCCTCCATTATTTCTACTCTTATATAATAAGTTTCTCTTTGTAACTTCCCTAGTGGTTCCCCATAAGAAATTGACTAGTGTTTTATTTATGTATTTCAGTGTCTGGTCCTTGGGAGGGAAAATAGTCGCCAAAAATAGCAGTCTTGCCAAGACATATGTCTTAATAATTATAATCTTTGTTCTATAACAGCAAGATTTGTTTTCCCATTTTTCTAAGTCCTCCTTTATTTCTTTATTTTTATTATCCCAGTTCTGTTCATAACTGCCATTATTACTAAACTTTACCCCGAGGACTGTCATTGTTTCCGTGTCCTTTATATTTAGATTTGGCTTTGCCTCACCCCTCCCGAACCAGACACCTTCAGTTTTATCATGGTTTAACCTGGCACCTGAGATCTCTTCGTAAAGTGCCAAGTGCTCATGTACAAAGTCTAATTCATTCTTGTTTTTAATTATGATGGTGATATCGTCAGCATAGGCCAAAACAACGACCCTCTCTCCACCACTAGTTTTTATACCTGTGAGTCTTTTATCATTCTTGATTTTGTTTAATAACGGATTAATAGCTAAAATATAAAGTGCAGCGGACAGGGGGCACCCTTGTTTTACACCCCTCTTAATTTCAAATGTCTCTGTTAGAACACCATTTACATTAACTTGCACTGTGGACTGGGCGTACAACAATTTGATCAAATTAATAAAATCATGATGAAAGCCGTATACCTTTAAGACCTCCCACAAATACTCTCTGGATATAAAATCAAAAGCCTTTTTTTGATCTAAGCTTATAATAAAGAAACCCTCATCTGTATACCCACTTGTTATATCCCTTAAAATACCTAAGTTATCCCACATCAACCTTCCCTTAATAGCACATGTCTGTTCTTTTTCAACAAGTTTTTCCAAGTCTGTATTTAATCGATTAACTATTATTTTTGCAAGTATCTTATAGTCAACATTCATTAACGTAACATGTCTCCAATTATCTAAGTTATATGATGACCCTTTTTTATATATAAGCGATATAACACCATGGTAGAAGGATGAATGCATTTTGCCTTCCTTGATCCCATCATTATATACAGAGGTTAGCATATGTACTAATTCGTTTGTGCAGGAGAGATATAACTCATTAGGCAGGCCATCGGGGCCTGGGGATTTACCCTTACTCAACTGGACAATTGCGTCCCTCACCTCCTGATTGGTGATTTCCCCACCCGTAGAGTTACGGCCAACCTCCCTCAAATCAACGGAATCAAGGAAAGCATGCAATTTATATTCATCAATCGTAGTTTTCTGGTACATTTTTTCACAAAGCTTCCTAACGGTTTCTCTTTTCATCTTCTCATCTTCTACCATATCACCATTTTCATTTAAAATCGCACTGACATGTTTACTTTGGAGTTTCTTTTTATGCATATTAATAAGACAAAGTGCATTGCTGGACGCATTTGTGTCACCCATGCCTGCCTGTAGGCGGAGGCCCTGGGAGACATCATTTAGTTTGGCCAATTCAGATTCCATTTCAGTTAGTTTATCCTTATCCTCATCCGTTTTATTTGTCTTAGTTTTTAGATTTATATAATCAGCCATTAATATACTGTATATTTCGTTTAGCTCTTGATTCAATCTTTTACATTTGTATTTAAAGTAGTATCTTAGTCTATCTTTAGTGATTTCCCATAAATCAACATATGAGTTAGTCAAGACATTTAAGCTTTGGGCAATAACCACTTCTTTTTTTAACTCTGTAAGCACATCATTATTATTTAAACAGTTCACGTTTAATTTCCAAAACCCCTTCTTTTCTGTCTTGCCAAACCTCAAGAGAACTACTACTGCTAGGTGATCTGAATTGACCAAGACACGTGTCTTATAGTATATAGGGATAATATCATCATTTACATATATACGGTCTATCCTCGTCTTGACATTAGTGTCAAAGCGAGTATAGCCGACCTCAGTTGGATGCAACATCCTAAAAACGTCACTCACTCCACAAGATTCGCTCATTGCTTTAAGAGCAATACCTTCCCTATTGCGAGCCCGGGCATTCAAGGGTTGAGCCGAAATCCTGTCGTTATCATCGGTGTATGCATTAAAATCTCCACATAGTATGGTAAAAAAACCAACTGTTAATAACTCATATAATTTCTTAAACATTCGTACTTTCGTTGCTGCATCCGGAGGAGTATACACATTTATAATTCTAATTTTTAAGTTTTGATAAAAACAATCTACTAATAAGATTCTCCCTGGAATAATTTCTCTTGCTCTTATAATTTCAGCTTTACTCTTAAAAAATATGCCTATACCATCAGCCTTATCTGTGCCAATAGATATAATTGAAGTGCCCTTTTCCCACTTTAACGTTACGTCTGCAATGTCCTCCTGAGCAGTTAGCCGCAGCTCTTGTGCGCATATAATATCATATGTAGTGTTGTGTAATATGTCCATTTTCATCTTTCTATTTTCCATCGACTTGATACCTCTCACGTTACAAGTTACGATAGAGAGTGTAGACATTATAATATTAAGTTAAGTAAAGGCATTCATTTCCTTTTGTATCTTTTGTCAAGTTCATTCGCCAGAGGCGACGTGAGTCGCTTCTGTTTGGCACTCACTTGTTGTGAAGCTCTCGGTGTTTCTTCCTCTGTAGCAGCGAGGGTGAGCTCCCCTCCACTAAACGCCATCTCGCTGCTTCTTGAGTTGCCACTACTCAGCTCGTCGCTTGCCGAGTCATACTCGGACTCATCGCCTCGCTCCTCCTGCTGTTGCTCACCGGTCCCCCCCTCATCCCCCACGCCTGAGGAATCAGACCAGGCCGGAAGCAGCTCGTTGACAGCCCTCTCTAGTTGTCTGACAGCCTCCTCTGTCTCCTCCGCTGCTGCGATCTCTGGAAGACAGGGAGCAGTAGCCTCTCTGGCTCTTTCTGCCACCGCTCTCATGTTGGCTGCGGCGAAACTGCCGTTCCCACGTCCTCTTCTTTTTTTTTATAAGTATTTTATTAAATTTCCACAAAATTACAAGTCATACTGAAAATTTGCTGCTTGTCATCATATAAATACATAGCATCAAAAACATACATCATAATACATAATACATAACCTCAAATACATACATCATAATACATAATACTTACATAAAAAAGCACAGACACCTAGGCGCCAGGAAGCGCGAGCGAACAGCACCATGCTTTGATGCCATGTGTACTATCCGCAGCACCCCCTAACGCCCAAATGCCTGCACCTGCATGTGCTGTTCTGAGGGTCTCGCCACCCGCCAACAAATAGCACCATGCTTTGGTGCCATGTGTGTCTATCCGCTGGCATGCGACAAGACCCCCAGAGCCACACACTCAGTATAAACATTTAAAAGTATAAAACATGTAGACGCAACCGGGAGTCACATCAGGATATTACTATTTGTCTGGGCTGTTCTAGAATTACTACAGTGCCAAGGTGGGCCAGTTTAGGTGCGTGTGCAGTCTCTTCAGGTCTATTGTTTTTTTCCTTTTAAGTTCGGTTTTAATTTGTTTAAAAACAGTGTTCGCGTCAATTACCACGTTGTCCATTGCCATTTTGCACCGAGTCTTCCAAATCTTAAAAATCGTCATACAAATACAAACCCAAAATATATCATAATTTTCTTTTCCGCAGTTAAAAATACCGTACAAAATGTCTCTGTGGCATGGCACCCTCAGACCTATATCGTGCATCTTGCTCCAGATTGCTTTTGACCTATTGCAGTCTATGAGCAAGTGCCATGGTCTCTAGTTCTTCACAGTCTGGCATGGGGCATTCGGTTGTGGTCACAAAACAACTCCATTTAACCACTGCTCTCGTTGGGAGTCTACCGTGGGCAGTTAGCCACATAACGTCCTGCATGTTTCCAGTGACGAGGCCGCTGTTAAAATTATTTACTAGGTTTTTACTTTCTTCAAGGGAGCAGTGTTTAAAATGCACCATACCTCCATATATCTTATTACTTATTAAATTATATATTATTTTATTTGATTGGGTTCCCCAGTTAATATTTAAATTGCTATGTTTTGTGGTGAAATCCCCATATGCCAATTTATAGTATGGCAGTGACAGTCTGCCCCTGCCTCTCTGTTTTCTCCATGTTTTGAGGTCTCCTACCCAAGCTGCTCCACACAGAATGCCCCTAGCCACATTTTTACAGAAAGCAATCATTATTTTGCTGCCGACGTCCATTGCACCAAGGCCTCCCTCTTTGACACTTTTAAACATAAAAATCCTTTTGGTAACCTCCCGGTTGTTTCCCCAAATCAAACGTACACACATCCTATTAATTCTTGTTATGCACTTCTCAGGTGGCGGAAAAATGGTGGCCAGGAACAATAACTTTGATAAAATAAATGTTTTTACAATCCCTATTCTCGATTTATAAGTTGTGTCCCTAACTTTCCATTTTTCAACTTCGGCATGTATTTCAGTTTCTTTTCTGTCCCAATTATTTTTAGCACAGTCCCTATTAGCAAAGAAAATGCCAAGTATTTTCATTTCCTCTTTCACCTCCATGAGCAGGGCCGGCCTCCGATCCTCCTCTCCTATCCAAATACATTCCGTTTTTGTCTCGTTTAGCTTGGCCCCCGCGACCTGCTCTCATAGGCGCGGCTTGTTGTTGGAAAGCACACGCTGCCATCTCACCAGTCACCTGCCGCTGGATCGCCGTTATCTCCTCCTCCGCACAGTCCGGACCTGCCTCCTCCCCCGGTACCTCGTCTCCCGGGATCACCAGTAGTGCAGGCTCGGTGCGGCTCTGCCCACTGTCAGCCGACAGTGGGGTGCTGGCGTCAGCCGGTGGCGGCGGTCTGGTGCGCCTCAGTAGACCGATGACTCGGTTCTGCTGCTCCTCGGCTCGCTCTTTCCTCTCTGCTCGTGCCTTGTTGCTGTAGGACTGAGGGCACTGGAAGAAAGAGTGCCCCCTCTCTCCACACAGGCTGCATTCAGCGTCATTGGAACATTCTTTGGCTTTGTGGCCCAAAGTCCCACATCTCCAGCACTTCACCTGCGTGCATTCTCGGACCTGGTGCTCCGTGCTGTTGCACACAAAACACCGCGTCTGCTGCCCAGGGTAATAAATCCGCCCGTTGTATGGGCCCAGGGAAATAGAGCTTGGCAGTGACAAACGTTGTTTTTTTTCGTCGCGTTTGAGTTCAACCTTGTACTTCCGTACACCATACCAGATCCCGAACTCGTCGACTGGCTTGTATGGCTGCTCTTTGATGTTACAGTACCGTTTTAGGTACAGATCCACATCATGGTCTGAGACCCGGCCGGTCCAGAACTTCACCACAACGTTCACTGTCCCTATATTGACTGAGGATTCAATGGACCAGTCTATCCATGCATCCCGCAGTTTGTCAGTCTCATACTGCTCCAGGAAGCGGCGGAGTGTCGACTCCTGGTAGAAACACAGCTCAAACTCACGTCGGTTTGGCAAAGCAATAAATGAATAGATGTCCTTGGCACAGACTAAGTTCGATTTGAACAAAAGTTCTTTGCCGACAAACTCCCTTGTCGGGAGCTCAGCCTCACCAGTGAACTTAAGCCTTGCCCAGTTATTAACGAACTGGGAGGCAAAAGACGCCATAGCTAGGGCATAGCTAGGGCTCGCAACATCGTTGCTTTAGTAGTAGTTCAAGAAGTAAAAGGTAATAGTCTTTAAAGAAGTTGTGGGCGGCTCTTAAAAGAGCCTTTGGGTTGTTGGTAGATCAAGTCAGCGTTATTAACCTCCGAATCCGTACAGAGTGCGTCCCTGTCTCTTCAGAGCATATACAACATCCATGGCGGTCACGGTCTTTCTCTTGGCGTGCTCGGTGTAAGTGACGGCGTCACGGATCACGTTCTCCAGGAACACCTTGAGGACACCGCGGGTCTCCTCGTAGATCAGACCGGAGATACGCTTCACGCCGCCACGGCGAGCCAGACGGCGGATAGCGGGCTTGGTGATTCCCTGGATGTTATCACGAAGCACCTTGCGATGGCGCTTGGCGCCTCCCTTTCCAAGTCCCTTGCCTCCTTTTCCTCGGCCTGACATTTTTTGAGTTCAGCTGTAGTTGCAGTTAGAAAACTGAGTGATTTGAAAGCTCAGCGCCGTGCCCTTTTATTTGTGTTCTGAGGACGTAAGGGAGGACATACAGAGCGAGCTGTGGGCTGCGTGGGCGTTACTAACTCCGCCCCCCACAACACACACGCGCGCTCGCGCACACACACACACACACACACACACACACACACACACACACACTGTAGCTACTGTAGCTTTATCGCATTATTTGTATTTTTGTATTATTTTTTTCAGTGACTAAATCCACATTAGGGCAGCCGGGGTTGTGGGTGGGAAATTTGGTATATATATTTTTTTGTATTGGTCTTAATGAATACACTTGCTGACCGGCTGTCGGTATTGAGCAATTGTCCATATGTGACCATACCATTGACATCCTGTATAAGGCAAACATGTCAAACTTTCATTATGCTATGTATGCTATGTATTATGACTACCCTTCCGAACATTTGCACTGGGTCATATTTATTTATACATTTCATGACTTCATGTCTTGCTTATTTTTGTAACTAGGCATTGTGCAACTTAAATTGCACAATGAGATAATTCTGATGATGTAAAGGTGGACACATTATCTGTTTTTACTATTACATTTTAAATGGCATTACTGAATATAAATGTTATTTTGAAAAAAACACTGAACCAAAATCCAAGGCAAAGTGGATTAAAAAATTGTCAATATTCATAGGGATGAGGATATTTGCAAGAATCCATAACTAATAAAATAGGTGTCAGGGGTGAAAAGTTTGGGAGAACATCAGCATAAATAGCAGAATTGTAAATACATTTAGAATTGTAAATCCTTATGCCCATTATAAAAAGCAGGAACCTTTTAAACTGGTTATTATTCCAGTGATAATTACATAAACAGTAAAGATAGGATACTCTTATAAAACAATGTGGTTGGCTCTTAAAAGAGCCTTTTTTGGGTATAAAGATGGAGCAGGCAGTTTACTTCTTTTTGGGAGGTGCCTTCTTTGATGCTTTAGCAAGCTTCTAGGCTGGAACTTTCTTGGCTGCTGCGGGCTTCTTAGCCACTTTCTTGGGGCTCATGGTGGCCTTCTTCGGGCTTTTAGCTGATACTTTCTTGGCGGCTGGCTTCTTGGGTGATTTATTTGTGGCTGAGGGCTTCTTTGCTGACACCTTCCTGGGCTTCTTAGCCGCTACGGGTTTCTTGGTTGCAGCAGGCTTCTTTGCTTTAACTGCTTTCTTAGCAGGAGGTTTCTTTACGTTCACCGCTTCTGAACTCTTGTTCATTTTGAAAGAGCCGGACGCACCGGTACCTTTGAGCTGGTTCAGGGTGCCTTTAGCGACCAGGCTCCTGACGGCGATCTTAACGCGGGCCTTGTTCTTCTCAACATCGTAGCCACCGGCAGTCAGAGCCTTCTTGACCGCAGCCAGGGACACACCGCTCCGCTCCTTGGAGGCGGACACGGCCTTGACAACCAGATCAGCGACGCTGGGACCGGTCTTCTTGGGTGCTGCCTTCTTTTTGGCGGCCTTGGCCGGTGACGGAGCTGGTGCTGGTGCGACTTCTGCCATTATTGTCTCAGATAGTAGGTTGCTGTTGTTCCTCAAGTAAACTCTCACAGAATGATGCTGAACGCTCTGAAGAGGGGCTGGACTTAAACACCACATGAGAACCATGTAGAGTCAACACACACAGGCCCTCTTCTCTCTTGTGCCACTTGTGTTTTCTCCTCGATTAAAACAAGTTATAACAAAATACTGTGTAGATTATTTAATGCGTCAAATACCTGACCAGTTAACACACATGTGCCTTTCTGTCATGAATATATCTAAGATGAAAGCAGTTCATTCCTTTTTAGTAATAACCTCAAAACATCACCCTTCTACAGTCAGAGCACAGTGTTGCCTCTGTCATTTTGCTTCTAACATAGTCTAAAGTAACTATGTTGTAATAACAACAATACTCACAATCAATTTAGTAGACATTCCTGGTGACGCGATACCATAAACTATACTTTTGTTATGTCATCCATTTTGCTATAAATATAATGTTTTCTGACCGCAGTAAACACACTCACATGTGTCGCATGCCGGCGGATAGACACACATGGCACCAAAGCATGGTGCTATTTGTTGGCGGGTGGCGAGACCCTCAGAACAGCACATGCAGGTGCAGGCATTTGGGCGTTAGGGGGTGCTGCGGATAGTACACATGGCACCAAAGCATGGTGCTGTTCGCTCGCGCTCCCTGGCGCCTAGGTGTCTGTGCTTTTTTATGTATGTATTATGTATTATGATGTATGTATTTGAGGTTATGTATTATGTATTATGATGTATGTATTTGATGCTATGTATTTATATGATGACAAGCAGCATATTTTCTGTATGACTTGTAATTTTGTGGAAATTTAATAAAATACTTATAAAAAAAAAGAAAGTAAACACACTCCTGTTCAAGGAAAGCATGATGGTGGAGTTGATCTCAAATTCCAATGACAGAATGCCATTTGTTGGGAAAATTTTGGACAAATGACTCACTGTGATCAGAAAACTAAGCGTGTTTAAATCTACAATCAATTGTATCTGTATATTTGATTATGGAGAAAACACACATCTAGGTAGGCCTAAATACTTCATGATGCAATGTGTCATGCTGCAAAACATTTCATGATTAACTCATCATTGGGCTCTAAATAAAACCAGTAAGACGCATGAGGGCGAGAAGCTAAAGGGCGAGGTTGCGTGCACGCATTTGCCTTGTTGATGGCAGACTGCTGGGAGAGCGCTGGTGCTTTGGCATGGACGGTCAGATCAACATGGAATGAATTCTGTAGTGGCCATAAAATGTCTTGAGTGTACAGGGTTTGATCAACATAATGGAATGTCAGAACAGGTCAGCTCCATACAGTATATGGAGATCTAAAGGGTGATAGCGGGGACATTCTCTTGAGTGTACAGGGTTTGATGAGGGCCCAGGGCCGGGCCTTAATTTTCAGTCCTGTTGAGTTTTTGCAGGCTGCTGGGCTCGACTGCACTAATAATTTTGGGCCAGGTCCGTCTAGAGTTTGAATAGTCTATAATAACGACACAATTCAATTCATTTCAAATGAGCTTTACATTGTGTTTGCATTGCCAAAGCAAGTGTCAAAATCAAATTAAAATGGGAAAAGTATATATTTGGAGGGGGTACAGCATTTTGCAAACAGAGATATACATTGCAACGTTATATACATGTTATACAGGGTATAAAGCTTTTGTGGTCATTTTGGTACAAATAGCAGCATTTTCTTGCAAAACAAAGCTGAATGCCGGCAGCCGGTGAGCATGTATACATACATCATGGATGTATGTATACAATATTTGAGGCCAATAAAAAAAATACTATATACCAAATGTCCCTTTTTAAACAAAAGAAGCCTGTCAGCTTTTGGACTACATGATAAAACCTGGCACACTATATTGCAAGAAAGGTCTTTGAAATGCCACGCACCAACATTGTGTACCAAACCCAGTTATGTTAGCTCATGTATTGATGTCACATTTGTTTTACAAATATATTTCGGTATGAATAAGAAATAAGGATAAGAAAATGAGTTACACATGGGTACATTGACACTGAGGATTTGACTGTGGCACATGTGTGTTAGAGTTAGACAATACATTTAGCACACTTTGAATACCCCCACAAATACTAGAAACATGCTCAACCCCCACCTTGAGAAGCCACTGACTTATGTAGATTAGATTTACACCAAAACTCTACACTTGCTTTGTACAGCACTACACCAGAGGTAGCCCTACTGATTTTAACCCCTGCCATTTTTACAGCAATATGGGAAAATCATCTTTCCTATATTCTGCAGCACTACAGTGGAATGACTTGCCTCAAGCTGATCTGTTCCTTCGAAAACTTTAAATGCACATTAAAAAGATGGTTGGCTGATAAACATGACGTAATATTTTAATCTATCCACAGTTTAGATTATAATAGGTTAAAAATAAAAACACGAAAAACCCAAACAATATAAACTTGTTTCTTGTTATCTTTGTTTCCTGCCCCCTTCCCCAACAGGAACAGGGTCAGGGAAAAATACAAATGGTATTCTGTTTTAATCCCCTTTCCCCCAAAAGGACCACAACGGATGAATGTAGTTAGGCTATATATAATTATGTAGATTCGATTTACACCAAAACTCTCTACACTTGCTTTGTACAGAAGCATCATTCAACACAATGGAACAATGACACCTCTCCGAGCTGAATGTCTAAGTAATTTAAATAATTTGCATGTTGATCACATTTAAACCGTAGTTTAATTGTTATACATTATTAAAAGTAGGACAACTTCTTAAATTAAAGCATAGAATATAAACGCACGATTTAAATTTCAGCTCGTGCAAAACAAATGAAAGGCATGCAACTAGGCTATGCGTAGATATTTCGGACACGCATTAGTTGACGCAAAATCAGCAGTTTCTGGCTTTTTGTCATGTGAGTTGAACGTGCATGAGTAGTGTACAAAGGAATAATTTCTCTTAAAATAACACATCTGGTGGCTCTTAAAAGAGCCGTTTTGGGGTTGACAGTGATAGTTTAAGCACGTTCTCCACGGATTCGACGGGCCAGCTGGATGTCTTTGGGCATGATGGTCACCCTCTTGGCGTGGATGGCGCACAAGTTGGTGTCCTCAAACAGACCGACCAGATAAGCCTCGGCAGACTCCTGGAGAGCCATGACGGCGGAGCTCTGGAAGCGCAGGTCGGTCTTGAAGTCCTGGGCGATTTCCCTCACGAGGCGCTGGAAGGGGAGCTTGCGGATCAGCAGCTCGGTGGATTTCTGGTAACGACGGATCTCCCTCAGAGCCACTGTACCGGGACGGTAACGGTGAGGCTTCTTCACTCCACCGGTTGCCGGCGCGCTCTTGCGAGCTGCCTTGGTGGCGAGCTGCTTCCTGGGCGCTTTGCCTCCGGTGGACTTACGAGCTGTCTGCTTAGTTCTTGCCATCTCTCTCTGTAAAGTTGTACTTGTAATAAAAAAATTAACAAGCTGCAGCCTTTTATGTCATCGGCTCTGACCTTCTCCGATTGGTCTTTGGTCAGAAACCTCCTTCTTTTGGAGGAGCCGCTCGCGCCACTAGTAGTGATTGGTGGGTATTTCATACACACTGAGCGCCGTTTCTATGATTGGTGGGGCGTACAGCCGCACATAGACGTTTACAAAGTTGAACATATTAACATATTGAAATAATTGTAATATTTTAACAGTATTTTTTAACGTTTTTCCCGGATTTGTATACATACACAAATTGTGTTTAAAACATGCCTTCTCTCGTTCAATTTGGACTAGGCCACAAATTGCTCATGTTGTTTTATGCTGCACTGTTCCCCCTTATCATGCAGGTTACTGGCTTGATTATGGGTGTTGGGATTGATGCGCTCAATTAATTGTAGGTTACAATTAATTCATATTGATCTTATGAAATCCCTATATAATATGAGTCACTTATGAAATAGACTAACCGGAAATACTTGTTAAGCAACAGCTGATTTCTTTATAAAAATATTTAATAAACACGCCCAGACGCCCAGTAACGAACCAGCAAGAGCACTGATGCCGCCCTCGGCGCCCTGACTCTGTGTAAGCTTTTATTTATAAGATTATTCTTCACTTCGGTACATGATACCAAATAGAATAGAACTGCTGATTTATTTATTTCGGCTGGATGGTGTTGATTGAAGCATGTCTAATATAAATAAATAAACATGGGGCATAAGTAATGACATTATTTTGTCGAAGGTTCTGTTTCTCTAAACATATTTACATGGCAACTATATTAAATAAAGGAACTTTCTTTAAATGAAGTTGTGGGTGGCTCTTAAAAGAGCCTTTGTGGGGTAAAACCATAGAGTTATAAAACAGGCTGTTGTGTGGATGTTTACTTCTTCTTGGCGGCTGACTTCTTGGGTTTCGCCGCCTTGGGCTTTGCTACCTTCTTTGCTGGGGCTTTCTTGGCGGCGGCGGGCTTCTTCACCTTCTTGGGACTCTTTGTGGCCTTCTTGGGACTCTTGGCTGCTGGTTTCTTTGCAGCGGCAGGTTTCTTTGCAGCTACAGGCTTCTTTGCCTTCTTTGGAGATTTCTTAGCGGCTGCGGGCTTCTTGGCCACTGCCTTCTTCGGAGACTTCTTTGCCGCGGTGGGTTTTTTGGCTGCAGGCTGCTTGGGTTTGACTGCTTTCTTCGCGGGTGTCTTTGCCTTCGGTGCTTCCTTGTTCATCTTGAAAGAGCCAGATGCTCCGGCACCTTTGGTCTGAACCAGGGTGCCTTTAGCGACCAGGCTCTTGACAGCGATCTTAACGCGGGCCTTGTTCTTCTCGACATCATAGCCGCCGGCAGCCAGAGCTTTCTTGACCGCAGCCAGGGAGACACCTTTCCGTTCCTTGGAGGCGGACACGGCCTTGACGACGAGCTCGGCGACGCTGGGGCCGGTCTTCTTCGGTCGGGGTGCTGCCTTCTTCTTGGCGGCTTTAGCCGGGGAGACGGCGGGAGCTGGAGCGACTTCTGCCATTTTGTAGTGGTTCGAGTTTCAGATGCACTGAACTAAATTCTGAGTAGAGAATGTTGTAAGAGGAGGAGGGGGTGGAACTTAAAGGATATGTGAGAACGATGTAGACTCAACCCACTAGGCCAGTACTCTGTGCTGCAGAATACTGAGACAGTTGTGTTTTCTCTACAACTAAAACTAAATAAAATACATACAAAGAAATTGATTAAAGTCATACAAAAAATCGAGCAGATAGCAGACGAGTTTAGCGTCATAATCAAATCATGTGGAGCGTTGAGGAGTCATGTATTCTATTTAGGGATGTCTAAAACCTCACTTGTACACCTTTACATGTACAGTTGTTTGTCAACTTTCCTCTGTCATTTGTCTTTTAAAATAGTTTAAACATATTATACCCTGTTCCATATTTGCTGAAGAGCAAGCAGAGATGTCTGGGTTTGGAATAAAAGTAAAACTAGTCGTTTGTGGTGAAGATTTTTGTTTTTAATGTACAACTTTCCAGTGTCTGCAAACACAGCTGTTGGGACTTTATCTTACCCTGCTAAGCTCTTGTTTTGTGATGAGAAATCTGACATGTTTCAGGTAATTTCACACTCAAATGTATAATTTATATATATGCAATCCAATACTTTTGTGATTATATGTATCACAAAACATGACAGGTCAATAAAATGTAAAATAGATGAAACACCACACATTTGCAGGCAACATATAGGCCTACATATATATATATATATATATATATATATATATATATATATACACAATAGGAGAGTAAACAAATTGAATGATGACACTTTGTTTGCCGCTTCTAAAATGTCTTACATTCCACTGGTTCTATTTTTATTTCCCCTCAAGAAAAATTGGAGTGTGGAATAGAGCTATTCATTTGAATTGAAATATAGACTTACCCTAAATGTTTATCATCATATATCCCTAGTCCCTACTAGGGACTAGGGATATATGATGATAAACATTTAGGCCCCCTTGAGGATTGATCAAACTCTTCGGCTCTGGTCCCTAGTGAGACAATAGACCAGGCAGGCCGGAGAACATTATGCAGAAACAAAGACAGTGAGACACTATTTTAGCAGGACACTAGATCATCCATGCTTGAGTGTAGCCCCATATGTGCCCTCTCCCTACGCTCATTCGGTATCTCCGGAGCTACAGAATGAGCGTAGTGCTGAGGGAACATACTGGGCCTAGCTTGAGTGGCAAGGGAACTCAGATTAGAGTGGCAAAGCTTGTTTCTGCATCTCTACAAATATGTTATATATACAACTATGTGCCAAATAACACTACAACTCAAGTAAGCCAAGTAACATTAACACTGAAACCCAAATAGACCCCACACACACACAGTATGGCTGTATTAAAGTTACTTAGACATACAGTGCATGCAGCAGGGTTGTACAATCCGAAGTAGCTTTGAATCTATTGACACAGGTGACATCAGTAGCCTATGTTTACGCTACATTCAGAATCAGCACAATAGTTATACAATAGTTCTGTAGTTATGTTTATAACAACAGTGAAGACATCGCTTTAGATCAGTGGTTCTCAAAGTGTGTGTGTGTGTGTGTGTGTGTGTGTGTGTGTGTGTGTGTGTGTGTGTGTGTGTGTGTGTGTGTGTGTGTGTGTGTGTGTGTGTGTGTGTGTGTGTGTGTGCGCGCGCACACACACGGTATAAAAGATCTCGCGCGCCTCTTCTCCAGCACATTTCTTCGAAATTCAACTCCAAAACTAAATATACATCAAAATGAGTGGCCGAGGAAAGACCGGAGGATAATATTATAGTCCTCTGAACTATAAAGCCGCAGGCACCGGGGGTGTCTGCGGTACCTGTAAACTAATTTCTCTCATATCTGACACCTAAAAAAAAAAACAAAAAAAAAACGGTGAACAGAAAGCACGAATATAGGGGGAAATGCCCCCTGCGGGGGAGGACCCACGGTCCGAGCCCGGAGACCGGACAGGGCGGCACTGGGCTCGGATCCGCTTTATCGGACATGGAGAGCCTCCGAGCAGAAGCGTGGTCGGACAGTATCTGCTCAGAACTAGGTGGATGGAAGTGAGTGAAATATACTCCTTTATTGCCCTACCAAACAGGAGAGAGTTTGAACTCTCTTTCCCACCGTGAAGGTTCCCTGCGGAAATTCAGCACCCTTTTTGCAGACAGATCTGTAGAGGGCGAGTGGAAGGACTTTGAACTTCATTCCTCGGTGCCTGTCGACACACTCATTGTCATGATCATGTTCTGGACGGCAAGAGTAGCGGATTATGACATCGAGCAGTACCTGAGCAGGTACTGCACACTCTTGCGCCCAGTGGAAAAGCTCCTGGATGAGTTTGGCTTGTGGTATGGGGTCCGACGCTACAGAGTCAAGCTGCATAAACCAGGCAGTGACGGGCGACCCGTAGACCTCCCTAAAGCCCCGTTTCCACCGCCCAAGCTAGCTTCTGCTTTGGCTTCGTGGTCCCATGTTATCTCTATGAAGAGCAGCTTTTGAGCTTTGAAGCTTGGAATGAACAGCTTTTTTTTTTTGCTTTGCTTTCATGCTCACCAAAACTCAACTTTATTGCTGCTTTGAAACGCTGGAGCTTTTCAAAGCTGCGTGTAGCCAATCAGAGCACAGCGTGGTTTGAGGGGGCGGAGTTGAGACCATTTCACAAAACGAAAAGGCTGTGCAAAAGCTGTCCGCTGCAATTCTCCGAATTAAAAAATATACTTTTTAAATATGGGCTGTATATGAAATATGAAAGGATATTTGGCATCTCCATAGCCGATTTTATCGATAGAAATTAAAGTTTATATGAGAAACAAGTTGTCGAAGCGGTGAAAACAGGTTGTGTTCCGTGTTCCCAGTGGATTGATACTTTTTCTGGGGAGAATAGTTCCTGCATTCACGCCCCCGCCCCGGTTCTCATCGAAGCCATTCATGCGGAGTTGCGGACTACTGCCCAGTCCAGAACGGCGCTGTCCGTCGCTGAATGTGGACTAAACAGTGCACACACACACACGGCTGATGAATTAGCAGATATAGATCGATAGATGGAAAAACAATTAAACAATATAGTTCCAACCGGTGTCGGAGTTTTCCCCCAAAGTGGCCAAACATTTGCCGAGAAGAGGGGAGGAGACGCCCGCTCTCAGCCGGTCGTCGTATGTGTGTGTGTGTGTGTGTGTGTGTGTGTGTGTGTGTGTGTGTGTGTGTGATATTGAGCGCCCGACACGGGGACACGTGTGTGTGTGTGTGTGCAGAGCCGAAGAGTTTGATCAATCCTCATGGGGGCCCGCCCCCCCCCCCCCCCCCCCCCCGCAGCCCCGCCTCCCCGCACCCCCCCCCCCCCCCCCCCCCCCCCCGCCGCAGCGCGGAAAAAAATAAGTTGTTTTCGCTGGTACTTTTAAAGCAGCTTCTATAGGCCAATGTCCAAGCCAAGGTGAGGACTTTCAGGACTATATTATTTTTATTATGAGAGAGAGAGAGAGAGAGAGAGGGAGAGAGAGAGGAAGAGAGAGAGAGGGAGAGAGAGAGAGAGGGAGATATAGAGAGATACGGAGAGAGAGAGAGAGAGAGATCATAGCTGGCGGCGGGTGCGTTTTTGGGTAGGCTACAGAATTGCGTTGGGGGGGGACTGTCGCGGCCGAGCGAAGCGAGGCCGCCGCCGCGGATTTATTTATTTCCCAAATGGTCTAAAAATGAGTTCTTTAGCATACTTTTACCAATGAATTAGCCTATACACAGACAGCGACTGATCAGCCTATTTTGGACGATATGGGTCTTTTCTCGAGTCAGTGTGTAGTCTCACTAGTCTGTGGTTAGGTCTCTTTGGTGAATTCTTGACCACTGTGCAATGCAAACTAATAGGCGAGTGTGCTCCGGTGTGGTATTTCCGAACGCGCCCTTTATGTCACGCCTCAAGAACAACTACAAAAGAAACCCGATTAGCACTTTTTAACACCTCTTGGACGGCCGGTGTCTCTCAAGACAGACTGTTGCCTGAGGAACAACAGGGGAGGCGCTGTTTTCCCGAATATTTGACGATGGGATTCTCAGATTGCCGGCGGAGAGGTCCAAAATGTTCGGAATTCCCAGAAAATATGTAATGTAAATGTAAAATGTCCACGAAAATCTTCATGGGGGCCGAAAGGGGCCCTAGGATCCTTCATGGGGGCCATGGCCCCGTGGCCCCCACAGACTCTACGTCGCTGTGTGTGTGTGTGTGTGTGTGTGTGTGTGTGTGTGTGTGTGTGTGTGTGTGTGTGTGTGTGTGCGCGCGAGAGAGAGATCAATAATTTATATTATATCAGTTGTATGATATCGATATGCATGCGCGCGGACATCCCTGATCCGACCTGTCATGTGCCGGTCGTCATGTGTGTGTGTGTGTGTGTGTGTGTGTGTGTGTGTGTGTGTGTCGGTCGGTAGCTATGTTGATTGTTGAAACATGGGCACCGTGAATCATACCTTTATTTATGCAATATGTTGCACGTGTTTTGTGATTGGTTTGCTGCGTTCTGAATCGATAAACCAATGGCATATAGATTAGATTTATTTGAGGGAATCATTTCAATTGGTTTATTGCGTTCATGTAGGCCTATCGATGAACCTCATAGCAAAAGTTGAAAGACAGTAGATAGCCTATGTTTATAGATAGATAAAACACAATCCCCCCGTGTGTGTGTGTGTGTGTGTGTGTGTATGTGTGTGTGTGTGTGTGTGTGTGTGTGTGTGTGTGTGTGTGTGTGTGTGTGTGTGTGTGCGCGAGAGAGATCAATATAATATTATAATTATAATATTATAATAATAATCAGTTGAATGATATGCATGCGGACATCCATGATCCTCCGACTGTAAATGATAATGTGAAAAATCTAATTAATTATACATCATTTGGAAGTCCCTGACATGAGAAAAACTGGATTAAACTGATATGAACTAAATTATATGATACTGACATGATACTGACATGATACTGGCCATGATACTGACATGATACTGACATGATACTGACCATGATACTGACATGATACTGTCATGATACTGACATGATACTGACCATGATACTGACATGATACTGACATGATACTGACATGATACTGACATGATACTGTCATGATACTGACATGATACTGACCATGATACTGACATGATACTGACATGATACTGACATGATACTGACCATGATACTGACATGATACTGACATGATACTGACCATGATACTGACCATGATACTGACCATGATACTGACATGATACTGACATGATACTGGCCATGATACTGACATGATACTGACCATGATACTGGCCATGATACTGACATGATACTGACATGATACTACCATGATACTGACATGATACTGACATGATACTGACATGATACTGACCATGATACTGACATGATACTGACATGATACTGACCATGATACTGACATGATACTGACATGATACTGTCATGATACTGACATGATACTGACCATGATACTGACATGATACTGACATGATACTGACATGATACTGACCATGATACTGACATGATACTGACATGATACTGACCATGATACTGACCATGATACTGACCATGATACTGACATGATACTGACATGATACTGGCCATGATACTGACATGATACTGACCATGATACTGACATGATACTGACATGATACTGGCCATGATACTGACCATGATACTGACATGATACTGACATGATACTGGCCATGATACTGACATGATACTGACATGATACTACCATGATACTGACCATGATACTGACATGATACTGACCATGATACTGACCATGATACTGGCCATGATACTGACATGATACTGACATGATACTACCATGATACTGACATGATACTGACATGATACTGACCATGATACTGACCATGATACTAACATGACACTGACATGATACTGACCATGATACTGACATGATACTGACATGATACTGACCATGATACTGACATGATACTGACATGATAAAAAAAATATATATATATATATATATATAAATAATAATATTTATATTAATATAAATAATAATAAAAAAATAAAATAAATAAAATAAATAATAATAAATAAATAAAATTATAAATAAATAAATAAATCATTGTGCCAACTAGTAGGCTAGGCATACTTTAATTTAATTAATTAATAACTTTCACAACTATTTATTTATTTATTATTTTATTTATTTATTATTTTATTTATTTACTTATTTTTATTTTCAGTATCATGTCAGTATCATGGCCAGTATCATGTCAGTATCATGGTCAGTATCATGGCCAGTATCATGTCAGTATCATGGTCAGTATCATGTCAGTATCATGGTCAGTATCATGTCAGTATCATGGTCAGTATCATGTCAGTATCATGGTCAGTATCATGTCAGTATCATGGTCAGTATCATGTCAGTGTCATGGTCAGTATCATATCATTTAGTTCATATCAGTTTAATCCAGTTTTTCTCATGTCAGGGACTTCCAAATGATGTATAATTAATTAGATTTTTCACATTATCATTTACAGTCGGAGGATCATGGATGTCCGCATGCATATCATTCAACTGATATAATATTATATTGATCTCTCTCGCGCGCACACACACACACACACACACACACACACACACACACACACCCACACACACACACACACACACACACACACACACACACGGGGGGGATTGTGTTTTATCTATCTATAAACATAGGCTATCTACTGTCTTTCAACTTTTGCTATGAGGTTCATCGATAGGCCTACATGAACGCAATAAACCAATTGCGCATCTGCTTAAACTGCCTGTTTTCTCTCAGCTCAAGCCAGCTTGAGTGACAGGTACCTTGTACACGCCCACTTTCTCAAAAAAAAGCAGCTTTGAAATGAGTTCAGCTTTGCTTTCATTTCCAGCTTTGGCCGGTCGGAACGGGGCTTAACTCCATTTCCCTGGGGCCATACAATGGGAAAATCACGTATGCAGGCCAGATACAGAGATGCTATATCTGCCAGTCCAGATTTCACCAGGTGAAAGAATGTGACATCGTGAAGTGCTGGAAATGTGGTATGACTGGCCACAAGGGGAAGGAGTGTATACTAGTGCCGGAGTCTGTAGCCTGTGCAATGAAGTGGGGCACACTTTCTTCACCTGCCCACAATCGTACAGCAACAGAGCAAAGCGCCTTCATTCAGCTGGAGACACCGCTGAGTTGTGTGAGTAGAATTACTCAAACGCGTCAAATGTTATCAACCTTCTACATTGCTTTTGTTGCGTCTCTCAGCATGTAGTTTCATTATAATGATGTTTTTCTCTCAGCCTGCTTTGTGAGCTCGTAGATCAGCTATTTTAGCTGCTGCATGATGTATAATATAATAATATAATATATATAGGGCCATAAAGTGGTTAATAATCTATTTTAACAATATCATTTTATTCTCTTGTATATTCATACACACTCTTGGCACCATTTGTCTTGTGATGTCATCATCATTTTATGGAATTTTATGTGAAATATCGATTAAATTTTTCCAGATTCTTTATTTTAATTCATTTTTAATGTCATAAACCGTAACCAACATGATAATATTAGCAGAATTATAATATGAGAATGTAGAGTAGCCTATGGCAACTGCGCCGACCTAAACGGCAAAGCATTGCAGAGGGTTGTGCGGACAGCCGGACGCATCAGCAGATGTGCTCTCCCCCCCATCCAAACCCTGTACGATGACAGCCGGACGCATCAGCAGATGTGCTCTCCCCCCCCCCCCCCCCCCCCCCCCATCCAAACCCTGTAGCCTACGATGAAAGCTGTGCTCTCCCCCCCATCCAAACCCTGTACGATGAAAGCTGTGTCAATCAAAGCTTGGGGAATCATGAAGGATTCAAGCCATCCCAACCGCAGACTGTTTGAGTTTCTGCTGCATGGAAAAACGGTTTTGAAGTCTCAAAGCTACTGGAAATAGATTTATATTTTTTACTTTGGGAAAACATGTACATAATGATGTAACAATAAAGTACAACCTTGAACCTTGAATAAATGTCTATTGTTTTATGAGAGTACTTTGTCTTCATATCTGTCACTACTGTGGAGCACAACAGAGAGTATTTAAAAAAGTCCCTCATTAATATACTGTAGGCTATATATTTTTAATGCAATTCATTAGGTTAAAGTCACAGCACATCATATATTATCGGAATCACTTCTGCTCAGACATATAACCTCATTTTTGTTACATTTAAGATAAGAACAAACAATACAGAAACAAACAACCACAGAAAAGATGCACACAAACTAGAACTAATAATATCCTGTAGTGTAGGCCTACGTGTGTGTGTGTGTGTGTGTGTGTGTGTGTGTGTGTGTGTGTGTGTGTGTGTGTGTGTGTGTGCTCTACTGATATTTTCTGTCTCTGCTGCTGTTGTGAGCTCTGCTCTATCAGCTTTTATTTCAAACTGTCCATAGACTCCATACAATGTGAGTTTGTGCAGGGGCGGAGTTTAGTGCTGTGAGCTGCCATTGGCCTGTTTAGTGTGTGTGTGTGTGTGTGTGTGTGTGTGTGGCTGTGAATACACTGGCGGGCGTGAAAGCTTCAGAAGTCCGTCGCGTCAGGTCTCACTTTAAATCCTTCCGGGGCTTTGGGCGGTTCCTAGAGGAGACGCACACGGAAGCCTATTTAAACGCCTGTAGTCCTCTATTTCTTCGTTAGCGAAGTGGGCGTGAGAGGGACGTTTGAGTGACAAGATGTTGACACAGACAAAGGCGCATTCTAATGTAGGCTATAAGTTGCTCTGTTGCTTCTTCGCTGTCATGGCTGTTTAGACGACTGGTTAACGTACGTGCCTTTGGAACGGGGGACCCGGGTACGCCTCCCGGCCGAGGAGTTTTAAAACTAGTTTTGTTTTCGCCGACGACTTGCGGACGGACAATTTACATCTGACGCTCTCCTCCGCGCGGCGTCAGATGTAAGCTGCCGACAAGCGTGTGTCACCCGGCGGTGAGAAGGAGAAGGAGATTTTTGATTGATTGATTTAAATATTTATTAACAGTTTGCAGAATTACAATACATTTCAAGCACAAACTCAATACAAAGACTGTTAACTGTGAGTGGACGAACCAATTAAGCATTACACTTGTTTACAACAGGGTCCACATTGTTCAATTCATCAAAACATTAAAGACGTACAAATAGACACTTCTATATAGTTAAAGAACAGAACAGGAATTCATCATAAAACAGTGTTCCCTGACCGGGAACCGAACCCGGGCCGCGGCGGTGAGAGCGCCGCACCCTAACCACTAGACCACCACGGAGATGGATAATGGTGATGAGAAGGGCAGCACATGATGAAGAGAACGGGCTATTTTATAAAGTATAAAAAAAAGTTATTTTCAATGTCATGGATCAGGGTTACAGTAGTAAATGACAATGTAATTCAGCCAGGGGTGCCATGGATGAAAAGATTACAGGGGTGATCTGAAGCAAACATGAGAACCAATGCTTTACTTTATTTCTTCAGACGATTTTTCAATGTTTTGTTAACAATTTGGACATAATGTTACTTCGAGCAGTTTGCCCACTGCCCAGATGTCTTCCTGTATCCCTTGACATGGCTTCACAATTCCCTCCCAGGGGGCGTTTGACAGCGTGAAAGAAGACAACTACAAGTATAACTCCTCCCAGTGGATGGGCTGCAGGCTGCATCTGTTCCATTGGCTAGTGCCTATCACTGCCGGGTGACACGCTTCATTTTCACGCTTGTGCGCGGCTTCCATTTGAGTCTGTCCGTCGCGTCCATTTGAGACTGTCCGTAGCGTCCGTCGGACGCGGAGGTGGAGCTTATTTTCCATCCACCAGCTGTCTAAAAAACCCACGAAGAAGAAATCTTGAGCTTCAAGTTCACGCCTGCTGACGGCTAGATGTGCTCACAGGGTGTGTGTTCTCAGATCAGTGTTCCTTTTTTCCTTTCCCCCTCTTTTCTCGGTTGTATTTCAGTTTTAATAGACATATTTGGAGAGAGAAAAACAGTGTTTTGTCTTCAGGAGTTCATCAAATTTTAATTTAGGTTTTATTTCATAGACTGAACAGAAAAACAAAAGTACTGACTCAAGTTTCAACAGGGTTTTTTTTTTTTACCAGTGGATCATTGAAACCCCCCCCCCCATCCAAACCCTGTAGCCTACGATGAAAGCTGTGCTCTCCCCCCCATCCAAACCCTGTACGATGAAAGCTGTGTCAATCAAAGCTTGGGGAATCATGAAGGATTCAAGCCATCCCAACCGCAGACTGTTTGAGTTTCTGCTGCATGGAAAAACGGTTTTGAAGTCTCAAAGCTACTGGAAATAGATTTATATTTTTTACTTTGGGAAAACATGTACATAATGATGTAAGAATAAAGTACAACCTTGAATAAATGTCTATTGTTTTATGAGAGTACTTTGTCTTCAATCATATCTGTCACTACTGTGGAGCACAACAGAGATTGTATGCTTGTAATATCGACTATTTAAAAAAGTCCCTCATTAATAGGCTATAGGCCTACTGTATATTTTTTAATGCAATTCATTAGGTTAAAGTCACAGCACATCATATATTATCGGAATCACTTCTGCTCAGACATATAACCTCATTTTTGTTACATTTAAGATTGAACAAACAATACAGAAACAAACAACCACAGAAAAGATGCACACAAACTAGGACTTATAATGTCCTGTAGGCCTACGTGTGTGTGTGTGTGTGTGTGTGTGTGTGTGTGTGTGTGTGTGTGTGTGTGTGTGTGTGTGTGTGTGTGTGTGTGTGTGTGTGTGTGTGTGTGTGTGTGTCTGTGTGTGTGTGTGTGTGTGTGTATTTGTTGTAAGCTGTGCTGCTAGTGACTATGTATGATACAATGTGAGTTTGTGCAGGGGCGGAGTTTAGTGCTGTGAGCTGCCATTGGCCCGTTTAGTGTGTGTGTGTGTGTGTGTTCTCAGATCAGTGTTCCTTTTTTCCTTTCCCCCTCTTTTCTCGGTTGTATTTCAGTTTTAATAGACATATTTGGAGAGAGAAAAACAGTGTTTTGTCTTTAGAAGTTCATCAAATTTTAATTTAGGTTTTATTTCATAGACTGAACAGAAAAACAAAAGTACTGACTCAAGTTTCAACACAGGTTTTTTTTTTTTTACTAGTGGATCATTGAATCCCCCCCCCGCCCACACACACACACACACACACACACACACACACACACACACACACACGCACACACACACACACACACACACACACACACACACACACACACAACCAAGAAGAACCTCCCATTTCCTTGTCCTGTGATATCTGTGGCTTTGATTGGCCCCCTCCCCCATCACACACAACTGTGACTTCCATTGGAAAATGAGGCGGCCATGAAACACGGACAGCACAAGCACAGCCACAGAGCATGTTCGTCTCTTATTATACTCACTATTACTCAGTCTCTAAGGTTCGTCTGATGTCTGTACGAAGCCTAAGAAAACGCAACCAAACTAAACTCTTTCAGTCAGTCAGACGGACGTACTTAAATGGCGCAGCAGGGAGTTCAACTGGACCAGGAACAGTTGAGTTGTTCTGTCTGTCTGGATCTACTGAAGGATCCAGTGACTGTTCCCTGTGGACACAGCTACTGCAGGAGGTGTATCGAGAGATTCTGGAACCAGGACGACCAGAGAGGAAGGTTCACGTGTCCACAATGCAGACACGGCTTCATCCCAAGACCTGTTCTGAAGAAAAACACCATGTTGGCTGAGGTGGTGGAGAGCCTGAAGAAGACGAAGACCGGTGAGACAAGTTTCTTGTGTAAATATACAGTTCACTGTCTGTCAGATATAATTTATAAACCAATAAAGAGATGGAACGCTTCATTACAAGAATATAAAAGGCTAACAAGGCAGTGTAGCAGGCTATCTTGAGGGGAAACAATATGTTGCACGTGTGTGTGTGCGTGTGTGTGTGCGTGCGTGTGTGTGTGTGTGTGCGTGTGCATGCGCGATATGAAATGTGAGCTTTAATCATATTCCATCATAGCTCTGGTCCATAGCCTTCTACTGCTTCAATTCTGCCCTGCAGTAAGGCTATGTGACTATCAGTATTAGAGCCCGACCGATGCCATATTTTTGGGTCCGATGCCGATGCCGATTTTGGAGAGACCTACACCACCAATGCCGATACGATGCCGATGTTTTGGACCGATGTTTAGTCATTAATAAAAATAATAATAAATACATTTTAAAAACTTCTAAACTTAAAAATATGTTTTTTTCTATTAGGTTAACAATAGAATACATTGACATTGGCACATAAGGCTTTTTTTGAGGGGGCTAGTGAATCATGGTGTGTGTTAGGGCTGACCTTCGATTACGTTTTTGATGATCGACGCTTCGATATAAATTAGTTTCGATCTTCAACGCTTCGAAACCCAAGGGGGGGGGGGTGCGAGGTGCGCGATGCGAGGCGCGCACCTTAAACAATAGCGGAGAGAAAGGCATGCTTGGATTGGTCTCATTTATTTAAAACGATAAGCATTGAAGCAACAACTGTTGCAGCCTTCATGAAAGCAGTGACGCACAAATAATTAGTGATCGACCGATATGGTTTTTGGCCGATATTTCCGATCACCGATTAGTGGACAAATCAAAAAGCCGATAGCCGATTATGAGCCGATTATTTAAGTTAAAAAAAAAAGTTTTTACAGTAACATAAATTCCAACACAAGAATTCCTTGAAATGCATTATTGATATTTATCGCTTATAAGAAGCACCAACATCGTTTCAGTAACACTTCCCCCCCCTCCATCAAATGCAGCTTTTTTTTAAATTGCATGTACTGTAGCAGCATATATATGTATCTATGTATGTATCTATCTATATATTTATCTATGAATGCACCAAGTGTGTGTGTGTGTGTGTGTGTGTGTGTGTGTGTGTGTGTGTGTGTGTGTGTGTGTGTGTGTAATTGTCCAGAACCGCCCCAAAAAGGCCTCTGCCCGGGATCTGGACCGGGCCCATGCCCACTGCCCAGCATCCATATATGGAGCTGGCTCCATATTTGGGCATGCCTGACACAGAAGACAGAACTCCACAAGCTGGCTGCCTATACTACCTATTTGGGCATGCCTTACAAAGAACTCCATATATGGGCATAAAAGGGAGACAGACATAATTACTGGGTGGGGCATTCATTTCCAACTTGCATCGTTCCAAGTAGGTCAGTGCCCAATGGGCTGTAGAGGCACTACTAGTTTATCAAAATTGGTGATCTACAAGCCCACAGCACATTGCAGCATGACATGTTGAGAGCTTGTAGATCTGCTGCCCAAACTCTCCAAAGCCATGTGCCTTGTTTGCCACTTTCAAGATCACTGGCCACTTTTTTAATGCATGTAGAATTTGTTTTTACCATTCATTTTATAGCAATAAAAGACAATATGTCTCAAAACACTGGCCAACAATAAAGTTATTGGCAACTAATTATAGCCAACATGCAATAATCATATTAGGCTGGTCAGGATGGGGGGAAAAAACGTTGTCCTGTGTGTGTGTGTGTGTGTGTGTGTGTGTGTGCGTGCGCACACACACACACACACACAGACACACGGACACAACAGGCAATCAATACAACGTGTTACAGCTGTTGTTTGCAGCGTTAGCAGGCAGCAGCTAGCTTGGCTAACGTAGTTCTACCACTGCTCTCTGTGACTCTGTCCCTCTCACGTGTGGATTTTATTTTGGTTAATTGAAGATGAAAACAGCAAAGCTTTTTTATCGTTACAAGGTTAGTAGCCTCCTCCCTGCAGTGGCCCTCTCTCTGACTCCGTGTGTGTGTGTGTGTGTGTGTGAGAGAGAGAGAGAGAGAGGAGACGTCAGTCTGTAGAGCGGAGCTAAGCCGTGTCTACCTTAGAGATATATAACTCTATGGTGTCTACTCCTCCGGGGGTGGAGCACTGGGAGACTCAGACACGCAGCTATACATTTCCTTACAACCGTACTCTACCGGATTTTCAATGAAAGTGGTTGTTTCACCATGTTTGCGCATTTATGAGAAATATAATAATCGGCCGTTTTTTTTTCGATTATTTGTTTTTAGCACCGATACCGATATTAATTAAAATCATGAATATCGAAGCCGATAATCGGCCGTGGCCGATTATCGGTCGATCACTACAAATAATTAGGCTTAATAAAACAAGTCAACTGCCTGACACAGGCATTACCTCTCAAAAAAATAATATATATATAGCCTATAATCAAAGCTTCTCTTCCGATTGAAACTCAGATGTGAAAACACCAAAAAAAGCACCAGTCCTGGAGCCCCAGGCGCGCTAATTTGCGCCGCGGTCTACGCCGCTCTCAGACCCTTCCGACGAGGATCTTTCTTGGGGTAGAAAAGTGTGGATGACCGCGGCTCAAATTAGCGCGCCTGGAGCCCAGGAGGTCAGGGGCCTTTTCCCCTGTCCCATGCGTGATTCGCCGCGGATTTTTCGCCGCGGATTTTTCGCCCCACTTGGGCCATCCCATATGTGTTCTTTGTTCTCCTTGCATATTCTAAAATGCAACCACACTTTAAATTTATTTTGTGGCGGCATGAGTGCAGGCTGCTGTGTGTGTGTGTGTTGACTTCCTTGTTGTTACCACCACGAGTGAGCCGAGAGGGGAGGAGGCGTTGCGGTGCTGCGAGGCGCGAGCATGGCTCGCGGACCAAACGGGGCCGTCTCGCGGACCAAAAGCGGCCGCTTTTTTTTAATGACTATTCGATTCAAAATTTAAAAATCGATTCCCGTGCGTATCGATTGAACATCGATTAATCATTTTTTTTGGGTCAGCCCTAGTGTGTGTGTGATATGAAATGTCCAGTACCTCCCCAGTGTCTGCCCAGTGCCTCCCCAGTGTGCCCCTGAGTGCCCCCCCAGTGCCTCCCCAGAGCCTCCCCCGCAGTGTCTTCCCAGTGCCTCCCCAGTGTGCCCCTGATTTCCTCCCCACTGCCTCCCCACTGCCTCCCCAGTGTCTCCCCAGTGCCTCCCCAGTGTCTCCCCAGTGTCTTCCCAGTCCCTCCCCAGTGCCTGCCCAAATAAATTAATAATTGTATTTTATTCTCCGCAAGCTGGTGTGCCGCAAGCCGCAAGTGAGGGGCACTCACTTCCCTCAGGTGTGATTTTTTTATTCATGTTAAGTTGTTGCTTGGTATGAATGAGGCCATGGATGGGCTGTGCAATAAGTGAATAGCAAAACGTGTTTGTGACTTTGTGTCATAAAATAACATGAAGTCAGTTAGCATGACGTTCAATGAGGGATATTAATTTATATAATTATGTGCGCACTGCGCAGACAACAGCTGAACAGAGTGAACACGGATCATTATGTGCACAAGTTTGGCACGTCAAACTGTCATGAGTGTATTCTTATGGCTGTTGACTGGGGGGAAAAAATACCATTTGGATTGGATTAACAGTTTCCGTGCCGCGAATGGATTACTCCAGGTTAATGTCGCTGCCGTATCGGACATACCCGCCTTTTGTTTTATGTGTTTAATCCGCCGTAATGTAATGAATCAAAAGAAAATCCGTCTTCGTCGCGGAGTATGAGACTGGATGGCTTCGCTTTGATGACGAAACCGGAAATCGTCACATTAGTCCAGGCAATCTAGCCCATTTTAGACCCAAAAAACAGACTAATTAAAATAGTTTTTTTTTCAACAGATATCATTTCTATGAGGTGTCTAGAATAACATACTAAAAGTCCTAAGAAATCCTAGATGCGGAAATATGTTTAATTCTCATCAATTCAAGATGTGTGATAATACCTCGAGAAAACTAAACACCCTAATGGGCTTTTTTTTTTTTTTTGTTCTATCACAATGAAACTTTCCACAATGAATCTTAACCTGAAAACTAAACTTTTTTGTATTACAAGTTTCTCTGAAACTTAATTTGAATATGCAAATTAGCTTAATATATATTGAATATGCCCACATTTGCATATCACGAAAATTACTTTTCCCCAAAATGTATAATATTTACATTGTTGTTTGTTAATTATATCAAACACACTGATCAGACTTTCATGAACAATTTCATAAAAATATTGTGACTTCATATAATAACATCAAAAACATGTATGACAAATGCATAAATCCGTCAAATCTTCCTCCAACCATCCTACTGCTAATGGTTGATGGCAATGCTGCTTTTGGACTGGCCTCTAACCTGAAACCTGCCGGGCTTGGTTGTACCTACTGGGGGCATAACCCCCACCGGTATAGTCCTCAGGGTCACAGAGGCACACAAGCCTCCCCACCACGACAAGGTAGCAACAACAGGGGAGGTTCCCCTGCTAACGTGGCCCAGGAAAGAGAAGTCTGGAACTCTATGCAACCCGACTTCGGATGAGCGGATGAAGATGAATGGATGGATGAATTTGCAAAACATTAAAGGGATTGTGTCATTGTGACATTAAAAATAAATGAATTAATGTCACATGTGAAACCTTTGAGTAGGAAAGACACAACATAATTGTAGCGACAGCTGTGTGATGGAGTCTACCTGGAGGAGACAGAGCTGTGTGATGGAGTCTACCTGGAGGTGACAGAGCTGTGTGATGGAGTCTACCTGGAGGAGACAGAGCTGTGTGATGGAGTCTACCTGGAGGAGACAGAGCTGTGTGATGGAGTCTACCTGGAGGAGACAGAGCTGTGTGATGGAGTCTACCTGGAGGAGACAGAGCTGTGTGATGGAGTCTACCTGGAGGTGACAGAGCTGTGTGATGGAGTCTACCTGGAGGTGGGAGAGCTGTGTGATCGAGTCTACCTGGAGGTGACAGAGCTGTGTGATGGAGTCTACCTGGAGGTGACAGAGCTGTGTGATGGAGTCTACCTGGAGGTGGGAGAGCTGTGTGATGGAGTCTACCTGGAGGAGACAGAGCTGTGTGATGGAGTCTACCTGGAGGAGACAGAGCTGTGTGATGGAGTCTACCTGGAGGAGACAGAGCTGTGTGATGGAGTCTACCTGGAGGTGACAGAGCTGTGTGATGGAGTCTACCTGGAGGTGGGAGAGCTGTGTGATGGAGTCTACCTGGAGGAGACAGAGCTGTGTGATGGAGTCTACCTGGAGGTGACGGAGCTGTGTGATGGAGTCTACCTGGAGGTGACAGAGCTGTGTGATGGAGTCTACCTGGAGGTGGGAGAGCTGTGTGATGGAGTCTACCTGGAGGAGACAGAGCTGTGTGATGGAGTCTACCTGGAGGAGACAGAGCTGTGTGATGGAGTCTACCTGGAGGTGGGAGAGCTGTGTGATTGAGTCTACCTGGAGGTGACAGAGCTGTGTGATGGAGTCTACCTGGAGGTGGGAGAGCTGTGTGATGGAGTCTACCTAGAGGTGACAGAGCTGTGTGATGGAGTCTACCTGGAGGTGGGAGAGCTGTGTGATGGAGTCTACCTGGAGGAGTCAGAGCTGTGTGATGGAGTCTACCTGGAGGTGACAGAGCTGTGTGATGGAGTCTACCTGGAGGAGACAGAGCTGTGTGATGGAGTCTACCTGGAGGTGGGAGATGTGTGATGGAGTCTACCTGGAGGAGACAGAGCTGTGTGATGGAGTCTACCTGGAGGTGACAGAGCTGTGTGATGGAGTCTACCTGGAGGTGAAAGAGCTGTGATGGAGTCTACCTGGAGGTGAAAGAGCTGTGATGGAGTCTACCTGGAGGTGGGAGAGCTGTGTGATGGAGTCTACCTGGAGGTGGGAGAGCTGTGTGATGGAGTCTACCTGGAGGTGACAGAGCTGTGTAATGGAGTCTACCTGGAGGTGGGAGATGTGTGATGGAGTCTACCTGGAGGTGACAGAGCTGTGTGATGGAGTCTACCTGGAGGTGGGAGATGTGTGATGGAGTCTACCTGGAGGTGGGAGATGGCCTGCAACAGCTTCAGGCGCGTCTGCAGAGTACAGGAACAAGAAGACTGGGATGGACTGAGACACTGCTGCAGCCAGGGGATGTCCTCCCAGAGGTAGGTCACCTGGCCTCTGTGACCCTGAGGACTATACCGGTGGGGGTTATGCCCCCAGTAGGTACAACCAAGCCCGGCAGGTTTCAGGTTAGAGGCCAGTCCAAAAGCAGCATTGCCATCAACCATTAGCAGTAGGATGGTTGGAGGAAGATTTGACGGATTTATACATTTGTCATACATATGAATGGTGTTTTTGATGTTATTCTATGAAGTCACAATATTTCGATGAAATGGTTCATGAAAGTATTATTGTGTTATTCTATGAAGTCACAATATTTCGATGAAATGGTTCATGAAAGTCTGATCAGTGTGTTTGATATAATTAACAAACAACAATGTAAATATTATACATTTTGGGGAAAAGTAATTTCCGTGATATGCAAATGTGGGCATATTCAATATATATTAAGCTAATTTGCATATTCAAATTAAGTTTCAGAGAAACTTGTAATACAAAAAAGTTTAGTTTTCATGTTAAGATTCATTGTGGAAAGTTTCATTGTGATAGGACAAAAGAAAAAAAAAAGCCCATTAGGGTGTTTAGTTTTCTCGAGGTATTATCACACATCTTGAATTGATGAGAATTAAACAATTTCCGCATCTAGGATTTCTTAGGACTTTTAGTATGTTGTTCTAGACACCTCATAGAGATGATCTATGGTGAGAAAAATTCTATTTTAATTAGTCTGTCTGGAAATGCTACTTTGCCTGGACTACATGCTGTGGGCTGCTAGGGCTTCTGGGAAATTGAGGCCAATGGAAATGCATTGGTTGCAACGCCTCATTGAAACCAATCTTGTGTGCGTCTTCCGGGTGCACCAAGATGGTGGATGCTACACACAGATCATAACAAACCACGGGAGCTTTTTTTGATGGATTTTCGCGGATTAAAAGCCCAAATAATTCAGCGTATGCTCTAAAGGTAATACAACAATCTCGGCAGTGAAGGGGGGTTGATTAAAATGCGGGTTAATCGTAAAAAACAGTCAAACTGTTAAGCTACCGTCGTCAAACAAACAGAAAATGATTGTTTTGCTACACAAATAATGGGATGATTACATTTTCTTCTCGTCCGTCGGAGGAACCGAGGCCACTAGTAGGCCTAATGACTGCTGCTTTCATGCCAAACTTTGAATTTGCTTTCAGGTATCTCTCGTAATTTGAGGGTTATGCTGCGTTTTGTATTTGTCGTTGAACAAAATGTCGGGGTTTTAGTTGGCTAAACGAACTGCTGAAGTTTGTAGAAGTTGGTGTGGCACTGCGCAGCACACACAGCGTGGGGAATTAACGTCTCATACAAAACTGAATTGTTAATATCTATTTATTTGGCGTTGTACAAGTATCCTGCCTAGACGATTACAATTGTAGTGTGCACACAAAGAAAGCCTCGCGTCGCAGCGCATCATTGATTCATTGGGCTTATTATGTTTTCTGTTTTCTGCCCCTGGAAGTCCCTCGGAGCCCAGGAGGTCGGGGCCTTTTCCCCCGTCCCATGCGACAAATGCCGCCTCGTTTTTCTCGGCTTGTTATATAGTATAGAACTCTCTTTGGGAACTTGGGAAGGCATTAGTCATAGATAACTTTAACATCAGTCAGTATAATCGAGAGGTTGATGAGAAAAACATTTGTGGATTATAAATATACACACCTTTTGGCTTTACCGGTGCAGACTCAAGGAAGAGGAATTGAGTCAACGAAGAAACGCATGTTGCGGCCGCAACATGCGCTTCTTCGTTGACTGTGGACTCGTTATAGCCTATCTCCCTCGGCTGGATAGTTTGTGTAAATGCATTTCAACGTTCATGTGCATGTCAAACAGAGAACATGTCACTGACTATAAACATCGGGACATCGGATTAAATAAACACCGATGTCCGATGTCACAAAATGGCAGGCATCGGCGCCCAAAATGACCGATACATCGGTGCGACCGACGGATCGGCCCGCTCTAATCAGTATTAAATCTCAAATCCAAATCAGACCAGCCTCTCTGACCTACTCACCAATAAAAAGACGGGTTGTGTCAATAGAAAGCCTACTTTCCTTAGTGGACGCACTCTGAGCCCCCCACCACACTATAAACGGTACTTTTTGGCCAGAAAGGGATTTGTTTTCACCAGAGGAAAAATATTCTCTATGAGGCAGTTCTATGGGCAATATCGGTAGAGGGCGCAGCGGAGTAACTAAAGGTATTTTTTTTCTGGTGGAAACTAAATCCCCTTTTGGCCAAAAAGTACCGTTTATACGTGTGGTGGGGGGCTCAGAGTGCGTCCACTAAGGAAAGTAGGCTTTCTATTGACACAACCCGTCTTTTTATTGGTGAGTAGGTCAAACGTTCGTGAGATTTCCACAAAAGAGGAAAGGCTTGTCTGATTTCGATTTGAGATTTAATACTGATAGTCACATAGCCTTACTGCAGGGCAGAATCGAAGCAGTAGAAGGCTATGGACCAGAGCAGTAGTAGAGGCCTGCAGAGGGTTAGCCGCAATTTGCAACTCTCCCAACTCATCCAATTTATGTTTGCGATATGCTTGTCTTAAACAACGCTATAAACTCACCAACATTGCAGCTGTAGTCCAAACTTGAATTATCCTCTTTCAATCTGCCGAGCTTGTTTTTCTTAAAAATCCCCGATAGATAGATAGATTTCTTTATCTCTGTGTCATGCACCAAAGGCGCCCAGCCCACATGGACTTACAGGACACACCATAACATTGCTTCAATATTGCATTGTGTAAAAGAAAGATTTTTACACAAACAAAACATTCTGCCTCATTTCCCACGATTTGCATAAAAAGTCTGCCAAAGCAAAAATACCCCTCCCAAAACAAAACTCCAGCTTCTCATAGTCCTCCAACCAGAAAAAGCCAGCACAGATGGTTGTCATCTTACAAAACAATACATGTCTTAACTCTTCATATAAAGGGCAGTAAAACAAAAAATTAATTTCATTTTCAATTTCTTTCAAATCACACACTAGACACACTCTGTCCTCCTCAGGAGTACCAATGAATCTACCCGTTTCTAAAGCTAATGGTAAGGTCCCAGAATGCAGCTGTGCACAAAAAGATCTCTGACCTTTGGATATATTTTGTGTAACATAAGGATCAGACAGGTTATGAGCTACTTTCTGTCAAGAAGTAGAAATGTTGGAGTTTGGAAGCGCTCGTTTTTCATTAAGGGGTTGCGCTGCTGCCTACTGCATTATGTGCAGATGTGAAACAGATGGCATGCAGGGCCATTCAGTGAATTACGACGAGCGCTTCCAAACTCCAGCACTCTTGACAGAAAGTAGCTCATGTCTACGGTGGATTTTTATGAAAAACAAGCTCTGCATATTGAAAGAGGATAATTCAAGCTTGGACTACAGCTGCAATGTTGGTGAGTTTAACGTTGTTTAAGGCAAGCAGATCGCAAACGCAAATTGGATGAGTTGGGAGTCAATGCAACTAGATTCATCCCATTATAAAAAAAAATAAAAAAAAATCTAGAGTTGCAAATTGCGGCTAGCAGAGGGGAGCTGTATGTGTCTACTCTGTACCCAGTTGATGGTCGTTGATACTCATTATTAATACATCAAGGAAGGCAATTCTGTTTCTGCACTGTCAAATAGGTCTACATCTATCCTAAGATTCCATCAAAGAAAGATTTTTTTAAGTTTGTTAACTCGAGCTAGGTTCCAAACAAGAAAGCATGTTTATACCTGTAGTTGTTCCACAGAAATGAGGTCATTTTACATGAAAAGTAATGCTACTTTTGTAATGTAGCCTAATTAAATAAAACATGTGAAAAGCTTGGGGGGAGATACATCATGAGAATCTTAAATCGGTCATTTGTCTGGAAAATAAAATTGTGTTTAAAATATTGTGAAAAATAATATTGTGACCCCCCCCAGTGCCTCCCCATGCAATGCCTCCCCAGTGCCTCCCCATTGTCTGCCCAGTGCCTCCCCCAGTGTCTGCCTAGTGCCCCCCTAGTGTCTCCAATAGCAATACAAGAGCAATAATATAAATTAATCTTAATTAATTCATCTAATTAATTCATCAAACATTTCGGCAAAGAAGGTTCTCCCCCGTGCCCAGCACCATGCCAAAGCGTTTTCCTGCAGGTGACGGTATATAACACAGAATGGTGGTAAGGCAGTAACAAAAACAATAGTTACTAGGCAACCAAGTCATGCTGGCTCAATTAGGTTACCAAATATGAGGGTACAGGCACATACAAATGAAATACATTTTTATCAAATTCATAAATACATGTCAATCAATCTTTCAACAGGACTCCAAGCTGCACCTCCTGAGCACTTCTACGCTGGACCTGGAGATGTGGCCTGTGATGTCTGCACTGGGAGGAGACTGAAAGCTGTGAAGACTTGTCTTCAGTGTCTGGTCTCTTACTGTGACACTCATCTCCAGCCTCACTATCAGTCTCCTGCCTTTAAGAAACACAAGCTGGTCAAAGCCTCTGGTGAGCTTCAGGAGAACATATGCTCTAGTCACAACAGGGTGAGTGAGCTCTTCTGTCGGACCGATCAGCAGTGTATCTGTTCTCTGTGCTCCGTGGAAGAACACAAAGGTCACGATACGACCTCAGCTGCAGCAGAACGGACTGAGAGACAGAAAGAGCTCCATACGAGTCAGCAGAACATCCAGCAGAGAATCCAGGAGAGAGAGAAAGACGTGAAGGTGCTTCACCATGAGTTGGAGTCCATCAACCACTGTGCTGACAGAGCAGTGGGTGACAGTGACGCCATCTTTACTGAGCTCATCTCTTCCATGGAGAGTAGACGATCTGAGGTGAGGGAGCTGATCAGAGATCAGCAGAAAAGTGAAGTGAGTCGTGCTGAGGAACTGAGGAGGCGTGTGGAGCAGGAGGTCACTGAACTGAGGAGGAGACATGCTGAGCTGGAGCAGCTCTCACTCACAGAAGATCACATCCATTTTCTACAGCGTTACACCTCCTCCCTCTCAACGATCAGTGGATCTACACACCCAGTCAGCAGCAATGTCCGTCCTCTGAGATACTTTGAAGATGTGACTGTGGCCATGTCTAAGATGAAGGAGAAACTAGAGGACATTCTTACAGAGGAAGGTGCAAATGTCTCAGAGACAGTGAACAGAGTGGATGTTTTACTGTCAACAGGACAAGAACCGAAGATCATAGCTGACGAACTAGAGGACATTTATACAGAGGAAGGGACAAATGTCTCAGAGACAGTGAACATAGTGGATGTTTTACCGTCAACAGCACCAGAACCCAAGACCAGAGCTGAGTTCTTACAATATTCACGTCCGATCACACTGGATCCAAACACCGCAAATCAATGCTTGTCTTTGTCTAAAGGGAACAGAAAAGTAACAGTGATGGACAAACCACAATTACATACTGATCACTCGGAGAGATTTACTGGAGTGTGGCAGGTTCTGAGTAGAGAGGCTCTGACTGGACGCTGTTACTGGGAGGTAGAGCTGAGTGGATACTGTGGCCGTATAGCCGTCTCACATGAAGACATCAGCAGAACAGGTGATGGTGAATGTGGATTTGGATCCAATGACAAATCGTGGTCTTTAGGATGTACCAAACGAGGTTATAGTTTCATACACGGAGGTATTGGAACTGACATCCCAGTGTGCCATGTGTCCTCCAGAGTAGGAGTGTACCTGGACCACAGTGCAGGTACTCTGTCCTTCTACAGCGTGTCTGACGACACCATGACGCTCCTTCACACAGTCCACGCCACGTTCACCCAAAACCTCCATGCTGGACTTTGGCTTTATTCGTCACCTGGAGACACTGCCGAGTTGTGTGACCTGGAGCAGTTCTCATTCACAGAGGAATTCCAATTCCAAGTCCGAGAGCGTTGCTGCTCTCTTGAACCTACACCAGTCAGCAACGATGACTGGGTGTATCTCAGCGACCAGAGATACGTTGAAGATGAGACTGTGGCCGAGTCCAATATGAGAGACAAACTAGAGGACAGTCTCACAGAGGAAGGGACAAATGTCTCAGAGACGGTGAGCAGAATGGATGTTTCACTGTCAACACCACCAGAACCCAAGACAAGAGCTGAGTTCTTACAATATGCACGTCCAATCACACTGGATCCAAACACCGCAAATGAATTCCTGTCTCTGTCGAAAGGGAACAGAAAAGTAACGCATATGAGCGAACCACAATCACACCCTGATCACCCAGAGAGATTCACTGGATGTTGTCAGGTTCTGAGTAGAGAGGGTCTGAGTGGATGCTGGTACTCTGAGGTAAAGTGGAGTGGATTCGTTGTTACAATAGCAGTTTCATATAAAGATATCAGCAGAGACGAGATGCCTATTGTAAGTGGATTTGGATCCATTGATCGGTCGTGGGCTTTATTGTGTGCCGATGAAGGAGAACAAGATCATAATGTTTTGCTAGATGTCGGAATCATGCACAACTTCTTTAAAACTCCCATCTCAGGCCCTGTGTCCTCCAGAGTAGGAGTGTACCTGGACCACAGTGCAGGTACTCTGTCCTTCTACAATGTGTCTGACGACACCATGACGCTCCTTCACACAGTCCACACCACATTCACCCAAAACCTCCATGTTGGTTTTTATCTTCATAGAAAGGGAGACACTGCTGAGTTGTGTGACCTCGAGCGTGTGTTGTGAGCTTGTAGATCAGCTATTTTAGTATGATGAAGTATATTAAAGTAGCCGGACGCGTCAGGACTCAGCAGATGTGCTCTCCCCCATCCAAGCCCTGTATGATGAACGCTGTGTCAATCAAAGCTCGAGGAATCATGCAGGATTCAAGCCGTCCCAACCGACTGTTGCTGCAGCATGGAAAACCGTTTCGCAGTCTCAAAGCCACTGGAAATAGACAAAAAACTTTGCTACTACAGGGAAAACATGCGAAAAGCTTCTTTCTCTGAACAATCAAGATACATGAACGAACTGATAAAAAAACTAGTGAGACACACACACACACACACACACACACACACACACACACACATACCTTTGCCCTCTTCTCGCACTAGTGTGGTCAAATTGCACCTTCCTAAGATACATTTGTTGTGCCTATGGTTGTTCACACAAAGTTCAGTGTGTGTATATATATATTTTTATGAGAGTACTTTGTCTTCGTAGCTGTCACATTGTGTGCTTGTTATCGGCTATTTAAAAATGTCCCTCTTTAATATTCTTTTTTTTTAATTGCAATTTATTGGGTTCAAGTCACAGCACATATCGGAATCACTTCTGCTCAGACAACCTCATTTTTATAAATTTTAGACATTTGAAAAGTTGTGAAATGGGACATTCTGCTGCATGAGTACTTTTACTTTTGTACAGTTTCCTGTACAAAAGGCCTGTTTTGATACCAATAAAAGTACTGGTCTAAAATCAATTTGGAATTCCGGACTTTTACTAATTACCAGTATTTCTACATTGCAGTATTGATACGTTAAAACGTGTGAATACCTTCTGCAACACTGATTATCAATCCATGACCAATATGTTGGACGTTTCTGGCTCGGCTAAAATGCCGTGGGTTTTCTGCTCGATGATGTAGCGATCATCTTATTTGTGAAAACATTTCAGTGACGGTGTGAGATGATCTGCAAGGAAAACGAGCTCTGTTGTCTCTGGGTTGTTTTAACTAAGGTAAAGTTTATTTTATTATCCACCACAAAAAGTTTAATTAGGCTACAGAAAATCTTAGACAGCCACTGCTGGCACAATACAATGTTTATTCTTCCTTGTATTGCATTGTGTGCAACGTTGATGTTAATTCTTTGTGATTGCATATTGCTGACATTAGTGCACATTTAGTTAATAATACAAACACATGTAGTCTCATTATAATAAAGGGATTTAATTAATAGGCTATCGTGTGTGTCTTCTCCAAGTTCTCCCAGACAGACAGTACGCACACACCACAGAGTCAGAGTGCATGTGGGTCCTGCATGTGCCTGCCTGGATGCGATGTGCATGCACACACGGTGCGCGCGGACACCATGAAGGGTTAACAGCAGCCTGGCTGCCTCCATGACCTCAGATATCAGAGTTGACATGAGGACAGAGTCGGTCAGCGTGCTGTTGAGCAAACACAAGACTCACTGAATGAGGGGGTTTCATCGTCTCTTTGGAGAAGCCCCTCTAATTACACAAGTTGACGCACAATGTAGAGGACCCCCTAATGTACATGTATTTTGCCACAGACCCCCAGGAGAGGACTTTTCAAAATTATTCCAAATTGTTCTCATTTTTTTTTAGTAAAAAAAACAAATTGGTTAAACTGATTTTGATGATATAATCAATATTTCTGGGAACCCCCCTCAAGGACCCCTGAGGGTCCCTGGTCCCCACTTTGAGGACCACTTGCTCCAAGTGATTTTAATGCCAGAGGTTAAACCAGTGTCCAGGTGTGCCTTGAGATTGTGCAACAACAACAATTATGAAAGCATCTGTCTCTTCTTGCAGAAGGTGTTCTGTGGACATGGGTGTTGAAAGTAGTGTTGTTTTTGGCGACAAGTTTTAGTCGCATTTTAAGTCACCCGGAGTGTTTCAGTGTTAGTCTAGTTTTAGTCGACTAAATGTCAAGATTTTAGTCGACTAAATCTACAGTTGATGATGTCGACTAAAATGTATTCTGGCGGGCCTCGATGCCGTCGTAATGACTGTTTTTACACTTTCTGAAAAGTGCTGCGACGCGTTGTGAGCTTGTAGATCGGCTATTTTCAGCATGCAAAAAAGTGTAAAATGACTTATACTGGATCTCTTGTCCACTAGTCCCCTTCCTAACATTTTAGTCTTGTTTTTAATTGACAAAATCGTCAGTATATTTAGTTTTAGTCATCATAGCTTAGTTTCCATTTAGTTTTGTCAGTGGAAAAAGATAGTCGACGAACATTTTTCGTCTTAGTTTTAGAATTTTAGTCGACAAAATCAACACTGATGGGTATTTAAAGCGTGGGTATTCTGAGGACAGTGGACATGAGTACACCATGTTCTTTGACTATAGAAGTGTATTTGTATGTCTCTAAATGTTTTGATGAATTGAACAAGGTGGACCCTCTTGTAAACATGTGCAATGCTTAATTGGGTCGTCCACTCACAGTTAACAGTCTTTGTATTGAGTTTGTGCTTGAAATGTACTGTAATTCTGCAAAGTGTTAATACATATTTCAATCAATCAATCAATCAATCAATGAAGAACCTGACGTTCGCCCTGCTGGTGGAGCCGGTGCTGAGTCGGGCCAGGGCTTTACACCAGTCTGTTCTCAAACTTTTTAGTCTCCAGGAAATCTACATTTATTTAATAGTCCATGTATGGAGTTACATTTGTCTCTTTATTAACCAAACAAAAGAAAAATTAACCAAACAAAAGTAAAACATTTGAGAGAGAAAAAATCTAAACAGAACAAAAAACTATTTTTAATTCAAACAAATTAAAAACGCAATCAAAAAATATATTTGCAAGCAAAAAAAAAAAAATTTGAAAGAAAAGAAAAAATAATTGAGAACAAAACTTAATTTTTTTTTTTTTTTTTTTTTTTTTTTAAAGATTAAAATTAAAAATTAAACTACATAAAACAAAATACTTACTAAATGTTTGGGTAATAATAATATGTGTTGTGCTAAATAAAATGTTTTTAATGTTTTTTTTCCTTCGTTTGCGAATGAGAGTTTTTTTTTTCTCATTGCAAAACGCCTTCTCTCTCAAAACCTATGTCTTTGGTCTCGATTTTTTTTTTCTCTCTCAAAACCTATGTCTTTGGTCTCGATTTTTTTTTTTTCTCTCTTGGATTATTTGTGTGAGGGGTGAAAGTTCAGAAGGCGGGTCCTACGCTGAAAAGATGTAAGACACCTCTCCATTGGCCACTGTCTTAAACCCTTGCTTAGGGTGCAAATCTCAACCGTTTTGGACGGCGGTGGGCTCGTTGGAATCGTGTCGCCCCCCTGGGGGCGTCTTTGGGGGGCTCAAGGTTCAGGGACCCCCAGGGACCCCCTGGGACCCCCCAGGGACCCCCAAATGGTAACTCTGTCATTTCTCAACCGTTTTTGACGGGGGTGGGCTTGTTGTGATTGTGTCGCCCCCCTGGGGGCGTCTTTGTGGGTCTCAAGGTTCAGGGACCCCCAGGGACCCCCCAGGGACCCCCAAATGGTAACTGTCATTTCTCAAATGTTTTGGACCGGGGTGGGCTCGTTGGAATCGTGTCGCCCCCCTGGGGGCGTCTTTAGGGGGCTCAAGGTTCAGGGACCCCGAGGGACCCCCCGGGACCCCCCAGGGACCCCCAAATGGTAACTCTGTCATTTCTCAACCGTTTTGGACGGCGGTGGGCTCGTTGTGATTGTGTCGCCCCCCTGGGGGCGTCTTTATGGGGCTCAAGGTTCAGGGACCCCGAGGGACCCCCCGGGACCCCCCAGGGACCCCCAAATGGTAACTCTGTCATTTCTCAACCGTTTTGGACGGCGGTGGGCTCGTTGTGATTGTGTCGCCCCCCTGGGGGCGTCTTTGTGGGTCTCAAGGTTCAGGGACCCCCAGGGACCACCCAGGGACCCCCAAATGGTAACTCTGTCATTTCTCAACCGTTTTGGACAGCGGTGGGCTCGTTGGAATCGTGTCGCCCCCCTGGGGGCGTCTTTAGGGGGCTCAAGGTTCAGGGACCCCCAGGGACCCCCCGGGACCCCCCGGGACCCCCCAGGGACCCCCAAATGGTAACTCTGTCATTTCTCAACCGTTTTGGACGGCGGTGGGCTCGTTGTGATTGTGTCGCCCCCCTGGGGGCGTCTTTATGGGGCTCAAGGTTCAGGGACCCCGAGGGACCCCCCGGGACCCCCCAGGGACCCCCAAATGGTAACTGTCATTTCTCAACTGTTTTGGACGGCGGTGGGCTCTTTGGAATCGTGTCGCCCCCCCCTGGTGGCGTTCTCAAGGTTTTGGAGGTTCAGGGACCCCCCGGGACCCCCCAGGGACCCCCAAATGGTAACTCTGTCATTTCTCAACCGTTTTGGACGGCTCGTTGTTATTGTGTCGCCCCCCTGGGGGCGTCTTTGGGGGTCTCAAGGTTCAGGGACCCCCCAGGGACCCCCAAATGGTAACTCTGTAATTTCTCAAAGTGTGTGAGAGAGAGAGCTATAGTAAGAAGAATATGCAGATGAATATAAATGGTTCTCTCTGTCTCTCCCTCCCATCAATAAAGATCTATCATAAAAATGTCAAGAGTTACCATGTGGAAGTCCCCAGGGGTCCCCGAACCTCCAAAACCCTGATAATGCGCCCAGAGAGGCAACACGATTCCAACGAGCCCACCCCCGTCCAAAACGGTTGAGAAATGACAGAATTACCATTTGGGGGTCACGGGGGGTCCCGGGGGGTCCCTGGGGGTCCCCAAACCTACAAAACCCTGAGAACGCCCCCAGGGGGGCAACACGGTTCCAACAAGCCCACCCCTGTCCAAAATGCTTGAGAAATGACAGAGTTACCATTTGGGGGTCCCTGGGGGGTCCCGGGGGGTCCCTGAACCTTGAGACCCCCAAAGACGCCCCCAGGGGGGCGACACAATCACAACGAGCCCACCCCCGTCAAAAACGGTTGAGGAATGACAGTTACCATTTGGGGGTCCCTGGGGGGTCCCAGGGGGTCCCTGAACCTTGAGCCCCCTAAAGACGCCCCCAGGGGGGCGACACGATTCCAACGAGCCCACCCCGGTCCAAAACATTTGAGAAATTACAGAGTTACCATTTGGGGGTCCCTGGGGGTCCCTGAACCTTGAGACCCACAAAGACGCCCCCAGGGGGGCGACACAATCACAACAAGCCCACCCCCGTCAAAAACGGTTGAGAAATGACAGAGTTACCATTTGGGGGTCCCTGGGGGTCCCTGGGGGGTCCCTGGGGGGTCCCTGGGGGTCCGTGAACCTTGAGACCCACAAAGACGCCCCCAGGGGGGCGACACAATCACAACAAGCCCACCCCCGTCAAAAACGGTTGAGAAATGACAGAGTTACCATTTGGGGGTCCCTCGGGGTCCCTGAACCTTGAGCCCCCTAAAGACGCCCCCAGGGGGGCGACACGATTCCAACGAGCCCACCCCGGTCCAAAACATTTGAGAAATGACAGAGTTACCATTTGGGGGTCCCTGGGGGGTCCCTGGGGGTCCCTGAACCTTGAGACCCACAAAGACGCCCCCAGGGGGGCGACACAATCACAACAAGCCCACCCCCGTCAAAAACGGTTGAGAAATGACAGAGTTACCATTTGGGGGTCCCTGGGGGGTCCCTGGGGGTCCCTGAACCTTGAGACCCACAAAGACGCCCCCAGGGGGGCGACACAATCACAACAAGCCCAACCCCCGTCAAAAACGGTTGAGAAATGACAGAGTTACCATTTGGGGGTCCCTGGGGGGTCCCGGGGGGTCCCTCGGGGTCCCTGAACCTTGAGCCCCCTAAAGACGCCCCCAGGGGGGCGACACGATTCCAACGAGCCCACCCCGGTCCAAAACATTTGAGAAATGACAGTTACCATTTGGGGGTCCCTGGGGGGTCCCTGGGGGTCCCTGAACCTTGAGACCCACAAAGACGCCCCCAGGGGGGCGACACAATCACAACAAGCCCACCCCCGTCAAAAACGGTTGAGAAATGACAGAGTTACCATTTGGGGGTCCCTCGGGGTCCCTGAACCTTGAGCCCCCTAAAGACGCCCCCAGGGGGGCGACACGATTCCAACGAGCCCACCCCGGTCCAAAACATTTGAGAAATGACAGAGTTACCATTTGGGGGTCCCTGGGGGGTCCCTGGGGGTTCCTGAACCTTGAGACCCACAAAGACGCCCCCAGGGGGGCGACACAATCACAACAAGCCCACCCCCGTCAAAAACGGTTGAGAAATGACAGAGTTACCATTTGGGGGTCCCTGGGGGGTCCCTGGGGGTCCCTGAACCTTGAGACCCACAAAGACGCCCCCAGGGGGGCGACACAATCACAACAAGCCCACCCCCGTCAAAAACGGTTGAGAAATGACAGAGTTACCATTTGGGGGTCCCTGGGGGGTCCCGGGGGGTCCCTCGGGGTCCCTGAACCTTGAGCCCCCTAAAGACGCCCCCAGGGGGGCGACACGATTCCAACGAGCCCACCCCGGTCCAAAACATTTGAGAAATGACAGTTACCATTTGGGGGTCCCTGGGGGGTCCCTGGGGGTCCCTGAACCTTGAGACCCACAAAGACGCCCCCAGGGGGGCGACACAATCACAACAAGCCCACCCCCGTCAAAAACGGTTGAGAAATGACAGAGTTACCATTTGGGGGTCCCTCGGGGTCCCTGAACCTTGAGCCCCCTAAAGACGCCCCCAGGGGGGCGACACGATTCCAACGAGCCCACCCCGGTCCAAAACATTTGAGAAATGACAGAGTTACCATTTGGGGGTCCCTGGGGGGTCCCTGGGGGTTCCTGAACCTTGAGACCCACAAAGACGCCCCCAGGGGGGCGACACAATCACAACAAGCCCACCCCCGTCAAAAACGGTTGAGAAATGACAGAGTTACCATTTGGGGGTCCCTGGGGGGTCCCTGGGGGTCCCTGAACCTTGAGACCCACAAAGACGCCCCCAGGGGGGCGACACAATCACAACAAGCCCACCCCCGTCAAAAACGGTTGAGAAATGACAGAGTTACCATTTGGGGGTCCCTGGGGGGTCCCGGGGGGTCCCTCGGGGTCCCTGAACCTTGAGCCCCCTAAAGACGCCCCCAGGGGGGCGACACGATTCCAACGAGCCCACCCCGGTCCAAAACATTTGAGAAATGACAGTTACCATTTGGGGGTCCCTGGGGGGTCCCTGGGGGTCCCTGAACCTTGAGACCCACAAAGACGCCCCCAGGGGGGCGACACAATCACAACAAGCCCACCCCCGTCAAAAACGGTTGAGAAATGACAGAGTTACCATTTGGGGGTCCCTGGGGGGTCCCAGGGGGTCCCTGGGGGTCCCTGAACCTTGAGCCCCCCAAAGACGCCCCCAGGGGGGCGACACGATTCCAACGAGCCCACCCCCGTCCAAAACAGTTGAGATTTGCACCCTAAGCAAGGGTTTAAGACAGTGGCCAATGGAGAGGTGTCTTACATCTTTTCAGCGTAGGACCCGCCTTCTGAACTTTCACCCCTCACACAAATAATCCAAGAGAGAAAAAAAAAAAATCGAGACCAAAGACATAGGTTTTGAGAGAGAAAAAAAAAATCGAGACCAAAGACATAGGTTTTGAGAGAGAAGGCGTTTTGCAATGAGAAAAAAAAAACGTTCATTCGCAAACGAAGGAAAAAAAACATTAAAAACATTTTATTTAGCACAACACATATTATTATTACCCAAACATTTAGTAAGTATTTTGTTTTATGTAGTTTAATTTTTAATTTTTAATAAAAAAAAAAAAAAAAAAATTAAAGTTTTGTTCTCAATTATTTTTTCTTTTCTTTCAAATATTTTTTTTTTTTGCTTGCAAATATTTTTTTGATTGCGTTTTTAATTTGTTTGAATTAAAAATAGTTTTTTGTTCTGTTTAGATTTTTTCTCTCTCAAATGTTTTTCTTTTGTTTGGTTAATTTTTCTTTTGTTTGGTTAATAAAGAGACAAATGTAACTCCATATCCATGGACCCCTCCCCCTTTTATAAAGATGTGCCCAGGACCCCCAAAAGAGAAGATGTTTTTACGGCTGTAGCAGCAACCATTTTAATTTCAAGGACACCCAGTTTGACATGCATTAGGCTACATGGACCATATTTATATCTCTGGGACCCCAATAATTCATATTGTAAAATCACTGTTTTGACTGGAGACGATATGTTGCATGTATTAACGTGTCTATGTTCCATTATACTATGACGTGTACTGTATGTCTCCCCCTGTGACTGCAGGCCAGAGATGATGATGACAAGCCCACAGTGCCATCTAGTGGAGGAGTTTGAATATAACCCTTTTCTACGTCTTGTAAGTATGGATCATAGACTGCATGGATAATGTCTATACCAGTTATGGTTAACTTGGTTAAGTGTGTTTTAAATATACCAAACACACCAGTAAAGATCCTGTGTTGATTTGAAAATGGGCAAACCTTTATTCTTCATGTTGTAAGTAAGTCACACTTTGGGTTAAACCATTTTGATATGCTGATACTAGTAATCATTGCCATAGAGCGGGGGTGCCCACACTTTCTTTGACTCTACCCACCCCCCCAAAAATAATATTATCCCATTTTTTTAAATAGTTTTAAACAGTAGGCTACCGGAGGCGTTAATATATTTAAGACAAACGCACTTTTTATATAATCTAACTTTGTAATGTTTGTCTGCAACACTCTTGAAGACAATGTATTGCTTTGTGGGTTTGAGCTGACGGGTCCTTTTTTATATCAATCAAGTCACCTTAATTCAAGTGGCAAATGCCAAAAATTAGTTTTTTTTAATTATATTATTTTTGAACGGGGGTCTCCCAGCTGTCTCTCCAGCTCTTTAATAAACTGAAAATACATTTCTGTTGATTACAATGTCATTCGATCAGAAGAGAGAACACCACTAAGACGGTTGATGAGCTTGTGTTGCAGTTCCAGTTGTGTCTATCTGCACTTTGTTTCATCACTTCCAAATGCTACAATGTTACATACAGGATTCCTGTCTCTCTCCTGATTGGGTGAAATTAACCCATTTTGGGTGGGAACCCCTTTTGGTGTTTTAAAGCATGATGTTATACTTTAGCTGTTGTAAAATAGCAGATCTACAAGCTCATAGCGAGCTCATTTGAGCTCGTAGGTCTGCTATCTTTGAAAAATCGTAAAAATTTGGCGCAAATGTTTGAATATATTCTTTCAGAGTTTCAGTTTTTAACTAAAATCTTTGCTTCTGTGGGGTCCCTGGAACAACATATTTTCAGATGGGGGGGGGGGGGGGGGTCTGCAGCCAAATATAGATAATTCTGGGCGTCCTTGACATGAAATATTGAGAACCACTGATATAGAAACATGAGGTTTTTCAGAGAACTGTCATGATTTAGAAGACGTTTTTTTATTTCGACCTAAATGGGTGAACAAAGAAATGCCTCTCACACCACTTTGAACTTGTCTCTGCTGTATTAGGGAGGAAGGCGTTCAGGCTGAGGTTCACTTTGAACTTGTCTCTGCTGTATTAGGGAGGAAGGCGTTCAGGTTGAGGTTCAATTTGAACTTGTCTCTGCTGTATTAGGGAGGAAGGCGTTCAGGCTGAGGTTCAATTTGAACTTGTCTCTGCTGTATTAGGGAGGAAGGCGTTCAGGCTGAGGTTCACTTTGAACTTGTCTCTGCTGTATTAGGGAGGAAGGCGTTCAGGCTGAGGTTCACTTTGAACTTGTCTCTGCTGTATTAGGGAGGAAGGCGTTCAGGCTGAGGTTCACTTTGAACTTGTCTCTGCTGTATTAGGGAGGAAGGCGTTCAGGCTGAGGTTCACTTTGAACTTGTCTCTGCTGTATTAGGGAGGAAGGCGTTCAGGCTGAGGTTCACTTTGAACTTGTCTCTGCTGTATTAGGGAGGAAGGCGTTCAGGCTGAGGTTCACTTTGAACTTGTCTCTGCTGTATTAGGGAGGAAGGCGTTCAGGCTGAGGTTCACTTTGAACTTGTCTCTGCTGTATTAGGGAGGAAGGCGTTCAGGCTGAGGTTCACTTTGAACTTGTCTCTGCTGTATTAGGGAGGAAGGCGTTCAGGCTGAGGTTCACTTTGAACTTGTCTCTGCTGTATTAGGGAGGAAGGCGTTCAGGCTGAGGTTCACTTTGAACTTGTCTCTGCTGTATTAGGGAGGAAGGCGTTCAGGCTGAGGTTCACTCGGGGCAGACCAGACGGACCCCCGTGGAGGTGTTGAGGGTCCTCCGTGAGGAGAAGAGTGGTGGAAAAAGTACTCAATTGTTTTACTTAAGTAAAAGTACCAATACTGCAATTTATAACTATACTTCATTAGAAGTAAAAGTACGGAATTGAAAATGTACTTGAGTTAAAGTACAAAAATATCTATCAAAATGTACTAAAAGTTAAAGTATTCATATTGCAGAATATCACATTTCACAAATTCAAAATGTGTACAAAATCTATTGAAAATAGCCGATCTACAAGCTCACAATGGTCTTGCCAATATATGCAAGACCACAGGGACAGCGTAGCATATAGATCACATGGGTAGATGCACATCTATCTATATCTATAGTGTGATGACACTTTTGATAGGGAAGGATTTGCCTGTTTGTGAAAAACCTTAGCTTTGTTGGTATTATTACATTGAGCGCAGTTCCCACAGAGGTAATTGCCATTTGGAATATGGCAGTTGGTTGCGCTGGTTTACTGCTGTTAAAGTTAGCTTGAACGAGAGAATCTCTTATATTTCTCCCACGTTTGTTCACAAATAACGGAGGGAATTGGAAGGTGCGTGAAAGTTCCGGATCAGATTGTAGCAGATGCCAGTGTTTTTTAAAACCTGATCGGATGTGATGTGATGAGAAAATGGGGAATGAGTAGTGATACAAGTGACTGAGAAGTTCTTATCCTGTTTAATATTATTTTTTAATAAATCAGAGCGGGGTTTCTGGAGGGCTGCCTCGAAACCCTCATCTACCCATTCTGACGGATGATGATTTATTTATGTAATCTTCTGTTGTCTGGCATATTCGGAGTCTATAAAATTGGCTTTTTGGCAAACCTTGTTTAAGGGGTGTGGGGTGTGCGCTCTTAGCCAGCAATAATGTGTTCCTGTCAGTTAAGCCACCATTGTCAACCCATATATCCAAAGAATGTACTTTTTCCTGGCTGGACTCACAGGTGAACGTCGGGTGACTCTTAAAACTATTAAGTAGTTCAACAAAGTTGTTTAACTCATCTAGATTACCCTGGAAAATACAAAATGTCATCAATAAATCTATAATATTTTAGAATTCGTGGGAGGTACACGTACTTATCAGGGTTAAAGACAAAGTTCTTCTCAAAATAACCCATGAAAAGGTTGGCATAATTAGGCGCACAAATAGTCCCCATAGGCCTACTGACACCTGAGGTTTGCAAATAAAAATCCCTGTCAATTCAAAGCAGAAATTGTTGTACTCCATTACAAAGGTGACTAGGTCAGCAATACATTTATTAGGAGGATTGATAGTCTGATCCCGGTTTTGTAGAAAATGATTTAAGGCCCTCAGACCCTCAGAGTGCAGTAAAAGTACACATTTTGGCTCTGAGATGTAGTGGAGTAGAAGTAAAAGTACTGGAAATTGGAAATACTCAATTGTACTTAAGTGCAGTACTTAAGTAAAAGTACTTAGTTACTTTCCATCACTGAAGGATCAGAAGGACGAGTTTAAGAAGCCCAAGGAGAGAGTCGCCCCGCACCACGCCATGCTGGCTTTGGAGTGGGGGCTCCTAGGACCCTGAGAGAGAGAGAGAGAGAGAAATAAGCAACCAGGTCTACCAAAACAAGCCCAAAAGAAGAGACTGTACTAGGCCACATATACGCACTTTATTAAACCTATATGCAGCGGCTATTTGAAAATAGCTGATCTACAAGCGCACAAGAGTTAGATCTGCTATTTTCCAAAATATCTTGAGAAAAAAAAAGAAGGGTAATGTGGACTAGGCCTATTTTGGAAGCGTTTTAACAACGTATGGAGATCCCCGTCACAAAATGTTTTTCCGATGGGGAATAGGCAGAACAATAACGTTACTAGTCATTTACTACAACCGCAACCACCCACATTTGCAATAGTCCGGCAGCCGACAGGCTTCTTTTGCTTTTTATTGGCCTAAAGTATTGTCTGCATACATACATTCATGAATCCACTTGCTGACCGACTGTCAGTATTGGGCATTTTTTTATTGTGATCCATTAACATCCTATGGCAGGCAAAAATGTCAAACTTTCCAAACTTTGACAGCCATAGGTGTCAGGCTATGGCTGTTTTTAGCCCAAGGAGTGTGTTTTGTGCAAAACTAATGCTTGGAACGGATTCAGAATCATGTCACTGCTACATAAAGCAAAAGGAAAGTTTGACATTTTGTCTGCCATAGGATGTTAATGGTAGGGTCACAAGAAACCCCTATAAAAAATCCCAATACCGACAGTGGGTCAGCAACGCACGCACGCAAAGACGTTTTGTGTGGAGTAGGGACCACAGTCTAGTGCTACTGCCTACACACTAGGGCTGACCCCGATTAGTCGATTAGTCGACTAATCGATCGGGACGGGTCTCAGTCGACTGACCACCTCATAGTCGACTGAGCAAAAAAAAAAAAAAAAAATCAAAATTCTTTTTTTTTTTTTTTTTTTTTTTTTTTTTAAATATTCTACAAAATATTATTATATTATTCCATTAGGTCTGGGGGGACATAAACACATTTGAACATGCTTTCTGACTGTTTTTAATCAATCTCCAATGTGCATGTGGTGTGTCTGTGCCTCTGTGGCAATGTGCCACAGTGCACAGTGCACAGTGCGCTGGCCTGATAGACTCCAGAATCTCAATCTCACCTGCTGTGCTCAATCTGGCTAATGACAAGCCAGGAAGCCTGCATGAATGAAGCCTCTAGTCTAGTGAAGCTAAACTACTACATAAAAGAAGGAAGCACAGAACACGCACAATGCCAAAGCCACAGCCTTTGAAAAGGACCTCAAAAGTGTGGAAACACTTTGAGCTGTTACCTGATGATTTAAAAAAAGTGAGATGCAAGATCTGTGATAAAACAATGCCATACCACTCGACAACAAGCAACATGGGCTACCACTTGCTAAACGTAAGTTCAACAGTTGACTTCCATATGTTTGACAAGACTAGGTCCACTCCTTACCCCCTTTCTTATTATTTTAATATTATATTTGTAATGGAATATTAATCAGGGGTTTTATGATTTTTATTTATTTTTAGGTACACCCACAGACACAGTCTGCCACTGCCAGCACGAGTGCAGCCGCAGCACCTGTGCAGAAGACGCTGGATTATAGGCCACCACTCTCCGAGACAAGAAAAAGACAAATTACGGCCGCAATTGCTAAATTCGTAGCGCTGGACATGAGACCAGTTCACCTTGTTGAAGGAGAAGGTTTCAAGGAGTTAAAGGGACACTTCACCCTTTTTGCAAAAAAATATATGTTAATGACGTTTAGAAGCTTTAGATCACTTTCCTGGGGGTATTTATGTGTGTAATATGTGGTTTTAGTTATTTTAGATTGTAGCAGTGAGCCTGTTGTCTCTGATGTCATGGACACTGGTCTCACTACCTTCCTGGACTACAATTCCCATAATTCTTTGGTGCACTGCTCCTCCTTGTGGATAGGGGGAGAGCTGTCTTACTGAGACAACATGTAGTCCAGGAAGGAAGTGAGCCCAACAGGCTCACTGCTACAATCTAAAATATCTAAAACCACATATTACACACATAAAGATCTCCAGGAAAGTGTTCTAAAGCTTCTAAACGTCATTAACATAATTGTTTTTGCAAAAAGGGTGAAGTGTCCCTTTAATGCGCATATTGGAGCCAGGATACACATGTCCCAAAAGAGAGACAATCATGCATATCGTGAATGAGAAATACACTTCCACAAAGGCAGAGGTTTCCAAATTAATCAAAACATGTGAAGCAGTCAGCTTGACCACCGATATCTGGACTTCAATGGCCATGGAGGCATATATGACAGTTACCGCGCACTTCATTACGGAGGAGGACTGGCGATTGGAATGCTTTGTTTTAGAAACAAAGAAATTGGACGGCAGTCACACAGCAGAGCTTATTGAAGAAACACTGACAGAGATTCTTTCTGATTGGGCCATTCCACGCAATAAGGTAATTTCTATTGTCCACGACAATGCATCAAATGTCGTTAAATGCACTGATCAGCTGATCAGCTGAAGACCCGCTATGGGGAGGGGTGAAGGGAGTGCGCTGTGCAGGCCACACTTTACAGCTGTGCATAAATGTTGCGCTCAAGGAGCAAGATGCGGTGACAATAAACTTGTACAAGACGTTGCTACGCGGTGGAATTCCGCCTATATGATGCTCCAGCGCCTGATAGAGCAGAGAGCGCCCGTTGTCGAAGTGCTGTCAGATTTAAGTGTCAGTAAAAAGTCCGACAGTGCACTTAATCTCACAAAAGCCCAGTGGAGAACGGCAGAGGACGTAGTTAGCGTTCTCAAGCCAATGATAACCCTGACAGAGCTTTTATCGCAGGATCAGAATGCATCGCTGTCCGCCACTGTTCCGATGCTCATTAACGTTCAGAAACGGCACCTGGCCCTGTGCGCTGATGATAACGGGGTCATTAAAACCCTTAAAAAAACACTGACCAAGGAGATGGACAGACGATGGGATCTCAAAGATCCACTCCTGCCGAGCAGCATTTATATCCAATCTACCGTTCTCGACCCCCGTTTTAAGAAGCTTTCTTTTTTCACTGATGAGCAAAGGGCGGAGGCTTATACAACAGTGGAAAATCTAGCAGAGAGTCTAGCGGACAGGCCTGTCCGAGTGGAAAGCGATGATGATCATGACATTGACCCCGAGGTGCTGCCGGAGGAGCCTGCAGAGCCCACCACAGCCCCCCAAAAACAGACAGAGAAGGACCTAATGGTGTCGCTGCTGATGGACAGCGATGACGAAGAGGAACAGCCAGGCGAAGGGCCCAGTGAGATGAAGGCTTATACACAAGACTACACAAAAGGAGACGTAGGCCCACTGCAATGGTGGCGAAAGAACGAGGAGAGATACCCAAAGCTTTCAAAAATCGCAAAAAGAATACACAGCATCCCATCCACCTCCACATCGTCGGAGAGGATTTTCTCCAAGGCAGGTTTTATTATAAGCAAAACGAGGAGCTCACTTCTCCCGGAAAACGCCAACAAGTTGATTTTCCTCGCACACAACATGAGAAGACTCAACAAGCGGGACCCACAACTCACTCGGTAAAAATAAAACTTGCACCCGTTGGGCCTTTTGTTTTATTTGAATTAGCCTGATATTCGTTATGAATATAAGGCTAATTAAAAGAAAATAACGAATTCGTTTATTATTGCAGTAATATTATTATTTGTTTTTATTTTAGCAGGCTTCTTGGCCTATTCTAAAGCTATTCTTTTTTTTATTAATATTATTATTTAGCTGTTGCTGCGCAGTGCGCACCACATGATGCAATCAATCATCCTAGCAGCAGTGTGCGGCAGGCCTGGGCCCGTAAGGCCGCATTCATTTGTTTTATATGCCGTTCGAGTTGCGGACAACTGCAGTCACTTGTGAAGTTAATAAGTTACAGTTTATTTATCAGTGCTGTAAAAAGAAATTATAAATAAAAGTAGATTAACTGCTGTCAGTGCTGTGGTCTCTTTTCTTTTTCTACTGTAAAGTGTAAACCCTTTTTGAGGCGCATATGTGTTTATGTCCCCCACAGACCTAGTGGAATAATACAATATTTTTGTATATTTTTGTAAATATTGTATTTTTATATACAATTTTTTGGGGCAAAAAAAAAAAAAAAAATTAATAATAATAATATTTTTATTATTATTATTTTTTTTTTGCTCAGTCGACTATTAGTCGACTAACAGCTAATTTATTCATCTATCAGGCGACTATACAAATCCTTAGTCGGGACAGCCCTACTACACACACACACACGCACACACGCACGCACGCACGCACGCACATTGTGAGCTCTGCTCTATCAGCTTTTATTACAAACTGACTATGAATGACGTCGATACAAAGAGTTTTTTTATTTTACATATCTTCTATGGTGTGAAACATATAGTTCTTTAATATCACCTATACTGTATAGTATACCGTTGATCTTACAGTACATGATGCCCTTCAAGAAACAATAAAACATGCAAATAATGCATGTGTCAAATAAAAACATTGTTATTCAATGTGGTTAATAGTGTCTGTCCCGTTACTTCTGATCAGCTACTGAAATCAATTTATATGGATTTATATTAATGTGGTGCAGCAGCAATGGATCGAACTTAATGTTCTTCATTGCTGACTTTTCAGATGGTCGACATTTCTGTATTATAAATCCTTTTTTTTATTTCTCTTTGAGAAATTATTTTTTGATTTTCATGAGCTGTACAGTATACATGACATAATCGTCAAGATTAAAACAAGACAGGGTTTAAAACATTTTACTTTATGCGAGAGATTTCCGTATATATAAACATTCAGATTTCAAATATAAAGTACTCACAAAGTGTCCCACGGGTGTTAGCTAGTTGCAGCTCCAGCGATTAGAATTTCTGCATCCCGCGTTGTTTAATAAAAAGCATTTTTATCCGAGGTGTTATTTTGTCATTGGCTTTCAACTACGCGCCCCTATCGGTCGGGAGGAGGGTGGCACTCGGTGTGTTCGATATAGGTACCCCGTTTGAAAAAAGTAGCCGGGGAGCTCGGACAAAAATGCTTTTTATTAAACAACACGGGACGCAGCAATTCTAATCGCTGGCGCTGCTACTAACTAACACCCGTGGGACACTTTGTGAGTACTTTATATTTTAAATCTGAATCTTTATATATACGGAAATCTTGTAAATGCAGCGAGTGCAAAAAACAGGGCAAAGTCTCTGCATGACTGTCATGATAATCATCATGGCAGTCATGTTCCAGGGCTAGAAATGTACTGTAATTCTGCAAACTGTTAATGCATACTTCAATCAATCAATGCAACGGTTTGTTGTTGTACAGTATTTAGTTGTGGCTATTCATGTTTGCTTTGTATTGTGCAGTTGGTTCCCAAACTTGTTCACATCAAGGACCCCCAAATTTACACTAATTCGGACCCCCATTTGAAAAAGATATGCCAGGGAGGGACCCCCACAAGAGAATAATGTTATGGCTCTAGCAGTGATTCTCAAGCCGTTTAATTATAAAAAAGGACCCCCCAGTTTGGACATGCATTATAGTCTACGGACCCCCATTTAATGGCATTTATATCTCTGGGACCCCCAATTTATATTGTAAAATCAATGTTAATTTAGGTTCCATTTGTACACTCAGAGTTGCAGACCCATAAGGGTCCATTTGGTTCCATTTGTACACTCAAGAGTTACAGACCCATAAGGGTCCATTTGGTTTCCAAACTATCATTTAGCTGGGGACCCCCTGGAACTCCCTCAAAGACCCCTGGGGGTCCCCGGACCCCACTTTAGGAACCAGTTGGGGGCTGATATATGCTCAGCCTGGATTGGATTTAAACATTCAATACATTTCATTCTGATGAATTGAAAACTGCATGTGTGGACCCTATTGGAAACAAGTGTAATGCTTTATGGTGTCGTCCACAGTTAACAGCTTTTGAAATGTACCTATTCTGCATACTGTTAAAGGGAAACTTCACCCTTTTTGCACACTACTGCAGAGATTAAAATAGGGTGCATGTTACATCCCAAAACACAGTTTATAGTTAAGGGATGCAATAAAACAACAACCTCTGCATCCACGGGATGCACTACTGTACTGTTTTTCATTCTAGTTTATTTTGCTAGCTTTAGTTATAATAATAATTTCTTCTTCTGTTTTCTACATGAATATAACCACATTATAACCATATCAAATTAAATGGGAGTTAAATGCTGCGATTTGTAAAAATGGCAAAATGTGACTCCTAAAGTGGTTGAAGTGGGACTCATCAAATGTCCCTGGGACTCATTTCTAAAAGACCATCCCTGCCTCCTGAGACTGATTACATTGAAAACCTATTTACATCACTGCTACTGCATGTACCGCTACTATGCAAGTGTAACTAACATATCAAAACCTCCATCTTCCTCAGACTCATGGAAATAATGGCATTTCACATCATGGTACACAAGGGCAGTTGTTTTAAAGCCACATCAACACATCAACAACATTATTCACAATCACCGGTGAATAGTTGTAATTTGTCTATTGATTACTAAATCTCCCTCTGGGATGTTGTCGTTGCATCTCAGGAGGACCGGCACCACCAGTGTACCACCGTCCTCACTAGGAGACTGAGATGTTTAAGGACTCCGGCCATCCCCAGAAGGTCTTAGCGGGCCTGAACAGGCTGCGGCTCAACGGTGCCTTGTTGTGTGATGTGATTCTGTGCTGCGAGGCACAGGAGTTCCCCTGCCATCGATACGTACTGGCCTGCTTCAGCTCACACTTTGAGGTAAGACAGGAGTTCCCCTGGACCCTGCCATCGATATGTACTGGCCTGCTTCAGCTCACACTTTGAGGTAAGACAGGAGTTCCCCTGCCATCGATACGTACTGGCCTGCTTCAGCTCACACTTTGAGGTAAGACAAGCACACACTGACCTGCTGTTTAGGGAATGATATTTCAATTCTACCTTGGCTTCACATCACGTGTCAACGATTTTAGTCGACTAAATCTACAGTTGATTCAGTCGACTAAAAGATGTTTTGACAGGCCCTGATGTCGTCGTAATGGCAGATTTTACACTTTGGTTGCATGCTGAAAATAACAGCGTCGCAGCACGTTGTGAGATTGTAGATCTGCTATTTTCAGCATGCTACCTAGCATAAAAGTGGTTCTCTTGTCCACTAGTTCCTATTTTAGTCTAGTTTTTATTTGTTGACGAAATTGTCAATATATTTAGTCTTAGTTTAGTTTTTATTTCGTTTTAGTCAGTGAAAAAAGGTAGTCGACGAACATTTTTCGTCTTAGTTTTAGTCGACGAAAATGACACTGCTTCACATGAACCTAACATGCAGTATGTCTAATTTATATTGCTGACACAATGTAAATAAGATAGGCCTAATAAACCCTGAACACTACAGGCAAACCTTTTCACCCTGCACAGGCCATGTTTACATCTACCACGAGGGAGTCCACAGCGGAGAGGGTGACTATCAGTGGAGTGGAACCTCAGATGATTAGTGTGTTGGTGAACTACGCCTACACTTCAAAGGTGTCCGTCTCCACAGTGAATGTTCAGGTACTGCATTATCATCATGAACCTTATTCATTGTCTCCGTTGTCTCCCCTCTACATCAGGGGTTCTCAACGTTTTTGGCTGGGGAAACCCCCGGAAATGCTTTGGTCATATCTCGCGACCCCTCCAAAATATATCATAAATGAATACTGAAACCAGATATAATCATTAAGGACAGGTTTTGCATGTACTCTATGTGTACTATGCAAACACATTTCCATTTTTCAGACATTCAGTTGCAAAAAGAAAAAAACTTTTTTTTAAAAATAATTTGGGGACCCCCCAAAAATAATTTGGCGACCCACGGGTTGAGAAGCCATGCTCTACATAACATTGGTGATGCGTGACAGATATTGTTGTTTATTTGGTCTACTCTAGGCCCTGCTGGCAGCATCAAGCATGTTGGGCGTCACGGCTGTTGGAAATGCCTGCAGTGACTTCCTGAAGCGTGGCATGGATGTGAGTAGCTGTGTAGGGATTTATTGCTTTTCTGAGGAGGACCACTCCGTTTAGAATGTTGGAGAAACTCACCCGGACCCAGACAGGTCAACATGCTAGCTGGAAAACCAACAATCTTATCTTGACGATAGCAATAGGAAACCAATGTGTTTAATATTTCCATTAAGCTGTCACTAATATAGAGAGTATGCAAATGCATGATTTTCCCATCAGGACACCTGATATGCCCCTCATTTAGACTGAGTGGCAAAACATTGAGCAGCATGGAGTGTTGGAGTTTGGAAGCGTATTTCTTGACAGAAAGTAGCTCAATATGTTTCTATGGTGGATTTTTATGAAACATAGACTTTGCAGATAGAAAGAGGATAATTGAAGCTTTTCATACAGCTGCAATGTTGGTGAGTTTAACATTGTTTAATGCAATCAGACAGGACTTTAATGTTGGTGAGTTTAACATTGTTTAATGCAATCAGACAGGACTTTTCTGTTTGGATGGATGGGCTGTCAAGGCCAGAAATTAGTTTTTTTGCCACTCAGTGGGCGTTCCCGCATAACTTCCAGGTACGATGTCACGCGCATACCCTCTATACAAGGGAAAATGGCATTTCAACATGGTACGCAAGGGCAGTTTTAAAAAGCCACGTTAACAGATCAACATTCACAATCACAGGTGAATAGTTGTAATTTGTCTGCTTTATAAATCTCCCTCTGGGATGTTGTCGTTGCATTTCAGGAGTCCAGCACCTCCTCACAGGAGGCTGAGATGTTTGAGGACTCCGTCCATCCCCAGAAGGTGTTAAAGGGCCTCAACAGGCTGCGCCGTACTCCAGGCTCAACACACACGTCGGGGATCAAGGAGGGAGTTCCAGAGGCTGATAAAGTTGTGCGGGGGGTGGTGAAGGCAGGTGGAGGACGGAGGCAGCTTATCCGCATGGCTGCGTTACGAAGTCCCTCTGCCTCCCCCAACACCCAGAGACCGAGACCCAAGCAAAGGCCGAAGGACGTAGAGAGGGCCTTGTTGTGTGATGTGATTCTGTGCTGTGAGGGACAGGAGTTCCCCTGCCATCGATACGTACTGGCCTCCTTTTGCTCATACTTTGAGGTCATTTCACACATTCGCTAAATTTGACCTTGGCATTCACATCATTTACAATTTAGGCATTTAGCAGACGCCCTTAATCCAGAGCGACTTACATTGAGCAATAACAAATCACATACATCACATACATAAAAAGTAGTTATCATGAAACATGCGTAAGCTAAGAACGTAACAGTGGAGTATCTATATAATTAAACTACCGTATACATATAAGCTATACATGTATACTATACTATTACTATCCTATACTATACTATACTATAAAGTGAACCTAACATGCTATATCTAATGTATTCATTGTTGACGCAATTGAAATGAGAAAGGCCTAAACCCTGAAAACATCACCTTTTCACCCTGCACAGGCCATGTTTACATCTGGCATGATGGAGTCCACACAGGACCGGGTGTCCCTCAGTGGCGTGGAACCTGAGATTGTTGGTATGTTGGTGAACTACGCCTACACTGCAAAGGTGTCCATCTCCACAGCAAATGTGCAGGTACTGCATTATTATCATCATCATCATTCATTTGTCCTATGTGCGTGCTTACTTCCCATTCTGGGCGGGAACCCCTTTTGGTGTTTTAAGCATTGTCATGCTTTAGCTATAGAAAAATAGCAGATATACAAGCTCTTAGCTTGTAGAGCTTGTAGATCTGCTATTTATTTTTAATCGTGAAAATGTGGCGCAAACCTTTGAATATATATTCTTTCAGAGCGAACATTTTTAACTCAAATCTTTGCTTCTGGTGGATGAGGTCCCTGGAATGACATATGTTCAGATGGGGGTCGGCGGCCAATTGCATATATATTTGGGGGTCCTTGACATGAAAATGTTTGAGAACCACTGACATAGAAACATGAGAACGACTGACATAGAAACATGAGAACCACTGACATAGAAACATGGGTTTTTCAGAAAACTGTCAGGATTTAGAAAACATTTTTAGAATCTGTTCTCAGGTCTAAATGGGTTAATAAACACATGTGTGTTTGGTCTACTCCAGGCCCTGCTGGCAGCAGCCAACCTGTGGGACGTCACGGCTGTTGGAAACGCCTGCGGTGACTTCATGAAGCCTCACATCGACAGGAAGAACTGTGTAGAGATGTTCTGCTTCTCTGAGGACCACTCCTGTGACACGTTGAAGAAACGCAGCATGGACTACATTCTGGAACACTTCTGTGTTCTCTATCAACAGGTCAGTCATAGAGCGCCGGTGTCCTGACGCCAGTCGCTCGTCCCCTCCATCCCCCTGGTTCACGGAAGTAATTTCTCCATGGAGAATAGCATGGGGTGATCTTAATGTTGTGCGTCGCAGTCCCGCCCCCTTTCATGACGACGCCAGGCCCACGAAATGATTCCCAATGCATTTTTCCTCATAGACATTTCAAAAAAGTATTTAAAGACGGTTACGTCGCAGACAAAGCCAACTCGAGTTGTGACAAATCATGACAATAAACACAATATTTTGGACCAAACCAATAATTACAAAGAAGAAAAACAACAAAAACTGCTGTTTTTTTCTAATTCTTTGTTCGGTTGGTTGTCATGATTTGTCGCCACAAGAGTTGGCATTGTACGACACTTAATCTTAAATAAAAACTTTTTGTAAAATGAACGGGGAATCATTTTCTGGGCCCTGGTAGGGGGGGGGGGGGGGGGGGGAGGGTAGGGGAGGGGGCAGGACTGCGACGCTCTATAAGCATTGTGGTCCAAAAATATACAAGCTGTCTCTGCGTTATTGTCAGGGAGGTTTATGACAGTCAGTCACTCATTATGATAGTCTGTTTCTAGCGAAAATGTAACTAATTCAGCAGCAGTAACATTAGCGTTGTCTCTCAGTCAGTTGATTCTTCATATCCATATGAGTGAAACGGCCGGGGTGACATGTTTATTTTTCAAACACAGTTCTTATATGAGACGATCTAAAATCCCCCTATGGGGATTACAATGCAAATAAAAAGTACATGAACCCGTGGATTTGTGCCCTCTACCGATATTGACGTCAGACTTCGGTGCTCTATTGAGGCATCATACATTTACCAAGTTGTTTTGTTTGTTGGCTTTTTCACCCATGACTTTGTTTTATTACCATTTCTCCAAGGTGTCACCCTCACCAGTAACTGACCTACACCTGGGTAGAAACATCAGTCATGTCAACTGTCTGTGACCAGTGTTGATTTTGTCGACTAAAACTAAGACGAAAAATGTTCGTCGGCTACCTTTTTCCACTGACGAAAACAAAATGAAAACTAAGCTATGATGACTAAAACTATGACTAAATATACTGACAATTTCGTCAACAAATAAAAACTAGACCCAGAGTCAGTTCATCTTTTAGATATTAACCTACCTGTGTTTTCTTCTACCAACAGCCAGAGTTTCTCTCCCTCTCTGTGGAGAGACTGACAGAGATCCTCTCCAGTGATCACCTGAGTGTTCCCAAGGAGGACACAGTGTTTGAGGCTGCTATGATGTGGTTCGACAAGTGTCCTGCTACCTGCAGGCACAGCTTTGGAAAGGTCAGTCTTTTCTTATTCTCACATCCTGGACCTACAGTATATGATATTGATACTACTACTACTACTACTACTTTTTTTTCCCTATAATTTTTATCCCATTTCTTTTCACCCAGTGTCAATTATCTAATGTAATCCTGGGCGCTACACTTCCTCTGCCAACCTGGGGGGGCAGCGGACTGACCTCATGCTTCCTTCTATGTCCAAGCTGCTTCTTTTCACCTGACAGGGGGGGATTTCCCCGGACGGACGTAGCGCGTGGTAGGAACAGGAAGGTCCTTTCAGGCGCCCCGGCTGGCCAGGGGGAGGTAGTTTAGAGACCAGGATTACTGCATTACTTTTTTGTGAGAGTACCTACCCTAGGGGACACGGGGAGAACATGCAAACTCCACACTACCGACTGTGCCACCGTGCCCCCTGTTACTACTACTTATTGATAATATGTATTATTATTATTTATTTTTTTATTGTTATTGTTATTTTTATTACTTGGACGGCGCCCGTCTTGGAATTTCTTTTTTCTTTTTTTAAACCTTTTTTCTTTAAACCTTTGACACAAGATTTTGTGTCTTATAACAATCATTTGAATAATTGTTGTTTTACCCAATGTCCAGTTGAACTAATAAATAATGAGTCTTCCACTTTATTTAAATTTTTAAGGTACTAGAGCTCATCCGTCTTCCTCTCATCAGTCCCTCCTACCTTCCCACTGTGGTTCTGTGTCTGGATGTGGTGAAAGAACACGAGGGCTGCCAGAGGTTCATCTCTGAGGCCAAGAAGGAGAGACCCTACCGTAACACAGCACGCCCCCGTAGGACCACAGGTACCCTACCGTAACACAGCACACCCCCGTAGGCCCACAGGTACCCTACTGTAACACAGCACAACCCCGTAGGCCCACAGGTACCCTACCGTAACACAGCACAACCCCGCAGGACCACAGGTACCCTACTGTAACACAGCACGCCCCCGTAGGCCCACAGGTACCCTACTGTAACACAGCACACCCCCGTAGGCCCACAGGTACCCTACTGTAACACAGCACACCCCCACAGGTACCCTACTGTAACACAGCACGCCCCCGTAGGCCCACAGGTACCCTACTGTAACACAGCACACCCCGTAGGCCCACAGGTACCCTACTGTAACACAGCACGCCCCCACAGGTACCCTACTGTAACACAGCACACCCCCGTAGGCCCACAGGTACCCTACTGTAACACAGCACACCCCCGTAGGCCCACAGGTACCCTACTGTAACACAGCACACCCCCGTAGGCCCACAGGTACCCTACTGTAACACAGCACACCCCCACAGGTACCCTACTGTAACACAGCACAACCCCGCAGGACCACAGGTACCCTACTGTAACACAGCACGCCCCCGTAGGCCCTCAGGTACCCTACTGTAACACAGCACAACCCCACAGGTACCCTACTGTAACACAGCACACCCCCGTAGGCCCACAGGTACCCTACTGTAACACAGCACACCCCGTAGGCCCACAGGTACCCTACTGTAACACAGCACACCCCCGTAGGCCCACAGGTACCCTACTGTAACACAGCACGCCCCCGTAGGCCCACAGGTACCCTACTGTAACACAGCACACCCCCGTAGGCCCACAGGTACCCTACTGTAACACAGCACACCCCCACAGGTACCCTACTGTAACACAGCACGCCCCCGCAGGCCCACAGGTACCCTACTGTAACACAGCACACCCCCACAGGTACCCTACTGTAACACAGCACACCCCCTCAGGTACCCTACTGTAACACAGCACACCCCCACAGGTACCCTACTGTAACACAGCACACCCCCACAGGTACCCACAGGTATCCACAGATACCCTGCTGAACACATGCATGTTAAAACCAATCTACTCTGTCTCACCTTGTCCTTCTCTCCTGCTTGTTGCAGTGTCTCATCTTGTCCTTCTCTCCTGCTGGTTGCAGTGATAGTGACGGTGGGAGCAAAGTGTAACAAAGTTGTTTTTCACAAAGTGGAGAGCCTGGATCCCCTGAAGAACAACAGGAAGACTCTAGGATATCTGCCCTTTAAAGCACGTCAGTATGCTGTGGTCGCGTCAGGTGAGGATTACCATCAGAGGACTGGATCCTACTCTGAATTGTTGCACTAGAATTACATTTGGATGATGTCTTGAAGGGTACAATTTAAGCATTCATATTAGAAGACTCTCTTATCGATAGCTGTAATTACGAGTTCAAAATCTGACAATGTCACGCAACCTTGTCAACTAACTAACAGTGTAAATAGTCACTTAATAGTGCAAAAAAGAAATAAATATATAAAAGAAACTAGGACACCTTACACCACAACAACTGGGAAACATACACCTATCCCTGTTGAGGGATACTGGGAACGGGGTTATTACTTGCGCAAGCATAGCGTGCAAGTACTAGTTTCGCCCAGGACGATATTCGATGAGTATGCACCGTCCCAGCAAATGACGTAATGACGTAGTTCATTGAGAGCTAGTTATACCAGTTATACCCTGACGTCATATGCTGGGACGTGCATACACATCAAAAGTGGCGCAAAGTAACCACAGTATACCGCTAATCAACTTACAAATCCAATCCTGTGGATGCAGAGGTCGTTGTTTTATTGCGTCCCTTAAAGGACAACTTTAGTTTTTTTTCAAACAAGGTTCATGTTTTAGGTTGTTAATAGAGAAACTAAAAGGTGAGTGTTCATTTTCTTTCATTTGCTGCTTTCTTTCGTTTTGGGGATTTTAGCAGTTTTTGACAGGGGGGGGGGGGCATTCGAGCATGGGGATAAATATGTATTGTTTTACAAAATAGTATGGAGATTTATTATTTTATTATTTACTATAGTCCTAGTAAACCCCAAGAAATTACATCTGGCCACAAAAGATCACAGGATCTATTGAATGTGACAAACTGACATATTGAGCCTATACACACAGTATAAGCCTTCCCCCAGTAGGCTACCTTCACATTCAGTAGATCATGTGATCTTCTGTGGCCAGATGTAATTTCCTGGGGTTTATTAGGACTATAGTAAATAATAAATAAATAAATCACCATCAAATTTGGTAAAAAAAATACATATTTAGCCCCATGCTCGAATGCCCCCGCCCCCCTGTCAAAAACTGCTAAAATCCCCAAAACGAAAGAAAGCAGCAAATGAAAGAAAATGAACACTCACCTTTTAGTTTCTCTAATAACAACCTAAAACATGAACCTTGGTTGAAAAAAACTAAAGTTGTCCTTTAACTATAAACTGCGTTTTGGGATGCAAAATGCATACTCACAATAACATAGAAGATGGAGAAAATAGAAGATACGTGAAGACATTTCAACTTGTGTATTAAAGCATATTACAATCTTTATTTGTAATATATTTCTTAACAATGGAGGAATAACTGGTTTTAATTCTGCTCTCCTCCCACCAGGCTCCACTCTGTATTTGGCCGGAGGATATCTTGATCAGTCGGCCAGTAAGGAGGTGTGGCGCTATGACGTTCACCATAAGTCATGGCTGAAGACAGCTCCCATGAAGACGGCCCGCTATGGCTTCAGTAAGGGCCGATTCATACTCCTATTTTAGAGCCGAATAAAAGTCGGTTCGGCGCTGTAGAGCCTACAATTTGACGTCATTTGAAGTTCGGGGGGGGGGGGGGGGGGGGGGGGGGGGGGGGTACCGTCCTAAAGTCGGCTCTTCGGTGCTACTGGAAATTTCTGACGAGCCAAAATCATTTCGGCACTACAGCGCCGAAACAGCGGTAAAATAGGAGTATGAATCGGCCCTAAGACTGTCACTCAGTTCAACCACGTTATCCCTGTTTTGGTTATATCATAGGCAAAAACAATAATCATCATTTGTGGGATGAGCAGTGCTGCTAAGTGGGTTGTGGGTTCCCATGAAAAATGCCCTCTGCCAACACAAACTGTGGCATCGGGATCCGATCGGATCGGAAAAATCGGGAGTGTGTACTGTGTATCCCTAGATCTAATGATCTTTTTTTGTTTGTTTTTCTCTCTGCCCAACCCCACCCAGGCCTGGTGGAGCTGGATGGATGTGTGTTTGCCGTGGGGGGCTTTGGGAGTGAGGAGATTAAAGCCTCCATAGAGCGTTACGACCCCCAAAACAACACCTGGAAGCTCCTGAAGGATGCCGTGCCCGAGGCTTATCGTGCCAAAGGTCTCGTCTTGTCTCCGCTTGTGGTCGCACAAGGAAGATGGCTCTATTTTATTGGTATAGAACAGGTTTATTCATGATGAAGATGGCTCTATTGTACTGGTACGGACGGGTTAATTAAGGTCCCGTTCACGTCTTTACTTCGGTAGCCTCGATGCGAATGGGCATCATTCTTGCATATTAAATTTGCCTTCTGCCTTAGTTTGCCTTAGTCCGCAGCAATTTGCAACGCAGCAGGGAACTTTATCAATGTGTTCAATTCATAAACTACGCAGTGAAATCTATAGTGTTTTTGAGTGGTGCAACCACTCCAAGGAACAGTAATATCCGTGTTCACCTATGTGTTGGTTCACCTATGAGTACCAGTATGACTATTAGTACCAGTAGGGGTGCTGTTGTGCCAGAAACAGAGAGAGAGATAGTGCTGCACTGTTGCCTGCTAATGAGAGAGAGAGAGAGAAAGAGAGAGAGGAGTTGCACCACTCAGTTCACACGGGTGTGATTTTTAACTTATACTTCGAATAATACTTATGACGCAATATTAGGGTAACGTGCATGCATGCAATCATTGCAGTGTGTCATCAGGGAGTGTGTGTGTGTGTGTGTGTGTGTGTGTGTGTGTGTGTGTGTGTGTGTGTGTGTGTGTGTGTGTGTGTGTGTGTGTGTGTGTGTGTGTGTGTGTGTGTGTGTGTGTGTGTGTGTGTGTGTGTGTGTGTGTGTGTGTGTGTGTGTGTGTGTGTGTGTGTGGCGCTCTCTCTCTCTCTCCTGGACCCTAGGTCGTGATCCAGTCCAGGTCTCCAAGTACCACCCTGCAAGATCTGTGTGGAAAAAGGTCACTCCATTTGGGTCCCTTCCAATGCTTAATGATCCGTCAGCTGCTTGTGTTCTGAATGGAAAGATCTATGTTACAGGTAACATACTGTACCTGGTCTTATAGATCTATGTTACAGGTAACATACTGTACCTGGTCTTATAGATCTATGTTACAGGTAACATACTGTACCTGGTCTTATAGATCTATGTTACAGGTAACATACTGTACCTGGTCTTATAGATCTATGTTACAGGTATCATACCTGTTCTTAAAATCTAAGTAAAGCAAAGCAACATCAAATAAAACTCCAATTAGTTGTAATCGTTGTAACACTCGGGTTCGGTCTCTATCCTTGTATTACTCTATGACAGGGGTTTTCAATAGGTGGTCCGTGGACCACTGGTGGTCCGTGGAGGTGTTCCATGTGGTCCCTGACCGTGCATTTAGTAATGTAGGATTTGTAGATTCTTTCCACTAGTTGAGAAACCATGAACTGAATGACCTGGTGACCTATGATGGCCGTAGTAATTTACTGACAAGTTGGAGGTCAAGAAATTCAACAGAAAGAGGGAGTTACAATCTCAAGAGGGGGAAGTGCACCGGATTGTCTGGTTGAGTCATTATTATTAGGAAATGAGTAGTCCATGAACCAGTGGTTGACAAATGTATACACATGGGAGGCATATCAACTGACACAAAAGCACTAATCTTAGCCCAGGTCCCCACCCAACACAAACAGTGGTCCCAAGGTTAACTCTAAGTCAGGGTGGTGGTCCCTCGTTCACAATCAGTTGACAACCTCTGCTCTATGACACACGACACCCGCCACAGTGAACCTCTGCTCTATGACACACGACACCCACCACAGTGAACCTCTGCTCTATGACACACGACACCCACCACAGTGAACCCGCCCACAGAACAACCTCTGCTCTATGACACACGACACCCACCACAGTGAACCCGCCCACAGAACCTCTGCTCTATGACACACGACACCCGCCACAGTGAACCTCTGCTCTATGACACACGACACCCACCACAGTGAACCTCTGCTCTATGACACACGACACCCACCACAGTGAACCTCTGCTCTATGACACACGACACCCACCACAGTGAACCTCTGCTCTATGACACACGACACCCACCACAGTGAACCCGCCCACAGAACCTCTGCTCTATGACACACGACACCCACCACAGTGAACCTCTGCTCTATGACACACGACACCCACCACAGTGAACCCGCCCACAGAACCTCTGCTCTATGACACCCACCCACCACAGTGAACCCGCCCACAGAACTGGCTAAAGACACAGTCAGAATGGCTCCTTCGTACAGTAAGCTACTTGAGTAAATTAAGCACAGTGAGCTTACAGTACAGACCTTAGTTCCATAATACAGTGGTTCCCAAAGTGGGGTCCGGGGACCTCTAGGGGTCCTTGATGGATTTCCAGGGGGTCCCCAGCTAAATGATAGTTTGGAACCAAATGGACCCTTATGGGTCTAAAATTGATTTTATAATATAAATTGATAGAAATGCCATTAAATGAGGGCTTGAAATTAAACGGGTTTAGAATCACTGCTAGAGCCGTGACAAATCTTCTCTTATGGGGGTCTCCCTGGCATATCTCTTCCAACGGGGGTCCACGGGCTGATAAATGTCGATTTAGGGGTCCTTGACATGAACAAGTTGGGGAACCACTGCCATAAGTAAAGTAATAGACTCACTTCAACTTCACTGCAGGTTGGTCTCCCACATTTGACCCGTTTCTACATGGTTGCTCCATTGCGTGCTTCAACCCAGAGACCAACCGTTGGACCACGTGTGACGCCTTAACAGGTCCCCCGCTAAGCTACCGGCATAGCCTGGCTGTGGTGGACGGACAGATCTACATCCTAGGAGGCGTGGATTACAAAGAGAGGTGAGACACTGTTCACCACCAACAGGAACGTGCACACACAGACATCAAAGGGGGCTTCAGCCCCTGCCCGTTAACTTTACCCGTCTGTAAAACAACTGCCCTCTCCAGACCACGAATGCAGCATTTTACCAATGCTAATTACTTACTGGTGAAAGTAATGCAAATGCCACTCATTTCCATGTCATATACCGGGAAGGCAGCAGTCGGTGAATTGCTTTTTTCCGAAGTCTCCTGAAGTTGGAACGCAGGATTTTTGGCGTTGGAACAAATTTGTTTCAAATCCATGTCGTTACACCACATCTCCACTAGCCTAGATAAAGAGTGCTGGGTTGCGCCCCGAAAATAGCTGACCTGCAAGCTCTCAACGTGTCATAGCACGACATGTTGTGAGCTTGTAGATCTGCTATTTTTGTTATTTATTTTTCTTCCAAAAGTCCACCAATGCCTGCCTGGGGGGAAAGTGTCGTCTTGTCCACACCAGGTCCTTCTCTTATGGCTATGTTGGTGTCTCTTTTCATGCAGAAATGTGAAGGGCATGGCGCGCTACTGTGAGGAGACCGACAGGTGGGAGAGCATGGAGTCTGGTGCTGGTGGTGCATTCCACTGTGTCACTCTCAGGCTGAGGAAGGATCACGTACCCGTGGCTGATGACGATGATGAAAGCTCTGATGATTCTTCTGATGATGAAGATTCAAATCTTTCTGACTTTCTAATTTGATGAGTATTATGAGCCGGATACTGAGGAGGACGAGGATAACGAACGGGACTTTTTTAGGCAATGGGGTGGAGTATATTGAACGTGATTTCTCTTAAAGGGATTGTGACTAAAACATGTTTTAGCTTTGCCTCCGCTCCTGTCTCTGTGTCTGTACTCTGTATGTCTGTCCCTGTGTCTGTATGTCTGACCCTGTGTCTGTCTGTCTGTCCCTGTCTATGTGTCTGTATGTCTGTCCCTGTCTATGTGTCTGTATGTCTGTCCCTGTGGCTGCATATCTGTCCCTGTGTCTGTCTGTCTGTCCCTGTCTCTGTGTCTGTATGTCTGTCCCTGTGTCTGTATGTCTGTCTCTGTGTCTGTATGTCTGACCCTTAGAGTATATATGAATAGAGATGGCACCCGAGTTCTCCTCCCATCCACTTGCATTAAGTTGCTCAAAAGCGCATGAGGCGATTTCACTCCTCCTTCCGGGTAGGAACAGAGTGCATTCTGGGATGGATTGGCCCCAAACACATGAACGCGCTACCGTTGAACGTGCACGAACGCGAACGAGCGTGCTGCCGTCGTGAACATGCACAATGATAGTCAACGGACGGACAGCGCGTTCATGTGTTTGGGGCCAGGCTGCAATACCTTCATTCGGCAACTATGTCCATTTCGCCTCAGGGTTTCCTCTGGGTGCCTTCTCTATTCATATATACTCTATGGTCTGACCCTGTGTCTGTATGTCTGTCCCTCTGTCTGTATGTCTGTCCCTGTGTCTGTATGTCTGTCCCTGTGTCTGTATGTATGTCTCTGTGTCTGTATGTATGTTCCTGTGTCTGTATGTCTGTCTCTGTGTCTGTATGTCTGTCTCTGTGTCTGTATAGTATGTCTGTCCCTGTGTCTGTATGTCTGTCCCTGTCACTGTATGTCTGTCTGTGTCTGTATGTCTGTCACTGTGTCTGTATTCTGTGTGGGGGTCCCCAGGGTGCACTCCTCACTTCACAAAGGTGTGATATTTTTTGTAGGTTTTCTGAGCTCAATTTCACCCAAAAAACAGAACTTTTAATATTCAGTGGATGTTCTGTGGTCTGGGGTTTTCTGGCTCAAACAAAGTGCTCTGATTTGGACAGAGTTTCTGACAAAATGTCTCTCATTCATAAAGTTCAAACTATAAGTTCACACAGCCACTCTATCCAGGGATATGGCTTTATTATGTTGGCGATAAAGCAGAGGTGTGTAAGAAATGGTAGAAATGTTTAGAGACAACTGATATTCAGTTTAAACCGTTTTGTTTTCTTTATTCAGGATTGGTTTGTTGATGGTCTGTGTCTGTCGTGGAACATTTTCTGTATCCTAGAACCTTCAGAGTTCTTGTATTTTCTTAATTTGAGTACCTCCTGTCCCCAGGGGCAGTGGGGGGAAACAAACTGTTACTTTTTGTTATTTCACTAATTTCACTTATTTTACACTGACATTCTGTTTTCCATAATAAATAAATCACAGTTGCAGTGGAATGAGGATGCAACCTCTACCAGTGTGTTTTATTCTTAATTTGAACACCTCTAGATATTGAAACAGCCAGGGACTGAGTGGACACACTCAGTCCCAGTCCAACATTTTCATGGCTGTAAGGACATTTGAAGTATTTTTTTTTGTATTAAGGAAAAGTAGAACATGTATTTAATGGAGTGTAGAAATATTAATGTAATGCAGTGGGTTTCAACCATTTTCATATCAAGGTCCATTATTTATTAGGCATTTGAGCCACGGACCACCATTTGATGAGATTTTGCCTCCCATGCAGTCCCAGACCCCAAAAAAAGAAAATGCTGCATTGATGTGGGAGACTACCTGTATAGCGTCAAAGTTCTATTACTTTGGGCTATAGGCCTACTGGTTGGCCGATGCCGAGGATCTATAGTTCAGACGTGTGATAAAAAGACTGATGTCCAAACGTTGACTTAACGTTCGAAAATGTTATTTGTTCACTGTAACTTGTAAATAAAACAAAAGAGTGTCAAAACCATATCAATCACCAGCCTGTGTCTCACAGTCAAAAAACTGTTTGCCTTCACATCAGAACAACAACAGAGCATTCAATCAGGTCTCATTAAGTAACCTGGCCAACCTTGGCCTTGACCAAGCCCTTGGAATGACGTCATCAAAAAACAGAAGAAATGGCTCTTACACTATACCATAGGACTAGGAGAGATAACAGGCAAATGTTGAACAAAATAACAATCATTCTACATTCAACTGATTGTGTAGACTTACTGTAAATTAAGTAATGCAGATGTTTAACAATAGTGCAACATGAAACCAAATTGACCCTTTTATGGTCCATTCAAGTTATTTGGTTTAATGTTTCACTCTCAAGAGTTAAATGTCTATAAGGGTCCATTTGGTTACCAACTCACCATTTAGCTGGGGACAACCTTGAACTCCGGAGGACCACTGGTATTTATTTTAAAGTCTCGTGTCCACTATCATTCAATGGTTGAGCAGCACCACCTAGTGTTTATTTGATGCAACGTCAAGCACTGCAGCGTCAACTGACATCACAATGCATAGAGTCGGCAGCACCAAACACCGCCTGGCTAATAAGCCAGACTCAAATCACACTACATCCCTGCCCAGGATAAGCTGCTATAAATAAGCAATAGGCCTATGTTTTCAGTAGCCTATTGCTCTATCTCTTTTTAAATGTGATTATGGCAAATCTCAGGATGTCACTGCACTGAGAGACATGCAGCTGAGACGTAGGTTAGGGTTAGGGTTAGGTTTAGGGTTAGGTTTAGGGTTAGGGTTAGGGTTAGAGTAGGCTACTAGTAGGCATAAACACTTGTGTGCAGTCCAAAACACAACCCAGCGCTTCCTACTCCACTGACAACCAATCACAGCGCTCCTTGCCTAAACTATCCTAGAGAAAAAAATCTCGCTCGCCGGGTCCGTCCGTTCCAAGTTAACACTTACAGACGTTTTGTAGCTAAAGTTGAACAAAGTTGAAGCAGTCGGTCGTTTTGAGGGACTGTCTGTCCTTTTCAACCTGAAGACACACCGAGGACAACCCAGAGCTTTGAGCAACCATGCAGGGCTTCATTCACTCAAACGTCTCATTTCTCTCACACTGCTCCAGTCACAACAACAACAACAACAACAACAGTGCAAAGCGAAGTCCCTGATAAAGTAAGTTATACTATTTTGTTTTTATAGTTAGCCTAAAACTAACGTAAGATCTGTTGAAATACACACTGTCACGTGACAGTGGTCGCTTATAATTGTGTGGATGTGTCGTTTTGTATCAGTTATTGTGTCAGACTTTATAGTCTGACCGTTTATTTTGCAACGCAGATCAATGTGATGTTTACATACAGGCGTCTGAACTTATCATTGCAGACGTCTATGTCTGGTCATTCAGTTGTGTATTAAAGGGACACTTCACCCTTTTTGCAAAAAAATATATGTTAATGACGTTTAGAAGCTTTAGAACACTTTCCTGGGGGTATTTATGCGTGTAATATGTGATTTTAGCTATTTTAGATTGTAGCAGTGAGCACAGTGTCTCTGATGTCATGGACACTGGTCTCACTACCTTCCTGGACTACAAATCCCATAATTCTTTGGTGCACTGCTCCTCCTTGTGGATAGGGGGAGAGCTGTCTTACTGATACAATATGTAGTCCAGGAAGGAAGTGAGCCCAGTGTCCATGACATCAGAGACACTGGGCTCACTGCTACAATCTAAAATATCTAAAACCACATATTACACACATAAAGACCCCCAGGAAAGTGTTCTAAAGGTCATTAACATATATTTTTTTGCAAAAAGGGTGAAGTGTCCCTTTAATGCACTCTTAGATTTATATAAATTGAGGGGGTTGTTGGAGGAACTTGTGTAGGACTGCAACAATTAAACTATTGCAATGCCATGGAATCTAATTTAATTGCTGGTGTTTGAGGAATGAGTCATTTTCTCCTCCCTTAACTTACAGTCTGCTGAGAGTTCATTTACATGTATAGTAGACACAGGCAGCAAAGAAAAACAGCACAGCAATAACAACAGTGCAGTTGTTGATTGATTGATTGAAATAATATTTCATATATTAACAGTTTCCAGATTTACAGTACATTTCAAGCACAAACTAAATACAAAGACTGTTAACTGTGAGTGGACGACCCAATTAAGCATTACACTTGTTTACAAGAAGGTCCACCATGTTCAATTCATCAAAACATTTAGAGACATACAAATAGACACTTCTATGTAGTTAAAGAACAGAACAGGAATTCATCATAATGGAAGCAAAAAGGGAAAAGAAACATATACAGTGAGGGGGAAAAGGATTCAGATTCTACAGAGGCCTGCAGTTTTGACTTGCAGCCGTCCGTAGGTGCCCTTTGAGAGCGGTTTTGAAGGAGTCAAGGGATTCACTTGTCTTAATGACTGTTGGTAGGGCATTCCACATTCATGTTGTTATTCATGTCATGTCTATGAATTGATGGCGTAGCGCCTAAATGAAAACGAGGCCGCAAGCTTGTTTTTGCTGTTACTCCTTTTAGACGTGTTTGACTGTACTGTGTTGCTGTTTACATGTGAAATATGGGGGTTCGAAAAACTAGAAAAATTACATGTTAAATTTCTCAAGTATATCCTAAAAGTTAAAACATTACCTGTAGTAATATGGTGTATGGTGAGCTGGGGAGGTACCCAATTTGTAGCGCTGTAGACACAGACAGATGGGTGGAACGGGTATTGTATAGCCTGGTGGGGCATGGATCTCCAACTTCCATCGTTACCGACTCGTTACCGGGCACAGCTACTATAACTATGCAGGATTATATCTTACAATTAAGAACACAAATATGACTTGAATGTTTATGGTTGTTAACTTTTTTCTATTTTGTTATGATTGATCATTAGATTCTGGTCAATTGGTTATTTTATTTTATTAATGTACGTTTTGAATGAAAAATATGAATTGTGAGCCTACAGTCAGTGTATTATAGTTATTTTTCGTTCTTTTAAAAAAAATGTATTATTGGCATAGCCATGAAGCAGTGTTGTGCTTTCCCCCCCCCAACTGTTGCTCCGTATTCTGTCTGTGTTCTCATAATGCAGCGGTATATGTTTGTGAATATGAGCTAGCTTGGAGAGCAAAGGTAATTCTTTCTTTTGGTAGGTATAGGCCTGTACTTCACGGTGGATGGTTGGGTCAATGGATGGATGGATGGACATGGATGCCTGGATGGGGTCAGTGTGTGCTCTGGGGAATGTGCTGACTCAGGGGTCTTCCCTCTCAGCTGTCCCACGGGAGATTTATCTGGAGCTAAAACAGGCAGAACCTGGGGGGCAGAACCCGTGGAGGACGTAACAAGAGCCGCACCGGCAGCAGCAGCTAGGGCCCTCAATGCTCTCATCGTCTCCCATCGTCCCCCGTCCCTCCCGAGGGGGGACGGTGGGAGAGAACACACCTCCCACGCTATAAACGCCACAAGAAATTCCCAGAACTAATTTCCCCAAAAGCCTGTAATCTCCCTGTTTAATCCACAGCCACCGGCGGTGTCCCATACACACGTAATGTCAGTGTGAGAGCAGCCAGTGTGTGTGCGCCTGCGCTACGTGTGTGTGTGTGTGTGTGTGCGTGTGTGTGTGTCTGTGTATGTAGGCTACTATAAGCCCGCATATACATTGGAATGTGTGTTTGTGTGTCCACACAAAGTGTATATTTGCATGTATATCTGTGTGTTACGAGAATGTGAACTTCTTGAGTGATTTAAGGGTGCATGCATGCGTTTCAGTGTGTGTTCTGCCGTGTGTATGCGCGCGTGGCGTGCGTGCGTGCCGTGCGCTGTGACAGTCTGCACCATATAGAACATGGCACACGTAAAAATAGCCCCCTCGCAGGACGGATTCCCAGGGCCTAGGCGAATGAGCTTCAATTACTGCGGATGAAAAGCAATTACATTAACCGTCTCCCTACGGATGGAGGCCCCCGAGCTCTCTCTTCTTTTGTGTTTGCTCACCTACAGCCTTACTTAACCCATAACGGGTTAGCTATTGAAAAATAGCAGACCTACAAGCTCATAGCGCGGCTATCGTGAAAATGTGGCCCAGATGTTTGAATATATTCTTTCAGAGCGTTCGTTTTTTAACTCAGATCTTTGCGTCTGGAATGTCCCTGGAACAACATATTTTCAGATGAGGGTCGGTGGCCAAATACAGATAATTCTAGGGGTGACGGGGTCCTTGACATTAAATAGGTTGAGAACCACTGACATAGAAACATGGGTTTTTCAGAAAACTGTCAGGATTTAGCCATTTGTAGAATCGTCCCCAGGTCAAAATTGGTTAATAGCTTTCGACCGGCGTAGGTAGGCAGCGACACGCCACCAGCCAGCCACTGCAGTGCCAGTGTTTAGCGAGAAGAATATAGGCTATGAAACTATGAAAACAAGCCCAAAAAAGAAGCGACTACTGGGCCACATGAGCACTTTTAAACATAATATGCATCGGCTATTTGACAATAGCAGATTTACATGCTCAGTTGCTCACCATGTGTCGCAATGTGACAACATTGTGAGTTTGTAGATCTGCTATTTTCAAAAGAAAATACAAGACGACTTATATGACGTCCCCCATCTTCTAGTCATATATTCAGGCCAATAGCGCATATATGTTTTTAAACATTTTAACAGCACAAATCTGGTATGAGGGTCCCTGCATGGTGTTAGATGGGGAGGCTGGTGAACAAATTCATATTAATGTATCCTTGTTTAAACAACATTAGGATGGAAGCCCAAATAAGAAACTACACTAGAAACAAGTCAAACTAAACAAACACACAACTACCAATATTTACAAGCGACTTGACAGAAAAACAAGCCCAACGTTGTTTATAATAAGCAGACATGCAAACAGTGTGCTGTGCTAGCATGTAGTCTCTTCAGTATTCAAGTACTGTACTGTAAGACTTTCAATACTTGTAGTCCACTACATCTCAGACGCAATTATTGTAATTGCAATTGCTGTATTGATACTTAAATGAAAGCAAAGCGAGTAGGCCGCTACGTCTTCCACCTCTGCATGTAGTCACGACGAGACAAGAGCTGTCGGCGGGGGTCAAACTCCTCACAACAGTGGGGGGGGGGGGGGGGGGGGGGGGGGGGGGGGGGGGGGCTGGCTCAGCAAACCGCGCTTAACTGCATTAGCTGTTCCCGAGCAATTGCCAAATTGCAATCGAATTTTTATATGGCCATATAAAACTTTATTCCAAATGAAGTCCAAACCTTAAAAACCTACTTTGGGATTAATAAAGTGACATCTTTTACAATATCTCCATTACCATTATCCAAATAAATTCTGTATACATTTTTTTACATTTTACAAAAATTGCTCTTTTGCAATGTGAAAATGCCACCGAATTCTTAAATATTTTCCTTGACTATATGGGCACACTTTTGAAAGCTGCATGCTTTTATTGTGAAGGCAAACGTTTCTGAATGTTCTCAGAGCCTGCATCTCTCCGCATGATGAAAATAGCTGATATACAAGCTCACAACGTGTTGCGGACGCGACACGTTGTGAGCTTGTATATCATTTATTTTCAGCACGGAACACATTGTACAGTGAAGAATAAATCAGGCATCACTGCGCTTCACTCACTGTGTAAGTAAGAGTCTTTTGTTGGCCGTTCGTGGCGATATTATGGACACGTACCTCCTCGACACGATAATAACCAACTAAGCTATTGGAAGCTATTGTTCGTGGCATTTTATGTTTAATCAAAAAACAAGTTTCCTCAGTGTTTGTGTTGGGAGTTGGGGCAGTGTCTGCTGTCTGTCTGCGTGCTGCGTGCATGCAGCATGAGTGCATGAACGTCATGCAGTAGCTAGATGCGCGCTCCAGTGACGGCTGAGAAAGATTCGTTAATTTGTGTCTGATAAGGACTTATTGGTGGGTATTTCGCTATATATTAAGGCATGTTTAGGGTGTATGTTTTAGCGCCGGGGATTTCGCCTGGAAGGCTCTATGGAAACACTCACTCTTGAACGAAGTTGAACATGAGAAAGTGACGTTCACACACGCCAGAAATGAACGCGTTCACCAAGTAGAAATACAATACGTTCCGTTCACGACGTGAACTTCACGTTCACCCGAAATATGAAGGAGTTGGTGAACGGTGGTTCTTTGAACGCGTTCGGGTACAACACTGCCTACAGTGACTATCCCAGTGGGTGGGCTAGGTAACACATTTAGTGCCGGAAGTGCCTTCAAAATTAAGGCTATAGAGTGCCAGAGTTGTCTGATCGCTTTTACTTTGAAAGCCATGAAACAGGAAACACTTGCCTAAAAAAGTTGACTTTACAAAGGGACCTCACATCCCCGATCATCTTAATATATTGTTTTACGCTCCAAAAAGCGTTCATATTTTGCGGGAGAGACGGATGAGGAGCAGAAATGAAGCGCCAGCATATCGATCCATTCATCACCACGGAGAGCGCCCTGGATTAGGAGATACGAGTCATTCCGCCGCGCTAACATGGGAGTCAATGACAAGCTAATAGTTGCACTGAGCGTTAGCATACGGCAAGCGAAAAGCGAAATGCCAAAAAAGAAAAGAGGAAAAATTCTGAATATTCTCATCTCACCCCGCGTCGCTGGGACGTCGCTAGGACGTCCACAGACGTCGTAGGCACTAATATTTCGGGATCCTTATGACGGCCTCACACGTGTTTTGTCTTTATTGTGTTAATGATGAGCCTACAGTGACTGGCCCAGCTGATCCAGTGGTGCTGCAGAATACTTTCATATTTGGAATGTATCAGTTCAATGTCTCTTCAGTTTAACCACTTAAACCCTTTATACTTGGACCACCAAACCTAAAATATGGACTACCACACCTAAAATAGCTGATGTACAAGCCCACAATACGTCACAACTTGATGCGTTGTGAGCTTGTGGACCTGCTATTTTTGGTGAATGTTTTCACTTTAGCTCCAGTGGACACGTTGTTTAAACATCAAATTGTCCCTAAGCAGCCGTACTATTCATTCATAAACTCTCCTTTATGAACGTGTGTGTGTGTGTGTGTGTGTGTGTGTGTGTGGCGCATCTATGTCCGATGGCCATGATGGAGACAGCATGTCAGGATGCTCTGATCATTCAGGTTGCTGAATGATAACTAAACATTCTTCTCTGTTGGTGATTTCCACAGAGCACCACAGGAGCAGATCTCACGCCATCAGGAGAGAGAGATGGCCTCCAGAAGTCCTTCATCACGGTCAGAGGAACAGCGGGATATGGACCGCCAGGGACATGGACTGTCTGATGCAACGCTGCAACCCGTAGTAAAGTTGTACAGGATGGGTAGGTACGGTTTTATTTACAGCTAGGTAAACATGTGCTCCTCTCTGACTGTCCTGTTGTACCTTGGATTCAAAAAGTGCTGAAGTCTTTGCCACTGAGCCCATTCTGACCTGAGATCAGATTCATACGAGGTTTTCCACTGGACACACACTGGTCTGATTAACCCATTCTGACCTGAGATCAGATTCTAAAAATGTCAGTCGTTCTTTGATTTTTACAAAAATAGCAGACCTACAAGCTCATGAGCTTGTAGATCTGCTATTTTTCAATAGCTAAAGCATAACATGATGCTGACACCAAAATGGGTGCCCGTTCAGAATGGGTTAAGGGGCGCATGGCGTGTGATATGGAAGCTGTTGTGGAAATACAAAGCTTCAGAACTCTCATCTCTCAAGCCAATGGGTTCCCAGAACTAGCGCGCCGCCTTCAGCACACCCCTGCTTGTAGATCTGCTATTTTCGACACATGGCCCATACATTCCGCTGTAACACGCGTGCCAGTTTCAGGTTACTTACTGTGACTGCGTGACTGTCATAAAATGAACAGAGACGAGATGACAAACGTGTTTATACAACAAAGATGTGTAAAACATATGTGGGTAGTGCCTGCTATGCCACTGAACAAATTGGTACCTACCTTACATGTTTTCACACACTTCTTCATCACTGTTGGTAGGTCATTGCAAATGAGTTTGTTTGGATGAGGGCTAGGTGTACAGAAATGGACAACGAAACATTTAGATTAGTTTTTGTTCATGCAAGGAAGGTGTCCACTGTCCAAACATATACGGTTCAAGAAAAAGGAAAACAGTAAACCTACATGCCTAATTCAAGCACAAGTCTAAAGCAGTACCTTTTGATGAGGGAACTGTAGAGCTGAATACATACATAGCTAGCATAGGACGTAGCATTCAGAATGTTTGGTGCCGACCATGTGGCTATAGAAAAAGGTAATGAGTAGAATGCATATGAGAACCAGAAAATAGTAAATGTAATCATGAAAAAACAAATGCAATCATGAAAAAAAACAATCATTGAACACGTGAGTTAAAAACATATTGTAAGGACCCTGCACAAGACCTGGCCGTATCTTGCTCCTCCAAAGGGAGCTAGCTCTCTTGGTTGGGGCTTGTTTTTATCCATTTGAATAAAGACCTGGACTGGCGAGACAACACAGAGGCCATCTACAAAAAGGGACAGAGCAAACTAGGGGTGTAACGATACATTTCAACAGCGATACGAAACATACGATACACGTTTTTTTTTTTTTTTTTTTATATATAATTTTTATCCCACGATTTTGTAACCCATTTTTCACCCCTGTGTCAATTATCTAATGTGATCCTGGGCTCTACACACCCTCCGCCAACCTGGGGAGAGCAACGGACTTGAACTCATGCTTCCTTCATGCCTGAGTGTCCAAGTTGCTCCTTTACACCTGACAGGGGGGAGTTTCCCTGGTTGGACGTAGCGCGTGGAAGGAACACGTTATTCCAACCAGTTCCATTCCTCCCCATCAGGCGCCCCGGCTGGCCAGGGGGAGGCAGTTTAGAGACCAGGATTACTGCATGTTTTTGTGAGGGTACCTACCCTAGGGGACACGGGGAGAACATGCAAACTCCACACAGAAAGGCCCTTTCGCCAACACCGCCTCGGGTATGGGCACTGATGACGCGGAGGAGGAAACACGCCGCCAGCACCCACAGCGCCCCGAGCGGGAATCAAACCCAGGACCTTCTAGCTGTGAGGCGACAGCACTACCAACTGTGCCACCGTGCCCCTCATACGATACACGGTTGACGATACGCTACATGGACGATATTGGTTCATTATAGTGATCCGATACGTTTACTTTTTTTTTTTAATCGATACAGTAACTATTTCAAATACATTGACATTATTTTAAACGAAGTAATTAATCGCCTTTTATCTTCTAAAAATTGCTAAATACCATGCACAAAAATATAGTATTGATACAATCGATTATTTGCATAGCAAAACGATACGATACATAATCAATGTTGCTGTTTTCGTTACTATATCGTTACACCCCTAGAGCAGACTTTACCTCCTGAGGAGGCTCAGGTCCTTTAATGTGTGTAGTAGGTATTGTGTGTAGTATTAGTAGTGTTTTGTGTGTGTTGTCTATTGTACTCTGTAGCATTCTATTTCATGCAGTGGTATTTGTGTCACATTATGCTGCAGTATCTCATCTACTAGCAACCGAGATGCTGATCACGGAGAGTGACAGAAAACACAATGTGTTTCTCTCTGCTGATGTTACCTCCCCTCTCCTCCTTCCAGATTTTGAGGAGGTTTCCCCTGAACAGCAGGAGAGGAGCCCATGTCTGGTTCAAGTGAAACTAGAACATCCACAGATTAAAGAGGAACAGCAGGAGAGGAGCCGCAGTCTGGTCCAGGTGAAACTAGAAGCTCCACTGATTAAAGAGGAACAGGAGATGCTATTTCAAAGACCAAAGGAGGGTGATGGGTCAATGTTCACATTAGTAGCTGTAAAAAATGAAGATGATGAAAACAGAATGACGCCTCTGGCCAGCACCTCAACTGAACACATGTCTGTGTGTAAAGAGGAAGTTTCTCCTGAACAGGAGAGGAGCTCCAGTCTGCTCCAGGAGGAACCAGAGCCTCCACACGTTAAAGAGGAACAGGAGGAACTACTTCAAAGACCAGAGGAACCTGTTGGGTCAATGTTGACATTACTAGCAGTGAAAGGTGAAGTTGATGAAGACATCTCTTCACACTGCCCTGAAGTTGAAGTTAAACTTGAATCTGACACTGAACTCACTGAAGCCAGTGATGATTGGGGGAAGACAAGTGGACGTGGCCACACTGGAGAAAAACCTTTCCACTGTCACTATTGTGACAAGAGTTTCAGATTATCTAATAACCTGAAGACACACCAGCGTATCCACACTGAAGAAAAGCCTTTTCAGTGTAAACACTGTGACAAGAGTTTCAGTCAGTCAGGTGATCTGAAGACACACCAGCGTGTCCACACTGGAGTAAAACCTTTTCAGTGTAAACATTGTGACAAGAGTTTCAGACAGTCAGGTGATCTGAAGACACACCAGCATGTCCACACTGGAGAAAAACCTTTTCAGTGTAAATATTGTGACAAGAGTTTCACTCTGTCAAGTAATCTGAACAGACACCAGCGTATCCACACTGGAGAAAAACCTTTTCAGTGTAAACATTGTGACAAGAGTTTCAGTCAGTCAGGTGATCTGGAGACACACCAGCGTATCCACACTGGAGAAAAACCTTTTCAGTGTAAACATTGTGACAAGAGTTTCACTCTTTCAAGTTATCTGAAGAAGCACCATCTTGTCCACACTGGAGAAAAACCTTTTCAGTGTAAACATTGTGACAAGAGTTTTAGTCTATCACATCAACTGAAAAGACACCAGCGTATCCACACTGGAGAAAAACCTTTCCACTGTCACCATTGTGACAAGAGTTTCAGAGTATCGCATCACCTGAAGATACACCAGCGTATCCACACTGGAGAAAAACCTTTTCAGTGTAAACATTGTGACAAGAGTTTCACTCAGTCAGGTGATCTGAAGACACACCAGCGTCTCCACACTGGAGAAAAACCTTTTCAGTGTAAATATTGTGACAAGAGTTTCAGTCTATCACATAACCTGAAAATACACCAGCGTATCCACACACCTTTCCAATGTAAATATTGTGACAAGAGTTTCAGTCAGTCAGGTGATCTGAAGACACACCAGCGTATCCACACTGGAGAAAAACCTTTTCAGTGTAAATATTGTGACAAGAGTTTCAGACAGTCATGTCATCTGAAGAGACACCAGCGTATCCACACAGGTGAAAAACGTTTACAATGTAAATATTGTGACAAGAGTTTCAGTCAGTCATCTAATCTGAAGACACATGAGCGTATCCACACTGGAGAAAAACCTTTTCAGTGTAAACATTGTGACAAGAGTTTCATACTATCATATCACCTGAAAATACACCAGCGTATCCACACTGGAGAAAAGCCTTTTCAGTGTAAACACTGTGACAAGAGTTTCACTCAGTCAGGTGATCTGAAGACACACCAGCGTCTCCACACTGGAGAAAAACCTTTTCAGTGTAAATATTGTGACAAGAGTTTCAGTCAGTCATGTCATCTGAAGACACACGAGCGTATCCACACTGGAGAAAAACCTTTTCAGTGTAAATATTGTGACAAGAGTTTCAGACTATCACATAACCTGAAAATACACCAGCGTATCCACACACCTTTCCAATGTAAATATTGTGACAAGAGTTTCAGTCAGTCAGGTGATCTGAAGACACACCAGCGTATCCACACTGGAGAAAAACCTTTTCAGTGTAAATATTGTGACAAGAGTTTCAGACAGTCATGTCATCTGAAGACACACCAGCGTATCCACACAGGTGAAATTTTTTTACAATGTAAATATTGTGACAAGAGTTTCAGTCAGTCATCTAATCTGAAGACACACCAGCGTATCCACACTGGAGACAAAACGTTTCAACAGTAAACATTGTGACAAGAGTTTCATTCAGTCAAATTATCTCAAGACACCAGCGTGTCCACACTAGGGATGGAGCTTGATAACCGATACCCGACAAAATCTCATAACAAGCTTATTGAGTACCCGTTATCAATAAGCTTTGGGCTTATCAAGCCTGTCATGAAGCATAGCGGCCCATGACATCATGTTTACAATTTATGTTTAAATTGTAAGACCAACAGGGCGTTAAAGACACGATTATCCGAGCACAGAAGCGGCAATGCATTTTCTGTCCGCTAAACACACTGTGGCCACTCTGAGATATCAGGGGATTGAACAATGAACATGTAAAATGCCCCAGGCGAGGAGGGGATCTAAATAGATTATTGTTACAACGTGAATCCTTTTGGATTTACACTTTAAATACAATGTCCCCAAAGGGAATGAACGAGGACTTCCCCATCAGCCACCTTTTATAATTTCTTTATTGTATGCTGTATATATTTGAATTGTTGCCTAAGTAATAATACCTGATTATGTGAATCACTGTCTAAGATTCTATAATAATCATGATGTCCTTTTGCTTACTCCACTGTTGTGGATTTGAAAAATGTGTAACACTGTATTTAATGATATTTCATGAATTGATCTAATGACAATGTTGTGTTGGTTCCACCCACTGACTAGTAACGTGACCCGTGGGTGTCTATTTAAGTGGGTGGATCACTGACATCTTGAGTTTGACCAGATGAAGAGCCTTGGCTCGAAACGTCGTCAATAAATGTATCTTTTGGAGCATATGAGTGTGCGGGTTCCCTTCTCTTTTCAATTTACAATTTAGGCATTTAGCAGACGCTCAATCCAGAGGGATTTACATTAAGCAACATTAAACAATCTAGGAGGTCATCAATAAATAAATGTAATCATCCACGCCTGGCACAAACACTCTGAAAATAACGAATTAACTGATCTATAGCTGCTAGAACATGCTTGATAGTGGGCTCGATAAGCCTTTTTTGCATGTTTGGGAATATAGAACCTGGGGAACATAGGTACGCTCCCACACCAGCGTGTCCACACTGGAGAAAAGCTCTTTTATTTTAAATGATATATATATTGTAGGATGTCATGTGGTCTACCTGCAGAGCCTTTGTGATCTACTGGTAGATGTACCTTTTGGACACCCCTGATCTAGATGTTCTGGCCATAGTTGGACTTGCACTACATTGACTTGTTTTTGTTGCCACTGAAAAAATGTGACCAAGTTTGTATTTGTTTGAATGGTTTATTTCGATCTTATGCCATTGGAACGTCACAAGAATAATCATGTATTAAACTAATTTGACATGATCGAAAAAGGTATAGGCGGAAGCTGCATTATTATTGCATTATTGATAGTTTGGTTGGTTTCATTTTAAGGGGTCCAGATGGTTACCAACTCATCATATCTATTTGTCCTGGGGACCACCTGGAACCCCCTCAAGGACCACTGGTTTACAGCAAAGCAACATCGGTGTCGCCTATAGAAACGTGAGTTAGAATAAAAATAACAAATCCAAATTAAAATACAGCCTAAACTTTGACCCGGTCTTTAAGTCATTGTTCATGTTGCTCTGAGGGAACGAGGAGCACTCTGGAATTAGTTTTTTTTCACCAAATGTTAAATAATGAACAAAACCCACATTTCTTCCCACCAGTTAAAATGTAAACAGGCTAAATGATGATGGCTAATGCTTCATTCACTATAGACAATGCATTCAAAGGCAGAGATTAAACTTGCAAATGGTCACTGGTTGTCTGTCATTGGACAGATGACCTGTTAATGATCACATTATGGATGAACTGAGACCATTTTACACCTCTTTGACTCTGAGTTTCAACAGAACTACAGAAATAGGTCGATCACACAGAACGTATTATTATTATCCTTTGTGAAATGTTAAAGGTGCGGTAACTTGTAACATGGGATATGTTTTGTTAAAATAGCTCTAGTAATCATTGTTATATTGTTTGTTCAGTAACAGAGATCTTCTCACTTCTCCATACCCATTTCACCAACATAATTATTAATTATTACTCTTTCATTTCATAATATAATTGACCAGTAGCCTAATATGAAGAGAAGAAGTCCCATGGGCTCTACAATTTAAGAATTTATGGCACAATATTTCGTTCACAGGTTTTAATTAAATGAATTGCTCACATGTGCTTACCACATATATCACTATAAAATACATTAGACCTATATACAAAATCATATGCTAATTTCTCTCTCTCAGTTGAAATGGTAACCAGAGAACTGGCCATTTGAGAACATGATGAGTAGGAAAGAGAGAGAATACATCTTGTGATGTCAAAGTGCAAAGTCAAATATAAAATCAAATAAGGAAAAAAGACAGAAATGCCTCAAGTAGAAAATAAAAAAATGAATTAAAAGTAATACAAATCACTCACCCGCAAACATTATGACAATCAGTCACCAGAATACGGGTGTTTTCAATTAATCTGAAAGGAGATGTAGTTCGCACACCGGCCTTGAGCTAATTACTAAAAGTTTTTCCTCACATATCACAATTATTTGGGTTTCTCTACAGTATGAATTCTCTGGTGTCTTTTAAGGCTTGCCATTTGAGAGAAATGTTGTCCACACTGATCACACCCATAGGGTTTCTCTCCAGTGTGAATTCTCTGGTGTTTTTTCATGTCAGACAACTGAGAGAAGTGTTGTCCACACTGATCACATCCATATGGTTTCTCTCCAGTATGAATTATCTGGTGTCTCTTCAGGTTGGACTTGTCAGAGAAGCGCTGCCCACACTGATCACATCCATAGGGTTTATCTCCAGTGTGAATTCTCTGGTGGCTTTTACGGCGGGTCAAATGAGAGAAGTGTTTCCCACAATGATCACATCCATAGGGTTTCTCTCCAGTGTGAATTTTCTGGTGGCTTTTAAGATTTGCCATTGTAGAGAAGTGTTGTCCACACTGATCACATCCATAGGGTTTTTCTCCAGTGTGAATTCTCTGGTGTTTTTTAAGGTCTGACAACTGAGAGAAGTGTTGTCCACAATCATCACATCCATAGGGTTTCTCTCCAGTGTGAATTTTCAGGTGGCTTTTAAGGTTTGCCATTTGAGAGAAATGTTGTCCACACTGATCACACCCATAGGGTTTCTCTCCAGTGTGAATTCTCTGGTGTGTTTTAAGTTTAGACATTGTAGGGAAGCGTTTACCACACTGATCACAGCAGTGGCATTTTTGCTTAGCCAAGCTTCTTTGTTCATTCACCTCTGGTAGACAAGTAAGACGCGCAAACGTGGGAAGCGAACGCAGCTCTTGTGTGTGTGTGTGTGCTTCAGCTGCGCCCTGTGTGTGTGTGTGTGTGTGTGTGTGTGTGTGTGTGTGTGTGTGTGTGTGTGCTACAGCTGCGCCCTCTGGTGGCGGGCGGGTGGTGTAACAGCGGGACAGACACACAGACACACACACAGACACACAGACATTCAGCCCTTGCTGTCATAGTAAGTGGCTCACTGCGTTCGCAAACATGGAAACCAGACTGATGATGCAACACTGAATTGGAAACAAAGACAAAGGAAATGTTGTTTAGAGGCATCCCTGGACTTAAAATAGTGTGAAGTTAATATACCCAATAATCAATTTAGCATCCATTTATAATTCGTTTGTACAATAGTTTTATATTTTATAAAATACATAAACAGGTACTCAATGCTAAAATAAATCAAAACAAACACATGACTATATCAAAATACATCCTTATGGCATGCTGTATATCTATATAAACACAGTAAGTAACTTACAGAGGTCTTGGTGATCATTGGGTCCTCCCTGTTGAGCAGAACTGTTCATGGTGGCATTGGTAGAGTTCATCTTCAGCTGAAGTCTGGAGTCCACAGTCAGATGAGATCAGAAAGGATTGATATCCTGGAGGAGTTGTGGAGAACGGACAACTACAAACTCTTCTTATACTAGAGAGACTGAGGTGGAACCACTAACTGCTTGGTGTTGATTGGCCAAAGAGTGGAACAATATAATCAGCCACCAATCACAAAATAACAAACGGCTGCATGTCCTCCATTCCTCTCTGACTCCTCCCCCAGGTCATGCTCTATGCAACATTCTAGAAATAAACTGCGAGATTGCTTTGTAAGCTTCAGATTTAATATTTTAATCTATCTATATCCAATATAGAGTATCTGACTTTCTGGATAATATATGTACAGTCTAAAAATATTTAATAAGTGGATATTAATTGAGTGTTACTGCAGCAGAGCCATTAAGAGGATTTCTTTACATAATTTCAGTAACATAGATGTGTGGTATGTCTGGTGAAGAAACAACAAGAAAAACTTGTTTTCAAAACACAAAGTGCCACCCACCCCCTATTGTATTGCAAATAGTACACAAGCCTTCACATAGTCTTTTACAAGTACTGCAAACCCTGTACCTTTATATTTTTATTTTATAAAGTTGCAATGTAATTCAATTAGTTCCAATTCGACTTTAGAAGACAGTGGTGGGGTTTCTGTACAGGACTGGTCAAGGCCTAACAGCAAATTAGTATATTGTCAAATCCTCAAAGTTTCATAGCAAATTGTGCTCTATTGTTCTCATTTAATCGCTTATCTATATTTACAGTGAAATTCCATTGTGTAATGTGTAGGCCATGTGTCCATAGTGTAAGGCATTATTACATACAGGATAAGTCATTATCCGTATTATAATTATATCCTATATCCATCATTACATTGTTTTTAACAACAGAGACACAATAACAGCAACAACTGAATTTGTGTAAACCTGGACAACTTTAAGTTTTTAAGTCATTGTTCAGGTTGTGTTGCTCTGAGGGAATATGGGGCACTGAATTAGTTTCAATAGGGTTGTGATGACTGCACTTTTATTCAATGTTTTTTCAAATGCTAAATAATGAACAAACCCCACATTTCTTCCCACCAGTTAAAATGTAAACAGGCTAAATGATGATGGCTGATGCTTCATTCACTATAGACAATGCATTCAAATGCAGAGATTAAACCTGCAAATGGTCACTGGTTGTCTGTCATTGGACAGATCACCTGTTAATGATCACATTATGGATGACCTGAGACCATTTTACACCTCTTTGACTCTGAGTTTCAACAGAACTACAGAAATAGGTCTATCACACATAACTTGTTATTATTATCCTTTAAAGGTGTTGTAAGGCCTATGTTTTGTTAAAATAGCTCTAGTAATCATTGTTATATAGATCTTCCCACGTCTCCATACCCAACATAATTATTACTCTTTCATAATGTGACATTTGTTCATAATATAATTGACCAGTAATATGAAGAGAAGAAGGCCCATGGGCTCTACAGTATAAGAACTTATAACACAATATTTATTTCACAGGTTTTTAATTTAAGAACTGCTCACATGTGCTTACCACATATCACTATAAAATACATTAGGCCTATATTAAGTGCTAATTAAGTGAGAATTGGCCATTTGAGAACATGATCGGAGTAGGAAAGAGAGTGCATACATATTGCAATGTCAAAGTGCAATGTCAAACATAAAATGTATAGTAGTTCATCCAAAAATGACTTATTTTCTACCAAACACTCTCCATTGGAACTTAAACTACTGGAGACTGATGTTATCAAACTATATGGTATGGATATTATGTACATACACTGAGTATATGGATAAATATGTACAATATATTGAATAAGTGGATATTAATTGTTACTGCATCAGAGCCATTAAGAGGATTTCTCCACATTATTTCAGTAACATCAGAACCAAGTGCCACCCACCCCCTATTGTATTGCAAATAGTACACAAGCCTTCACATCTTGTCCTTTACAAGTACTGCAAAACCTGTACCTTTATATTTTTATTTTATAAAGTTGCAATGTAATTCAATTAGTTCCAATTCGACTTTAGAAGACAGTGGTGGGGTTTCTGTACAGGACTGGGCAAGGCCTAACAGCAAATTAGTATATTGTCAAATCCTCAAAGTTTCATAGCAAATTGCGCTCTATTGTTCTCATTTAATCGCTTATCTATATTTACAGTGAAATTCCATTGTGTAATGTGTAGGCCATGTGTCCATAGTGTAAGGCATTATTACATACAGGATAAGTCATTATCCGTATTATAATTATATCCTATATCCATCATTACATTGTTTTTAACAACAGAGACACAATAACAGCAACAACTGAATTTGTGTAAACCTGGACAACTTTAAGTTTTTAAGTCATTGTTCAGGTTGTGTTGCTCTGAGGGAATATGGGGCACTGAATTAGTTTCAATAGGGTTGTGATGACTGCACTTTTATTCAATGTTTTTTCAAATGCTAAATAATGAACAAACCCCACATTTCTTCCCACCAGTTAAAATGTAAACAGGCTAAATGATGATGGCTGATGCTTCATTCACTATAGACAATGCATTCAAATGCAGAGATTAAACCTGCAAATGGTCACTGGTTGTCTGTCATTGGACAGATCACCTGTTAATGATCACATTATGGATGACCTGAGACCATTTTACACCTCTTTGACTCTGAGTTTCAACAGAACTACAGAAATAGGTCTATCACACATAACTTGTTATTATTATCCTTTAAAGGTGTTGTAAGGCCTATGTTTTGTTAAAATAGCTCTAGTAATCATTGTTATATAGATCTTCCCACGTCTCCATACCCAACATAATTATTACTCTTTCATAATGTGACATTTGTTCATAATATAATTGACCAGTAATATGAAGAGAAGAAGGCCCATGGGCTCTACAGTATAAGAACTTATAACACAATATTTATTTCACAGGTTTTTAATTTAAGAACTGCTCACATGTGCTTACCACATATCACTATAAAATACATTAGGCCTATATTAAGTGCTAATTAAGTGAGAATTGGCCATTTGAGAACATGATCGGAGTAGGAAAGAGAGTGCATACATATTGCAATGTCAAAGTGCAATGTCAAACATAAAATGTATAGTAGTTCATCCAAAAATGACTTATTTTCTACCAAACACTCTCCATTGGAACTTAAACTACTGGAGACTGATGTTATCAAACTATATGGTATGGATATTATGTACATACACTGAGTATATGGATAAATATGTACAATATATTGAATAAGTGGATATTAATTGTTACTGCATCAGAGCCATTAAGAGGATTTCTCCACATTATTTCAGTAACATCAGAACCAAGTGCCACCCACCCCCTATTGTATTGCAAATAGTACACAAGCCTTCACATCTTGTCCTTTACAAGTACTGCAAAACCTGTACCTTTATATTTTTATTTTATAAAGTTGCAATGTAATTCAATTAGTTCCAATTCGACTTTAGAAGACAGTGGTGGGGTTTCTGTACAGGACTGGGCAAGGCCTAACAGCAAATTAGTATATTGTCAAATCCTCAAAGTTTCATAGCAAATTGCGCTCTATTGTTCTCATTTAATCGCTTATCTATATTTACAGTGAAATTCCATTGTGTAATGTGTAGGCCATGTGTCCATAGTGTAAGGCATTATTACATACAGGATAAGTCATTATCCGTATTATAATTATATCCTATATCCATCATTACATTGTTTTTAACAACAGAGACACAATAACAGCAACAACTGAATTTGTGTAAACCTGGACAACTTTAAGTTTTTAAGTCATTGTTCAGGTTGTGTTGCTCTGAGGGAATATGGGGCACTGAATTAGTTTCAATAGGGTTGTGATGACTGCACTTTTATTCAATGTTTTTTCAAATGCTAAATAATGAACAAACCCCACATTTCTTCCCACCAGTTAAAATGTAAACAGGCTAAATGATGATGGCTGATGCTTCATTCACTATAGACAATGCATTCAAATGCAGAGATTAAACCTGCAAATGGTCACTGGTTGTCTGTCATTGGACAGATCACCTGTTAATGATCACATTATGGATGACCTGAGACCATTTTACACCTCTTTGACTCTGAGTTTCAACAGAACTATACAGAAATAGGTCTATCACACATAACTTGTTATTATTATCCTTTAAAGGTGTTGTAAGGCCTATGTTTTGTTAAAATAGCTCTAGTAATCATTGTTATATAGATCTTCCCACGTCTCCATACCCAACATAATTATTACTCTTTCATAATGTGACATTTGTTCATAATATAATTGACCAGTAATATGAAGAGAAGAAGGCCCATGGGCTCTACAGTATAAGAACTTATAACACAATATTTATTTCACAGGTTTTTAATTTAAGAACTGCTCACATGTGCTTACCACATATCACTATAAAATACATTAGGCCTATATTAAGTGCTAATTAAGTGAGAATTGGCCATTTGAGAACATGATCGGAGTAGGAAAGAGAGTGCATACATATTGCAATGTCAAAGTGCAATGTCAAACATAAAATGTATAGTAGTTCATCCAAAAATGACTTATTTTCTACCAAACACTCTCCATTGGAACTTAAACTACTGGAGACTGATGTTATCAAACTATATGGTATGGATATTATGTACATACACTGAGTATATGGATAAATATGTACAATATATTGAATAAGTGGATATTAATTGTTACTGCATCAGAGCCATTAAGAGGATTTCTCCACATTATTTCAGTAACATCAGAACCAAGTGCCACCCACCCCCTATTGTATTGCAAATAGTACACAAGCCTTCACATCTTGTCCTTTACAAGTACTGCAAAACCTGTACCTTTATATTTTTATTTTATAAAGTTGCAATGTAATTCAATTAGTTCCAAATCGACTTTAGAAGACAGTGGTGGGGTTTCTGTACAGGACTGGGCAAGGCCTAACAGCAAATTAGTATATTGTCAAAGTTTCATAGCAAATTGCGCTCTATTGTTCTAATTTAATCGCTTATCTATATTTACAGTGAAATTCCATTGTGTAATGTGTAGGCCATGTGTCCATAGTGTAATGATTTTGAACAAACCCCACATCTTTCCCTAGGTTAAAATGTAAACAGGCTAAATGATGATGGCTGATGCTTCATTCACTATAGACAATGCATTCAAATGCAGAGATAAAACATGTTAATGGTCACTGGTTGTCTGTCATTGGACAGATCACCTGTTAATGATCACATTATGGATGACCTGAGACCATTTTACACCTCTTTGACTCTGAGTTTCAACAGAACTACAGAAATAGGTCTATCACACAGAACTTATTATTATTATCCTTTGTGAAATGTTAAAGGTGCTGTAACTTGTAACATGGGATATGTTTTGTTAAAATGTGTTCATAATATAATTGACCAGTAATATGTCTGTATAGTAGTTCATCCAAACACTCCACTGGGACTTAAACTACTGGAGACTGATGTTATCAAACTATATGGTATGGATATTATAAATTACATACACTGAGTAGAGTATATGTACATATGTAAATATGTACAATCTATTGAATAAGTGGATATTAATTAATTGTTACTGCAGCAGAGCCATTAAGAGGATTTCTCCACATTATTTCAGTAACATCAGAACCAAGTAGAACCAGCTCTGGTGAAGAAACAACTGTTCATACTGTGATTTACATCCCAGTGTCTTAATTTATCTTGGAACAATGTTAGGCCTTCTTGATTTGATAATGCGTGTTACTGGCTGAATGGTCACAAACACACACACACACACAACTAAAAACAGTTAGGCCTATTTGTTTCCCAATACTCAAACTGCCACCCACCCCCATGATTGCACAGTCTTTATAGGCTACATAGTACACAAGCCTTCACATCTTGTCTTTTACAAGTATATACAGCCCCCTGTACTTTTATTATTGTATGTGTTAAGTTGTAATGTAAGTTAAATTTGTTTCCACTTTAGTATAGAAGACATTAATTCATGATCCGAAGAGTGGAACAATAGAATCATCAGCCACCAATCATAACCTAACAAACGGCTGCATGTCCTCCACACCTCTCTGACTCCTCCCCCAGGTCTTGCTCTATGCAACATTCTAGAAATAAACTGTGAGATTGCTTTGTAAGCTTCATATTTAATATATTAATCTATCTATATCCAATATAGAGTATCTGACTATCTGGATAATAAGTGCAGAAGAGCCATTAAGAGGATTTATTTACATTACTTCAGTAGGCTAAGATAGATGTGTGGTATGTCTGGTGAAGAAAAACAGTTTTTCAAAACTGTTGTTTTCAAAACACAAAGTGCCACCCACCCCCTATTGTATTGCAAATAGTACACAAGCCTTCACATATTGTCTTTTACAAGTAGGCCTACTGCAAACCCTGTACCTTTATATTTTTATTTTATAAAGTTGCAATGTAATTCAATTAGTTCCAATTCGACTTTAGAAGACAGTGGTGGGGTTTCTGTACAGGACTGGTCAAGGCCTAACAGCAAATTAGTATATTGTCAAATCCTCAAAGTTTCATAGTGTAACCCATATGAAATATATGGTGTCACTAATTCATAATATTCTGTCTGTGTTTTATGGTCTCTCAAATGCATGTTCCACTAGAGGGTTAGCCTGTATGTAATTATTCAACACCAATTCACATGTTGACCACTAGAGGCAATCTCCGTTTTTTTACTCCATTCATTCTTCACTGATCCACCCTAGAGTGAAGCTGACAGAGAGAGAGAGAGAGAGCTCCTGCTCATTTTGAGAAGCAAAGAAATAAGCTAAAAAACTTCTCAATTCTTAAGCAGAGTTGCAGAAAAGTACTTGTACAAGCAGCTAACCAAGTGCTGCTTGTGAGAGCCCGGTTCCTGTGGAGTTTTTCCGTGTTCTTATATTGCTGAGAACTCCAGTAAGTTTGTGTGTGTATGTTAGCTACATGGAGGAAGCCATTTTGCTAATGTGTGCTAGTAGATTTTGGTTAGACAACAACACAAGGTGTTTAGATACAATACAAAAAAAAAAAGTAATGTGGTGATGTTGTGAAAAGTCTATGTTTTGGATAACTTTATATTTATTTATTTTTGTCAAACAGAGGTTTTGTTCTAAGTTACTTTTTAGCCTAATGCAGGAAAAACTGCATTCATGTCATGATGCTAAAAGGGAAACAGTACTTTATTCTACAGTATTTAATTTGTTCAGTTGATGCTATAAATAATAATTCATTTTATTTAATGTTGCTTTAAAAGTGACAACAGTTCATAAGTTAGGGTAAAAAGATAAGTATTTTAATGGATACATGTGCTTTATTTATTTCATTCATTTAAATAATGTTTGGAAAAGGTGAGGATGTTTCATTTGGTTTTGCCAAATAATACTGCTGCTTAAAGTCTGCTAGACTTGAGACATAATTATATGGAGCACAAAGTGTGAACAGTATTCATATTTCATATTCATGAGTAATGGGTTTAAAATGAGTAACAGATTTGATTTAATTGATAAAAAAATAAGTTAATATGGTACCATATGGAAGAGAAATAACAGAGGAAACTAGAACTGCACTCTGTCGAGTGCATACTTGCTTGTTGCACACTTGTAGGCCATAAATGGCCAACTAGTGCGCAAGCAGAGCGCGCAAGTCCTTTCGACCGCTGTAAACTGTTAACTGTTATACTTTATACAGTATAGAGTATAGAGTATATATAGTATATATATAGTATATAGGCATATACTATATACGTATACATATATACTCTATACCCTATACTGTATAAAGTGTGTAGTTGTAAGTTGATTAGCGGTATACTGTGGTTACTTTGCGCCAAAAACCGTGACAGCTGTTCCGCCATTTGAGGCTTACGCAGAAAAACATCAAATCTGTGCCTGTGTTGCTGGACCAATGATGACGAAATGACCATATTTCTTACGTCATCATTTAGAGCTAGTCATACACATACACACCACGTACTCTGGTCCCAGCAGATCAGGCACAATTTGCTATTTTATTTTTACTGATTATGTATATAGTATACGTATGACTAGCTCTAAATGATGACGTAAGAAATATGGTCATTTCGTCATCATTGGTCCAGCAACACAGGCACAGATTTGATGTTTTTCTGCGTAAGCCTTGAATGGCGGAACAGCTGTCACGACGAAGGAGACCGGGCGAAAATATTACTTGCGCGCTCTGCTTGCGCAAGTAAAGAGTGTTATAAATTAATTGATTCTATCTATTCTGTACTGCTATGTGCAGATTGTTTTTTGTGATCCTGGTGAACGTCTGGTTTCAAACCATGCTGAGAGTATGATGGCGAGCTTGTCCCAGTGAGCGACAGTCTGCAGAGGGAGCGTTTGGATGCAGCGTGGCCAGCTGCATTGGTTCTGATTCTGCAGTGACTGTCTGAACTGATTCACGAACACATCAGAGTCGCAAGTATTGAACTGAAATAGAAACGATTCAAGGATTCTCATTCAAGGATTCTCACAGAACACTCAACTCAACACACAAGTGTTGAGATTCACTACCCGGGTAGAACTATTCTGAAGGACAATTCAAAGGTCAATTCTTCCATTTTTTAGTTAAGTCCATTTTTTCCAACCAAAGAGCTCTATTTTGTTTTATTTTTGGGGGGTATTTTCAATGTATGTCCTAGGGGCTTGCATGTTCTTTGTTACATAATGACAAAGTCATTGGTCTAAGATTAAGCTTAAACAGTTTTCTGAGAGAGGGACAAATTCTTATTCCAAGATATGTTATACCCCTAGGTGACCAGGTGGAGCAGAGCCCGCCAGGGCCCTGGCCTCCGTTTTTGTTAGGTTCACCTTAAAGCCTGATGTTTTGCCATCAACATTAAAGCATATAAGCTTGATGACATCATCAAGATGTGATTCACCATGTTAATGGTGTTTTTGACCTCCAGTTCTAGGAAACACAGAATGGACAGACTTTTTAAAATTATTTCCACACAACAGCTCTAAGGTATATTAGTAAAATGTTGAAAATGAGTGTATCCATTGAGGAGTTTCTTAAAGTCAAACAGGAGCCAGCATAAATATAAAATAACATTATTGGTATAGCACATTCCAACAAGGCATTTAAATGTGCTTTGCATAAATCAGGATTATAAAATAACTAAAACAAAAAGACATAAAACATTACAGCGCAGAAGAGAAAAAAGATACAAACTCAATCAAATGCAGTGGGAAACAGAACAGTCTTTAATTGTGATTTAAAAGAAATCAGAGTGATGGCATACCTGCTGTTTGCTGGGAGTTCTTCCACATGTGGTGCATAAAAACTGCTGGTTCATAATAAACCTTAAAAAGCAGTGCAGTAGTTCATCCAAAAATGACTTATTTTCTACCAAACACTCCTACTGGATACTGATGTTATCAAACTATATGGTATGGATATTATGTACATGCACTGAGTATCTGGATAAATATGTACAATCTAACTATTGAATAAGTGGATATGAATGAATTGTTACTGCATTAATATTGAGGATTTCTCCACATTATTTCAGTAACATCAGAACCAAGTAGAACCAGTTCTGGTGAAGAAACAACTGCTCATACTGTGATTTACATCAGGGTCTTAATTTATCTTAAGTTATCTTGGAACACTTACAAACCACAGATAAAAACCAAATCTTGTATTGAAAACAAGAAAACTGAACTAAAAACAGGCCTATTAGGCCTATTTGTTTCAAACATGACTCAAACTGCCACCCACCCCCTAAAATGATTGCACAGTCTTTATAAATTGTAGACAAGCCTTCACATCTTGTCTTTTACAAGTATATATCGCACCCCTTGTACTTTTATTATTTTATGTGTTAGGTTGTAATGTAAGTTCAATTTGTTTCCACTTAGTATAGAAGACAGTGGTCTGGTTTCTGTACAGGACTGGTCAAGGCCTAACAGCAAATGAGTATATTGTCAAATCAAAGTCTCATATCCTATTGTGCTCTATTGGTTTCATTTTATTTCTTATCTATATTTACAGTGAAATCCCATTGTGTAATGTGTAGGCCTGTGTGCAGAAACATGTGTCCATAGTGTAAGGTATTATTAATAAATGATCAGGTTAAGTCATTATCCTTATAATAATCCATCATTACATTGTTATTAACAACAGAAACACAATAACAGCAACAACTGTATTTGTGTAAACCTGGGAAACCTGGACAACTTTAAGTCTTTGTTCAGGTCGTGTTGCTCTGAGAGAATGACGAGCAGTCAGGTGTGTGGTATTAGTTTTTTTCCACCAAATGTTAAATAATTAACAAACCCCACATTATTTTCCCAGGTTAAAATGTAAACAGGCTAAATTATGATGGCTGATGCTTCATTCACTATAGACAATGCATTCAAATGCAGAGATTAAACGTGTTAATGGTCACTGGTTGTCTGTCATTGGACAGATCACCTGTTAATGATCACATTATGGATGAACTGAGACCATTTTACACCTCTTTGACTCTGAGTTTCAACAGAACTACAGAAATAGGTCGATCACACAGAACTCATTATTATTATCCTTTGTGAAATGTTAAAGGTGCGGTAACTTGTAACATGGGATATGTTTTGTTAAAATAGCTCTAGTAATCATTGTTATATTGTTTGTTCAGTAGCAGAGATCTTCCCACTTCTCCATACCCATTTCAGTAACATCCTTTCATAATGTGAAATGTGTCAATAATATAATTGACCAGTACTATGAAGAGAAGAAGGCCCATGGGCTCTACAATTTAATAATTTATGACACAATATTTCGTTCACATGTTTTAATTTAAATAAATGCTCACATTTGCTTACCACATATATCACTATAAAATGCATTAGGAATATATACAAAAACGTGAGAGAGTGAATACATCTTGCGATGTCAAAGTGCAATGTCAAACATTAAATGTAAAACAATAATAATGTAAATAAAAGGAGACAGAAATGCCTCATCTCCAAGTAGAGAAACATTTGCAGCAGAAATGAACAGCAGCATAATATAGAATCACAGTCTGTTGTGCAGGTGAGAGACAACACTTAGCAGCAGATAATACCACACATGTAAGTGTATACATAACGGATAGCATCTATTAGCAGCACTGCAGCAGCAGTGTGTTTAGTATATAGTCATATAGTAACAGTCAGTTATATTGCATGTGTTCTTAAAGAATATACAGTGTAACTACTAAGAGTACAGTGATCACAAATGGTACACACCATGGGTCACACATGACCTTTGTTTTAGGTAGCATAGTGTCCTGTCTGGATCAGTGTTGGCCTCGTCAAACATGTACTGTACACCAAATCCAATACTAATAACTGGGAGTGCATGCAAAACTGGCGAACAACAAGGCAATTCAATGAGTTTTATATCAAACATTAAGCAAATTAAACATCATATCAGATTCAGTAAAACAAATAAAAATAAAGTAAAAGCTGCATTATGTAACTTTCCTATTCTACCCCGTATTTGAACCTTGTTGCCTTAATTGAAAACATATTCAGGACAAAGTGGCAAAATGTGACGAGCTTTCTGTAATGAACACACATGAAGGATATGTAGCTGTCAACCCTTTATTTGTAAAACAGGTATGACAGAGTAAATATTTACAATGCATTCAATGAAGACAAAATACTACAGAGAAGCTAAACAAAGGATCAAAGTAAGCGATTCAAATATGATGGTTTGTCTGATTTCTAGGCTACAATTGTACCACTAGTATGAATAATAATCAATGTGACATTTTAATTGCTGACGAATGTGGACAACCACTGATTCTTACAATGTTATATCAGTATCAGCAGGTCATTATACCAGTTGAAAATCGTTTAATTTTTTTTTCCAGCTAATCATGTATTATACATAATGGCTGGACAAAACTGCAGATAATTGTCGACACACTTATATGCAACTCAACTATATCGCCTTCTTTGGGGGGGAAAGCACTCATGATTTAGGCCTAACAGCTTTTTCCTGTGTGTCTTCATGTGTCCTTTTTGCAAATTTTACACTCAAAGGGTTTTTCCCCTGTATGAGTCCTCATGTGTACTTTTAATACCCCATTAGAACTACAGCCCTTGCCACAAACTGTACACATAAAGGGCTTTTCCCCTGTATGAGTCATCATGTGTACTTTTACATTACTCTTTAGACTAAAGCCTGTGCCACAAACTGTACACGTAAAGGGTCTTTCCCCTGTGTGATTAATCATGTGTAATTTTAGATTATATTTTCGACTAAAGCCTGTGCCACACACTGTGCAAGCAAATGGCTTTTCCCCTGAATGAATCATTGCATGCTTCTTCAGATTTCCCTTGTGATTAAACATTTTGCGACAATCTGCACAACTAAAACATGTCTTACCTGTGTGACTCCTCATGGAGTGACTTTCTTTTGATGATTTGAGGTCATGGAGCAGCTTGTTGCTCAAAGACAAACTATTTCCTCCCATGTGTTGTGTATTGTGCAATTTCAGTGTGTTTAAACCAGTCTGGTCATCAGTGGTCTCATCCCACTCATCACTGTCTTCAGTGATGTCAGATTCAGAACAGTGTGAAGAGAGGAGCTGATCATCACTAGTTGGTTGTGATGGTCCACATTCCACTACATCAGCTTGTGTGTCCATGCTTTTAGATGTTCTGTTTAGATGTTCTGTTTGCATGTTTTCATGACTCAATATTTCGTTCACAGGTTTTAATTAAAAAAGAATGCTCACATGTGCTTACCACATATATCACTATAAAATACATTAGGCCTATATACAAAAACATATGCTAATTTCTCTCTCTCAGTTGAAATGGTAACCAGAGAACTGGCCATTTGAGAACATGATGAGTAGGAAAGAGAGAGAATACATCTTGTGATGTCAAAGTGCAATGTCAAATATTAAATCAAATAAGGAAAAAAGACAGAAATGCCTCAAGTAGAAAATCAAAAAATGAATTAAAAGTAAGTAAAAAACACTCCCGCAAACATTATGACAATCAGTCACCAGAATATGGGTGTTTTCAATTAATCTGAAAGGAGATGTAGTTCGCACACCGGCCTTGAGCTATTTACTAAAAGCTTTTCCTCACATATCACAATTATTTGGGTTTCTCTACAGTATGAATTCTCTGGTGTCTTTTAAGGCTTGGCATTTGAGAGAAGTGTTGTCCACACAGATCACAACCATATGGTTTCTCCCCAGTGTGAATTCTCTGGTGTTTTTTAAGGTCGGACAACTGAGAGAAATGTTGTCCACACTGATCACATCCATAGGGTTTCTCTCCAGTGTGAATTCTCTGGTGGCTTTTAAGGTGGGCCAAATGAGAGAAGTGTTTCCCACAATGATCACATCCATAGGGTTTCTCTCCAGTATGAATTATCTGGTGGCTTTTAAGGTGTGCCATTTGAGAGAAATGTTGTCCACACTGATCACAACCATATGGTTTCTCTCCAGTGTGGATTCTCTGGTGTTTTTTAAGTTCGGACAACTGAGAGAAGTGTTTCCCACACTGATCACATCCATAGGGTTTATCTCCAGTGTGAATTCTCTGGTGTGTTTTAAGGTTTCCCATTGTAGAGAAGTGTTGTCCACACTGATCACATCCATAGGGTTTCTCTCCAGTATGAATTATCTGGTGTGTTTTAAGGGTTCCCATTGTAGCAAAGTGTTGTCCACACTGATCACATCCATAGGGTTTATCTCCAGTGTGAATTCTCTGGTGTGTTTTAAGGTTTCCCATTGTAGAGAAGTGTTGTCCACACTGATCACATCCATAGGGGTTCTCTCCAGTATGAATTCTCTGGTGGCTTTTAAGGTTTGCCATTTGAGAGAAATGTTGTCCACACTGATCACATCCATAGGGTTTATCTCCAGTGTGAATTCTCTGGTGTGTTTTAAGGTTTCCCATTGTAGAGAAGTGTTGTCCACACTGATCACATCCATAGGGTTTCTCTCCAGTATGAATTATCTGGTGTGTTTTAAGGGTTCCCATTGTAGCGAAGTGTTGTCCACACTGATCACATCCATAGGGTTTCTCTCCAGTGTGAATTCTCTGGTGTGTTTTAAGGTTTCCCATTGTAGAGAAGTGTTGTCCACACTGATCACATCCATAGGGGTTCTCTCCAGTATGAATTCTGTGGTGGCTTTTAAGGTTTGCCATTTGAGATAAATGTTGTCCACACTGATCACATCCATAGGGTTTATCTCCAGTGTGAATTCTCTGGTGTGTTTTAAGGTTTCCCATTGTAGAGAAGTGTTGTCCACACTGATCACATCCATAGGGTTTCTCTCCAGTATGAATTATCTGGTGTGTTTTAAGGGTTCCCATTGTAGAGAAGTGTTGTCCACACTGATCACATCCATAGGGTTTCTCTCCAGTGTGAATTCTCTGGTGTGTTTTAAGTTTAGACATTGTAGGGAAGCGTTTACCACACTGATCACAGCAGTGGCATTTTTGCTTAGCCAAGCTTCTTTGTTCATTCACCTCTGGTAGAACATGGAAACCAGACTGATGATGCAACACTGAATTGGAAACAAAGACAAAGGAAATGTTGTTTAGAGGCATCCCTGGACTTAAAATAGTGTGAAGTTAATATACCCAATAATCAATTTAGCATCCATTTATAATTCGTTTGTACAATATATTTTATAAAATACATAAACAGGTACTCAATGCTAAAATAAATCAAAACAAACAAATGACTAGATAAAAAACATCCTTATGGCATGCTGTATATCCATATAAACACAGTAAGTAACTTACAGAGGTCTTGGTGATCATTGGGTCCTCCCTGTTGAGCAGAACTGTTCATGGTGGCATTGGTAGAGTTCATCTTCAGCTGAAGTCTGGAGTCCACAGTCAGATGTGATCAGAAAGGATTGATATCCTGGAGGAGTTGTGGAGAACGGACAACTACAAACTCTTCTTATACTAGAGAGTCTGAGGTGGAACCACTAACTGCTTGGTGTTGATTGGCCAAAGAGTGGAACAATAGAATCATCAGCCACCAATCACAACCTAACAAACTGCATGTCCTCCATTCCTCTCTGACTCCTCCCCCAGGTCATGCTCTATGCAACATTCTAGAAATAAACTGCGAGATTGCTCTGTAAGCTTCATATTTAATATATGAATCTATCTATATCCAATATAGAGTATCTGACTATCTGGATAATATATGTACAGTCTAAAAATATTGAAAAAGTGGATATTAATCGAGTGCTACTGCAGCAGAGCCATTAAGAGGATTTCTTTACATTATTTCAGTAACAGAGACTGTTGTTTTCAAAACACAAAGTGCCACCCACCCCCTATTGTATTGCAAATAGTACACAAGCCTTCACATATTGTCACAGCAAATTAGTATATTGTCAAATCCTCAAAGTTTCATAGCAAATTGTGCTCTATTGTTCTCATTTAATCGCTTATCTATATTTACAGTGAAATCCCATTGTGTAATGTGTAGGCCATGTGTCCATAGTGTAAGGCATTATTAATTCATGATCAGGATAAGTCATTATCGATATAATAATTATATCCATCATTACATTGTTGAATGTAATTGAATTATCTGGTGTCTTTTAAGGCTTGCCATTTGAGAGAAGTGTTGTCCACACTGATCACATCCATAGGGTTTCTCTCCAGTGTGAATTCTCTGGTGTTTTTTCATGTCGGACAACTGAGAGAAGTGTTGTCCACACTGATCACATCCATATGGCTTCTCTCCAGTATGAATTATCTGGTGTCTCTTCAGGTTGGACTTGTCAGAGAAGCGCTGCCCACACTGATCACATCCATAGGGTTTATCTCCAGTGTGAATTCTCTGGTGGCTTTTAAGGTGGGTCAAATGAGAGAAGTGTTTCCCACAATGATCACATCCATAGGGTTTCTCTCCAGTGTGAATTTTCTGGTGGCTTTTAAGGTTTGCCATTGTAGAGAAGTGTTGTCCACACTGTTCACATCCATATGGTTTCTCTCCAGTATGAATTCTCTGGTGTGTTTTAAGGCTTGACATTTGTGAGAAGTGTTGTCCACATTGATCACATCCATAGGGTTTCTCTCCAGTGTGAATTCTCTGGTGTTTTTTAAGGTCGGACAACTGAGAGAAGTTTTGTCCACACTGATCACATCCATAGGGTTTCTCTCCAGTGTGAATTCTCTGGTGTGTTTTAAGGCTTGACATTTGTGAGAAGTGTTGTCCACATTGATCACATCCATAGGGTTTCTCTCCAGTGTGAATTCTCTGGTGTTTGTTAAGGTCGGACAACTGAGAGAAGTGTTGTCCACACTGTTCACATCCATATGGTTTCTCTCCAGTATGAATTCTCTGGTGTGTTTTAAGGTTTCCCATTGTAGAGAAGTGTTGTCCACACTGATCACATCCATATGGTTTCTCTCCAGTATGAATTCTCTGGTGTCTCTTCAGGTTGAACTTGTCAGAGAAGTGCTGCCCACACTGATCACACCCATAGGGTTTCTCTCCAGTGTGAATTCTCTGGTGTGTTTTAAGTCTAGACATTGTAGGGAAGCGTTTACCACACTGATCACAGCAGTGGCATTTTTGCTTAGCCAAGCTTCTTTGTTCATTCACCTCTGGTAGAACATGGAAACCAGACTGATGATGCAACACTGAATTGGAAACAAAAACAAAGGAAATGTTGTTTAGAGGCATTCCTGGACTTAAAATAGTGTGAAGTTAATATACCCAATAATCAATTTAGCATCCATTTATAATTCGTTTGTACAATAGTTTTATATTTTATAAAAGTACTCAATGCTAAAATAAATCAAAACAAACAAATTACTATATCAAAATACACCCTTATGGCATGCTGTATATCCATATAAAGACAGTAAGTAACTTACAGAGGTCTTGGTGATCATTGGGTCCTCCCTGTTGAGCAGAACTGTTCGTGGTGGCATTGGTAGAGTTCATCTTCAGCTGAAGTCTGGAGTCCACAGTCAGATGAGATCAGAAAGGATTGATATCCTGGAGGAGTTGTGGAGAACGGACAACTACAAACTCTTCTTATACTAGAGAGTCTGAGGTGGAACCACTAACTGCTTGGTGTTGATTGGCCAAAGAGTGGAACAATATAATCATCAGCCACCAATCACGACCTAAGAAACTGCTGCATGTCCTCCACCCCTCTCTGACTCCTCCCCCCATGCTCTATGCAACATTCTAGAAATAAACTGCTAACTGTGAGATTAGAGTATCTAACTAGACTATCTGACTATCTGGATAATATATGTAAAGTCTAATTGAATAAGTGGATATTAATTAATTGTTACTGCAGCAGAGCAATTAAGAGGATTTCTTTACATTATTTAATTAGAAACAACAAGAAAAACAGTTTTCCAAAACTATTGTTTTCAAAACACCCACCCCCTATAGTATTGCAAACAGTCTTCATGAATAGTACACATGTAAGCCTTCACATCTTGTCTTTTACAAGTATACTACTGCACACCCTGTACCTTTATATTTATATTTTATTAAGTTGCAATGTAAGTTCAATTAGTTTCAATTAGACTTAAGAAGACTGGTTTCTGTACAGGACTGGTCAAGGCCTAGAGCAAGGCCTATTTACAGTGAAATCCCATTGTGTAATGTGTAGGCCATGTGTCCATAGTAGGCATTATTAATTCATGATCAGGATAAGTCATCGTCCGTATAATAATTATATCCTATATCCATCATTACATTGTTTTTAACAACAGAGACACAATAACAGCAACAACTGCATTTGTGTAAACCTGGACAACTTAAGTCTTTAACCCTCTAAGACCCAGCGTTGCTTTTTTGCAACAATTTTATTTTATTTAATTACTAAATTATTATTATTATTTTCTGTTCTTTTTTCACCTAAACGTCATCAGTGATGTTCATTGCAATGCCATTGGTCATGATATTTGTATATAAATACCCCCCACAGAGGCTGAAATTCACACAAATAAAAAATGTCTGGATTTTGAACAAGACTTTTACCTTTACCCTAATAAAAGTAGGTAAAATAATTGTAATATATGTTTTTTTGTGATCATTAGAATGTCTAGAACATGTTTTATTCATTATTGTGAAAGATATCCCCAAAAAGTAGTAGTAAGGTTGAAATCTATTTTTTGCAAGTAGAAATTAATGCGGTGTTAAGAGGGTTAAGTCATTGTTCAGGTTGTGTTGCTCTGAGGGAATGAGGGGCAATGAATTAGTTTCATAGGGTTGTGATGACTGCACTTTTATTCAATGTTTTTTCAAATGCTAAATAATGAACAAACCCCACATTTCTTCCCACCAGTTAAAATGTAAACAGGCTAAATGATGATGGCTGATGCTTCATTCACTGTAGACAATGCATTCAAATGCAGAGATTAAACCTGCAAATGGTCACTGGTTGTCTGGCATTGGACAGATCACCTGTTAATGATCACATTATGGATGAACTGAGACCATTTTACACCTCTTTGACTCTGAGTTTCAACAGAACTACAGAAATAGGTCGATCACACAGAACTTATTATTATTATCCTTTGTGAAATGTTAAAGGTGCAGTAACTTGTAACATGGGATATGTTTTGTTAAAATAGCTCTAGTAATCATTGTTATATTGTTTGTTCAGTAACAGAGATCTTCCCAGATATTATTGAAATGTGTCAATAATATAATTGACCAGTACTATGAAGAGAAGAAGGCCCATTTCGTTCACAGGTTTTAATTTAAATAAATGCTCACATTTGCTTACCACATATATCACTATAAAATGCATTAGGCCTATATACAAAAACGTGAGAGAGTGAATACATCTTGCGATGTCAAAGTGCAATGTCAAACATTAAATGTAAAACAATAATAATGTAAATAAAAGGAGACAGAAATGCCTCATCTCCAAGTAGAGAAACATTTGCAGCAGAAATTAATAGCAGCATAATATAGAATCACAGTCTGTTGTGCAGGTGAGAGACAACACTTAGCAGCAGATAATATCACACATGTAAGTGTATACATAACGGATAGCATCTATTAGCAGCACTGCAGCAGCAGTGTGTTTAGTATATAGTCATATAGTAACAGTCAGTTATATTGCATGACTGTGTTCTTAAAGAATATACAGTGTAACTACTAAGAGTACAGTGATCACAAATGGTACACACCATGGGTCACACATGATCTCAGTTTCTGTTGAAGTGTTTTAGGTAGTATAGTGTCCTGTCTGGATCAGTGTTGGCCTCGTCAAACATGTACTGTACACCAAATCCAATACTAATAACTGGGAGTGCATTACATTTGTAATTGTTGACCCCACAAACACCTTGAGACGGTCATAGGTCAGACATGGTGATGAAGGGATGGTCCAACACCTGGTCAGGTGTTATCCTCTCCTCTGGATCCAGATGAAGCATTCGTTTCAACAGGTCCATGAAGACGTCACAAGATGTTTCATCTGCATCGTAACGTAGGGAGGAGAGCGCTTCTTCCAGTGAGCAGGTCTCATCCAAGAAGAGGTTTTCATCTTCTGCCTTGAACTCCTGCACTGTGTAATACTCCTCTGGTTCCTAGAAAACACACACAAAAAAATCTGATTGAATGACGTGCAAAGATAGCCTATACTTTAACATTTCAGATAAGGCATTATTACTCCAGTATTAGTTGCAGTCATACCTTAAATCTCCATGTATCGTCGTCCTGAATGAAAAATCTGTTGGTTGTTTGTCCAGCATCCAAGAGTGATTGCTCTGGCATACCAAGCGTCAAGAGGATGGATTGAACCTGTAGAAAAAACACAGGATATTTCACATATTGAGAATATTTCATTAACAGTGTTAGGCTATAACTATGGAGTACAGAGAGTACAGTCATAATGCATGTAGCAATCAGCACAGTACTCACCAAATCATATTCAGTCTTCCCGCCGAAGAGATCACGGAACATCATCCCATTAACCACCATACAGCCCAGTGACCACATGTCAAGTGCCTCTGTGATCGGGAGGCCCAGGAAGAGTTCTGGTGATCTGTGGGTTGTAAAAGAAAAGGATAACGTTAGAAACTTTCAAGTTTTTCTCATGTTCTCAATTGCACCTTTTTAATATTTGCTTGCATTGAGCTTTCAGTGAAGCAGATAATAAGGCAATGATGAATAAAATAAAAGCTCAATAGAACTCACCTATACTCAAGAGGCGGTCTGATGCTCCGTTGCTTGGTCTCAGAGACAGGAACGGCCAGACCAAAGTCAATGACTTTGACTTTGAGGGGTTGTTCTCGTTGGTTCACCAGCATGATGTTGTCTAGTTTGATGTCTGTATGGATCAGGCCTATTCCCTTCAGGGCCTGGAGTGCAATGGCAAGCTGCAAGACAAGAATAAAGAGCATGATCAGACATTCAGAAATTTAACTCAGTATCTTTGTATCAAAAATGTTGCCATCACTTTAAAATGTAATTGTCAAAGCCATACCTGCTGTATGATGCATCTTGTCTCCATCATGGACATAGGGACATGTCTCTCGTTCAAGAATTCCAGGAGATTAACATCCAGAGACTCAAACACCATGCATCTCAATCCTTTATGCACAAAGCTGTCGTAGAATCTCACTGTTCCACACGTGTCAGGGTCCAGGACTTTCATCATTTGCAACACGGCCATCTAGGAACACAAGAAAGATTTAGATTAGATAACTTAATGATAAATCAGAGCAAAATATTAAAATCTTCAAGAATTGCTTATTTCTTACCTCACGTGCTGCCAATTCATCGTGATCGTGGCGATTCTTCAATATCTTGATGGCCACTGTGTCACCGGTGAACGTGCTGATGGCTTTGGCCACCGTCCCAAAGCTTCCTTCCCCCATGAAGCTCTGGACCAGGTACTGGCCTCTGTCCAGCAGGTCCATCTCAGACACCATGTAACTCTCTGGACCGTCCGAGTGTTGGGAGGAGCTGGAGATCACCATGACCAGTGGTGTCGGGGACTGGACGTCAACGGAGTTGAACACGCCATCCAGCTCGACTCTGCCCGAGCTAAACGAGCAGGACATGATGCCAGGCCCGGTCTGGGGGAGGACTTCAACGTTTTTTAACAAGTTGTGCCCAACTAGGCACCACTCTGTCACAGAGCGTTGGGGGGAGGGGGTGGTCAGGACATCGATAAGGACGTCCTCAGAGTGTGTTGTGTCCTGCTCAAATCTGTCCCAGTCTGGATCAGAGCTAGTGGGGAAGGACATGATGGTAGTCAGGACGATCGTAGTCAGGACGTCGGCCATTGGGGTGGATTTGCCCACGGAAGGTTTTTGAAAAGGCAACGGCTTCTTCTGAGCACCTACAGAGAGAGAAGAGAGATAATTTTAGACCCTTGTGAGTGACTCATGGAATATCATACACAGAATAATACTCCCCAAACATGATCAATTAAATCTGTGATTGATACGCTCAGCTCAACAAATACATGAGCCGAGTTACACATTAATTGTATCACTAACACAGTCCATAACAAGGAATTAATCAAGCTACGATGATATTATGTACAAGTTTGACTAGCAGGCTAATAGTTTCACAATTCAAGATAAGATGAGAAGTGTGGTCATTTATCCTTACCTGTACGTGTCCTTGAAGAGCGCTGGTATGGTTCAAAGCGATGCTTTTTCAGACCTCCTACTTTGAGTTTTAATCCTTTGCTCTCCTGTTGTCTCCTGGTCATTAATGTAGTCATGGTGTGTTTGTTGAGTCCTCAATCTTTCTCCTGCTGCTTTCTGTAGATTCAGATGATCTGCTCTGAAGAAAACACTGACCCCACACTATAGCCTATATGCAGTCTAGTCAGGGTTCTTAGTGAAGATGCTGCTGCTTCCACCTCTAGATTCAGGTGATCTGCTCTGGAGAAAACACTGACTATATATGCAGTCTAGTCAGGGTACTTAGGGCCCTCTCTGACCAATCAGGTAACCCCTTTACCAAGGTGTGAGTTGTTGATGGGGGGGGGGGGGGATATATAACCAGCTCTGGTGAAGAAACAACTGCTCATACTGTGATTTACATCCAGTGTCTTAATTTATCTTGGAACAATGTTAGGCCTACTTGATTTGATAATGCGTGTTACTGGCTGAAATGGTCACAAACACACACACAGAACTAAAAACAGTTAGGCCTATTTGTTTCCCAATACTCAAACTGCCACCCATCCCCATGATTGCACAGTCTTTATACATAGTAAACAGGCCTTCAAATCTTGTCTTTTACAAGTATACTCCTGCACACCCTGTACCTTTTATAATTATATTTTATTAAGTTGCAATGTAAGTTCAATTAGTTTCAATTAGACTTTAGAAGACAGTGGCTCTATTGTTCTAATTTAATCGCTTATCTATATTTACAGTGAAATTCCATTGTGTAATGTGTAGGCCTGTGCGCAGAAACATGTGTCCATAGTGTAAGGCATTATTCAATCATTATTCAAGGAGATAGTTCCATCAGCCATCAACTCAGTATACTTCAACAAAATAGAGGACCTCCACACATATAGTCCTCCTCAACTCGATCAACTTGTTGATAGTGTCACATGCTCATTTCAAAATACGCTAGACTCTGTTGCTCCCCTGAAAAGGAAGGTAATAAAGCAACAAAGGCTAGCCCCATGGTACAACTCGGAAACTAGAAACCTCAAGCGAACGTCTCGCAAACTTGAAAAAAAATGGCGCTCAACCAAACAGAAAGAATCATGTATAGTCTGGCAGAATAGCCTCAAAATATACAAAAAGGCTCTCGACACGGCCAGAGCCACCTATTATTCATCCCTAATAGAGGAAAACAAAAGTAACCCAAAGTTTCTTTTTGATACTTTGGCAAAACTGACAAAAAGCCGCGATTCCACTGATCCACGTATTCCTACAACTCTCAATAGTAGCGATTTCATGAGGTTCTTCAGTGGCAAAATAGAAACTATCAGAGATCAAATTGATCTACAACTACTCTCGGCTCCCACTGGACTGCCTCCAAATATGGTGGTCTCAGAGATGGCCGCACACCCAAATATATATATGGATAGTTTCTCTCTGATTTCACTTCAATGATATCTTGCTCAAAATCAACGACATGTACCCTGGATCCAGTTCCGACTAGATTACTCAAAGAGGTCCTGCCTCCGGTTGGTACATGCCTACTCAATATGATCAATATGTCCTTGGTGACAGGCTACGTGCCACAATCTTTTAAGGTAGCGGTAATCAAACCTCTACTCAAAAAGCCTACTCTTGATGCAGGCATTCTAGCTAACTATAGACCTATATCGAACCTACCATTTCTCTCCAAAATTCTCGAGAAAGCAGTCGCCAAACAGTTATGTGACTTTCTACATAACAACAATTTATTAGAAGGCTTTCAGTCAGGCTTCAGAGCTAACCATAGCACTGAGACGGCACTGCTGAGAGTTACAAATGACCTCCTGACTGCAGCAGATAATAACCTCCTCTCCGTACTGGTGTTGCTGGACCTTAGTGCTGCATTTGACACTATTGACCACCACATTCTGCTACAGAGACTGGAGCATCTGGTTGGCATCAGGGGTGCCGCACTGAAATGGTTTGAGTCCTATCTGTCTGATCGATTTCAGTTTGTAGATGTCAATGATGGCTCCTCAACACGTGAAAAGGTCAAATACGGAGTCCCACAAGGCTCTGTGCTTGGACCAATACTTTTCTCCTTATATATGCTCCCTCTGGGCAACATCATCAGGGAACACTCTATACATTTCCATTGTTACGCGGACGACACTCAATTATATCTATCGATGAAACCGAATGAAACGGATCAATTAGTCAAACTACAAACTCAATTAGTCCAACTACAAACTCTTCTTATACTAGAGAGTCTGAGGTGGAACCACTAACTGCTTGGTGTTGATTGGCCAAAGAGTGGAACAATATAATCATCAGCCACCAATCACGACCTAAGAAACTGCTGCATGTCCTCCACCCCTCTCTGACTCCTCCCCCCATGCTCTATGCAACATTCTAGAAATAAACTGCTAACTGTGAGATTAGAGTATCTAACTAGACTATCTGACTATCTGGATAATATATGTAAAGTCTAATTGAATAAGTGGATATTAATTAATTGTTACTGCAGCAGAGCAATTAAGAGGATTTCTTTACATTATTTAATTAGAAACAACAAGAAAAACAGTTTTCCAAAACTATTGTTTTCAAAACACCCACCCCCTATAGTATTGCAAACAGTCTTCATGAATAGTACACATGTAAGCCTTCACATCTTGTCTTTTACAAGTATACTACTGCACACCCTGTACCTTTATATTTATATTTTATTAAGTTGCAATGTAAGTTCAATTAGTTTCAATTAGACTTAAGAAGACTGGTTTCTGTACAGGACTGGTCAAGGCCTAGAGCAAGGCCTATTTACAGTGAAATCCCATTGTGTAATGTGTAGGCCATGTGTCCATAGTAGGCATTATTAATTCATGATCAGGATAAGTCATCGTCCGTATAATAATTATATCCTATATCCATCATTACATTGTTTTTAACAACAGAGACACAATAACAGCAACAACTGCATTTGTGTAAACCTGGACAACTTAAGTCTTTAACCCTCTAAGACCCAGCGTTGCTTTTTTGCAACAATTTTATTTTATTTAATTACTAAATTATTATTATTATTTTCTGTTCTTTTTTCACCTAAACGTCATCAGTGATGTTCATTGCAATGCCATTGGTCATGATATTTGTATATAAATACCCCCCACAGAGGCTGAAATTCACACAAATAAAAAATGTCTGGATTTTGAACAAGACTTTTACCTTTACCCTAATAAAAGTAGGTAAAATAATTGTAATATATGTTTTTTTGTGATCATTAGAATGTCTAGAACATGTTTTATTCATTATTGTGAAAGATATCCCCAAAAAGTAGTAGTAAGGTTGAAATCTATTTTTTGCAAGTAGAAATTAATGCGGTGTTAAGAGGGTTAAGTCATTGTTCAGGTTGTGTTGCTCTGAGGGAATGAGGGGCAATGAATTAGTTTCATAGGGTTGTGATGACTGCACTTTTATTCAATGTTTTTTCAAATGCTAAATAATGAACAAACCCCACATTTCTTCCCACCAGTTAAAATGTAAACAGGCTAAATGATGATGGCTGATGCTTCATTCACTGTAGACAATGCATTCAAATGCAGAGATTAAACCTGCAAATGGTCACTGGTTGTCTGGCATTGGACAGATCACCTGTTAATGATCACATTATGGATGAACTGAGACCATTTTACACCTCTTTGACTCTGAGTTTCAACAGAACTACAGAAATAGGTCGATCACACAGAACTTATTATTATTATCCTTTGTGAAATGTTAAAGGTGCAGTAACTTGTAACATGGGATATGTTTTGTTAAAATAGCTCTAGTAATCATTGTTATATTGTTTGTTCAGTAACAGAGATCTTCCCAGATATTATTGAAATGTGTCAATAATATAATTGACCAGTACTATGAAGAGAAGAAGGCCCATTTCGTTCACAGGTTTTAATTTAAATAAATGCTCACATTTGCTTACCACATATATCACTATAAAATGCATTAGGCCTATATACAAAAACGTGAGAGAGTGAATACATCTTGCGATGTCAAAGTGCAATGTCAAACATTAAATGTAAAACAATAATAATGTAAATAAAAGGAGACAGAAATGCCTCATCTCCAAGTAGAGAAACATTTGCAGCAGAAATTAATAGCAGCATAATATAGAATCACAGTCTGTTGTGCAGGTGAGAGACAACACTTAGCAGCAGATAATATCACACATGTAAGTGTATACATAACGGATAGCATCTATTAGCAGCACTGCAGCAGCAGTGTGTTTAGTATATAGTCATATAGTAACAGTCAGTTATATTGCATGACTGTGTTCTTAAAGAATATACAGTGTAACTACTAAGAGTACAGTGATCACAAATGGTACACACCATGGGTCACACATGATCTCAGTTTCTGTTGAAGTGTTTTAGGTAGCATAGTGTCCTGTCTGGATCAGTGTTGGCCTCGTCAAACATGTACTGTACACCAAATCCAATACTAATAACTGGGAGTGCATTACATTTGTAATTGTTGACCCCACAAACACCTTGAGACGGTCATAGGTCAGACATGGTGATGAAGGGATGGTCCAACACCTGGTCAGGTGTTATCCTCTCCTCTGGATCCAGATGAAGCATTCGTTTCAACAGGTCCATGAAGACGTCACAAGATGTTTCATCTGCATCGTAACGTAGGGAGGAGAGCGCTTCTTCCAGTGAGCAGGTCTCATCCAAGAAGAGGTTTTCATCTTCTGCCTTGAACTCCTGCACTGTGTAATACTCCTCTGGTTCCTAGAAAACACACACAAAAAAATCTGATTGAATGACGTGCAAAGATAGCCTATACTTTAACATTTCAGATAAGGCATTATTACTCCAGTATTAGTTGCAGTCATACCTTAAATCTCCATGTATCGTCGTCCTGAATGAAAAATCTGCTGGTTGTTTGTCCAGCATCCAAGAGTGATTGCTCTGGCATACCAAGCGTCAAGAGGATGGATTGAACCTGTAGAAAAAACACAGGATATTTCACATATTGAGAATATTTCATTAACAGTGTTAGGCTATAACTATGGAGTACAGAGAGTACAGTCATAATGCATGTAGCAATCAGCACAGTACTCACCAAATCATATTCAGTCTTCCCGCCGAAGAGATCACGGAACATCATCCCATTAACCACCATACAGCCCAGTGACCACATGTCAAGTGCCTCTGTGATCGGGAGGCCCAGGAAGAGTTCTGGTGATCTGTGGGTTGTAAAAGAAAAGGATAACGTTAGAAACTTTCAAGTTTTTCTCATGTTCTCAATTGCACCTTTTTAATATTTGCTTGCATTGAGCTTTCAGTGAAGCAGATAATAAGGCAATGATGAATAAAATAAAAGCTCAATAGAACTCACCTATACTCAAGAGGCGGTCTGATGCTCCGTTGCTTGGTCTCAGAGACAGGAACGGCCAGACCAAAGTCAATGACTTTGACTTTGAGGGGTTGTTCTCGTTGGTTCACCAGCATGATGTTGTCTAGTTTGATGTCTGTATGGATCAGGCCTATTCCCTTCAGGGCCTGGAGTGCAATGGCAAGCTGCAAGACAAGAATAAAGAGCATGATCAGACATTCAGAAATTTAACTCAGTATCTTTGTATCAAAAATGTTGCCATCACTTTAAAATGTAATTGTCAAAGCCATACCTGCTGTATGATGCATCTTGTCTCCATCATGGACATAGGGACATGTCTCTCGTTCAAGAATTCCAGGAGATTAACATCCAGAGACTCAAACACCATGCATCTCAATCCTTTATGCACAAAGCTGTCGTAGAATCTCACTGTTCCACACGTGTCAGGGTCCAGGACTTTCATCATTTGCAACACGGCCATCTAGGAACACAAGAAAGATTTAGATTAGATAACTTAATGATAAATCAGAGCAAAATATTAAAATCTTCAAGAATTGCTTATTTCTTACCTCACGTGCTGCCAATTCATCGTGATCGTGGCGATTCTTCAATATCTTGATGGCCACTGTGTCACCGGTGAACGTGCTGATGGCTTTGGCCACCGTCCCAAAGCTTCCTTCCCCCATGAAGCTCTGGACCAGGTACTGGCCTCTGTCCAGCAGGTCCATCTCAGACACCATGTAACTCTCTGGACCGTCCGAGTGTTGGGAGGAGCTGGAGATCACCATGACCAGTGGTGTCGGGGACTGGACGCCAACGGAGTTGAACACGCCATCCAGCTCGACTCTGCCCGAGCTAAACGAGCAGGACATGATGCCAGGCCCGGTCTGGGGGAGGACTTCAACGTTTTTTAACAAGTTGTGCCCAACTAGGCACCACTCTGTCACAGAGCGTTGGGGGGAGGGGGTGGTCAGGACATCGATAAGGACGTCCTCAGAGTGTGTTGTGTCCTGCTCAAATCTGTCCCAGTCTGGATCAGAGCTAGTGGGGAAGGACATGATGGTAGTCAGGACGATCGTAGTCAGGACGTCGGCCATTGGGGTGGATTTGCCCACGGAAGGTTTTTGAAAAGGCAACGGCTTCTTCTGAGCACCTACAGAGAGAGAAGAGAGATAATTTTAGACCCTTGTGAGTGACTCATGGAATATCATACACAGAATAATACTCCCCAAACATGATCAATTAAATCTGTGATTGATACGCTCAGCTCAACAAATACATGAGCCGAGTTACACATTAATTGTATCACTAACACAGTCCATAACAAGGAATTAATCAAGCTACGATGATATTATGTACAAGTTTGACTAGCAGGCTAATAGTTTCACAATTCAAGATAAGATGAGAAGTGTGGTCATTTATCCTTACCTGTACGTGTCCTTGAAGAGCGCTGGTATGGTTCAAAGCGATGCTTTTTCAGACCTCCTACTTTGAGTTTTAATCCTTTGCTCTCCTGTTGTCTCCTGGTCATTAATGTAGTCATGGTGTGTTTGTTGAGTCCTCAATCTTTCTCCTGCTGCTTTCTGTAGATTCAGATGATCTGCTCTGAAGAAAACACTGACCCCACACTATAGCCTATATGCAGTCTAGTCAGGGTTCTTAGTGAAGATGCTGCTGCTTCCACCTCTAGATTCAGATGATCTGCTCTGGAGAAAACACTGACTATATATGCAGTCTAGTCAGGGTACTTAGGGCCCTCTCTGACCAATCAGGTAACCCCTTTACCAAGGTGTGAGTTGTTGATGGGGGGGGGGGGGGATATATAACCAGCTCTGGTGAAGAAACAACTGCTCATACTGTGATTTACATCCAGTGTCTTAATTTATCTTGGAACAATGTTAGGCCTACTTGATTTGATAATGCGTGTTACTGGCTGAAATGGTCACAAACACACACACAGAACTAAAAACAGTTAGGCCTATTTGTTTCCCAATACTCAAACTGCCACCCATCCCCATGATTGCACAGTCTTTATACATAGTAAACAGGCCTTCAAATCTTGTCTTTTACAAGTATACTCCTGCACACCCTGTACCTTTTATAATTATATTTTATTAAGTTGCAATGTAAGTTCAATTAGTTTCAATTAGACTTTAGAAGACAGTGGCTCTATTGTTCTAATTTAATCGCTTATCTATATTTACAGTGAAATTCCATTGTGTAATGTGTAGGCCTGTGCGCAGAAACATGTGTCCATAGTGTAAGGCATTATTCAATCATTATTCAAGGAGATAGTTCCATCAGCCATCAACTCAGTATACTTCAACAAAATAGAGGACCTCCACACATATAGTCCTCCTCAACTCGATCAACTTGTTGATAGTGTCACATGCTCATTTCAAAATACGCTAGACTCTGTTGCTCCCCTGAAAAGGAAGGTAATAAAGCAACAAAGGCTAGCCCCATGGTACAACTCGGAAACTAGAAACCTCAAGCGAACGTCTCGCAAACTTGAAAAAAAATGGCGCTCAACCAAACAGAAAGAATCATGTATAGTCTGGCAGAATAGCCTCAAAATATACAAAAAGGCTCTCGACACGGCCAGAGCCACCTATTATTCATCCCTAATAGAGGAAAACAAAAGTAACCCAAAGTTTCTTTTTGATACTTTGGCAAAACTGACAAAAAGCCGCGATTCCACTGATCCACGTATTCCTACAACTCTCAATAGTAGCGATTTCATGAGGTTCTTCAGTGGCAAAATAGAAACTATCAGAGATCAAATTGATCTACAACTACTCTCGGCTCCCACTGGACTGCCTCCAAATATGGTGGTCTCAGAGATGGCCGCACACCCAAATATATATATGGATAGTTTCTCTCTGATTTCACTTCAATGATATCTTGCTCAAAATCAACGACATGTACCCTGGATCCAGTTCCGACTAGATTACTCAAAGAGGTCCTGCCTCCGGTTGGTACATGCCTACTCAATATGATCAATATGTCCTTGGTGACAGGCTACGTGCCACAATCTTTTAAGGTAGCGGTAATCAAACCTCTACTCAAAAAGCCTACTCTTGATGCAGGCATTCTAGCTAACTATAGACCTATATCGAACCTACCATTTCTCTCCAAAATTCTCGAGAAAGCAGTCGCCAAACAGTTATGTGACTTTCTACATAACAACAATTTATTAGAAGGCTTTCAGTCAGGCTTCAGAGCTAACCATAGCACTGAGACGGCACTGCTGAGAGTTACAAATGACCTCCTGACTGCAGCAGATAATAACCTCCTCTCCGTACTGGTGTTGCTGGACCTTAGTGCTGCATTTGACACTATTGACCACCACATTCTGCTACAGAGACTGGAGCATCTGGTTGGCATCAGGGCGGGCACTGGAGTGCAATGGCAAGCTGCAAGACAAGAATAAAGAGCATGATCAGACATTCAGAAATTTAACTCAGTATCTTTGTATCAAAAATGTTGCCATCACTTTAAAATGTAATTGTCAAAGCCATACCTGCTGTATGATGCATCTTGTCTCCATCATGGACATAGGGACATGTCTCTCGTTCAAGAATTCCAGGAGATTAACATCCAGAGACTCAAACACCATGCATCTCAATCCTTTATGCACAAAGCTGTCGTAGAATCTCACTGTTCCACACGTGTCAGGGTCCAGGACTTTCATCATTTGCAACACGGCCATCTAGGAACACAAGAAAGATTTAGATTAGATAACTTAATGATAAATCAGAGCAAAATATTAAAATCTTCAAGAATTGCTTATTTCTTACCTCACGTGCTGCCAATTCATCGTGATCGTGGCGATTCTTCAATATCTTGATGGCCACTGTGTCACCGGTGAACGTGCTGATGGCTTTGGCCACCGTCCCAAAGCTTCCTTCCCCCATGAAGCTCTGGACCAGGTACTGGCCTCTGTCCAGCAGGTCCATCTCAGACACCATGTAACTCTCTGGACCGTCCGAGTGTTGGGAGGAGCTGGAGATCACCATGACCAGTGGTGTCGGGGACTGGACGCCAACGGAGTTGAACACGCCATCCAGCTCGACTCTGCCCGAGCTAAACGAGCAGGACATGATGCCAGGCCCGGTCTGGGGAAACTAGAAACCTCAAGCGAACGTCTCGCAAACTTGAAAAAAAATGGCGCTCAACCAAACAGAAAGAATCATGTATAGTCTGGCAGAATAGCCTCAAAATATACAAAAAGGCTCTCGACACGGCCAGAGCCACCTATTATTCATCCCTAATAGAGGAAAACAAAAGTAACCCAAAGTTTCTTTTTGATACTTTGGCAAAACTGACAAAAAGCCGCGATTCCACTGATCCACGTATTCCTACAACTCTCAATAGTAGCGATTTCATGAGGTTCTTCAGTGGCAAAATAGAAACTATCAGAGATCAAATTGATCTACAACTACTCTCGGCTCCCACTGGACTGCCTCCAAATATGGTGGTCTCAGAGATGGCCGCACACCCAAATATATATATGGATAGTTTCTCTCTGATTTCACTTCAATGATATCTTGCTCAAAATCAACGACATGTACCCTGGATCCAGTTCCGACTAGATTACTCAAAGAGGTCCTGCCTCCGGTTGGTACATGCCTACTCAATATGATCAATATGTCCTTGGTGACAGGCTACGTGCCACAATCTTTTAAGGTAGCGGTAATCAAACCTCTACTCAAAAAGCCTACTCTTGATGCAGGCATTCTAGCTAACTATAGACCTATATCGAACCTACCATTTCTCTCCAAAATTCTCGAGAAAGCAGTCGCCAAACAGTTATGTGACTTTCTACATAACAACAATTTATTAGAAGGCTTTCAGTCAGGCTTCAGAGCTAACCATAGCACTGAGACGGCACTGCTGAGAGTTACAAATGACCTCCTGACTGCAGCAGATAATAACCTCCTCTCCGTACTGGTGTTGCTGGACCTTAGTGCTGCATTTGACACTATTGACCACCACATTCTGCTACAGAGACTGGAGCATCTGGTTGGCATCAGGGGTGCCGCACTGAAATGGTTTGAGTCCTATCTGTCTGATCGATTTCAGTTTGTAGATGTCAATGATGGCTCCTCAACACGTGAAAAGGTCAAATACGGAGTCCCACAAGGCTCTGTGCTTGGACCAATACTTTTCTCCTTATATATGCTCCCTCTGGGCAACATCATCAGGGAACACTCTATACATTTCCATTGTTACGCGGACGACACTCAATTATATCTATCGATGAAACCGAATGAAACGGATCAATTAGTCAAACTTCAAGCTTGTCTTAAAGACATAAAGAGTTGGATGAGCCGTAATTACCTACTCCTCAACTCTGACAAAACGGAAATTATCGTGATCGGCCCTAAGCCCCTAAGAGACAAGCTAGCCAATGAGAACTTTTCTCTAGATGGCATTACCTTGGCCTCCAAGGCCACTGTAAAGAATCTGGGAGTTACCTTTGATCAAGATATGTCTTTCAAATCGCACATCAAACAAATCTCAAAGACTGCCTTTTTTCACCTGCGAAATATTGCAAAGGTTAGGCACATCCTATCCAAAATAGACGCAGAAAAACTTGTCCACGCATTTGTTACCTCAAGGCTGGACTACTGCAACTCGCTATTATCAGGCTGCCCAGGTAAGTCTCTGAAAAGCCTACAGCTAGTTCAAAATGCTGCGGCGCGTGTGCTGACAGGTACCAGAAGAAGAGACCATATCACTCCTTCACTGGCCTCTCTACACTGGCTCCCTGTCAAACACAGAATAGAGTTCAAAATTCTTCTTCTTACCTACAAAGCTCTCAATGGTCAGGCACCACAATATCTCAAAGATCTCATTGATCCTTACAAACCAAATAGAACACCAGTGCGTCTACAGTATGCAAAAATGCTTACTGTTCCAAAAATATCAAAAGTTACAATAGGAGGCAGGGCGTTTAGGTCCCAGGCACCTCAGCTGTGGAACCTTCTCCCGGCTTCGGTCCGTGGGGCTGACACGCTCTGCACATTCAAGACTAGGTTGAAAACCTTTCTCTACGACAAAGCCTATAGCTAGAGTTGTCTCCAAGTCTGGCTGGATACCATGGTCGTACATTGTTGTGTGGGTCTGTCTCCCAGCAGTACTTGTAATATACACTATATAGGCTCCAGTAAGGCCTGCCACTAATCCAACATCCGGGGAATCTCTCCCCGGAGTCTCTTTTCGTCCTCCCCGTCGCAGTTCTGTGGACCTCTAATTACTAACCCCCAACTGACTGAATGAGCGTGACCGTGGATCAGGCCTCTTCATGGAGCCCACCAGAAGTGTGACCTGGACCCGGCCTCACAGAGCTCGACCAGATGTGGACCAGATGTGGACCAGACCCCTCCTCCCACCTGTCTATTTCTGTCTATTTCTCTCTGTCTATCTCTCTCTCTCTCCCTCTACCCCCCCCCCCCCCCCCCCCGACACGGTCGAGGCAGATGGCCGCCCACCCCAGAGTCTGGTTCTGCCTGACGTTCTTTTCTCCTCTCCTAAAAGGGGAGTTTTTCGTTGCCACTGTCGCAAATTCGCAATATTGCTTGCTCTGGGTGGATCTTTGTTGGTTGTAAAGTGTCTTGAGACAACTCGTTGTGATTTGACACTATAATAAAATTGAATTGAAATTGAATTGAATCATGACCAGGATAAGTCAGGATAAATCAGGATAAGTCATTATCCTTATAATAATCATATCGTATATCCATCATTACATTGTTATTAACGGAGGGTTACACTGTAACCCAGGTTCTCTGAGTGGAGAGACTGGCTCTCCACTACATATTATTCAATATGTACGGGAACTGACCCCACAGGGGCAGTGTAATGGATACCTCTTTAAGACACATCCTCTACTGTGGCCCTGCCCAGATGCCAATCAGCAGGCTATTTAAGCCCCATCTGTGCAGAGCCACTTCGATTAACTTGATTGACACGAATTTCGGAGCGGCTCTTTGGTGGAGAGCCAGTCTCTCCACTCAGAGAACCTGGGTTACAGTGTAACCCTCCGTTCTCTATCGTGTTCGAGACTGGCTCTCCACTACATATTATTCAATATGTACGGGAACGCTATAAGACACACCGCGAGGAAATAAGCAGACCAGCTGCCCCCGCGGCAGCCCGAGGCAGTTCAACCTGAATTCCATCCGAGCCTATAAGTGGTGAGCGCCATGAGTCACAGGCGCTTGCCAAAATGCTCCAAAACTTCAGTATTCATACCAAGTAAGTAATACTCGTGGCCTAGGCGCCAGACGCCCCCTAGGCTCAGCTGGCCCAGCACGATGCTAGGCCAGTGACCACCGGGGTGAAGGGCTGCTCAAGCCAGCCCGTCAGATGCCCGGCCGACCTGACCGGTCAAGGTGCTGGTGGCCCTACCGCTGAGTAGCACGCAGGAGCGACTCCCACAGGGGGAGCGGATGCCACCACGTTCCATCGGTAGGACAGGGTGAATGTAGACAGAGTCGCCCATGTCACTGCTGTGTAGATCTCTGTCAGAGATACACCATTCTACAGCAACCAGGGGGCTGTCGTCCCATGGGCAGAGTGTGCCCGCCTTCCAGGCGACACTGGCACTCCTGCCTGCTTGTCCCTGTTGGATCACCCCTGTGATCCGGTGGGACCGTCCAGCCTTCGACCATGGTCTACCCGAGCACCCCTGCTAAAACACACGAAGCGCTGGTCCGTCAAGTTGTGGGCCTACGTGTGGCCCTGACATACAGCTCCAACGCTCTAGCGGGGCAGAGTGGGTGACCAGCTCTGTCTGCACACTTCATCCGTCTGCATGTAGAGAGGACAGAGCTCAATCACCTGATTGAGATGTGCCCCTGGGAGAACCTTGGGGAGAAGGTTGGGCCGAGGTGTAAACTACTCCATCACCCGGCCGAGCGTGTCAGGGGTTGGCAGCGCTCGCACTTCCCACATTTCTCCTTGCAGACGTGACTATATAATGTCATGCTGTCTTGAGTGACAGCATGTCAGGCTCACTGACTAAACGATTTTAAGGGGGCTCATCATAGAGCCTCCGGGGCAAGCGGCCTGGCCCCCAAACAGGACTGGCGGGGCCCTAACCTGAGCTCCTCTGGGCACCAGGGTGCCATTCGGGAAATGTAACCAGGTTACTGCAGTCTGCAGTCATGCACTCCCGCTCAAGTCAGCCCGTCGGACAGTAAGCCAACAGACTGTTGAAGCCGTGTCCTGATGCGGAGCCCAGCCCACTCAGTGAGGAGGGTGCTGGCTGCCACATGGATACCACACTGGCATAACCTGCTAAATGCGGACGGCATCGACACAGAGTCCGTCACACAGATCTCAGATAGAGGGACATCTCGTCATCAGTGCATGGGCCACAAGGCCCTGCACGGATTGTGCCCACATCCCTGCCCACCTATATGCCTGCTGGATTGTTTCACAACCCAATGAGGGAGCCCAGTCTTGGAGACCATCTGCTTAAAACAGTTTGGCCCATTAGAGGCCCTGACAGGGCCCAACCGTGACTGCAATCCTGCTTCACCACCCTGCTTAGGAGGGTGGGAAGGGTGCAACTCAACAGGCTGACTGGCTCGTACTCTGATCAGGCCATATGGTATAGAATGCAGGGATTGGTGCCAGCACCACCTAACCATTGCCATGTAGGAAGTGGCAGCATCCTTCATGCACTGATAGGGACATTCTTGTGGCTGACACTGCTAACAACAAGAATGCTGTCCTGCGAGAAGCCACCCAAGTGTCCACGCTTAATTGGCTCATGCCGCAAGGCAGACAGTACCACCTACCGTGGGGGGACTGTCGACCTAATGTGCGAGCACCCTTCAGTAACTGGGTGATCCTTGTGTTGCCCTTGTGTGGGACGGTGGTCCGCCGTGTCACAAGGTCACCGGCATAGCCCATTACCCCTGGATGAGGAGGGAGCTCGCTCCGATAACCGGTTTCCCCCACACCTAATTACACCCAGGCGCTTAACGGCCACGCCGTAATGCACCCTTCTGGTGATTCTGCTCCCCCCTGACAGTCTCGTCACACTCTGCTGTGTGAACCGACGTAACTATACACATATGTAACTATATATACACATTTACATACATGTAAACTGACATTGTCAGCAATACGCCCGCATAGTGCCTGACCGTAAAGGACAGATAATGCACTGGCCGCATGTTCAGGGGAGCCGGGGGGGCACAGTGCACCGTGGCAGCCCTCAGCCCTAAGGGGCGGTCTGTAACGGTGTACAGCCGCGATGATCAACCAGGAGGTTCACCGACGAGGTCGGTTTCGCTCGGGTCTCACCGCGCTTCTGCAGCCAGGGAACCAAGGCTCCGCCAACGAGGTCAGCTTCACACTTGGGACCCTTTGGCCACACCGAACGCCGTCTCAAGGTTTCCCCCGACGAGCAGGTTTCACCAGGGAGCGGACGCACGGACCGAACGTCGTCTCAAGGTTTCCCCCGACGAGCAGGTTTCACCAGGGAGCGGACGCACGGACAAGACTGAGGCTTCCTCCGCAGGGCAGATTTGGCACTCAGTCTTGTTGCTGTAGTTCTCTCAGGCACCCGCTGGCTCAACTGCCAAGAGATGCCAGCCAGCAACTAGTGCTGTGGGATCCAGCACACGGGCACCGGTAACGAGGACGTCCCACGCTAACATACGCGTATGTACTCAAGAACGACGCAGGAGCGCAAAGTACCTGTACGCAAAGTACAGTTCCCTGGACTGTCAGGACTGAGGAGTGGGCTCAGTGTGCTGAGCACATCTAGCCATACCCCGCCGGTTGGCCTCCAACCGGACCCGTAGGCCCCTGGAGCTGACAAACCTAACTGGGGTTGCGCAGCCTGATGAGCCGTTGAGGCAAGTTGCTCATGATGGAGCATTCCTGCCATCACCTCCTGCGTCTGGTCATCTGCACAAGCCTTCTTAGCTTGTTGGAGCAATGCACTGACTGCCTAACCAGGCCAATGGCTAACAAGGCAGCTTCATTGGACGAGCTCGGCCCTCCTGCTGCAGCTCGGATTGTGGCAGCCGATGGCGCCACACCAGAATAGTCTTGCCCGCTGCTACTGCCTGGGAAGCTTGAAGCCAGTTGCTGTAGCTCCTCAAATGCAATATGGTCACCGAAGTGCCGTGTAAGCAGGTGCCGGTGGCATTGACAAAATCGCCCTGTGTTGGCTAGCTGTGCCTAGATAGCCATGACTTTGTGACTTCTCTGGATGAGAATAGCTTTTCTCTGTGGTTTCAGACCGGTAACCGGATTATACGCCGCAGAGTCACACCTAGGTGCGTGACCGGCTCCGCCGTGACACCCTGTATACTGTATCGTGTGCTCTGCCTGACAGCCACAGCACACTCTGCTGTGAGCTGAGCCCGGCTCCACCGTGAAACTACACCACGGACGCATGAGCTGACCCCGTCAGCAATACGCCCTATAGTGTGCCAATGGCTGAGATTCAGGCCTACTTCCTGGCAGACCCAGCATGTCATGTCTGTGTAACCAAACATCGGACAGACACAGCATGTCCTGTCCGTGACAGAACTACACCACTGTCGCGTGAGCTGACGCCTCACCAGAAATACGACAGTATAGTGCGTTATGATGACTGCCCAACATAAAGGGAAACATTCGACTGACCCAGCACGTTCTGTTTGTGTCACTGAACCCAGATCCACAATACCGAACCACATCATAGGCGTAACACCAAGGCGCAACACCAACAATACATGTATTCATGTACTTTTTGTATGTCTATTTTATATGGACCCCAGGAAGATTAGCTGTCGCCTCGGCCTCAGCTAATGGGGATCCATTCAATAAACAATAAACCATACCCTGTATAGTGTGCTCTAATGGCCGTCTGACCCCAAGGAATTTTGTTAGTCTCACCTACAGACGAGACAACAGCTAACCCGAGAGGGCGAGTCAACACTCGCTCCCTAAACTGCACACTGTAGTGCGTTAATGGGCTGCTGACACTCGTAAGTAGTCTCACAGAAAACTTTCACTAAATCCTTCTTTACAGACCTGTCCATACCAGGCAGGGCAGGAAAGAGGTGGAGCCATAGCCTGAGCTTAGCTCACCCAGCTCTGCCAACCTGGGACAAGGTTCAAGGTAGTCTTTATTTGTCTCCCTATTGAGAAAAAATTGTCTTGGAGACAGTGTCACCGCTGTATACAAATAGCATAGACGTTCACATAAAAATGACATTTTTATGGGACATTTTAGTCTGTCAGTGGAAACGACTGGTCTTTTGCCTCTAAAAACAGGCCCCCATGGCCCCTCCAGCTTCAGCTGGAAGGATGAGACCATTCGTACCGGGGGCGGGGTCCTCATACCAGGGCCCCCGCAGGACACACTCTGGTCATGGCCATCCTCTGTGGGCATGTGAGCTCCACATGCAGCCTGAGAAACCCCTGTTGTTTCCATCTCCTCTTGTCTCTATATAGATATATTCATATGTATACCTATATTATTTATTATATGTGTACTTATATATACATATATGTATACATCTTGTATTGTACACCATATTTTAACTGTTCGGACTGTGCTCAACAGGGAGTGGGCACCTAGTAATTGCTTGAACGCGAGGGGTCATAATCTACCCTTTGCAGAATCTCACAATGCTGCATAAGCGAATCAAGGCAACATGGTACCCTAAGACATCCCCATGACACGGGTTCTCAGTGTGCCCTCTCTTTGTTAGGACAGAGTCCATACCAAATCAATGTCCACAGTTTGTTTTGTGTCACCAGCAGAGTTATGGACCTCTGGAAGAGGTCGTACATAAACTTCTCTGCCGCTCTGAGGCGCTCTGGCACAGAACAATCTGACATTAAGCACACTGGAGGCTTCCACACTTTTGTATATCATTCCAGTAGGCCTACAAGTCCACATGCATAGTGTGTTGTTGTAGCCATTATCATACTATAAGCATATAAGTAAATATTAACCAGAACCAATTGTGACAGAGTAAGCGATTTAATTGCAGCGCCTGACAGTGGGTCATCGGGAGATTTTGTCTCCTGATCTTTGAGCCACACCGCCCTCTTGTGAACCATGAGGCACAGTGCAGTCTGGGCAGCCGTCCCTCTTACACTATGATGCTCATGTCAACCTGTCAATGAGGAAGTTAGAACACGCTGGAATTGTTTGTTTACGCTCTCTGCCGTGTGGTCTGGCCGGACCGCGGCGGCAACGATCAGCGACCGTAGATGGCCTCAGAGTACGCCGACTAGGTCAGCTCCTCTGGGTTCTACCCCGCTACCCGCCGCAACGGTGTACAGCCGCGATGATCAACCAGGAGGTTCACCGACGAGGTCAGTTTCACTCGGGTCTCACAGCGCTTCTGCAGCCAGAGAACCAAGGCTCCACCAACGAGGTCGGCTTCGCACTTGGGACCCTTTGGCCACACCGAACGCCGTCTCAAGGTTTCCCCCGACGAGGCAGGTTTCACCAGGGAGCGGACGCACGGACCGAACGCCGTCTCAAGGTTTCCCCCGACGAGCAGGTTTCACCAGGGAGCGGACGCACGGACAAGACTGAGGCTTCCTCCGCGGGGCAGATTTGGCACTCAGTCTTGTTGCTCTTGTTGTTTTTGTGGAGCTACGCGGCGCCCCGAGAGGGGTCGTCGAGACGACCGGCTCTCTTCTTACCTATGGTAAGTGGACTGTGTGCCACGCAGCTGTATGTTCTAAATATATATATATAGGCTATATATATATCGTTTAATAATAAGTGTCAAAACTGCTGAGATACACGAAACGTCTGCTCTCGTGGAAATCAAAGAATCGAAGTGGCTCTGCACAGATGGGGCTTAAATAGCCTGCTGATTGGCATCTGGGCAGGGCCACAGTAGAGGATGTGTCTTAAAGAGGTATCCATTACACTGCCCCTGTGGGGTCAGTTCCCGTACATATTGAATAATATGTAGTGGAGAGCCAGTCTCGAACACGATAGAGAACAACAGAGACACAATAACAGCAACAACTGTATTTGTGTAAACCTGGGAAACCTGGACAACTTTAAGTCTTTGTTCAGGTAGTGTTGCTCTGAGGGAATGAGGAGCAGTGAGTTGTGTGGAATTAGTTTTTGTTTTTCAAATGCTAAATAATGAACAAACCCCACATTCTTTCCCTAGGTTAAAATGTAAACAGGCTAAATGATGATGGCTTCATTCACTATAGACAATGCATTCAAATGCAGAGATTAAACGTGTTAATGGTCACTGGTTGTCTGTCATTGGACAGATCACCTGTTAATGATCACATTATGGATGACCTGAGACCATTTTACACCTCTTTGACTCTGAGTTTCAACAGAACTACAGAAATAGGTCTATCACACATAACTTGTTATTATTATCCTTTAAAGGTGTTGTAAGGCCTATGTTTTGTTAAAATAGCTCTAGTAATCATTGTTATATTGTTTGTTCAGTAACAGAGATCTTCCCACGTCTCCATACCCAACATAATTATTACTCTTTCATAATGTGACATTTGTTCATTATATAATTGACCAGTAATATGAAGAGATTAAGGCCCATGGGCTCTACAGTATAATAACTTATAACACAATATTTATTTCACTGTTTTTTTGTGAGATTGCTTTGTAAGCTTCATATTTAATATTTTAATCTATCTATATCCAATATAGAATATCTGACTATCTGGATAATATATGTACAGTCTAAAAATATTGAATAAGTGGATATTAATCGAGTGCTACTGCAGCAGAGCCATTAAGAGGATTTCTTTACATTATTTCAGTAAGATATGTCTGGTGAAGAAACAACAAGAAAAACAAAAGTTTTTCAAAACTGTTGTTTTCAATCACAAAGTGCCACCCACCCCCTATTGTATTGCAGATAGTACACAAGCCTTCACATATTGTCTTTTACAAGTACTGCAAACCCTGTACCTTTTATATTTTTATTTTATAAAGTTGCAATGTAATTCAATTAGTTCCAATTCGACTTTAGAAGACAGTGGTGGGGTTTCTGTACAGGACTGGTCAAGGCCTAACAGCAAATTAGTATATTGTCAAATCCTCAAAGTTTCATAGCAAATTGTGCTGTATTGTTCTCATTTAATCGCGTATCTATATTTACAGTGAAATTCCATTGTGTAATGTGTCCATAGTGTAAGGCATTATTAATTCATAATCAGGATAAGTCATTATCCGTATAATAATTATATCCTATATCCATCATTACATTGTTTTTAACAACAGAGACACAATAACGGCAACAACTGAATTTGTGTAAACCTGGACAACTTTAAGTCATTGTTCAGGTTGTGTTGCTCTGAGGGAGTGAGGGGCACTGAATTAGTTTCAATAGGGTTGTGATGACTGCACTTTTATTCAATGTTTTTTCAAATGCTAAATAATGAACAAACCCCACATTTCTTCCCACCAGTTAAAATGTAAACAGGCTAAATGATGATGGCTGATGCTTCATTCACTATAGACAATGCATTCAAATGCAGAGATTAAACCTGCAAATTGGTCACTGGTTGTCTGTCATTGGACAGATCACCTGTTAATGATCACATTATGAATGACCTGAGACCATTTTACACCTCTTTGACTCTGAGTTTCAACAGAACTACAGAAATACGTCTATCACACAGAACTTATTATTATTATCCTTTGTGAAATGTTAAAGGTGCGGTAACTTGTAACATGGGATATGTTTTGTTAAAATAGCTCTAGTAATCATTGTTATATTGTTTGTTCAGTAACAGAGATCTTCCCAGATATTATTGAAATGTGTCAATAATATAATTGACCAGTACTATGAAGAGAAGAAGGCTTCTACAATTTAATAATTTATGACACAATATTTCGTTCACAGGTTTTAATTTAAATAAATGCTCACATTTGCTTACCACATATATCACTATAAAATGCATTAGGCCTATATACAAAAACGTGAGAGAGTGAATACATCTTGCGATGTCAAAGTGCAATGTCAAACATTAAATGTAAAACAATAATAATGTAAATAAAAGGAGACAGAAATGCCTCATCTCCAAGTAGAGAAACATTTGCAGCAGAAATTAATAGCAGCATAATATAGAATCACAGTCTGTTGTGCAGGTGAGAGACAACACTTAGCAGCAGATAATATCACACATGTAAGTGTATACATAACGGATAGCATCTATTAGCAGCACTGCAGCAGCAGTGTGTTTAGTATATAGTCATATAGTAACAGTCAGTTATATTGCATGTGTTCTTAAAGAATATACAGTGTAACTACTAAGAGTACAGTGATCACAAATGGTACACACCATGGGTCACACATGATCTCAGTTTCTGTTGAAGTGTTTTAGGTAGCATAGTGTCCTGTCTGGATCAGTGTTGGCCTCGTCAAACATGTACTGTACACCAAATCCAATACTAATAACTGGGAGTGCATTACATTTGTAATTGTTGACCCCACAAACACCTTGAGACGGTCATAGGTCAGACATGGTGATGAAGGGATGGTCCAACACCTGGTCAGGTGTTATCCTCTCCTCTGGATCCAGATGAAGCATTCGTTTCAACAGGTCCATGAAGACGTCACAAGATGTTTCATCGGCATCGTAACGTAGGGAGGAGAGCGCTTCTTCCAGTGAGCAGGTCTCATCCAAGAAGAGGTTTTCATCTTCTGCCTTGAACTCCTGCACTGTGTAATACTCCTCTGGTTCCTAGAAAACACACACAAAAAAATCTGATTGAATGACGTGCAAAGATAGCCTATACTTTAACATTTCAGATAAGGCGTTATTACTCCAGTATTAGTTGCAGTCATAGCCTACCTTAAATCTCCATGTATCGTCGTCCTGAATGAAAAATCTGCTGGTTGTTTGTCCAGCATCCAAGAGTGATTGCTCTGGCATACCAAGCGTCAAGAGGATGGATTGAACCTGTAGAAAAAACACAGGATATTTCACATATTGAGAATATTTCATTAACAGTGTTAGGCTATAACTATGGAGTACAGAGAGTACAGTCATAATGCATGTAGCAATGTGCAGTGCATCAGCACAGTACTCACCAAATCATATTCAGTCTTCCCGCCGAAGAGATCACGGAACATCATCCCATTAACCACCATACAGCCCAGTGACCACATGTCAAGTGCCTCTGTGATCGGGAGGCCCAGGAAGAGTTCTGGTGATCTGTGGGTTGTAAAAGAAAAGGATAACGTTAGAAACTTTCAAGTTTTTCTCATGTTCTCAATTGCACCTTTTTAATATTTGCTTGCATTGAGCTTTCAGTAAGGCAATGATGAATAAAATAAAAGCTCAATAGAACTCACCTATACTCAAGAGGCGGTCTGATGCTCCGTTGCTTGGTCTCAGAGACAGGAACGGCCAGACCAAAGTCAATGACTTTGACTTTGAGGGGTTGTTCTCGTTGGTTCACCAGCATGATGTTGTCTAGTTTGATGTCTGTATGGATCAGGCCTATTCCCTTCAGGGCCTGGAGTGCAATGGCAAGCTGCAAGACAAGAATAAAGAGCATGATCAGACATTCAGAAATTTAACTCAGTATCTTTGTATCAAAAATGTTGCCATCACTTTAAAATGTAATTGTCAAAGCCATACCTGCTGTATGATGCATCTTGTCTCCATCATGGACATAGGGACATGTCTCTCGTTCAAGAATTCCAGGAGATTAACATCCAGAGACTCAAACACCATGCATCTCAATCCTTTATGCACAAAGCTGTCGTAGAATCTCACTGTTCCACACGTGTCAGGGTCCAGGACTTTCATCATTTGCAACACGGCCATCTAGGAACACAAGAAAGATTTAGATTAGATAACTTAATGATAAATCAGAGCAAAATATTAAAATCTTCAAGAATTGCTTATTTCTTACCTCACGTGCTGCCAATTCATCGTGATCGTGGCGATTCTTCAATATCTTGATGGCCACCGTGTCACCGGTGAACGTGCTGATGGCTTTGGCCACCGTCCCAAAGCTTCCTTCCCCCATGAAGCTCTGGACCAGGTACTGGCCTCTGTCCAGCAGGTCCATCTCAGACACCATGTAACTCTCTGGACCGTCCGAGTGTTGGGAGGAGCTGGAGATCACCATGACCAGTGGTGTCGGGGACTGGACGTCAACGGAGTTGAACACGCCATCCAGCTCGACTCTGCCCGAGCTAAACGAGCAGGACATGATGCCAGGCCCGGTCTGGGGGAGGACTTCAACGTTTTTTAACAAGTTGTGCCCAACTAGGCACCACTCTGTCACAGAGCGTTGGGGGGAGGGGGTGGTCAGGACATCGATAAGGACGTCCTCAGAGTTTGTTGTGTCCTGCTCAAATCTGTCCCAGTCTGGATCAGAGCTAGTGGGGAAGGACATGATGGTAGTCAGGACGATCGTAGTCAGGACGTCGGCCATTGGGGTGGATTTGCCCACGGAAGGTTTTTGAAAAGGCAACGGCTTCTTCTGAGCACCTACAGAGAGAGAAGAGAGATAATTTTAGACCCTTGTGAGTGACTCATGGAATATCATACACAGAATAATACTCCCCAAACATGATCAATTAAATCTGTGATTGATACGCTCAGCTCAACAAATACATGAGCCGAGTTACACATTAATTGTATCACTAACACAGTCCATAACAAGGAATTAATCAAGCTACGATGATATTATGTACAAGTTTGACTAGCAGGCTAATAGTTTCACAATTCAAGATAAGATGAGAAGTGTGGTCATTTATCCTTACCTGTACGTGTCCTTGAAGAGTGCTGGTATGGTTCAAAGCGATGCTTTTTCAGACCTCCTACTTTGAGTTTTAATCCTTTGCTCTCCTGTTGTCTCCTGGTCATTAATGTAGTCATGGTGTGTTTGTTGAGTCCTCAATCTTTCTCCTGCTGCTTTCTGTAGATTCAGATGATCTGCTCTGAAGAAAACACTGACCCCACACTATAGCCTATATGCAGTCTAGTCAGGGTTCTTAGTGAAGATGCTGCTGCTTCCACCTCTAGATTCAGATGATCTGCTCTGGAGAAAACACTGACTATATATGCAGTCTAGTCAGGGTACTTAGGGCCCTCTCTGACCAATCAGGTAACCCCTTTACCAAGGTGTGAGTTGTTGATGGGGGGGGGATATATAACCAGCTCTGGTGAAGAAACAACTGCTCATACTGTGATTTACATCCAGTGTCTTAATTTATCTTGGAACAATGTTAGGCCTACTTGATTTGATAATGCGTGTTACTGGCTGAAATGGTCACAAACACACACACACGCACACACACACACACACACACACACAGAACTAAAAACAGTTAGGCCTATTTGTTTCCCAATACTCAAACTGCCACCCATCCCCATGATTGCACAGTCTTTACACATAGTACACAGGCCTTCAAATCTTGTCTTTTACAAGTATACTGCTGCACACCCTGTACCTTTTATATTTATATTTTATTAAGTTGCAATGTAAGTTAAATTAGTTTCAATTAGACTTTAGAAGACAGTGGCTCTATTGTTCTAATTTAATCGCTTATCTATATTTACAGTGAAATTCCATTGTGTAATGTGTAGGCCTGTGCGCAGAAACATGTGTCCATAGTGTAAGGCATTATTCAATCATTATTCAAGGAGATAGTTCCATCAGCCATCAACTCAGTATACTTCAACAAAATAGAGGACCTCCACACATATAGTCCTCCTCAACTCGATCAACTTGTTGATAGTGTCACATGCTCATTTCAAAATACGCTAGACTCTGTTGCTCCCCTGAAAAGGAAGGTAATAAAGCAACAAAGGCTAGCCCCATGGTACAACTCGGAAACTAGAAACCTCAAGCGAACGTCTCGCAAACTTGAAAAAAAATGGCGCTCAACCAAACAGAAAGAATCATGTATAGTCTGGCAGAATAGCCTCAAAATATACAAAAAGGCTCTCGACACGGCCAGAGCCACCTATTATTCATCCCTAATAGAGGAAAACAAAAGTAACCCAAAGTTTCTTTTTGATACTTTGGCAAAACTGACAAAAAGCCGCGATTCCACTGATCCACGTATTCCTACAACTCTCAATAGTAGCGATTTCATGAGGTTCTTCAGTGGCAAAATAGAAACTATCAGAGATCAAATTGATCTACAACTACTCTCGGCTCCCACTGGACTGCCTCCAAATATGGTGGTCTCAGAGATGGCCGCACACCCAAATATATATATGGATAGTTTCTCTCTGATTTCACTTCAATGATATCTTGCTCAAAATCAACGACATGTACCCTGGATCCAGTTCCGACTAGATTACTCAAAGAGGTCCTGCCTCCGGTTGGTACATGCCTACTCAATATGATCAATATGTCCTTGGTGACAGGCTATGTGCCACAATCTTTTAAGGTAGCGGTAATCAAACCTCTACTCAAAAAGCCTACTCTTGATGCAGGCATTCTAGCTAACTATAGACCTATATCGAACCTACCATTTCTCTCCAAAATTCTCGAGAAAGCAGTCGCCAAACAGTTATGTGACTTTCTACATAACAACAATTTATTAGAAGGCTTTCAGTCAGGCTTCAGAGCTAACCATAGCACTGAGACGGCACTGCTGAGAGTTACAAATGACCTCCTGACTGCAGCAGATAATAACCTCCTCTCCGTACTGGTGTTGCTGGACCTTAGTGCTGCATTTGACACTATTGACCACCACATTCTGCTACAGAGACTGGAGCATCTGGTTGGCATCAGGGGTGCCGCACTGAAATGGTTCGAGTCCTATCTGTCTGATCGATTTCAGTTTGTAGATGTCAATGATGGCTCCTCAACACGTGAAAAGGTCAAATACGGAGTCCCACAAGGCTCTGTGCTTGGACCAATACTTTTCTCCTTATATATGCTCCCTCTGGGCAACATCATCAGGGAACACTCTATACATTTCCATTGTTACGCGGACGACACTCAATTATATCTATCGATGAAACCGAACGAAACGGATCAATTAGTCAAACTTCAAGAGTTGGATGAGCCGTAATTACCTACTCCTCAACTCTGACAAAACGGAAATTATCGTGATCGGCCCTAAGCCCCTAAGAGACAAGCTAGCCAATGAGAACTTTTCTCTAGATGGCATTACCTTGGCCTCCAAGGCCACTGTAAAGAATCTGGGAGTTACCTTTGATCAAGATATGTCTTTCAAATCGCACATCAAACAAATCTCAAAGACTGCCTTTTTTCACCTGCGAAATATTGCAAAGGTTAGGCACATCCTATCCAAAATAGACGCAGAAAAACTTGTCCACGCATTTGTTACCTCAAGGCTGGACTACTGCAACTCGCTATTATCAGGCTGCCCAGGTAAGTCTCTGAAAAGCCTACAGCTAGTTCAAAATGCTGCGGCGCGTGTGCTGACAGGTACCAGAAGAAGAGACCATATCACTCCTTCACTGGCCTCTCTACACTGGCTCCCTGTCAAACACAGAATAGAGTTCAAAATTCTTCTTCTTACCTACAAAGCTCTCAATGGTCAGGCACCACAATATCTCAAAGATCTCATTGATCCTTACAAACCAAATAGAACACCAGTGCGTCTACAGTATGCAAAAATGCTTACTGTTCCAAAAATATCAAAAGTTACAATAGGAGGCAGGGCGTTTAGGTCCCAGGCACCTCAGCTGTGGAACCTTCTCCCGGCTTCGGTCCGTGGGGCTGACACGCTCTGCACATTCAAGACTAGGTTGAAAACCTTTCTCTACGACAAAGCCTATAGCTAGAGTTGTCTCCAAGTCTGGCTGGATACCATGGTCGTACATTGTTGTGTGGGTCTGTCTCCCAGCAGTACTTGTAATATACACTATATAGGCTCCAGTAAGGCCTGCCACTAATCCAACATCCGGGGAATCTCTCCCCGGAGTCTCTTTTCGTCCTCCCCGTCGCAGTTCTGTGGACCTCTAATTACTAACCCCCAACTGACTGAATGAGTGTGACCGTGGATCAGGCCTCTTCATGGAGCCCACCAGAAGTGTGATCTGGACCCGGCCTCACAGAGCTCGACCAGATGTGGACCAGATGTGGACCAGACCCCTCCACGGAGCCCACCTGTCTATTTCTGTCTATTTCTCTCTGTCTATCTCTCTCTCTCTCCCTCTACCCCCCCCCCCGCCCCCCCCCGACACGGTCGAGGCAGATGGCCGCCCACCCCAGAGTCTGGTTCTGCCTGACGTTCTTTTCTCCTCTCCTAAAAGGGGAGTTTTTCGTTGCCACTGTCGCAAATTCGCAATATTGCTTGCTCTGGGTGGATCTTTGTTGGTTGTAAAGTGTCTTGAGACAACTCGTTGTGATTTGACACTATAATAAAATTGAATTGAAATTGAATTGAATCATGACCAGGATAAGTCAGGATAAATCAGGATAAGTCATTATCCTTATAATAATCATATCGTATATCCATCATTACATTGTTATTAACAACAGAGACACAATAACAGCAACAACTGTATTTGTGTAAACCTGGGAAACCTGGACAACTTTAAGTCTTTGTTCAGGTAGTGTTGCTCTGAGGGAATGAGGAGCAGTCAGTTGTGTGGAATTAGTTTTTGTTTTTCAAATGCTAAATAATGAACAAACCCCACATTCTTTCCCTAGGTTAAAATGTAAACAGGCTAAATGATGATGGCTTCATTCACTATAGACAATGCATTCAAATGCAGAGATTAAACATGTTAATGGTCACTGGTTGTCTGTCATTGGACAGATCACCTGTTAATGATCACATTATGGATGACCTGAGACCATTTTACACCTCTTTGACTCTGAGTTTCAACAGAACTACAGAAATAGGTCTATCACACATAACTTGTTATTATTATCCTTTAAAGGTGTTGTAAGGCCTATGTTTTGTTAAAATAGCTCTAGTAATCATTGTTATATTGTTTGTTCAGTAACAGAGATCTTCCCACGTCTCCATACCCAACATAATTATTACTCTTTCATAATGTGACATTTGTTCATTATATAATTGACCAGTAATATGAAGAGATTAAGGCCCATGGGCTCTACAGTATAATAACTTATAACACAATATTTATTTCACTGTTTTTTTGTGAGATTGCTTTGTAAGCTTCATATTTAATATTTTAATCTATCTATATCCAATATAGAATATCTGACTATCTGGATAATATATGTACAGTCTAAAAATATTGAATAAGTGGATATTAATCGAGTGCTACTGCAGCAGAGCCATTAAGAGGATTTCTTTACATTATTTCAGTAAGATAGATATATGTCTGGTGAAGAAACAACAAGAAAAACAAAAGTTTTTCAAAACTGTTGTTTTCAAACACAAAGTGCCACCCACCCCCTATTGTATTGCAGATAGTACACAAGCCTTCACATATTGTCTTTTACAAGTACTGCAAACCCTGTACCTTTTATATTTTTATTTTATAAAGTTGCAATGTAATTCATTAGTTCCAATTCGACTTTAGAAGACAGTGGTGGGGTTTCTGTACAGGACTGGTCAAGGCCTAACAGCAAATTAGTATATTGTAAAATCCTCAAAGTTTCATAGCAAATTGTGCTGTATTGTTCTCATTTAATCGCGTATCTATATTTACAGTGAAATTCCATTGTGTAATGTGTCCATAGTGTAAGGCATTATTAATTCATAATCAGGATAAGTCATTATCCGTATAATAATTATATCCTATATCCATCATTACATTGTTTTTAACAACAGAGACACAATAACGGCAACAACTGAATTTGTGTAAACCTGGACAACTTTAAGTCATTGTTCAGGTTGTGTTGCTCTGAGGGAGTGAGGGGCACTGAATTAGTTTCAATAGGGTTGTGATGACTGCACTTTTATTCAATGTTTTTTCAAATGCTAAATAATGAACAAACCCCACATTTCTTCCCACCAGTTAAAATGTAAACAGGCTAAATGATGATGGCTGATGCTTCATTCACTATAGACAATGCATTCAAATGCAGAGATTAAACCTGCAAATTGGTCACTGGTTGTCTGTCATTGGACAGATCACCTGTTAATGATCACATTATGAATGACCTGAGACCATTTTACACCTCTTTGACTCTGAGTTTCAACAGAACTACAGAAATACGTCTATCACACAGAACTTATTATTATTATCCTTTGTGAAATGTTAAAGGTGCGGTAACTTGTAACATGGGATATGTTTTGTTAAAATAGCTCTAGTAATCATTGTTATATTGTTTGTTCAGTAACAGAGATCTTCCCAGATATTATTGAAATGTGTCAATAATATAATTGACCAGTACTATGAAGAGAAGAAGGCTTCTACAATTTAATAATTTATGACACAATATTTCGTTCACAGGTTTTAATTTAAATAAATGCTCACATTTGCTTACCACATATATCACTATAAAATGCATTAGGCCTATATACAAAAACGTGAGAGAGTGAATACATCTTGCGATGTCAAAGTGCAATGTCAAACATTAAATGTAAAACAATAATAATGTAAATAAAAGGAGACAGAAATGCCTCATCTCCAAGTAGAGAAACATTTGCAGCAGAAATTAATAGCAGCATAATATAGAATCACAGTCTGTTGTGCAGGTGAGAGACAACACTTAGCAGCAGATAATATCACACATGTAAGTGTATACATAACGGATAGCATCTATTAGCAGCACTGCAGCAGCAGTGTGTTTAGTATATAGTCATATAGTAACAGTCAGTTATATTGCATGTGTTCTTAAAGAATATACAGTGTAACTACTAAGAGTACAGTGATCACAAATGGTACACACCATGGGTCACACATGATCTCAGTTTCTGTTGAAGTGTTTTAGGTAGCATAGTGTCCTGTCTGGATCAGTGTTGGCCTCGTCAAACATGTACTGTACACCAAATCCAATACTAATAACTGGGAGTGCATTACATTTGTAATTGTTGACCCCACAAACACCTTGAGACGGTCATAGGTCAGACATGGTGATGAAGGGATGGTCCAACACCTGGTCAGGTGTTATCCTCTCCTCTGGATCCAGATGAAGCATTCGTTTCAACAGGTCCATGAAGACGTCACAAGATGTTTCATCGGCATCGTAACGTAGGGAGGAGAGCGCTTCTTCCAGTGAGCAGGTCTCATCCAAGAAGAGGTTTTCATCTTCTGCCTTGAACTCCTGCACTGTGTAATACTCCTCTGGTTCCTAGAAAACACACACAAAAAAATCTGATTGAATGACGTGCAAAGATAGCCTATACTTTAACATTTCAGATAAGGCGTTATTACTCCAGTATTAGTTGCAGTCATATCCTACCTTAAATCTCCATGTATCGTCGTCCTGAATGAAAAATCTGCTGGTTGTTTGTCCAGCATCCAAGAGTGATTGCTCTGGCATACCAAGCGTCAAGAGGATGGATTGAACCTGTAGAAAAAACACAGGATATTTCACATATTGAGAATATTTCATTAACAGTGTTAGGCTATAACTATGGAGTACAGAGAGTACAGTCATAATGCATGTAGCAATGTGCAGTGCATCAGCACAGTACTCACCAAATCATATTCAGTCTTCCCGCCGAAGAGATCACGGAACATCATCCCATTAACCACCATACAGCCCAGTGACCACATGTCAAGTGCCTCTGTGATCGGGAGGCCCAGGAAGAGTTCTGGTGATCTGTGGGTTGTAAAAGAAAAGTATAACGTTAGAAACTTTCAAGTTTTTCTCATGTTCTCAATTGCACCTTTTTAATATTTGCTTGCATTGAGCTTTCAGTGAAGCAGATAATAAGGCAATGATGAATAAAATAAAAGCTCAATAGAACTCACCTATACTCAAGAGGCGGTCTGATGCTCCGTTGCTTGGTCTCAGAGACAGGAACGGCCAGACCAAAGTCAATGACTTTGACTTTGAGGGGTTGTTCTCGTTGGTTCACCAGCATGATGTTGTCTAGTTTGATGTCTGTATGGATCAGGCCTATTCCCTTCAGGGCCTGGAGTGCAATGGCAAGCTGCAAGACAAGAATAAAGAGCATGATCAGACATTCAGAAATTTAACTCAGTATCTTTGTATCAAAAATGTTGCCATCACTTTAAAATGTAATTGTCAAAGCCATACCTGCTGTATGATGCATCTTGTCTCCATCATGGACATAGGGACATGTCTCTCGTTCAAGAATTCCAGGAGATTAACATCCAGAGACTCAAACACCATGCATCTCAATCCTTTATGCACAAAGCTGTCGTAGAATCTCACTGTTCCACACGTGTCAGGGTCCAGGACTTTCATCATTTGCAACACGGCCATCTAGGAACACAAGAAAGATTTAGATTAGATAACTTAATGATAAATCAGAGCAAAATATTAAAATCTTCAAGAATTGCTTATTTCTTACCTCACGTGCTGCCAATTCATCGTGATCGTGGCGATTCTTCAATATCTTGATGGCCACCGTGTCACCGGTGAACGTGCTGATGGCTTTGGCCACCGTCCCAAAGCTTCCTTCCCCCATGAAGCTCTGGACCAGGTACTGGCCTCTGTCCAGCAGGTCCATCTCAGACACCATGTAACTCTCTGGACCGTCCGAGTGTTGGGAGGAGCTGGAGATCACCATGACCAGTGGTGTCGGGGACTGGACGTCAACGGAGTTGAACACGCCATCCAGCTCGACTCTGCCCGAGCTAAACGAGCAGGACATGATGCCAGGCCCGGTCTGGGGGAGGACTTCAACGTTTTTTAACAAGTTGTGACCAAATAGGCACCACTCTGTCACAGAGCGTTGGGGGGAGGGGGTGGTCAGGACATCGATAAGGACGTCCTCAGAGTTTGTTGTGTCCTGCTCAAATCTGTCCCAGTCTGGATCAGAGCTAGTGGGGAAGGACATGATGGTAGTCAGGACGATCGTAGTCAGGACGTCGGCCATTGGGGTGGATTTGCCCACGGAAGGTTTTTGAAAAGGCAACGGCTTCTTCTGAGCACCTACAGAGAGAGAAGAGAGATAATTTTAGACCCTTGTGAGTGACTCATGGAATATCATACACAGAATAATACTCCCCAAACATGATCAATTAAATCTGTGATTGATACGCTCAGCTCAACAAATACATGAGCCGAGTTACACATTAATTGTATCACTAACACAGTCCATAACAAGGAATTAATCAAGCTACGATGATATTATGTACAAGTTTGACTAGCAGGCTAATAGTTTCACAATTCAAGATAAGATGAGAAGTGTGGTCATTTATCCTTACCTGTACGTGTCCTTGAAGAGTGCTGGTATGGTTCAAAGCGATGCTTTTTCAGACCTCCTACTTTGAGTTTTAATCCTTTGCTCTCCTGTTGTCTCCTGGTCATTAATGTAGTCATGGTGTGTTTGTTGAGTCCTCAATCTTTCTCCTGCTGCTTTCTGTAGATTCAGATGATCTGCTCTGAAGAAAACACTGACCCCACACTATAGCCTATATGCAGTCTAGTCAGGGTTCTTAGTGAAGATGCTGCTGCTTCCACCTCTAGATTCAGATGATCTGCTCTGGAGAAAACACTGACTATATATGCAGTCTAGTCAGGGTACTTAGGGCCCTCTCTGACCAATCAGGTAACCCCTTTACCAAGGTGTGAGTTGTTGATGGGGGGGGGGGGGGGATATAGAACCAGCTCTGGTGAAGAAACAACTGCTCATACTGTGATTTACATCCAGTGTCTTAATTTATCTTGGAACAATGTTAGGCCTACTTGATTTGATAATGCGTGTTACTGGCTGAAATGGTCACAAACACACACACACACACACACAGAACTAAAAACAGTTAGGCCTATTTGTTTCCCAATACTCAAACTGCCACCCATCCCCATGATTGCACAGTCTTTATACATAGTACACAGGCCTTCAAATCTTGTCTTTTACAAGTATACTACTGCACACCCTGTACCTTTATATTTATATTTTATTAAGTTGCAATGTAAGTTCAATTAGTTTCAATTAGACTTTAGAAGACAGTGGCTCTATTGTTCTAATTTAATCGCTTATCTATATTTACAGTGAAATTCCATTGTGTAATGTGTAGGCCTGTGCGCAGAAACATGTGTCCATAGTGTAAGGCATTATTCAATCATGACCAGGATAAGTCAGGATAAATCAGGATAAGTCATTATCCTTATAGTAATCATATCGTATATCCATCATTACATTGTTATTAACAACAGAGACACAATAACAGCAACAACTGTATTTGTGGAAACCTGGGAAACCTGGACAACTTTAAGTCTTTGTTCAGGTAGTGTTGCTCTGAGGGAATGAGGAGCAGAGTCAGTTGTGTGGAATTAGTTTTTGTTTTTCAAATGCTAAATAATGAACAAACCCCACATTCTTTCCCTAGGTTAAAATGTAAACAGGCTAAATGATGATGGCTGATGCTTCATTCACTATAGACAATGCATTCAAATGCAGAGATTAAACGTGTTAATGGTCACTGGTTGTCTGTCATTGGACAGATCACCTGTTAATGATCACATTATGGATGACCTGAGACCATTTTACACCTCTTTGACTCTGAGTTTCAACAGAACTACAGAAATAGGTCTATCACACATAACTTGTTATTATTATCCTTTAAAGGTGTTGTAAGGCCTATGTTTTGTTAAAATAGCTCTAGTAATCATTGTTATATTGTTTGTTCAGTAACAGAGATCTTCCCACGTCTCCATACCCAACATAAGTATTACTCTTTCATAATGTGACATTTGTTCATAATATAATTGACCAGTAATATGAAGAGATTAAGGCCCATGGGCTCTACGGTATAAGAACTTATAACACAATATTTATTTCACTGTTTTTTTGTGAGATTGCTTTGTAAGCTTCATATTTAATATTTTAATATATCTATATCCAATATAGAATATCTGACTATCTGGATAATATATGTACAGTCTAAAAATATTGAATAAGTGGATATTAATCGAGTGCTACTGCAGCAGAGCCATTAAGAGGATTTCTTTACATTATTTCAGTAAGATAGATATATGTCTGGTGAAGAAACAACAAGAAAAACAAAAGTTTTTCAAAACTGTTGTTTTGCCACCCACCCCCTATTGTATTGCAGATAGTACACAGGCCTTCACATATTGTCTTTTACAAGTACTGCAAACCCTGTACCTTTATATTTTTATTTTATAAAGTTGCAATGTAATTCAATTAGTTCCAATTCGACTTTAGAAGACAGTGGTGGGGTTTCTGTACAGGACTGGTCAAGGCCTAACAGCAAATTAGTATATTGTCAAATCCTCAAAGTTTCATAGCAAATTGTGCTGTATTGTTCTCATTTAATCGCGTATCTATATTTACAGTGAAATTACATTGTGTAATGTGTCCATAGTGTAAGGCATTATTAATTCATAATCAGGATAAGTCATTATCCGTATAATAATTATATCCTATATCCATCATTACATTGTTTTTAACAACAGAGACACAATAACGGCAACAACTGAATTTGTGTAAACCTGGACAACTTTAAGTTTTTAAGTCATTGTTCAGGTTGTGTTGCTCTGAGGGAATGAGGGGCACTGAATTAGTTTCATAGGGTTGTGATGACTGCACTTTTATTCAATGTTTTTTCAAATGCTAAATAATGAACAAACCCCACATTTCTTCCCACCAGTTAAAATGTAAACAGGCTAAATGATGATGGCTGATGCTTCATTCACTATAGACAATGCATTAAAATGCAGAGATTAAACCTGCAAATTGGTCACTGGTTGTCTGTCATTGGACAGATCACCTGTTAATGATCACATTATGAATGACCTGAGACCATTTTACACCTCTTTGACTCTGAGTTTCAACAGAACTACAGAAATAGGTCGATCACACAGAACTTATTATTATTATCCTTTGTGAAATGTTAAAGGTGCGGTAACTTGTAACATGGGATATGTTTTGTTAAAATAGCTCTAGTAATCATTGTTATATTGTTTGTTCAATAGCAGAGATCTTCCCACTTCTCCATACCCATTTCAGTAACATAAGTATTATCCTTTCATAATGTGAAATGTGTCAATAATATAATTGACCAGTACTATGAAGAGAATAAGGACCATGGGCTCTACAATTTAATAATGTATGACACAATATTTCGTTCACAGGTTTTAATTTAAAAAAAATGCTCACATGTGCTTACCACATATATCACTATAAAATACATTAGGCCTATATACAAAAATGCTCTCTCTCAGTTGAAATGGTAACCAGAGAACTGGCCATTTGAGAACATGAGTAGGAAAGAGAGAGAATACATCTTGTGTCAAAGTGCAATGTCAAATATAAAATCAAATGAGGAAAAAATACAGAAATGCCTCAAGTAGAAAATCAAAAAATGAGTTAAAAGTAATACAAATCACTCACCCGCAAACATTATGACAATCAGTCACCAGAATATGGGTGTTTTCAATTAATCTGAAAGGAGATGTAGTTCGCACACCGGCCTTGAGCTAATTACTAAAAGCTTTTCCTCACATATCACAATTATTTGTGTTTCTCTACAGTATGAATTCTCTGGTGTCTTTTAAGACTTGCCATTTGAGAGAAGTGTTGTCCACACAGATCACAACCATATGGTTTCTCTCCAGTGTGAATTATCTGGTGTTTTTTAAGGTTGGACAACTGAGAGAAGTGTCACCGGTGAACGTGCTGATGGCTTTGGCCACCGTCCCAAAGCTTCCTTCCCCCATGAAGCTCTGGACCAGGTACTGGCCTCTGTCCAGCAGGTCCATCTCAGACACCATGTAACTCTCTGGACCGTCCGAGTGTTGGGAGGAGCTGGAGATCACCATGACCAGTGGTGTCGGGGACTGGACGTCAACGGAGTTGAACACGCCATCCAGCTCGACTCTGCCCGAGCTAAACGAGCAGGACATGATGCCAGGCCCGGTCTGGGGGAGGACTTCAACGTTTTTTAACAAGTTGTGACCAAATAGGCACCACTCTGTCACAGAGCGTTGGGGGGAGGGGGTGGTCAGGACATCGATAAGGACGTCCTCAGAGTTTGTTGTGTCCTGCTCAAATCTGTCCCAGTCTGGATCAGAGCTAGTGGGGAAGGACATGATGGTAGTCAGGACGATCGTAGTCAGGACGTCGGCCATTGGGGTGGATTTGCCCACGGAAGGTTTTTGAAAAGGCAACGGCTTCTTCTGAGCACCTACAGAGAGAGAAGAGAGATAATTTTAGACCCTTGTGAGTGACTCATGGAATATCATACACAGAATAATACTCCCCAAACATGATCAATTAAATCTGTGATTGATACGCTCAGCTCAACAAATACATGAGCCGAGTTACACATTAATTGTATCACTAACACAGTCCATAACAAGGAATTAATCAAGCTACGATGATATTATGTACAAGTTTGACTAGCAGGCTAATAGTTTCACAATTCAAGATAAGATGAGAAGTGTGGTCATTTATCCTTACCTGTACGTGTCCTTGAAGAGTGCTGGTATGGTTCAAAGCGATGCTTTTTCAGACCTCCTACTTTGAGTTTTAATCCTTTGCTCTCCTGTTGTCTCCTGGTCATTAATGTAGTCATGGTGTGTTTGTTGAGTCCTCAATCTTTCTCCTGCTGCTTTCTGTAGATTCAGATGATCTGCTCTGAAGAAAACACTGACCCCACACTATAGCCTATATGCAGTCTAGTCAGGGTTCTTAGTGAAGATGCTGCTGCTTCCACCTCTAGATTCAGATGATCTGCTCTGGAGAAAACACTGACTATATATGCAGTCTAGTCAGGGTACTTAGGGCCCTCTCTGACCAATCAGGTAACCCCTTTACCAAGGTGTGAGTTGTTGATGGGGGGGGGGGGATATAGAACCAGCTCTGGTGAAGAAACAACTGCTCATACTGTGATTTACATCCAGTGTCTTAATTTATCTTGGAACAATGTTAGGCCTACTTGATTTGATAATGCGTGTTACTGGCTGAAATGGTCACAAACACACACACACACACACACAGAACTAAAAACAGTTAGGCCTATTTGTTTCCCAATACTCAAACTGCCACCCATCCCCATGATTGCACAGTCTTTATACATAGTACACAGGCCTTCAAATCTTGTCTTTTACAAGTATACTACTGCACACCCTGTACCTTTATATTTATATTTTATTAAGTTGCAATGTAAGTTCAATTAGTTTCAATTAGACTTTAGAAGACAGTGGCTCTATTGTTAATATAGAATCACAGTCTGTTGTGCAGGTGAGAGACAACACTTAGCAGCAGATAATATCACACATGTAAGTGTATACATAACGGATAGCATCTATTAGCAGCACTGCAGCAGCAGTGTGTTTAGTATATAGTCATATAGTAACAGTCAGTTATATTGCATGTGTTCTTAAAGAATATACAGTGTAACTACTAAGAGTACAGTGATCACAAATGGTACACACCATGGGTCACACATGATCTCAGTTTCTGTTGAAGTGTTTTAGGTAGCATAGTGTCCTGTCTGGATCAGTGTTGGCCTCGTCAAACATGTACTGTACACCAAATCCAATACTAATAACTGGGAGTGCATTACATTTGTAATTGTTGACCCCACAAACACCTTGAGACGGTCATAGGTCAGACATGGTGATGAAGGGATGGTCCAACACCTGGTCAGGTGTTATCCTCTCCTCTGGATCCAGATGAAGCATTCGTTTCAACAGGTCCATGAAGACGTCACAAGATGTTTCATCGGCATCGTAACGTAGGGAGGAGAGCGCTTCTTCCAGTGAGCAGGTCTCATCCAAGAAGAGGTTTTCATCTTCTGCCTTGAACTCCTGCACTGTGTAATACTCCTCTGGTTCCTAGAAAACACACACAAAAAAATCTGATTGAATGACGTGCAAAGATAGCCTATACTTTAACATTTCAGATAAGGCGTTATTACTCCAGTATTAGTTGCAGTCATATCCTACCTTAAATCTCCATGTATCGTCGTCCTGAATGAAAAATCTGCTGGTTGTTTGTCCAGCATCCAAGAGTGATTGCTCTGGCATACCAAGCGTCAAGAGGATGGATTGAACCTGTAGAAAAAACACAGGATATTTCACATATTGAGAATATTTCATTAACAGTGTTAGGCTATAACTATGGAGTACAGAGAGTACAGTCATAATGCATGTAGCAATGTGCAGTGCATCAGCACAGTACTCACCAAATCATATTCAGTCTTCCCGCCGAAGAGATCACGGAACATCATCCCATTAACCACCATACAGCCCAGTGACCACATGTCAAGTGCCTCTGTGATCGGGAGGCCCAGGAAGAGTTCTGGTGATCTGTGGGTTGTAAAAGAAAAGTATAACGTTAGAAACTTTCAAGTTTTTCTCATGTTCTCAATTGCACCTTTTTAATATTTGCTTGCATTGAGCTTTCAGTGAAGCAGATAATAAGGCAATGATGAATAAAATAAAAGCTCAATAGAACTCACCTATACTCAAGAGGCGGTCTGATGCTCCGTTGCTTGGTCTCAGAGACAGGAACGGCCAGACCAAAGTCAATGACTTTGACTTTGAGGGGTTGTTCTCGTTGGTTCACCAGCATGATGTTGTCTAGTTTGATGTCTGTATGGATCAGGCCTATTCCCTTCAGGGCCTGGAGTGCAATGGCAAGCTGCAAGACAAGAATAAAGAGCATGATCAGACATTCAGAAATTTAACTCAGTATCTTTGTATCAAAAATGTTGCCATCACTTTAAAATGTAATTGTCAAAGCCATACCTGCTGTATGATGCATCTTGTCTCCATCATGGACATAGGGACATGTCTCTCGTTCAAGAATTCCAGGAGATTAACATCCAGAGACTCAAACACCATGCATCTCAATCCTTTATGCACAAAGCTGTCGTAGAATCTCACTGTTCCACACGTGTCAGGGTCCAGGACTTTCATCATTTGCAACACGGCCATCTAGGAACACAAGAAAGATTTAGATTAGATAACTTAATGATAAATCAGAGCAAAATATTAAAATCTTCAAGAATTGCTTATTTCTTACCTCACGTGCTGCCAATTCATCGTGATCGTGGCGATTCTTCAATATCTTGATGGCCACCGTGTCACCGGTGAACGTGCTGATGGCTTTGGCCACCGTCCCAAAGCTTCCTTCCCCCATGAAGCTCTGGACCAGGTACTGGCCTCTGTCCAGCAGGTCCATCTCAGACACCATGTAACTCTCTGGACCGTCCGAGTGTTGGGAGGAGCTGGAGATCACCATGACCAGTGGTGTCGGGGACTGGACGTCAACGGAGTTGAACACGCCATCCAGCTCGACTCTGCCCGAGCTAAACGAGCAGGACATGATGCCAGGCCCGGTCTGGGGGAGGACTTCAACGTTTTTTAACAAGTTGTGACCAAATAGGCACCACTCTGTCACAGAGCGTTGGGGGGAGGGGGTGGTCAGGACATCGATAAGGACGTCCTCAGAGTTTGTTGTGTCCTGCTCAAATCTGTCCCAGTCTGGATCAGAGCTAGTGGGGAAGGACATGATGGTAGTCAGGACGATCGTAGTCAGGACGTCGGCCATTGGGGTGGATTTGCCCACGGAAGGTTTTTGAAAAGGCAACGGCTTCTTCTGAGCACCTACAGAGAGAGAAGAGAGATAATTTTAGACCCTTGTGAGTGACTCATGGAATATCATACACAGAATAATACTCCCCAAACATGATCAATTAAATCTGTGATTGATACGCTCAGCTCAACAAATACATGAGCCGAGTTACACATTAATTGTATCACTAACACAGTCCATAACAAGGAATTAATCAAGCTACGATGATATTATGTACAAGTTTGACTAGCAGGCTAATAGTTTCACAATTCAAGATAAGATGAGAAGTGTGGTCATTTATCCTTACCTGTACGTGTCCTTGAAGAGTGCTGGTATGGTTCAAAGCGATGCTTTTTCAGACCTCCTACTTTGAGTTTTAATCCTTTGCTCTCCTGTTGTCTCCTGGTCATTAATGTAGTCATGGTGTGTTTGTTGAGTCCTCAATCTTTCTCCTGCTGCTTTCTGTAGATTCAGATGATCTGCTCTGAAGAAAACACTGACCCCACACTATAGCCTATATGCAGTCTAGTCAGGGTTCTTAGTGAAGATGCTGCTGCTTCCACCTCTAGATTCAGATGATCTGCTCTGGAGAAAACACTGACTATATATGCAGTCTAGTCAGGGTACTTAGGGCCCTCTCTGACCAATCAGGTAACCCCTTTACCAAGGTGTGAGTTGTTGATGGGGGGGGGGGGGGGATATAGAACCAGCTCTGGTGAAGAAACAACTGCTCATACTGTGATTTACATCCAGTGTCTTAATTTATCTTGGAACAATGTTAGGCCTACTTGATTTGATAATGCGTGTTACTGGCTGAAATGGTCACAAACACACACACACACACACACAGAACTAAAAACAGTTAGGCCTATTTGTTTCCCAATACTCAAACTGCCACCCATCCCCATGATTGCACAGTCTTTATACATAGTACACAGGCCTTCAAATCTTGTCTTTTACAAGTATACTACTGCACACCCTGTACCTTTATATTTATATTTTATTAAGTTGCAATGTAAGTTCAATTAGTTTCAATTAGACTTTAGAAGACAGTGGCTCTATTGTTCTAATTTAATCGCTTATCTATATTTACAGTGAAATTCCATTGTGTAATGTGTAGGCCTGTGCGCAGAAACATGTGTCCATAGTGTAAGGCATTATTCAATCATGACCAGGATAAGTCAGGATAAATCAGGATAAGTCATTATCCTTATAGTAATCATATCGTATATCCATCATTACATTGTTATTAACAACAGAGACACAATAACAGCAACAACTGTATTTGTGGAAACCTGGGAAACCTGGACAACTTTAAGTCTTTGTTCAGGTAGTGTTGCTCTGAGGGAATGAGGAGCAGAGTCAGTTGTGTGGAATTAGTTTTTGTTTTTCAAATGCTAAATAATGAACAAACCCCACATTCTTTCCCTAGGTTAAAATGTAAACAGGCTAAATGATGATGGCTGATGCTTCATTCACTATAGACAATGCATTCAAATGCAGAGATTAAACGTGTTAATGGTCACTGGTTGTCTGTCATTGGACAGATCACCTGTTAATGATCACATTATGGATGACCTGAGACCATTTTACACCTCTTTGACTCTGAGTTTCAACAGAACTACAGAAATAGGTCTATCACACATAACTTGTTATTATTATCCTTTAAAGGTGTTGTAAGGCCTATGTTTTGTTAAAATAGCTCTAGTAATCATTGTTATATTGTTTGTTCAGTAACAGAGATCTTCCCACGTCTCCATACCCAACATAAGTATTACTCTTTCATAATGTGACATTTGTTCATAATATAATTGACCAGTAATATGAAGAGATTAAGGCCCATGGGCTCTACGGTATAAGAACTTATAACACAATATTTATTTCACTGTTTTTTTGTGAGATTGCTTTGTAAGCTTCATATTTAATATTTTAATATATCTATATCCAATATAGAATATCTGACTATCTGGATAATATATGTACAGTCTAAAAATATTGAATAAGTGGATATTAATCGAGTGCTACTGCAGCAGAGCCATTAAGAGGATTTCTTTACATTATTTCAGTAAGATAGATATATGTCTGGTGAAGAAACAACAAGAAAAACAAAAGTTTTTCAAAACTGTTGTTTTGCCACCCACCCCCTATTGTATTGCAGATAGTACACAGGCCTTCACATATTGTCTTTTACAAGTACTGCAAACCCTGTACCTTTATATTTTTATTTTATAAAGTTGCAATGTAATTCAATTAGTTCCAATTCGACTTTAGAAGACAGTGGTGGGGTTTCTGTACAGGACTGGTCAAGGCCTAACAGCAAATTAGTATATTGTCAAATCCTCAAAGTTTCATAGCAAATTGTGCTGTATTGTTCTCATTTAATCGCGTATCTATATTTACAGTGAAATTACATTGTGTAATGTGTCCATAGTGTAAGGCATTATTAATTCATAATCAGGATAAGTCATTATCCGTATAATAATTATATCCTATATCCATCATTACATTGTTTTTAACAACAGAGACACAATAACGGCAACAACTGAATTTGTGTAAACCTGGACAACTTTAAGTTTTTAAGTCATTGTTCAGGTTGTGTTGCTCTGAGGGAATGAGGGGCACTGAATTAGTTTCATAGGGTTGTGATGACTGCACTTTTATTCAATGTTTTTTCAAATGCTAAATAATGAACAAACCCCACATTTCTTCCCACCAGTTAAAATGTAAACAGGCTAAATGATGATGGCTGATGCTTCATTCACTATAGACAATGCATTAAAATGCAGAGATTAAACCTGCAAATTGGTCACTGGTTGTCTGTCATTGGACAGATCACCTGTTAATGATCACATTATGAATGACCTGAGACCATTTTACACCTCTTTGACTCTGAGTTTCAACAGAACTACAGAAATAGGTCGATCACACAGAACTTATTATTATTATCCTTTGTGAAATGTTAAAGGTGCGGTAACTTGTAACATGGGATATGTTTTGTTAAAATAGCTCTAGTAATCATTGTTATATTGTTTGTTCAATAGCAGAGATCTTCCCACTTCTCCATACCCATTTCAGTAACATAAGTATTATCCTTTCATAATGTGAAATGTGTCAATAATATAATTGACCAGTACTATGAAGAGAATAAGGACCATGGGCTCTACAATTTAATAATGTATGACACAATATTTCGTTCACAGGTTTTAATTTAAAAAAAATGCTCACATGTGCTTACCACATATATCACTATAAAATACATTAGGCCTATATACAAAAATGCTCTCTCTCAGTTGAAATGGTAACCAGAGAACTGGCCATTTGAGAACATGAGTAGGAAAGAGAGAGAATACATCTTGTGTCAAAGTGCAATGTCAAATATAAAATCAAATGAGGAAAAAATACAGAAATGCCTCAAGTAGAAAATCAAAAAATGAGTTAAAAGTAATACAAATCACTCACCCGCAAACATTATGACAATCAGTCACCAGAATATGGGTGTTTTCAATTAATCTGAAAGGAGATGTAGTTCGCACACCGGCCTTGAGCTAATTACTAAAAGCTTTTCCTCACATATCACAATTATTTGTGTTTCTCTACAGTATGAATTCTCTGGTGTCTTTTAAGACTTGCCATTTGAGAGAAGTGTTGTCCACACAGATCACAACCATATGGTTTCTCTCCAGTGTGAATTATCTGGTGTTTTTTAAGGTTGGACAACTGAGAGAAGTGTCACCGGTGAACGTGCTGATGGCTTTGGCCACCGTCCCAAAGCTTCCTTCCCCCATGAAGCTCTGGACCAGGTACTGGCCTCTGTCCAGCAGGTCCATCTCAGACACCATGTAACTCTCTGGACCGTCCGAGTGTTGGGAGGAGCTGGAGATCACCATGACCAGTGGTGTCGGGGACTGGACGTCAACGGAGTTGAACACGCCATCCAGCTCGACTCTGCCCGAGCTAAACGAGCAGGACATGATGCCAGGCCCGGTCTGGGGGAGGACTTCAACGTTTTTTAACAAGTTGTGACCAAATAGGCACCACTCTGTCACAGAGCGTTGGGGGGAGGGGGTGGTCAGGACATCGATAAGGACGTCCTCAGAGTTTGTTGTGTCCTGCTCAAATCTGTCCCAGTCTGGATCAGAGCTAGTGGGGAAGGACATGATGGTAGTCAGGACGATCGTAGTCAGGACGTCGGCCATTGGGGTGGATTTGCCCACGGAAGGTTTTTGAAAAGGCAACGGCTTCTTCTGAGCACCTACAGAGAGAGAAGAGAGATAATTTTAGACCCTTGTGAGTGACTCATGGAATATCATACACAGAATAATACTCCCCAAACATGATCAATTAAATCTGTGATTGATACGCTCAGCTCAACAAATACATGAGCCGAGTTACACATTAATTGTATCACTAACACAGTCCATAACAAGGAATTAATCAAGCTACGATGATATTATGTACAAGTTTGACTAGCAGGCTAATAGTTTCACAATTCAAGATAAGATGAGAAGTGTGGTCATTTATCCTTACCTGTACGTGTCCTTGAAGAGTGCTGGTATGGTTCAAAGCGATGCTTTTTCAGACCTCCTACTTTGAGTTTTAATCCTTTGCTCTCCTGTTGTCTCCTGGTCATTAATGTAGTCATGGTGTGTTTGTTGAGTCCTCAATCTTTCTCCTGCTGCTTTCTGTAGATTCAGATGATCTGCTCTGAAGAAAACACTGACCCCACACTATAGCCTATATGCAGTCTAGTCAGGGTTCTTAGTGAAGATGCTGCTGCTTCCACCTCTAGATTCAGATGATCTGCTCTGGAGAAAACACTGACTATATATGCAGTCTAGTCAGGGTACTTAGGGCCCTCTCTGACCAATCAGGTAACCCCTTTACCAAGGTGTGAGTTGTTGATGGGGGGGGGGGGGATATAGAACCAGCTCTGGTGAAGAAACAACTGCTCATACTGTGATTTACATCCAGTGTCTTAATTTATCTTGGAACAATGTTAGGCCTACTTGATTTGATAATGCGTGTTACTGGCTGAAATGGTCACAAACACACACACACACACACACACAGAACTAAAAACAGTTAGGCCTATTTGTTTCCCAATACTCAAACTGCCACCCATCCCCATGATTGCACAGTCTTTATACATAGTACACAGGCCTTCAAATCTTGTCTTTTACAAGTATACTACTGCACACCCTGTACCTTTATATTTATATTTTATTAAGTTGCAATGTAAGTTCAATTAGTTTCAATTAGACTTTAGAAGACAGTGGCTCTATTGTTCTAATTTAATCGCTTATCTATATTTACAGTGAAATTCCATTGTGTAATGTGTAGGCCTGTGCGCAGAAACATGTGTCCATAGTGTAAGGCATTATTCAATCATGACCAGGATAAGTCAGGATAAATCAGGATAAGTCATTATCCTTATAGTAATCATATCGTATATCCATCATTACATTGTTATTAACAACAGAGACACAATAACAGCAACAACTGTATTTGTGGAAACCTGGGAAACCTGGACAACTTTAAGTCTTTGTTCAGGTAGTGTTGCTCTGAGGGAATGAGGAGCAGAGTCAGTTGTGTGGAATTAGTTTTTGTTTTTCAAATGCTAAATAATGAACAAACCCCACATTCTTTCCCTAGGTTAAAATGTAAACAGGCTAAATGATGATGGCTGATGCTTCATTCACTATAGACAATGCATTCAAATGCAGAGATTAAACGTGTTAATGGTCACTGGTTGTCTGTCATTGGACAGATCACCTGTTAATGATCACATTATGGATGACCTGAGACCATTTTACACCTCTTTGACTCTGAGTTTCAACAGAACTACAGAAATAGGTCTATCACACATAACTTGTTATTATTATCCTTTAAAGGTGTTGTAAGGCCTATGTTTTGTTAAAATAGCTCTAGTAATCATTGTTATATTGTTTGTTCAGTAACAGAGATCTTCCCACGTCTCCATACCCAACATAAGTATTACTCTTTCATAATGTGACATTTGTTCATAATATAATTGACCAGTAATATGAAGAGATTAAGGCCCATGGGCTCTACGGTATAAGAACTTATAACACAATATTTATTTCACTGTTTTTTTGTGAGATTGCTTTGTAAGCTTCATATTTAATATTTTAATATATCTATATCCAATATAGAATATCTGACTATCTGGATAATATATGTACAGTCTAAAAATATTGAATAAGTGGATATTAATCGAGTGCTACTGCAGCAGAGCCATTAAGAGGATTTCTTTACATTATTTCAGTAAGATAGATATATGTCTGGTGAAGAAACAACAAGAAAAACAAAAGTTTTTCAAAACTGTTGTTTTGCCACCCACCCCCTATTGTATTGCAGATAGTACACAGGCCTTCACATATTGTCTTTTACAAGTACTGCAAACCCTGTACCTTTATATTTTTATTTTATAAAGTTGCAATGTAATTCAATTAGTTCCAATTCGACTTTAGAAGACAGTGGTGGGGTTTCTGTACAGGACTGGTCAAGGCCTAACAGCAAATTAGTATATTGTCAAATCCTCAAAGTTTCATAGCAAATTGTGCTGTATTGTTCTCATTTAATCGCGTATCTATATTTACAGTGAAATTACATTGTGTAATGTGTCCATAGTGTAAGGCATTATTAATTCATAATCAGGATAAGTCATTATCCGTATAATAATTATATCCTATATCCATCATTACATTGTTTTTAACAACAGAGACACAATAACGGCAACAACTGAATTTGTGTAAACCTGGACAACTTTAAGTTTTTAAGTCATTGTTCAGGTTGTGTTGCTCTGAGGGAATGAGGGGCACTGAATTAGTTTCATAGGGTTGTGATGACTGCACTTTTATTCAATGTTTTTTCAAATGCTAAATAATGAACAAACCCCACATTTCTTCCCACCAGTTAAAATGTAAACAGGCTAAATGATGATGGCTGATGCTTCATTCACTATAGACAATGCATTAAAATGCAGAGATTAAACCTGCAAATTGGTCACTGGTTGTCTGTCATTGGACAGATCACCTGTTAATGATCACATTATGAATGACCTGAGACCATTTTACACCTCTTTGACTCTGAGTTTCAACAGAACTACAGAAATAGGTCGATCACACAGAACTTATTATTATTATCCTTTGTGAAATGTTAAAGGTGCGGTAACTTGTAACATGGGATATGTTTTGTTAAAATAGCTCTAGTAATCATTGTTATATTGTTTGTTCAATAGCAGAGATCTTCCCACTTCTCCATACCCATTTCAGTAACATAAGTATTATCCTTTCATAATGTGAAATGTGTCAATAATATAATTGACCAGTACTATGAAGAGAATAAGGACCATGGGCTCTACAATTTAATAATGTATGACACAATATTTCGTTCACAGGTTTTAATTTAAAAAAAATGCTCACATGTGCTTACCACATATATCACTATAAAATACATTAGGCCTATATACAAAAATGCTCTCTCTCAGTTGAAATGGTAACCAGAGAACTGGCCATTTGAGAACATGAGTAGGAAAGAGAGAGAATACATCTTGTGTCAAAGTGCAATGTCAAATATAAAATCAAATGAGGAAAAAATACAGAAATGCCTCAAGTAGAAAATCAAAAAATGAGTTAAAAGTAATACAAATCACTCACCCGCAAACATTATGACAATCAGTCACCAGAATATGGGTGTTTTCAATTAATCTGAAAGGAGATGTAGTTCGCACACCGGCCTTGAGCTAATTACTAAAAGCTTTTCCTCACATATCACAATTATTTGTGTTTCTCTACAGTATGAATTCTCTGGTGTCTTTTAAGACTTGCCATTTGAGAGAAGTGTTGTCCACACAGATCACAACCATATGGTTTCTCTCCAGTGTGAATTATCTGGTGTTTTTTAAGGTTGGACAACTGAGAGAAGTGTCACCGGTGAACGTGCTGATGGCTTTGGCCACCGTCCCAAAGCTTCCTTCCCCCATGAAGCTCTGGACCAGGTACTGGCCTCTGTCCAGCAGGTCCATCTCAGACACCATGTAACTCTCTGGACCGTCCGAGTGTTGGGAGGAGCTGGAGATCACCATGACCAGTGGTGTCGGGGACTGGACGTCAACGGAGTTGAACACGCCATCCAGCTCGACTCTGCCCGAGCTAAACGAGCAGGACATGATGCCAGGCCCGGTCTGGGGGAGGACTTCAACGTTTTTTAACAAGTTGTGACCAAATAGGCACCACTCTGTCACAGAGCGTTGGGGGGAGGGGGTGGTCAGGACATCGATAAGGACGTCCTCAGAGTTTGTTGTGTCCTGCTCAAATCTGTCCCAGTCTGGATCAGAGCTAGTGGGGAAGGACATGATGGTAGTCAGGACGATCGTAGTCAGGACGTCGGCCATTGGGGTGGATTTGCCCACGGAAGGTTTTTGAAAAGGCAACGGCTTCTTCTGAGCACCTACAGAGAGAGAAGAGAGATAATTTTAGACCCTTGTGAGTGACTCATGGAATATCATACACAGAATAATACTCCCCAAACATGATCAATTAAATCTGTGATTGATACGCTCAGCTCAACAAATACATGAGCCGAGTTACACATTAATTGTATCACTAACACAGTCCATAACAAGGAATTAATCAAGCTACGATGATATTATGTACAAGTTTGACTAGCAGGCTAATAGTTTCACAATTCAAGATAAGATGAGAAGTGTGGTCATTTATCCTTACCTGTACGTGTCCTTGAAGAGTGCTGGTATGGTTCAAAGCGATGCTTTTTCAGACCTCCTACTTTGAGTTTTAATCCTTTGCTCTCCTGTTGTCTCCTGGTCATTAATGTAGTCATGGTGTGTTTGTTGAGTCCTCAATCTTTCTCCTGCTGCTTTCTGTAGATTCAGATGATCTGCTCTGAAGAAAACACTGACCCCACACTATAGCCTATATGCAGTCTAGTCAGGGTTCTTAGTGAAGATGCTGCTGCTTCCACCTCTAGATTCAGATGATCTGCTCTGGAGAAAACACTGACTATATATGCAGTCTAGTCAGGGTACTTAGGGCCCTCTCTGACCAATCAGGTAACCCCTTTACCAAGGTGTGAGTTGTTGATGGGGGGGGGGGGGATATAGAACCAGCTCTGGTGAAGAAACAACTGCTCATACTGTGATTTACATCCAGTGTCTTAATTTATCTTGGAACAATGTTAGGCCTACTTGATTTGATAATGCGTGTTACTGGCTGAAATGGTCACAAACACACACACACACACACACAGAACTAAAAACAGTTAGGCCTATTTGTTTCCCAATACTCAAACTGCCACCCATCCCCATGATTGCACAGTCTTTATACATAGTACACAGGCCTTCAAATCTTGTCTTTTACAAGTATACTACTGCACACCCTGTACCTTTATATTTATATTTTATTAAGTTGCAATGTAAGTTCAATTAGTTTCAATTAGACTTTAGAAGACAGTGGCTCTATTGTTCTAATTTAATCGCTTATCTATATTTACAGTGAAATTCCATTGTGTAATGTGTAGGCCTGTGCGCAGAAACATGTGTCCATAGTGTAAGGCATTATTCAATCATGACCAGGATAAGTCAGGATAAATCAGGATAAGTCATTATCCTTATAGTAATCATATCGTATATCCATCATTACATTGTTATTAACAACAGAGACACAATAACAGCAACAACTGTATTTGTGGAAACCTGGGAAACCTGGACAACTTTAAGTCTTTGTTCAGGTAGTGTTGCTCTGAGGGAATGAGGAGCAGAGTCAGTTGTGTGGAATTAGTTTTTGTTTTTCAAATGCTAAATAATGAACAAACCCCACATTCTTTCCCTAGGTTAAAATGTAAACAGGCTAAATGATGATGGCTGATGCTTCATTCACTATAGACAATGCATTCAAATGCAGAGATTAAACGTGTTAATGGTCACTGGTTGTCTGTCATTGGACAGATCACCTGTTAATGATCACATTATGGATGACCTGAGACCATTTTACACCTCTTTGACTCTGAGTTTCAACAGAACTACAGAAATAGGTCTATCACACATAACTTGTTATTATTATCCTTTAAAGGTGTTGTAAGGCCTATGTTTTGTTAAAATAGCTCTAGTAATCATTGTTATATTGTTTGTTCAGTAACAGAGATCTTCCCACGTCTCCATACCCAACATAAGTATTACTCTTTCATAATGTGACATTTGTTCATAATATAATTGACCAGTAATATGAAGAGATTAAGGCCCATGGGCTCTACGGTATAAGAACTTATAACACAATATTTATTTCACTGTTTTTTTGTGAGATTGCTTTGTAAGCTTCATATTTAATATTTTAATATATCTATATCCAATATAGAATATCTGACTATCTGGATAATATATGTACAGTCTAAAAATATTGAATAAGTGGATATTAATCGAGTGCTACTGCAGCAGAGCCATTAAGAGGATTTCTTTACATTATTTCAGTAAGATAGATATATGTCTGGTGAAGAAACAACAAGAAAAACAAAAGTTTTTCAAAACTGTTGTTTTGCCACCCACCCCCTATTGTATTGCAGATAGTACACAGGCCTTCACATATTGTCTTTTACAAGTACTGCAAACCCTGTACCTTTATATTTTTATTTTATAAAGTTGCAATGTAATTCAATTAGTTCCAATTCGACTTTAGAAGACAGTGGTGGGGTTTCTGTACAGGACTGGTCAAGGCCTAACAGCAAATTAGTATATTGTCAAATCCTCAAAGTTTCATAGCAAATTGTGCTGTATTGTTCTCATTTAATCGCGTATCTATATTTACAGTGAAATTACATTGTGTAATGTGTCCATAGTGTAAGGCATTATTAATTCATAATCAGGATAAGTCATTATCCGTATAATAATTATATCCTATATCCATCATTACATTGTTTTTAACAACAGAGACACAATAACGGCAACAACTGAATTTGTGTAAACCTGGACAACTTTAAGTTTTTAAGTCATTGTTCAGGTTGTGTTGCTCTGAGGGAATGAGGGGCACTGAATTAGTTTCATAGGGTTGTGATGACTGCACTTTTATTCAATGTTTTTTCAAATGCTAAATAATGAACAAACCCCACATTTCTTCCCACCAGTTAAAATGTAAACAGGCTAAATGATGATGGCTGATGCTTCATTCACTATAGACAATGCATTAAAATGCAGAGATTAAACCTGCAAATTGGTCACTGGTTGTCTGTCATTGGACAGATCACCTGTTAATGATCACATTATGAATGACCTGAGACCATTTTACACCTCTTTGACTCTGAGTTTCAACAGAACTACAGAAATAGGTCGATCACACAGAACTTATTATTATTATCCTTTGTGAAATGTTAAAGGTGCGGTAACTTGTAACATGGGATATGTTTTGTTAAAATAGCTCTAGTAATCATTGTTATATTGTTTGTTCAATAGCAGAGATCTTCCCACTTCTCCATACCCATTTCAGTAACATAAGTATTATCCTTTCATAATGTGAAATGTGTCAATAATATAATTGACCAGTACTATGAAGAGAATAAGGACCATGGGCTCTACAATTTAATAATGTATGACACAATATTTCGTTCACAGGTTTTAATTTAAAAAAAATGCTCACATGTGCTTACCACATATATCACTATAAAATACATTAGGCCTATATACAAAAATGCTCTCTCTCAGTTGAAATGGTAACCAGAGAACTGGCCATTTGAGAACATGAGTAGGAAAGAGAGAGAATACATCTTGTGTCAAAGTGCAATGTCAAATATAAAATCAAATGAGGAAAAAATACAGAAATGCCTCAAGTAGAAAATCAAAAAATGAGTTAAAAGTAATACAAATCACTCACCCGCAAACATTATGACAATCAGTCACCAGAATATGGGTGTTTTCAATTAATCTGAAAGGAGATGTAGTTCGCACACCGGCCTTGAGCTAATTACTAAAAGCTTTTCCTCACATATCACAATTATTTGTGTTTCTCTACAGTATGAATTCTCTGGTGTCTTTTAAGACTTGCCATTTGAGAGAAGTGTTGTCCACACAGATCACAACCATATGGTTTCTCTCCAGTGTGAATTATCTGGTGTTTTTTAAGGTTGGACAACTGAGAGAAGTTTTTCCCACAATGATCACATCCATAGGGTGTATCTCCAGTATGAATTCTCTGGTGGCTTTTAAGGTTTCCCATTGTAGAGAAGTGTTGTCCACACTGATCACATCCATAGGGTTTCTCTCCATTGTGAATTCTCTGGTGTTTTTTCATGTCGGACAACTGAGAGAAGTGTTGTCCACACTGATCACATCCATATGGTTTCTCTCCAGTATGAATTATCTGGTGATTCTTCAGGTTGGACTTGTCAGAGAAGCGCTGCCCACACTGATCACATCCATAGGGTTTATCTCCAGTGTGAATTCTCTGGTGTTTTTTAAGGTTGGACAACTGAGAGAAGTGTTGTCCACAATCATCACATCCATAGGGTTTCTCTCCAGTGTGAATTTTCTGGTGGCTTTTAAGGTTTGCCATTTTAGAGAAGTGGTGACCACACTGTTCACATCCATAGGGTTTCTCTCCAGTATGAATTATCTGGTGGCTTTTAAGGTTTCCCATTGTAGAGAAGTGTTGTCCACACTGATCACATCCATAGGGTTTCTCTCCAGTATGAATTATCTGGTGTGTTGTAAGGTTTCCCATTGTAGAGAAGTGTTGTCCACACTGATCACACCCATAGGGTTTCTCTCCAGTGTGAATTCTCTGGTGTATTTTAAGTCTAGACATTGTAGGGAAGCGTTTACCACACTGATCACAGCAGTGGTATTTTTCCTTAGCCAAGCTACTTTGATCATTCACCTCTGGTAGAACAGGGAAGCCAGACTGATGATGCAACACTGAATTGGAAATAAAGAAAAAGGAAAATGTTGTTTAGAGGCATCCCTGGACTTAAAATAGCAAAAACGAGTTAATGTACCCAATTATCAATTTAGCATCCATTTATATTTTGATTTCACAATCGTTTTATATTCTAGAAAGGGCACAAAACAGGTACTCAATTCTAAAATAAATTCTAAAACAAAACCAACACATGACTAGATAATAAACATCCTTATGCCATGCTGTAAATCCATATAGACACAGTAAGTAACTTACAGAGGTCTTGGTGATCATTGGGTCCTCCCTGTTGAGTAGAATCGTTTGATGTGGTGTTGAGAGAGTCCATATTCGCTTCAAGCCTGGAGTCCAGAGTCAGATGTGATCAGAAAGTAGGCCTATTGATATCCTGGAGGAGTTGTGGAGAACTGACAACTACAAACTCTTCTTATACTAGAGAGTCTGAGGTGGAACCACTAACTGCTTGGTGTTGATTGGCCAAAGAGTGGAACAATAGAATCATCAGCCACCAATCACAACCTAAGAAACTGCTGCATGTCCTCCACCCCTATCTGACTCCTCCCCCCATGCTCTATGCAACAATCTAGAAATATACTGCTAACTGTGAGATTAGAGTATCTAACTAGAGTATCTGACTATCTGGATAATATATGTAAAGTCTAATTGAATAAGTGGATATTAATTACTTGTTACTGCAGCAGAGCAATTAAGAGGATTTCTTTACATTATTTAATTAACATAGAAACAACAAGAAAAACAGTTTTCCAAAACTATTTTTTTCAAAACACCCACCCCCTATAGTATTGCAAACAGTCTTCATGAATAGTACACATGTAAGCCTTCACGTCTTGTCTTTTACAAGTATACTACTGCACACCCTGTACCTTATATTTATATTTTATTAAGTTGCAATGTAATTCAATTAGTTTCAATTAGACTTTAGAAGACAGTGGTTTCTGTACATGACTGGTCAAGGCCTACAGCAGATTAGTATATCGTCAAATCCTCAAAGTTTCATAGCAAATTGCGCTCTATTGTTCTCATTTAATCGCTTATCTATATTTACAGTCCCATTGTGTGATTTGTACGCCATGGGTCCATAGTGTAAGGCATTATTAATTCATGATCAGGATAAGTCATTATCCGTATAATAATTATATCCTATATCCATCATTACATTGTTTTTAACAACAGAGACACAATAACGGCAACAACTGAATTTGTGTAAACCTGGACAACTTTAAGTTTTTAAGTCATTGTTCAGGTTGTGTTGCTCTGAGGGAATGAGGGGCACTGAATTAGTTTCATAGGGTTGTGATGACTGCACTTTTATTCAATGTTTTTTCAAATGCTAAATAATGAACAAACCCCACATTTCTTCCCACCAGTTAAAATGTAAACAGGCTAAATGATGATGGCTGATGCTTCATTCACTATAGACAATGCATTAAAATGCAGAGATTAAACCTGCAAATTGGTCACTGGTTGTCTGTCATTGGACAGATCACCTGTTAATGATCACATTATGAATGACCTGAGACCATTTTACACCTCTTTGACTCTGAGTTTCAACAGAACTACAGAAATAGGTCGATCACACAGAACTTATTATTATTATCCTTTGTGAAATGTTAAAGGTGCGGTAACTTGTAACATGGGATATGTTTTGTTAAAATAGCTCTAGTAATCATTGTTATATTGTTTGTTCAATAGCAGAGATCTTCCCACTTCTCCATACCCATTTCAGTAACATAAGTATTATCCTTTCATAATGTGAAATGTGTCAATAATATAATTGACCAGTACTATGAAGAGAATAAGGACCATGGGCTCTACAATTTAATAATGTATGACACAATATTTCGTTCACAGGTTTTAATTTAAAAAAAATGCTCACATGTGCTTACCACATATATCACTATAAAATACATTAGGCCTATATACAAAAATGCTCTCTCTCAGTTGAAATGGTAACCAGAGAACTGGCCATTTGAGAACATGAGTAGGAAAGAGAGAGAATACATCTTGTGTCAAAGTGCAATGTCAAATATAAAATCAAATGAGGAAAAAATACAGAAATGCCTCAAGTAGAAAATCAAAAAATGAGTTAAAAGTAATACAAATCACTCACCCGCAAACATTATGACAATCAGTCACCAGAATATGGGTGTTTTCAATTAATCTGAAAGGAGATTGTTACCAAGTGGGATTGTGGATCGGCTGTTTGTCAGTAATAAAACCTTTAAAATGACATATTGGACAGGAGGCAGACTTGCAGGTGAAGATAAGTTTTAATTAAGTTCCAGGCCTGGACAACATAGTGAATAATAAAGAAAAGAAATAACTCAAAACAACTCAAACAACATAACACAACTTAACTGTGAACAGAGAGGTACTGGTGTCAACCTCTCCCCATGGCAGCACCAACACTACTGAGCCATTTCCCCTCTATATAGACTCCTGACTCCACCCCTGGCTAAGCAGTCAGCGAATCACATGGCATTTAACAACACAAGCAATCAGAGCTCTCTTCAGGCCATCAAGGCAGCTTCCCAACTACAGCATCTGCATAGATAAACACAAGTATTAATTCACATGTCACAGCAGAATGTGCACCTTCTGTGGGACTGAGAATCAACCCGTTATATATATATATACACAGCAACAATACAATGAATGTATATTGTACATTACATTACTCTGACAGAGGCTGCTCTGTCACATTTCTTACCCCCTCTCCTTCTGGGTTGTGCATACCTGGTAAACGTGACAGATAGTCAGCTATGATGTTTCGACCCCCTGGACAGTACTCAATTGTAAAGCGGTATGGCTGAAGAGCCAGACACCAGCGCAATATTCTTGAGTTTTGACTCTGCATTGAGTGCATCCACTTCAGGGCTCGATGGTCGGTTTGAAGAGTGAACTCCCGTCCGAGCAGATAATACCTAAGAGAATCCACTGCCCACTTTATGGCGAGTCCCTCCTTCTCAATAGTAGAGTACTTCCTTTCTCTGTCAAACAGCTTTCTGCTCAGGAACAGAATGGGCCTCTCTTCTCCAGGCTCTCCTTGGGCTAGAACAGCACCTAAGCCAACATCAGAGGCATCCACTTGTACAAGAAAATTGTCATTGAAATCAGGACTCTTCAGAACAGGATCTTGACATAATAGCTCCTTTAACTTTTTAAAGGCCTCTTCACATTCGTCAGTCCACGGAAGGTGGGACGAAGCAGTCTTCTTAGTGAGATTAGTTATTGGCGTAGCGATTGTGGCAAAATGAGGCACAAATCTTCTGTACCAGCCAATCAGACCAAGGAATGACCGTACTTGCCTCTTGGTTTGCGGTCTGGGTATCCCTCTAATGGTCTCCAACTTCTCCACCAGCGGTTTAATCTGGCCATGCCCGATGCGGTACCCGAGGTATGTTACCTCCTCCTGTGCCCATGAGCATTTATTTTGGTTGAGGGTTAACCCCGCCTTCTGAAGTCTCTGGAGGACCTGCTCAAGGTGCTGGAGATGCTCCTGCCATGACTCACTGAAAATGACACAATCGTCAAGATATGATGCTGAATATTGGCCACAATCAGCTAGAACATTGTCCATGAGTCTCTGAAATGTAGCAGGTGCCCCATGAAGACCAAACGGCATCACTGTGTACTGATACAAACCAGTAGGTGCCCGAAAGGCGGTATAAGGTCTACAAGCAGTAGTGAGTGGGATTTGCCAGTAACCCTTACAAAGGTCTAATGTGGTCATGTACTTGGCTTTGCCTAATCGTTCGAGCAGTTCATCGATTCTAGGCATTGGATAAGAATCAAAACAGCTAACACTGTTCAACTTACGAAAATCTGTGCAGAATCGAACACTTCCATCTTTCTTAGGCACCAAAAGAACAGGACTTGACCACTCGCTTTTTGAAGGCTCTATGACACCCATCTCCAACATGGTTGCTATTTCATTTCTCAATGACTCCACCATTCTCTCAGGAACACGGTAGGGCCTCTGCCGGATTGGTGTAGGGACCTTCAGAATTATGTCATGGCTGATAGCCTCTGTGAGACCTGGTGTCTCCTGGAAGAGGGGAATGAATGACTTCTGTACCTGGGCCAGTTGTTGTTTTTGCTCCCCACTCAGATGTTCAGGAGGTTCGATGGCACCCCCTTGTGGTCGAACTGGTTCCATGTCACTCTCATCATCTCCATCCTCTGCTACCTGCACCATCATCACTGGTTTGGCAGCTGGGGCCACAGCCCTCTCCTTGAATTCTCTCAGCAGGTTGACATGCAGAATCTGCTTTTGGCGTTTCCTTTCAGGGCACAGGATTTCATAAGTTACTGGTCCAACTTTTCTAGACACAACATAAGGGCCCTGCCATTTAGCAAGTAACTTAGATGTACCGAATGGGAGCAGTAACAGTACCTTCTGCCCAGGTTTCAGTTCTCTCTCTCTGGCATGTTTGTCATACCACACCTTTTGCTTGGTTTGGGCCTCTCTCAGGTGTTCTTGGGCCATCTCTCTCATCTGGTCCAGCTTGTCTCGCATCTGGAGGATGTATGAGGCAACGCTGCACTGGGCTGGCTCTCCAGCCACCCAACCCTCCTTGAGTACGTCCAGGGGCCCCCTAACCTGCCTGCCATAAACCAACTCAAAAGGTGAAAAACCAGTTGAGGCTTGTGGAACCTCTCTGTATGCAAAAAGCAGGAATGGAATCCATTTATCCCAATCCCTACCCGTCTCATCCACAAACTTTTTCAGCATGCTTTTGAGTGTACCATTAAAGCGTTCAACCAACCCATCAGTTTCCGGATGATACGGTGTAGTTCTAATGCGCGTGATACCAAGCTGCTTGTACAAAGTTTTCATCAGCTTTGACATGAAATTGGCACCCTGATCACTTAAAATTTCCACTGGCACACCCACTCTGGAAATCAGATCAATTAGACACCGGACTACATGTTTGACTTGGATAGAGCGTAATGGATAAACTTCTGGGTATCTTGTTGCATAATCACAGATTACAAGAGCGAATCGATGCCCAGAACTGCTTTTTACCAGTGGACCAATTATGTCCATACCAATACGCTCAAATGGTGTGCCAATTATTGGTAAAGGCTGCAACGGTCCTCGATCTGATTTCCGGATTGGAGCTACTTTTTGACACTCTGCACATGTCCTACAGTAGTCCTGAACATCCTGGTAAAGTCTAGGCCAATAGAACCTGCGACTGATTCTGTCATAGCTTTTCTGTTGGCCTAGATGTCCCGCCCATGGAACGTGGTGTCCCAAATTTAGAATTAACTGATGGAACAATTTAGGGACAACCAACCTAGGTACCTCACTGTTTGCATTGTACAAAAGCTCATTTTTGAGAATGTATTTATCACCAATGAAATTAGCTGCTTTAACAGGTTCACCATCTACTTCACATACCTTATCAAACAAAGGTTGAAGCAAAGGATCTGCTCTCTGTAGCTCCTTAAAGTTGTCAGGGACTTGCCACTGTGGGTCCAGCAGAGTGGTGTCAGGATCTGGAGCAACCGGGACTGGATCCTGCACCCTGGCCTTCCCCACATGCTTGGCTTGGCGACGCTGCTTTTTATCATTCCTAACCTTTGTACCACCTTCAAACATACTTTGATGTATATCAGGAAGGGGTTGCAAACCCTTGGCCTGAGACCTAGTAACCACAGCACATGACTTTGACACAGCCTGAACAAGGTTACTTAGAATTGGTAGATCCTCCCCCAAAATTACATCATAAGCCAGTTGATCAACCACCCCCACCATCATCATGTATGTTTGGCCCTCCACCCCAATATTCACAACAGCAGTAGGATACATTTGTTCTTTCCCATGAACACACCCCAAACCTACTAGGTTCTCAAAGTTTAAAGACTCATTATCTACAAACTTTGCCTTCACCAGTGTCTGGGAGCTACCGGTATCCAACAGTGCATTAGCAACCTGCCCATTAACAAGAACTGAGGTTGCATATGGAGATTTTGAACTAGCAATTTGCATAGTGGGTTGAATTTCTGGTCTAGGAACATAACACATATTAACCTCTTTAGGTTTCTTAAGCGGACACAAAGCCGCTTTGTGCCCTGGTTGATGACAATAGAAACAGATAAATGTCCCATTTTTAGACCTTGCCCCGCCCCCTGTATCGTACTTGGGTAGAACCGCATCACCTTTAACACCCTCTGATTTAACTTGACCCACAGTCACCTTGTTGTGCCGAGAAGGCTCACGATGTGGCTCACGAGGTGGCTCCGGATGTACCGCCAGATACCGCTCGGCCAGCTTTGCCGCCTCCTCTCCCGTCTGTGGTTGATGCTCTTTTACCCATGTTCGGACATCTTGGCGGATAACACGCAGGTACTGTTCTAGGATCAATGTCTCGGCCATCTGCTCCTTCGTCTTGGTCTCTGGTCGCATCCACCTCCTGTAGAGTCCCTTCAACCTATTGTAGGTCTCCCTGGTCGACTCTCCTGCTGGGGTACTAGTAGATCTGAAACGTTGGCGGTAGGTCTCTTCGGTCACGTTGTATTTGGCAAGGACAGCAGCTTTGATGTCTGAATAGAGGTGAGAACGCTGCTCGTCCATGCTGGTATAGGCCTCCAATGCTTTACCGGTGAGAAGGGTGACCACACGAGGAGCCCACTCGTCATGGTTCCACCCCCATGTCCTGGCGATGCGCTCAAAGCGGATGAAGAAGCTTTCCACGTCTTCACCGTCACTGAATTCTGGAATCCGGGCCCCGTCGTACCGGCGGATGGGCTGCTGCTCCGGCTGAGCATGTGTCGGCGTTGTCCATCGGCTGGGCTGCTGGTGTTGTTGAGCTGGAGTGGGCAGATCATAGGGACTCTGGTGACCAGCTGGGTCATCAGTCCCCCTATCCTGTTTGGGTTTGTGATATACAACAAATTTCAGATCTTCAAGCCCATCAAACAACATTTTCTCATTTCTTTGTTGCCTATACATGAATTGTCTCATTTCATTCATAAATTGTTGCCCAAAAGGAAGGTCCCCTTGTGAAGGAGTAGTACTTAACTTAGTTGGAAGGATTTTCTCAGGTGGCCCCTTTGGCTTTACTGAAGGATCTGGGTATAGCACCAGGTGCTGGTCCGCCGCTAATTGGGATCCATCTGATGCTGTGGCCCCTCCCCCACTCGCCCCAGCCACCAGCTCCTCCTCTGGCTCCTCCTCAGGCTCCTCCTCAGACTCCTCACCCTCTTCTGTCATCTGCACAGCGTTTTTCCGGGTAGGTCGTAATGGTTTGCTACCGCGCCCTCGTCCAGCCATTTTAGGTTTTCTACTGACAATTCCTCCTGGGAGGCTTTACAATCCCACCACTGCCACCAATTGTTACCAAGTGGGATTGTGGATCGGCTGTTTGTCAGTAATAAAACCTTTAAAATGACATATTGGACAGGAGGCAGACTTGCAGGTGAAGATAAGTTTTAATTAAGTTCCAGGCCTGGACAACATAGTGAATAATAAAGAAAAGAAATAACTCAAAACAACTCAAACAACATAACACAACTTAACTGTGAACAGAGAGGTACTGGTGTCAACCTCTCCCCATGGCAGCACCAACACTACTGAGCCATTTCCCCTCTATATAGACTCCTGACTCCACCCCTGGCTAAGCAGTCAGCGAATCACATGGCATTTAACAACACAAGCAATCAGAGCTCTCTTCAGGCCATCAAGGCAGCTTCCCAACTACAGCATCTGCATAGATAAACACAAGTATTAATTCACATGTCACAGCAGAATGTGCACCTTCTGTGGGACTGAGAATCAACCCGTTATATATATATATACACAGCAACAATACAATGAATGTATATTGTACATTACATTACTCTGACAGAGGCTGCTCTGTCACAGAGATGTAGTTCGCACACCGGCCTTGAGCTAATTACTAAAAGCTTTTCCTCACATATCACAATTATTTGTGTTTCTCTACAGTATGAATTCTCTGGTGTCTTTTAAGACTTGCCATTTGAGAGAAGTGTTGTCCACACAGATCACAACCATATGGTTTCTCTCCAGTGTGAATTATCTGGTGTTTTTTAAGGTTGGACAACTGAGAGAAGTTTTTCCCACAATGATCACATCCATAGGGTGTATCTCCAGTATGAATTCTCTGGTGGCTTTTAAGGTTTCCCATTGTAGAGAAGTGTTGTCCACACTGATCACATCCATAGGGTTTCTCTCCATTGTGAATTCTCTGGTGTTTTTTCATGTCGGACAACTGAGAGAAGTGTTGTCCACACTGATCACATCCATATGGTTTCTCTCCAGTATGAATTATCTGGTGATTCTTCAGGTTGGACTTGTCAGAGAAGCGCTGCCCACACTGATCACATCCATAGGGTTTATCTCCAGTGTGAATTCTCTGGTGTTTTTTAAGGTTGGACAACTGAGAGAAGTGTTGTCCACAATCATCACATCCATAGGGTTTCTCTCCAGTGTGAATTTTCTGGTGGCTTTTAAGGTTTGCCATTTTAGAGAAGTGGTGACCACACTGTTCACATCCATAGGGTTTCTCTCCAGTATGAATTATCTGGTGGCTTTTAAGGTTTCCCATTGTAGAGAAGTGTTGTCCACACTGATCACATCCATAGGGTTTCTCTCCAGTATGAATTATCTGGTGTGTTGTAAGGTTTCCCATTGAGAGAAGTTTTGTCCACACTGATCACATCCATAGGGTTTCTCTCCAGTGTGAATTCTCTGGTGTGTTTTAAGTGTAATGTAAATAAAAGGAGACAGAAATGCCTCATCTCCAAGTAGAGAAACATTTGCAGCAGAAATTAATAGCAGCATAATATAGAATCACAGTCTGTTGTGCAGGTGAGAGACAACACTTAGCAGCAGATAATATCACACATGTAAGTGTATACATAACGGATAGCATCTATTAGCAGCACTGCAGCAGCAGTGTGTTTAGTATATAGTCATATAGTAACAGTCAGTTATATTGCATGTGTTCTTAAAGAATATACAGTGTAACTACTAAGAGTACAGTGATCACAAATGGTACACACCATGGGTCACACATGATCTCAGTTTCTGTTGAAGTGTTTTAGGTAGCATAGTGTCCTGTCTGGATCAGTGTTGGCCTCGTCAAACATGTACTGTACACCAAATCCAATACTAATAACTGGGAGTGCATTACATTTGTAATTGTTGACCCCACAAACACCTTGAGACGGTCATAGGTCAGACATGGTGATGAAGGGATGGTCCAACACCTGGTCAGGTGTTATCCTCTCCTCTGGATCCAGATGAAGCATTCGTTTCAACAGGTCCATGAAGACGTCACAAGATGTTTCATCGGCATCGTAACGTAGGGAGGAGAGCGCTTCTTCCAGTGAGCAGGTCTCATCCAAGAAGAGGTTTTCATCTTCTGCCTTGAACTCCTGCACTGTGTAATACTCCACTGGTTCCTAGAAAACACACACAAAAAAATCTGATTGAATGACGTGCAAAGATAGCCTATACTTTAACATTTCAGATAAGGCGTTATTACTCCAGTATTAGTTGCAGTCATACCTTAAATCTCCATGTATCGTCGTCCTGAATGAAAAATCTGCTGGTTGTTTGTCCAGCATCCAATAGTGATTGCTCTGGCATACCAAGCGTCAAGAGGATGGATTGAACCTGTAGAAAAAACACAGGATATTTCACATATTGAGAATATTTCATTAACAGTGTTAGGCTATAACTATGGAGTACAGAGAGTACAGTCATAATGCATGTAGCAATGTGCAGTGCATCAGCACAGTACTCACCAAATCATATTCAGTCTTCCCGCCGAAGAGATCACAGAACATCATCCCATTAACCACCATACAGCCCAGTGACCACATGTCAAGTGCCTCTGTGATCGGGAGGCCCAGGAAGAGTTCTGGTGATCTGTGGGTTGTAAAAGAAAAGGATAACGTTAGAAACTTTCAAGTTTTTCTCATGTTCTCAATTGCACCTTTTTAATATTTGCTTGCATTGAGCTTTCAGTGAAGCAGATAATAAGGCAATGATGAATAAAATAAAAGCTCAATAGAACTCACCTATACTCAAGAGGCGGTCTGATGCTCCGTTGCTTGGTCTCAGAGACAGGAACGGCCAGACCAAAGTCAATGACTTTGACTTTGAGGGGTTGTTCTCGTTGGTTCACCAGCATGATGTTGTTTAGTTTGATGTCTGTATGGATCAGGCCTATTCCCTTCAGGGCCTGGAGTGCAATGGCAAGCTGCAAGACAAGAATAAAGAGCATGACCAGACATTCAGAAATTTAACTCAGTATCTTTGTATCAAAAATGTTGCCATCACTTTAAAATGTAATTGTCAAAGCCATACCTGCTGTATGATGCATCTTGTCTCCATCATGGACATAGGGACATGTCTCTCGTTCAAGAATTCCAGGAGATTAACATCCAGAGACTCAAACACCATGCATCTCAATCCTTTATGCACAAAGCTGTCGTAGAATCTCACTGTTCCACACGTGTCAGGGTCCAGGACTTTCATCATTTGCAACACGGCCATCTAGGAACACAAGAAAGATTTAGATTAGATAACTGGTATGGTTCAAAGCGATGCTTTTTCAGACCTCCTACTTTGAGTTTTAATCCTTTGCTCTCCTGTTGTCTCCTGGTCATTAATGTAGTCATGGTGTGTTTGTTGAGTCCTCAATCTTTCTCCTGCTGCTTTCTGTAGATTCAGATGATCTGCTCTGAAGAAAACACTGACCCCACACTATAGCCTATATGCAGTCTAGGCAGGGTTCTTAGTGAAGATGCTGCTGCTTCCACCTCTAGATTCAGATGATCTGCTCTGGAGAAAACACTGACTATATATGCAGTCTAGTCAGGGTACTTAGGGCCCTCTCTGACCAATCAGGTAACCCCTTTACATATATATATAGAACCAGCTCTGGTGAAGAAACAACTGCTCATACTGTGATTTACATCCAGTGTCTTAATTTATCTTGGAACAATGTTAGGCCTACTTGATTTGATAATGCGTGTTACTGGCTGAAATGGTCACAAACACACACACACACACACAGAACAACTAAAAACAGTTAGGCCTATTTGTTTCCCAATACTCAAACTGCCACCCATCCCCATGATTGCACAGTCTTTATACATAGTACACAGGCCTTCAAATCTTGTCTTTTACAAGTATACTGCTGCACACCCTGTACCTTTTATATTTATATTTTATTAAGTTGCAATGTGAGTTCAATTAGTTTCAATTAGACTTTAGAAGACAGTGGCTCTATTGTTCTAATTTAATCGCTTATCTATATTTACAGTGAAATTCCATTGTGTAATGTGTAGGCCTGTGCGCAGAAACATGTGTCCATAGTGTAAGGCATTATTCAATCATGACCAGGATAAGTCAGGATAAATCAGGATAAGTCATTATCCTTATAATAATCATATCGTATATCCATCATTACATTGTTATTAACAACAGAGACACAATAACAGCAACAACTGTATTTGTGTAAACCTGGGAAACCTGGACAACGTTAAGTCTTTGTTCAGGTAGTGTTGCTCTGAGGGAATGAGGAGCAGTCAGTTGTGTGGAATTCGTTTTTGTTTTTCAAATGCTAAATAATGAACAAACCCCACATTCTTTCCCTAGGTTAAAATGTAAACAGGCTAAATGATGATGGCTGATGCTTCATTCACTATAGACAATGCATTCAAATGCAGAGATTAAACGTGTTAATGGTCACTGGTTGTCTGTCATTGGACAGATCACCTGTTAATGATCACATTATGGATGACCTGAGACCATTTTACACCTCTTTGACTCTGAGTTTCAACAGAACTACAGAAATAGGTCTATCACACATAACTTGTTATTATTATCCTTTAAAGGTGTTGTAAGGCCTATGTTTTGTTAAAATAGCTCTAGTAATCATTGCTATATTGTTTGTTCAGTAACAGAGATCTTCCCACGTCTCCATACCCAACATAATTATTACTCTTTCATAATGTGACATTTGTTCATAATATAATTGACCAGTAATATGAAGAGATTAAGGCCCATGGGCTCTACAGTATAAGAACTTATAACACAATATTTATTTCACTGTTTTTTTGTGAGATTGCTTTGTAAGCTTCATATTTAATATTTTAATCTATCTATATCCAATATAGAATATCTGACTATCTGGATAATATATGTACAGTCTAAAAATATTGAATAAGTGGATATTAATCGAGTGCTACTGCAGCAGAGCCATTAAGAGGATTTCTTTACATTATTTCAGTAAGATAGATATATGTCTGGTGAAGAAACAACAAGAAAAACAAAAGTTTTTCAAAACTGTTGTTTTCAAAACACAAAGTGCCACCCACCCCCTATTGTATTGCAGATAGTACACAAGCCTTCACATATTGTCTTTTACAAGTACTGCAAACCCTGTACCTTTATATTTTTATTTTATAAAGTTGCAATGTAATTCAATTAGTTCCAATTCGACTTTAGAAGACAGTGGTGGGGTTTCTGTACAGGACTGGTCAAGGCCTAACAGCAAATTAGTATATTGTCAAATCCTCAAAGTTTCATAGCAAATTGTGCTGTATTGTTCTCATTTAATAGCGTATCTATATTTACAGTGAAATTCCATTGTGTAATGTGTCCATAGTGTAAGGCATTATTAATTCATAATCAGGATAAGTCATTATCCGTATAATAATTATATCCTATATCCATCATTACATTGTTTTTAACAACAGAGACACAATAACGGCAACAACTGAATTTGTGTAAACCTGGACAACTTTAAGTTTTTAAGTCATTGTTCAGGTTGTGTTGCTCTGAGGGAATGAGGGGCACTGAATTAGTTTCATAGGGTTGTGATGACTGCACTTTTATTCAATGTTTTTTCAAATGCTAAATAATGAACAAACCCCACATTTCTTCCCACCAGTTAAAATGTAAACAGGCTAAATGATGATGGCTGATGCTTCATTCACTATAGACAATGCATTAAAATGCAGAGATTAAACCTGCAAATTGGTCACTGGTTGTCTGTCATTGGACAGATCACCTGTTAATGATCACATTATGAATGACCTGAGACCATTTTACACCTCTTTGACTCTGAGTTTCAACAGAACTACAGAAATAGGTCGATCACACAGAACTTATTATTATTATCCTTTGTGAAATGTTAAAGGTGCGGTAACTTGTAACATGGGATATGTTTTGTTAAAATAGCTCTAGTAATCATTGTTATATTGTTTGTTCAATAGCAGAGATCTTCCCACTTCTCCATACCCATTTCAGTAACATAAGTATTATCCTTTCATAATGTGAAATGTGTCAATAATATAATTGACCAGTACTATGAAGAGAAGAAGGCCCATGGGCTCTACAATTTAATAATTTATGACACAATATTTCGTTCACAGGTTTTAATTAAAAAAAATGCTCACATGTGCTTACCACATATATCACTATAAAATACATTAGGCCTATATACAAAAATGTGACCAGTGCCAACAAAACATGCCTCATGTCACCTTTTCCAGATTTTTACAGATTATTAAAGTACAGAATGTAAGCTTTCATATGATGTATCATTCAATGAAATTGGACAATAATTGAAGGAGATATAACCATTTTAAAATGACTGGGGCCTTTCACCCAAAGCTGAGAAAAGCCCTTTTCAATATTCACAACATTTTATCACCTTAGAGCTGGACAGAAGTGGGTGTGACAATGGGAGGGACAAGAGACAATAGGACGTTTTAGCTGTCAACAGTGCAACACTAGAAACACTGACATGTTTAAGCCAGTAGAACAAACAATGCAATTTGTAAGGTGCCCCAATAAACCCTTTTGAAAGTACTAAGTATTAAATACTAAGTATAAGTATTCAAGTATTAAATATTAAGTTAAGTGTTCAATTTAACTTATACACTACCTGGTTGTAAATAGCTGCAGTACACCATTTTATGCAGGTCTACTTTAAGCAATCAAAGTCAGACAATTGACCCAGTATTTTAAATAAATAAAATCGACGCATCAGGCTATGATGTTGTGCGCTTGTAGATTTGCTATTTTAATAAACAGATCTGTCCACATGCAGTCACAATGCCTGGTTTCATTCCACCTCTAGATTCAGATGATCTGCTCTGGAGAAAACACTGACTATATATGCAGTCTAGTCAGGGTACTTAGGGCCCTCTCTGACCAATCAGGTAACCCCTTTACATATATATATAGAACCAGCTCTGGTGAAGAAACAACTGCTCATACTGTGATTTACATCCAGTGTCTTAATTTATCTTGGAACAATGTTAGGCCTACTTGATTTGATAATGCGTGTTACTGGCTGAAATGGTCACAAACACACACACACACACACACACAGAACAACTAAAAACAGTTAGGCCTATTTGTTTCCCAATACTCAAACTGCCACCCATCCCCTGCATGATTGCACAGTCTTTATACATAGTACACAGGCCTTCAAATCTTGTCTTTTACAAGTATACTGCTGCACACCCTGTACCTTTTATATTTATATTTTATTAAGTTGCAATGTGAGTTCAATTAGTTTCAATTAGACTTTAGAAGACAGTGGCTCTATTGTTCTAATTTAATCGCTTATCTATATTTACAGTGAAATTCCATTGTGTAATGTGTAGGCCTGTGCGCAGAAACATGTGTCCATAGTGTAAGGCATTATTCAATCATGACCAGGATAAGTCAGGATAAATCAGGATAAGTCATTATCCTTATAATAATCATATCGTATATCCATCATTACATTGTTATTAACAACAGAGACACAATAACAGCAACAACTGTATTTGTGTAAACCTGGGAAACCTGGACAACGTTAAGTCTTTGTTCAGGTAGTGTTGCTCTGAGGGAATGAGGAGCAGTCAGTTGTGTGGAATTCGTTTTTGTTTTTCAAATGCTAAATAATGAACAAACCCCACATTCTTTCCCTAGGTTAAAATGTAAACAGGCTAAATGATGATGGCTGATGCTTCATTCACTATAGACAATGCATTCAAATGCAGAGATTAAACGTGTTAATGGTCACTGGTTGTCTGTCATTGGACAGATCACCTGTTAATGATCACATTATGGATGACCTGAGACCATTTTACACCTCTTTGACTCTGAGTTTCAACAGAACTACAGAAATAGGTCTATCACACATAACTTGTTATTATTATCCTTTAAAGGTGTTGTAAGGCCTATGTTTTGTTAAAATAGCTCTAGTAATCATTGCTATATTGTTTGTTCAGTAACAGAGATCTTCCCACGTCTCCATACCCAACATAATTATTACTCTTTCATAATGTGACATTTGTTCATAATATAATTGACCAGTAATATGAAGAGATTAAGGCCCATGGGCTCTACAGTATAAGAACTTATAACACAATATTTATTTCACTGTTTTTTTGTGAGATTGCTTTGTAAGCTTCATATTTAATATTTTAATCTATCTATATCCAATATAGAATATCTGACTATCTGGATAATATATGTACAGTCTAAAAATATTGAATAAGTGGATATTAATCGAGTGCTACTGCAGCAGAGCCATTAAGAGGATTTCTTTACATTATTTCAGTAAGATAGATATATGTCTGGTGAAGAAACAACAAGAAAAACAAAAGTTTTTCAAAACTGTTGTTTTCAAAACACAAAGTGCCACCCACCCCCTATTGTATTGCAGATAGTACACAAGCCTTCACATATTGTCTTTTACAAGTACTGCAAACCCTGTACCTTTATATTTTTATTTTATAAAGTTGCAATGTAATTCAATTAGTTCCAATTCGACTTTAGAAGACAGTGGTGGGGTTTCTGTACAGGACTGGTCAAGGCCTAACAGCAAATTAGTATATTGTCAAATCCTCAAAGTTTCATAGCAAATTGTGCTGTATTGTTCTCATTTAATAGCGTATCTATATTTACAGTGAAATTCCATTGTGTAATGTGTCCATAGTGTAAGGCATTATTAATTCATAATCAGGATAAGTCATTATCCGTATAATAATTATATCCTATATCCATCATTACATTGTTTTTAACAACAGAGACACAATAACGGCAACAACTGAATTTGTGTAAACCTGGACAACTTTAAGTTTTTAAGTCATTGTTCAGGTTGTGTTGCTCTGAGGGAATGAGGGGCACTGAATTAGTTTCATAGGGTTGTGATGACTGCACTTTTATTCAATGTTTTTTCAAATGCTAAATAATGAACAAACCCCACATTTCTTCCCACCAGTTAAAATGTAAACAGGCTAAATGATGATGGCTGATGCTTCATTCACTATAGACAATGCATTAAAATGCAGAGATTAAACCTGCAAATTGGTCACTGGTTGTCTGTCATTGGACAGATCACCTGTTAATGATCACATTATGAATGACCTGAGACCATTTTACACCTCTTTGACTCTGAGTTTCAACAGAACTACAGAAATAGGTCGATCACACAGAACTTATTATTATTATCCTTTGTGAAATGTTAAAGGTGCGGTAACTTGTAACATGGGATATGTTTTGTTAAAATAGCTCTAGTAATCATTGTTATATTGTTTGTTCAATAGCAGAGATCTTCCCACTTCTCCATACCCATTTCAGTAACATAAGTATTATCCTTTCATAATGTGAAATGTGTCAATAATATAATTGACCAGTACTATGAAGAGAAGAAGGCCCATGGGCTCTACAATTTAATAATTTATGACACAATATTTCGTTCACAGGTTTTAATTTAAAAAAAATGCTCACATGTGCTTACCACATATATCACTATAAAATACATTAGGCCTATATACAAAAATGTGACCAGTGCCAACAAAACATGCCTCATGTCGCCTTTTCCAGATTTTTACAGATTATTAAAGTACAGAATGTAAGCTTTCATATGATGTATCATTCAATGAAATTGGACAATAATTGAAGGAGATATAACCATTTTAAAATGACTGGGGCCTTTCACCCAAAGCTGAGAAAAGCCCTTTTCAATATTCACAACATTTTATCACCTTAGAGCTGGACAGAAGTGGGTGTGACAATGGGAGGGACAAGAGACAATAGGACGTTTTAGCTGTCAACAGTGCAACACTAGAAACACTGACATGTTTAAGCCAGTAGAACAAACAATGCAATTTGTAAGGTGCCCCAATAAACCCTTTTGAAAGTACTAAGTATTAAATACTAAGTATAAGTATTCAAGTATTAAATATTAAGTTAAGTGTTCATTTTAACTTATACACTACCTGGTTGTAAATAGCTGCAGTACACCATTTTATGCAGGTCTACTTTAAGCAATCAAAGTCAGACAATTGACCCAGTATTTTAAATAAATAAAATCGACGCATCAGGCTATGATGTTGTGCGCTTGTAGATTTGCTATTTTAATAAACAGATCTGTCCACATGCAGTCACAATGCCTGGTTTCATTTATAGTAATTCCTGTGCATTCGATGGGTGGATTCATACTACATCGGGTGTCTATTTAGTGTGCAAGGCTTACATCCGGTCTAAAGCCCACCCACTGTATGCCCTGATTTATATACACAATACATACACGATCCGTATCCTCCCCTCACCGGATGTTGAATTAACAGTACTAACGGCCGTATTTGAAAAGACGTAGCTCTTTGCTGGGTGCGCGAGGAAAAAAATTAAGCGATTTCCTTTTCAATTGATACCGTTTCTTAGAGACGGCCTACACAAACGTTCTATATACCAAATGAAAGCCTGCATTTCATAGTTTACATAGTATATAACCTTTTTTTAAATGAGCAAGAAATGAGCGAGTTGTGATTAAAAGAAAAGACGTGTGATCTCTTTGCTCTTTAACACACGACACAAACGGCTAACTAGGCTAGCTAGCTTCTAGCCTGTTGTTTGTTGGTGAAAGACTCCAAGCTGGGAAGTGTATTTCAGCGAGTAGCTATACGTGGTTTTGTTTATTTTCTGTAAAGTCTAACCCAAATGCCCAGAATACTTCTGTGTTTACAAACACAAGCACGCTAATGGGCGGTGATCAGAGCGTGAAACCTGAGGACAAAGAGATTACAGGACCAATCGTAACCAACATGCAAATCTCGGAACTGCGCTCTTCTGCCTCCAGAAACTTGTTAAAAAACAAGCCCACTTTGACGTATAAATGTATACATTTCATTTGCCCAAATGAACAATCTGTTTGAATGAAAACCTTCTTCAACATTCAAACTGTATTAATATGAAAAAAAAAGAAAATCACATAAAAACAAAAAACGAGTTTATTTATTGATTTAAGGCATGTTCATTCTGGCGACATGAGGCATATTCTGCTGGCACTGGTCACAAATGCTCTCTCTCAGTTGAAATGGTAACCAGAGAACTGGCCATTTGAGAACATGAGTAGGAAAGAGAGAGAATACATCTTGTGTCAAAGTACAATGTCAAATATAAAATCAAATAAGGAAAAAATACAGAAATGCCTCAAGTAGAAAATCAAAAAATGAGTTAAAAGTAATACAAATCACTCACCCGCAAACATTATGACAATCAGTCACCAGAATATGGGTGTTTTCAATTAATCTGAAAGGAGATGTAATTCGCACACCGGCCTTGAGCTAATTACTAAAAGCTTTTCCTCACATATCACAATTATTTGGGTTTCTCTACAGTATGAATTCTCTGGTGTCTTTTAAGACTTGCCATTTGAGAGAAGTGTTGTCCACACAGATCACAACCATATGGTTTCTCTCCAGTGTGAATTATCTGGTGTTTTTTAAGGTTGGACAACTGAGAGAAGTTTTTCCCACAATGATCACATCCATAGGGTTTATCTTTTATCTCCAGTATGAATTCTCTGGTGGCTTTTAAGGTTTCCCATTGTAGAGAAGTGTTGTCCACACTGATCACATCCATAGGGTTTCTCTCCATTGTGAATTCTCTGATGTTTTTTCATGTCGGACAACTGAGAGAAGTGTTGTCCACACTGATCACATCCATATGGTTTCTCTGCAGTATGAATTATCTGGTGATTCTTCAGGTTGGACTTGTCAGAGAAGCGCTGCCCACACTGATCACATCCATAGGGTTTATCTCCAGTGTGAATTCTCTGGTGTTTTTTAAGGTTGGACAACTGAGAGAAGTGTTGTCCACAATCATCACATCCATAGGGTTTCTCTCCAGTGTGAATTTTCTGGTGGCTTTTAAGGTTTGCCATTTTAGAGAAGTGGTGACCACACTGTTCACATCCATAGGGTTTCTCTCCAGTATGAATTCTCTGGTGGCTTTTAAGGTTTCCCATTGTAGAGAAGTGTTGTCCACACTGATCACATCCATAGGGTTTCTCTCCAGTATGAATTATCTGGTGTGTTGTAAGGTTTCCCATTGTAGAGAAGTGTTGTCCACACTGATCAGTGATCACACCCATAGGGTTTCTCTCCAGTGTGAATTCTCTGGTGTGTTTTAAGTTTAGACATTGTAGGGAAGCGTTTACCACACTGATCACAGCAGTGGCATTTTTGCTTATCCAAGCTTCTTTGTTCATTCACCTCTGGTAGAACATGGAAACCAGACTGATGATGCAACACTGAATTGGAAACAAAGACAAAGGAAATGTTGTTCAGAGGCATCCCTGGACTTAAAATAGTGTGAAGTTAATATACCCAATAAACAATTTAGCATCCATTCATAATTCGTTTGTACAATAGTTTTATATTTTATAAAATACATAAACAGGTACTCAATGCTAAAATAAATCAAAACAAACAAATGACTATATCAAAATACATCCTTATGGCATGCTGTATATCCATATAAACACATTAAGTAACTTACAGAGGTCTTGGTGATCATTGGGTCCTCCCTGTTGAGCAGAACTGTTCATGGTGGCATTGGTAGAGTTCATCTTCAGCTGAAGTCTGGAGTCCACAGTCAGATGTGATCAGAAATGATTGATATCCTGGAGGAGTTGTGGAGAACTGACAACTACAAACTCTTCTTATACTAGAGAGTCTGAGGTGGAACCACTAACTGCTTGGTGTTGATTGGCCAAAGAGTGGAACAATAGAATCATCAGCCACCAATCACAACCTAACAAACTGCTGCATGTCCTCCATTCCTCTCTGACTCCTCCCCCAGGTCATGCTCTATGCAACATTCTAGAAATAAACTGCGAGATTGCTTTGTAAGCTTCATATTTAAAATATGAATCTATCTATATCCAATATAGAGTATCTGACTATCTGGGTAATATATGTACAGTCTAAAAATATTGAAAAAGTGGATATTAATCGAGTGCTACTGCAGCAGAGCCATTAAGAGGATTTCTTTACATTATTTCAGTAACAGAGACTGTTGTTTTCAAAACACAAAGTGCCACCCACCCCCTATTGTATTGCAAATAGTACACAAGCCTTCACATAGTCTTTTACAAGTACTGCAAACCCTGTACCTTTATATATTTATTTTATAAAGTTGCAATGTGATTCAATTAGTTCCAATCGACTTTAGAAGACAGTGGTGGGGTTTCTGTACAGGACTGGTCAAGGCCTAACAGCAAATTAGTATATTGTCAAATCTCAATAGCAAATTGTGCTCTATTGTTCTCATTTAATCGCTTATCTATATTTACAGTGAAATTCCATTGTGTAATGTGTAGGCCATGTGTCCATAGTGTAAGGCATTATTAATTCATGATCAGGATAAGTCATTATCCGTATAATAATTATATCCTATATCCATCATTACATTGTTTTTAACAACAGAGACACAATAACAGCAACAACTGAATTTGTGTAAACCTGGACAACTTTAAGTTTTTAAGTCATTGTTCAGGTTGTGTTGCTCTGAGGGAATGAGGGGCAATGAATTAGTTTCAATAGGGTTGTGATGACTGCACTTTTATTCAATGTTTTTTCAAATGCTAAATAATGAAGAAAAACCCACATTTCTTCCCACCGGTTAAAATGTAAACAGGCTAAATGATGATGGCTGATGCTTCATTCACTATAGACAATGCATTCAAATGCAGAGATTAAACGTGTTAATGGTCACTGGTTGTCTGTCATTGGACAGATCACCTGTTAATGATCACATTATGGATGAACTGAGACCATTTACACCTCTTTGACTCTGAGTTTCAACAGAACTGCAGAAATAGGTCTATCACACAGAACCTATTATTATTATCCTTTGTGAAATGTAACTTGTAACATGGGACATGTTTTGTTAAAATAGCTCTAGTAATCATTGTTATATTGTTTGTTCAGTAACAGAGATCTTCCCACTTCTCCATACCCATTTCACCAACATAAGTATTACTCTTTCATAATGTGAAATTTGTTCATAATATAATTGACCAGTAATATGAAGAGAAGAAGGCCTATGGGCTCTACAATTTAAGAAATTATGACTCAATATTTCGTTCACAGGTTTTAATTTAAAAAAATGCTCACATGTGCTTACCACATATATCACTATAAAATACATTAGGCCTATATACAAAAACATATGATAATGTCTCTCTCTCAGTTGAAATGGTAACCAGAGAACTGGCCATTTGAGAACATGATGATGCAATGTCAAATATAAAATCAAATAAGGAAAAAAGACAGAAATGCCTCAAGTAGAAAATCAAAAAATGAATTAAAAGTAATACAAATCACTCACCAGCAAACATTATGACAATCAGTCACCAGAATACGGGTGTTTTCAATTAATCTGAAAGGAGATGTAGTTCGCACACTGGCCTTGAGCTAATTACTAAAAGCTTTTCCTTTATTTCCTTTATTTGGGTTTCTCTACAGTGTGAATTATCTGGTGTTTTTTAAGGTTGGACAACTGAGAGAAGTGTTTCCCACAATGATCACATCCATATGGTTTCTCTCCTGTGTGAATTCTCTGGTGGCTTTTAAGGCTGGACATTTTAGAGAAATGTTGTCCACACTGATCACATCCATAGGGTTTCTCTCCAGTGTGAATTCTCTGGTGGCTTTTAAGGTGTGCCATTTGAGAGAAATGTTGTCCACACTGATCACATCCATAGGGTTTCTCTCCAGTGTGAATTCTCTGGTGTTTTTTCATGTCGGACAACTGAGAGAAGTGTTGTCCACACTGATCACATCCATATGGTTTCTCTCCAGTATGAATTATCTGGTGTCTCTTCAGGTTTGACTTGTCAGAGAAGCGCTGCCCACACTGATCACATCCATAGGGTTTCTCTCCTGTATGAATTCTCTGGTGTCTTTTAAGGTGTGCCATTTGAGAGTAATGTTGTCCACACTGATCACATCCATAGGGTTTCTCTCCAGTGTGAATTATCTGGTGTATTTTAAGACTGTCCATTCGAGAGAACCGTTTATCACACTGGTCACATCCATAGGGTTTATCCCCAGTGTGAATTATCTGGTGTGTTTTAAGATTTCCCATTGTAGAGAAGTGTTGTCCACACTGATCACATCCACAGGGTTTCTCTCCGGTGTGAATCCTCTGGTGTGTTTTAAGGCTTGACATTTGAGAGAAGTGTTGTCCACATTGATCACATCCATAGGGTTTCTCTCCAGTGTGAATTCTCTGGTGTTTTTTAAGGTCGGACGACTGAGAGAAGTTTTGTCCACACTGATCACATCCATAGGGTTTCTCTCCAGTGTGAATTCTCTGGTGTGTTTTAAGGCTTACCATTTGGGAGAAGTGTTGTCCACACTGGTCACACCCATAGGGTTTCTCTCCAGTATGAATTCTCTGGTGTATTTTCAGGGTGGACTTGTCTGAGAAGTGTTGTCCACACTGATCACATCCATAGGGTTTCTCTCCAGTGTGAATTCTTTGGTGTTTTTTCAGGGTGGACTTGTCTGAGAAGTGTTGTCCACACTGATCACATCCATAGGGTTTCTCTCCAGTGTGAATTCTCTGGTGTATTTTAAGTCTAGACATTGTAGGGAAGCGTTTACCACACTGATCACAGCATTGGTATTTTTGCTTAGCCAAGCTACTTTGATCATTCACCTCTGGTAGAACAGGGAAGACAGACTGATGATGCAACACTGAATTGGAAATAAATAAAAAGGAAAATGTTGTTTAGAGGCATCCCTGGACTTAAAATAGCAAAAACGAGTTAATGTACCCAATTATCAATTTAGCATCCATTTATATTTTGATTTCACAATCGTTTTATATTCTAGAAAGGGCACAAAACAGGTACTCAATTCTAAAATAAATTCTAAAACAAAACCAACACATGACTAGATAATAAACATCCTTATGCCATGCTGTAAATCCATATAGACACAGTAAGTAACTTACAGAGGTCTTGGTGATCATTGGGTCCTCCCTGTTGAGTAGAATCGTTTGATGTGGTGTTGAGAGAGTCCATATTCGCTTCAAGCCTGGAGTCCACAGTCAGATGTGATCAGAAAGTATTGATATCCTGGAGGAGTTGTGGAGAACTGACAACTACAAACTCTTCTTATACTAGAGAGTCTGAGGTGGAACCACTAACTGCTTGGTGTTGATTGGCCAAAGAGTGGAGCAATAGAATCATCAGCCACCAATCACAACCTAAGAAACTGCTGCATGACCTCCACCCCTCTCTGACTCCTCCCCCCATGCTCTATGCAACATTCTAGAAATATACTGCTAACTTTGAGATATCTAACTAGACTATCTGGATAATATATGTAAAGTCTAATTGAATAAGTGGATATTAATTAATTGTTACTGCAGCAGAGCAATTAAGAGGCTTTCTTTACATTATGTAATTAACATAGAAACAACAAGAAAAACAGTTTTCCAAAACTATTGTTTTCAAAACACCCACCCCCTATAGTATTGCAAACAGTCTTCATGAATAGTACACATGTAAGCCTTCACATCTTGTCTTTTACAAGTATACTACTGCACACCCTGTACCTTTATATTTTTTTATTTTATTAAGTTGCAATGTAAGTTCAATTAGTTTCAATTAGACTTTAGAAGACAGTGGTTTCTGTACAGGACTGGTCAAGGCCTAACAGCAAATTAGTATATTGTCAAATCCTCAAAGTTTCATAGCAAATTGTGCTCTATTGTTCTCATTTAATCACTTATCTATATTTACAGTGAAATTCCATTGTGTAATGTGTAGGCCAGTGTGCAGAAACATGTGTCCATAGTGTACGTCATTATTCAATCATGACCAGTATAAGTCAGGATAAATCAGGATAAGTCATTATCCTTATAATAATCATATCCTATATCCATCATTACATTGTTATTAACAACAGAGACACAATAACAGCAACAACTGTATTTGTGTAAACCTGGACAACTTTAAGTCTTTGTTCAGGTTGTGTTGCTCTGAGGGAATGAATGGTTCTAAATAATGAACAAACCCCACATTCTTTCCCTAGGTTAAAATGTAAACATGCTAAATGTTGATGGCTGATGCTTCATTCACTATAGACAATGCATTCAAATGCAGAGATAAAACATGTTAATGGTCACTGGTTGTCTGGCATTGGACAGATCACCTGTTAATGATCACATTATGGATGACCTGAGACCATTTTACACCTCTTTGACTCTGAGTTTCAACAGAACTACAGAAATAGCTCTATCACACATAACTTGTTATTATCCTTTAAAGGTGTTGTAAGGCCTATGTTTTGTTAAAATAGCTCTAGTAATCATTGTTATATTGTTTGTTTAGTAACAGAGATCTTCCCACGTCTCCATACCCAACATAATTATTACTATTTCATAATGTGACATTTGTTCATAATATAATTGACCAGTAATATGAAGAGAAGAAGGCCCATGGGCTCTACAGTATAAGAACTTATAACACAATATTTATTTCACTGGTTTTTTTGTGAGATTGCTCTGTAAGCTTCATATTTAATATTTTAATCTATCTATATCCAATATAGAGTATCTGACTATCTGGATAATATATGTACAGTCTAAAAATATTGAATAAGTGGATATTAATCGAGTGCTACTGCAGCAGAGCCATTAAGAGGATTTCTTTACATTATTTCAGTAACATAGATGTGTGGTATGTCTGGTGAAGAAACAACAAGAAAACAGTTTTTCAAAACTGTTGTTTTCAAAACACAAAGTGCCACCCACCCCCTATTGTATTGCAAATAGTACACAAGCCTTCACATATTGTCTTTTACAAGTACTGCGAACCCTGTACCTTTATATTTTTATTTGATAAAGTTGCAATGTAATTCAATTAGTTACAGTAACAGAGATCTTCCCACTTCTCCATACCCATTTCACCAACATAATTATTACTCTTTCATAATGTGAAATTTGTTCATAATATAATTGACCAGTAATATGAAGAGAAGAAGGCTCTACAATTTAAGAATTTATGACACAATATTTCGTTCACAGTTTTAAATTTAAAAATAAATGCTCACATGTGCTTACCACATATATCACTATAAAATACATTAGGCCTATATACAAAAACATATGCTAATTTCTCTCTCTCAGTTGAAATGGTAACCAGAGAACTGGCCATTTCAGAACATGATGAGTAGGAAAGAGAGAGAATACATCTTGTGATGTCAAAGTGCAATGTCAAAAATAAAATAAAATAAGAAAAAAAGACAGAAATGCCTCAAGTAGAAAATCAAAAAATGAATTAAAAGTAATACAAATCACTCACCCGCAAACATTATGACAATCAGTCACCAGAATACGGGTGTTTTCAATTAATCTGAAAGGAGATGTAGTTCGCACACCGGCCTTGAGCTAATTACTAAAAGCTTTTCCTCACATATCACAATTATTTGGGTTTCTCTACAGTATGAATTATCTTGTGTCTTTTAAGGCTTGACATATGAGAGAAGTGTTGTCCACACTGATCACATCCATAGGGTTTCTCTCCGGTGTGAATTCTCTGGTGGCTTTTAAGGTGGGTCAAATGAGAGAAGTGTTTCCCACAATGATCACATCCATAGGGTTTCTCTCCAGTATGAATTCTCTGGTGGCTTTTAAGGTTTCCCATTGTAGAGAAGTGTTGTCCACACTGATCACATCCATAGGGTTTTTCTCCAGTATGAATTCTCTGGTGGCTTTTAAGGTTTCCCATTGTAGAGAAGTGTTGTCCACACTGATCACATCCATAGGGTTTTTCTCCAGTGTGAATTCTCTGGTGTTTTTTAAGGTCGGACAACTGAGAGAAGTGTTGTCCACAATGATCACATCCATAGGGTTTCTCTCCAGTATGAATTCTATGGTGTGTTTTAAGGTTTCCCATTGTAGAGAAGTGTTGTCCACACTGATCACATCCATAGGGTTTTTCTCCAGTATGAATTCTCTGGTGTCTCTTCAGGTTGAACTTGTCAGAGAAGTGCTGCCCACACTGATCACACCCATGGGGTTTTTCTCCAGTATGAATTCTCTGGTGTATTTTAAGGCTGGACATTCGAGGGAAGCGTTTACCACACTGATCACAGCAGTGGTATTTTTGCTTAGCCAAGCTACTTTGATCATTCACCTCTGGTAGAACAGGGAAGCCAGACTGATGATGCAACACTGAATTGGAAATAAAGAAAAAGGAAAATGTTTTAGCATGTTTTAGCAAATTTAGCATCCATTTATATTTTGATTTCACAATCGTTTTATATTCTAGAAAGGACACAAAACAGGTACTCAATTCTAAAATAAATGCTAAAACAAAACCAACAAATGATTAGATAAAAAACATCCATATGCCATGCTTTATATCCATATAGACACAGTAAGTAACTTACAGAGGTCTTGGTGATCATTGGGTCCTCCCTGTTGAGCAGAATCGTTTGAGGTGGTGTTGAGAGAGTCCATCTTCGCTTCAAGTCTGGAGTCCACAGTCAGATGTGATCAGAAAGTATTGATATCCTGGAGGAGTTGTGGAGAACTGACAACTACAAACTCTTCTTATACTAGAGAGTCTGAGGTGGAACCACTAACTGCTTGGTGTTGATTGGCCAAAGAGTGGAGCAAAAGAATCATCAGCCACCAATCACAACCTAAGAAACTGCTGCATGACCTCCACCCCTCTCTGACTCCTCCCCCCATGCTCTATGCAACATTCTAGAAATATACTGCTAACTTTGAGATATCTAACTAGACTATCTGGATAATATATGTAAAGTCTAATTGAATAAGTGGATATTAATTAATTGTTACTGCAGCAGAGCAATTAAGAGGCTTTCTTTACATTATGTAATTAACATAGAAACAACAAGAAAAACAGTTTTCCAAAACTATTGTTTTCAAAACACCCACCCCCTATAGTATTGCAAACAGTCTTCATGAATAGTACACATGTAAGCCTTCACATCTTGTCTTTTACAAGTATACTACTGCACACCCTGTACCTTATATATTTTTATTTTATTAAGTTGCAATGTAAGTTCAATTAGTTTCAATTAGACTTTAGAAGACAGTGGTTTCTGTACAGGACTGGTCAAGGCCTAACAGCAAATTAGTATATTGTCAAATCCTCAAAGTTTCATAGCAAATTGTGCTCTATTGTTCTCATTTAATCACTTATCTATATTTACAGTGAAATTCCATTGTGTAATGTGTAGGCCAGTGTGCAGAAACATGTGTCCATAGTGTACGTCATTATTCAATCATGACCAGGATAAGTCAGGATAAATCAGGATAAGTCATTATCCTTATAATAATCATATCCTATATCCATCATTACATTGTTATTAACAACAGAGACACAATAACAGCAACAACTGTATTTGTGTAAACCTGGGAAACCTGGACAACTTTAAGTCTTTGTTCAGGTTGTGTTGCTCTGAGGGAATGAATGGTTCTAAATAATGAACAAACCCCACATTCTTTCCCTAGGTTAAATTGTAAACATGCTAAATGTTGATGGCTGATGCTTCATTCACTATAGACAATGCATTCAAATGCAGAGATAAAACATGTTAATGGTCACTGGTTGTCTGGCATTGGACAGATCACCTGTTAATGATCACATTATGGATGACCTGAGACCATTTTACACCTCTTTGACTCTGAGTTTCAACAGAACTACAGAAATAGCTCTATCACACATAACTTGTAGCTAACATTTGTTAGCTATAGTTTACCGAACTATAATCACGTCTGTTTTATACTTTTATTGTCAATTATATCTTTCAGTCAAAATCGCTTGGTTGGGTTGCCTACAGACACTTTCTCGAGTGGGTTCTGAGAACTTATGACTGCAAGGAGATTTGGTGCTGGAAACCGTCTTCGGATTCGAGGAAGTCTTTGCAGCTATAACATCCCAGCTGCAATAATATATTTTTATTTTGTTTCTGTAAATAAAACTGAGCTTCACATTTTGGTTTCAATTCATTGAAGGTATGCATAGGCTATAATAAGTAGGCCTACTGTACATTTATTACTTTACCAGTAATTCAACTGTTTCAGTTTGACATTTGCTAGCATTCAGCTGTGGCACTGACACTGTAATGTGAAGGGTTATCTTCATTAGAAATGGTCTGATAATAGTCTAATTTGGCCCAGGATTCATTTGACCATGTCTGATACCAGTGTAAAAATATTAGTCCATGTTATCACTTATCAGTGAAAACATGTGAAGAGTAAAAATCTGTCCAGCTATATACTGTATGCTGTATTGGATGCTTACAAAGCTTCTAGCTGGAGTTCAATATTTATCACTAATATCAATGTCATGGGTTGACAAATAACATTGGTTGCATCTTACAATGGAAAAGGACACAGTAATGCAGTACGTTTTTTTCTTTTTACTTCCACATTTCCACAAGAATGTGGAAAATGCACTAAAAGCCAGTGCATTAGAATGACAGTATGCAAAAATCTCCATTCATTTCCATTTCAATTGGCACACCTAGACGTAAACAATAGTAACATTCTATCTATGCTTTTGGTTCCTCAAATTGTAATGTGTAAGCAGGACTGGTCAAGGCCTAACAGCAAATTAGTATATTGTCAAATCCTCAAAGTTTCATAGCAAATTGTGCTCTATTGTTCTCATTTAATCACTTATCTATATTTACAGTGAAATTCCATTGTGTAATGTGTAGGCCAGTGTGCAGAAACATGTGTCCATAGTGTACGTCATTATTCAATCATGACCAGGATAAGTCAGGATAAATCAGGATAAGTCATTATCCTTATAATAATCATATCCTATATCCATCATTACATTGTTATTAACAACAGAGACACAATAACAGCAACAACTGTATTTGTGTAAACCTGGACAACTTTAAGTCTTTGTTCAGGTTGTGTTGCTCTGAGGGAATGAATGGTTCTAAATAATGAACAAACCCCACATTCTTTCCCTAGGTTAAAATGTAAACATGCTAAATGTTGATGGCTGATGCTTCATTCACTATAGACAATGCATTCAAATGCAGAGATAAAACATGTTAATGGTCACTGGTTGTCTGGCATTGGACAGATCACCTGTTAATGATCACATTATGGATGACCTGAGACCATTTTACACCTCTTTGACTCTGAGTTTCAACAGAACTACAGAAATAGCTCTATCACACATAACTTGTTATTATCCTTTAAAGGTGTTGTAAGGCCTATGTTTTGTTAAAATAGCTCTAGTAATCATTGTTATATTGTTTGTTTAGTAACAGAGATCTTCCCACGTCTCCATACCCAACATAATTATTACTATTTCATAATGTGACATTTGTTCATAATATAATTGACCAGTAATATGAAGAGAAGAAGGCCCATGGGCTCTACAGTATAAGAACTTATAACACAATATTTATTTCACTGGTTTTTTTGTGAGATTGCTCTGTAAGCTTCATATTTAATATTTTAATCTATCTATATCCAATATAGAGTATCTGACTATCTGGATAATATATGTACAGTCTAAAAATATTGAATAAGTGGATATTAATCGAGTGCTACTGCAGCAGAGCCATTAAGAGGATTTCTTTACATTATTTCAGTAACATAGATGTGTGGTATGTCTGGTGAAGAAACAACAAGAAAACAGTTTTTCAAAACTGTTGTTTTCAAAACACAAAGTGCCACCCACCCCCTATTGTATTGCAAATAGTACACAAGCCTTCACATATTGTCTTTTACAAGTACTGCGAACCCTGTACCTTTATATTTTTATTTGATAAAGTTGCAATGTAATTCAATTAGTTACAGTAACAGAGATCTTCCCACTTCTCCATACCCATTTCACCAACATAATTATTACTCTTTCATAATGTGAAATTTGTTCATAATATAATTGACCAGTAATATGAAGAGAAGAAGGCTCTACAATTTAAGAATTTATGACACAATATTTCGTTCACAGTTTTAAATTTAAAAATAAATGCTCACATGTGCTTACCACATATATCACTATAAAATACATTAGGCCTATATACAAAAACATATGCTAATTTCTCTCTCTCAGTTGAAATGGTAACCAGAGAACTGGCCATTTGAGAACATGATGAGTAGGAAAGAGAGAGAATACATCTTGTGATGTCAAAGTGCAATGTCAAAAATAAAATAAAAAAAGAAAAAAAGACAGAAATGCCTCAAGTAGAAAATCAAAAAATGAATTAAAAGTAATACAAATCACTCACCCGCAAACATTATGACAATCAGTCACCAGAATACGGGTGTTTTCAATTAATCTGAAAGGAGATGTAGTTCGCACACCGGCCTTGAGCTAATTACTAAAAGCTTTTCCTCACATATCACAATTATTTGGGTTTCTCTACAGTATGAATTATCTTGTGTCTTTTAAGGCTTGACATATGAGAGAAGTGTTGTCCACACTGATCACATCCATAGGGTTTCTCTCCGGTGTGAATTCTCTGGTGGCTTTTAAGGTGGGTCAAATGAGAGAAGTGTTTCCCACAATGATCACATCCATAGGGTTTCTCTCCAGTATGAATTCTCTGGTGGCTTTTAAGGTTTCCCATTGTAGAGAAGTGTTGTCCACACTGATCACATCCATAGGGTTTTTCTCCAGTATGAATTCTCTGGTGGCTTTTAAGGTTTCCCATTGTAGAGAAGTGTTGTCCACACTGATCACATCCATAGGGTTTTTCTCCAGTGTGAATTCTCTGGTGTTTTTTAAGGTCGGACAACTGAGAGAAGTGTTGTCCACAATGATCACATCCATAGGGTTTCTCTCCAGTATGAATTCTATGGTGTGTTTTAAGGTTTCCCATTGTAGAGAAGTGTTGTCCACACTGATCACATCCATAGGGTTTTTCTCCAGTATGAATTCTCTGGTGTCTCTTCAGGTTGAACTTGTCAGAGAAGTGCTGCCCACACTGATCACACCCATGGGGTTTTTCTCCAGTATGAATTCTCTGGTGTATTTTAAGGCTGGACATTCGAGGGAAGCGTTTACCACACTGATCACAGCAGTGGTATTTTTGCTTAGCCAAGCTACTTTGATCATTCACCTCTGGTAGAACAGGGAAGCCAGACTGATGATGCAACACTGAATTGGAAATAAAGAAAAAGGAAAATGTTTTAGCATGTTTTAGCAAATTTAGCATCCATTTATATTTTGATTTCACAATCGTTTTATATTCTAGAAAGGACACAAAACAGGTACTCAATTCTAAAATAAATGCTAAAACAAAACCAACAAATGATTAGATAAAAAACATCCATATGCCATGCTTTATATCCATATAGACACAGTAAGTAACTTACAGAGGTCTTGGTGATCATTGGGTCCTCCCTGTTGAGCAGAATCGTTTGAGGTGGTGTTGAGAGAGTCCATCTTCGCTTCAAGTCTGGAGTCCACAGTCAGATGTGATCAGAAAGTATTGATATCCTGGAGGAGTTGTGGAGAACTGACAACTACAAACTCTTCTTATACTAGAGAGTCTGAGGTGGAACCACTAACTGCTTGGTGTTGATTGGCCAAAGAGTGGAGCAAAAGAATCATCAGCCACCAATCACAACCTAAGAAACTGCTGCATGACCTCCACCCCTCTCTGACTCCTCCCCCCATGCTCTATGCAACATTCTAGAAATATACTGCTAACTTTGAGATATCTAACTAGACTATCTGGATAATATATGTAAAGTCTAATTGAATAAGTGGATATTAATTAATTGTTACTGCAGCAGAGCAATTAAGAGGCTTTCTTTACATTATGTAATTAACATAGAAACAACAAGAAAAACAGTTTTCCAAAACTATTGTTTTCAAAACACCCACCCCCTATAGTATTGCAAACAGTCTTCATGAATAGTACACATGTAAGCCTTCACATCTTGTCTTTTACAAGTATACTACTGCACACCCTGTACCTTACATATTTTTATTTTATTAAGTTGCAATGTAAGTTCAATTAGTTTCAATTAGACTTTAGAAGACAGTGGTTTCTGTACAGGACTGGTCAAGGCCTAACAGCAAATTAGTATATTGTCAAATCCTCAAAGTTTCATAGCAAATTGTGCTCTATTGTTCTCATTTAATCACTTATCTATATTTACAGTGAAATTCCATTGTGTAATGTGTAGGCCAGTGTGCAGAAACATGTGTCCATAGTGTACGTCATTATTCAATCATGACCAGGATAAGTCAGGATAAATCAGGATAAGTCATTATCCTTATAATAATCATATCCTATATCCATCATTACATTGTTATTAACAACAGAGACACAATAACAGCAACAACTGTATTTGTGTAAACCTGGGAAACCTGGACAACTTTAAGTCTTTGTTCAGGTTGTGTTGCTCTGAGGGAATGAATGGTTCTAAATAATGAACAAACCCCACATTCTTTCCCTAGGTTAAATTGTAAACATGCTAAATGTTGATGGCTGATGCTTCATTCACTATAGACAATGCATTCAAATGCAGAGATAAAACATGTTAATGGTCACTGGTTGTCTGGCATTGGACAGATCACCTGTTAATGATCACATTATGGATGACCTGAGACCATTTTACACCTCTTTGACTCTGAGTTTCAACAGAACTACAGAAATAGCTCTATCACACATAACTTGTAGCTAACATTTGTTAGCTATAGTTTACCGAACTATAATCACGTCTGTTTTATACTTTTATTGTCAATTATATCTTTCAGTCAAAATCGCTTGGTTGGGTTGCTTACAGACACTTTCTCGAGTGGGTTCTGAGAACTTATGACTGCAAGGAGATTTGGTGCTGGAAACCGTCTTCGGATTCGAGGAAGTCTTTGCAGCTATAACATCCCAGCTGCAATAATATATTTTTATTTTGTTTCTGTAAATAAAACTGAGCTTCACATTTTGGTTTCAATTCATTGAAGGTATGCATAGGCTATAATAAGTAGGCCTACTGTACATTTATTACTTTACCAGTAATTCAACTGTTTCAGTTTGACATTTGCTAGCATTCAGCTGTGGCACTGACACTGTAATGTGAAGGGTTATCTTCATTAGAAATGGTCTGATAATAGTCTAATTTGGCCCAGGATTCATTTGACCATGTCTGATACCAGTGTAAAAATATTAGTCCATGTTATCACTTATCAGTGAAAACATGTGAAGAGTAAAAATCTGTCCAGCTATATACTGTATGCTGTATTGGATGCTTACAAAGCTTCTAGCTGGAGTTCAATATTTATCACTAATATCAATGTCATGGGTTGACAAATAACATTGGTTGCATCTTACAATGGAAAAGGACACAGTAATGCAGTACGTTTTTTTCTTTTTACTTCCACATTTCCACAAGAATGTGGAAAATGCACTAAAAGCCAGTGCATTAGAATGACAGTATGCAAAAATCTCCATTCATTTCCATTTCAATTGGCACACCTAGACGTAAACAATAGTAACATTCTATCTATGCTTTTGGTTCCTCAAATTGTAATGTGTAAGCAGGACTGGTCAAGGCCTAACAGCAAATTAGTATATTGTCAAATCCTCAAAGTTTCATAGCAAATTGTGCTCTATTGTTCTCATTTAATCACTTATCTATATTTACAGTGAAATTCCATTGTGTAATGTGTAGGCCAGTGTGCAGAAACATGTGTCCATAGTGTACGTCATTATTCAATCATGACCAGGATAAGTCAGGATAAATCAGGATAAGTCATTATCCTTATAATAATCATATCCTATATCCATCATTACATTGTTATTAACAACAGAGACACAATAACAGCAACAACTGTATTTGTGTAAACCTGGACAACTTTAAGTCTTTGTTCAGGTTGTGTTGCTCTGAGGGAATGAATGGTTCTAAATAATGAACAAACCCCACATTCTTTCCCTAGGTTAAAATGTAAACATGCTAAATGTTGATGGCTGATGCTTCATTCACTATAGACAATGCATTCAAATGCAGAGATAAAACATGTTAATGGTCACTGGTTGTCTGGCATTGGACAGATCACCTGTTAATGATCACATTATGGATGACCTGAGACCATTTTACACCTCTTTGACTCTGAGTTTCAACAGAACTACAGAAATAGCTCTATCACACATAACTTGTTATTATCCTTTAAAGGTGTTGTAAGGCCTATGTTTTGTTAAAATAGCTCTAGTAATCATTGTTATATTGTTTGTTTAGTAACAGAGATCTTCCCACGTCTCCATACCCAACATAATTATTACTATTTCATAATGTGACATTTGTTCATAATATAATTGACCAGTAATATGAAGAGAAGAAGGCCCATGGGCTCTACAGTATAAGAACTTATAACACAATATTTATTTCACTGGTTTTTTTGTGAGATTGCTCTGTAAGCTTCATATTTAATATTTTAATCTATCTATATCCAATATAGAGTATCTGACTATCTGGATAATATATGTACAGTCTAAAAATATTGAATAAGTGGATATTAATCGAGTGCTACTGCAGCAGAGCCATTAAGAGGATTTCTTTACATTATTTCAGTAACATAGATGTGTGGTATGTCTGGTGAAGAAACAACAAGAAAACAGTTTTTCAAAACTGTTGTTTTCAAAACACAAAGTGCCACCCACCCCCTATTGTATTGCAAATAGTACACAAGCCTTCACATATTGTCTTTTACAAGTACTGCGAACCCTGTACCTTTATATTTTTATTTGATAAAGTTGCAATGTAATTCAATTAGTTACAGTAACAGAGATCTTCCCACTTCTCCATACCCATTTCACCAACATAATTATTACTCTTTCATAATGTGAAATTTGTTCATAATATAATTGACCAGTAATATGAAGAGAAGAAGGCTCTACAATTTAAGAATTTATGACACAATATTTCGTTCACAGTTTTAAATTTAAAAATAAATGCTCACATGTGCTTACCACATATATCACTATAAAATACATTAGGCCTATATACAAAAACATATGCTAATTTCTCTCTCTCAGTTGAAATGGTAACCAGAGAACTGGCCATTTGAGAACATGATGAGTAGGAAAGAGAGAGAATACATCTTGTGATGTCAAAGTGCAATGTCAAAAATAAAATAAAATAAGAAAAAAAGACAGAAATGCCTCAAGTAGAAAATCAAAAAATGAATTAAAAGTAATACAAATCACTCACCCGCAAACATTATGACAATCAGTCACCAGAATACGGGTGTTTTCAATTAATCTGAAAGGAGATGTAGTTCGCACACCGGCCTTGAGCTAATTACTAAAAGCTTTTCCTCACATATCACAATTATTTGGGTTTCTCTACAGTATGAATTATCTTGTGTCTTTTAAGGCTTGACATATGAGAGAAGTGTTGTCCACACTGATCACATCCATAGGGTTTCTCTCCGGTGTGAATTCTCTGGTGGCTTTTAAGGTGGGTCAAATGAGAGAAGTGTTTCCCACAATGATCACATCCATAGGGTTTCTCTCCAGTATGAATTCTCTGGTGGCTTTTAAGGTTTCCCATTGTAGAGAAGTGTTGTCCACACTGATCACATCCATAGGGTTTTTCTCCAGTATGAATTCTCTGGTGGCTTTTAAGGTTTCCCATTGTAGAGAAGTGTTGTCCACACTGATCACATCCATAGGGTTTTTCTCCAGTGTGAATTCTCTGGTGTTTTTTAAGGTCGGACAACTGAGAGAAGTGTTGTCCACAATGATCACATCCATAGGGTTTCTCTCCAGTATGAATTCTATGGTGTGTTTTAAGGTTTCCCATTGTAGAGAAGTGTTGTCCACACTGATCACATCCATAGGGTTTTTCTCCAGTATGAATTCTCTGGTGTCTCTTCAGGTTGAACTTGTCAGAGAAGTGCTGCCCACACTGATCACACCCATGGGGTTTTTCTCCAGTATGAATTCTCTGGTGTATTTTAAGGCTGGACATTCGAGGGAAGCGTTTACCACACTGATCACAGCAGTGGTATTTTTGCTTAGCCAAGCTACTTTGATCATTCACCTCTGGTAGAACAGGGAAGCCAGACTGATGATGCAACACTGAATTGGAAATAAAGAAAAAGGAAAATGTTTTAGCATGTTTTAGCAAATTTAGCATCCATTTATATTTTGATTTCACAATCGTTTTATATTCTAGAAAGGACACAAAACAGGTACTCAATTCTAAAATAAATGCTAAAACAAAACCAACAAATGATTAGATAAAAAACATCCATATGCCATGCTTTATATCCATATAGACACAGTAAGTAACTTACAGAGGTCTTGGTGATCATTGGGTCCTCCCTGTTGAGCAGAATCGTTTGAGGTGGTGTTGAGAGAGTCCATCTTCGCTTCAAGTCTGGAGTCCACAGTCAGATGTGATCAGAAAGTATTGATATCCTGGAGGAGTTGTGGAGAACTGACAACTACAAACTCTTCTTATACTAGAGAGTCTGAGGTGGAACCACTAACTGCTTGGTGTTGATTGGCCAAAGAGTGGAGCAAAAGAATCATCAGCCACCAATCACAACCTAAGAAACTGCTGCATGACCTCCACCCCTCTCTGACTCCTCCCCCCATGCTCTATGCAACATTCTAGAAATATACTGCTAACTTTGAGATATCTAACTAGACTATCTGGATAATATATGTAAAGTCTAATTGAATAAGTGGATATTAATTAATTGTTACTGCAGCAGAGCAATTAAGAGGCTTTCTTTACATTATGTAATTAACATAGAAACAACAAGAAAAACAGTTTTCCAAAACTATTGTTTTCAAAACACCCACCCCCTATAGTATTGCAAACAGTCTTCATGAATAGTACACATGTAAGCCTTCACATCTTGTCTTTTACAAGTATACTACTGCACACCCTGTACCTTATATATTTTTATTTTATTAAGTTGCAATGTAAGTTCAATTAGTTTCAATTAGACTTTAGAAGACAGTGGTTTCTGTACAGGACTGGTCAAGGCCTAACAGCAAATTAGTATATTGTCAAATCCTCAAAGTTTCATAGCAAATTGTGCTCTATTGTTCTCATTTAATCACTTATCTATATTTACAGTGAAATTCCATTGTGTAATGTGTAGGCCAGTGTGCAGAAACATGTGTCCATAGTGTACGTCATTATTCAATCATGACCAGGATAAGTCAGGATAAATCAGGATAAGTCATTATCCTTATAATAATCATATCCTATATCCATCATTACATTGTTATTAACAACAGAGACACAATAACAGCAACAACTGTATTTGTGTAAACCTGGGAAACCTGGACAACTTTAAGTCTTTGTTCAGGTTGTGTTGCTCTGAGGGAATGAATGGTTCTAAATAATGAACAAACCCCACATTCTTTCCCTAGGTTAAATTGTAAACATGCTAAATGTTGATGGCTGATGCTTCATTCACTATAGACAATGCATTCAAATGCAGAGATAAAACATGTTAATGGTCACTGGTTGTCTGGCATTGGACAGATCACCTGTTAATGATCACATTATGGATGACCTGAGACCATTTTACACCTCTTTGACTCTGAGTTTCAACAGAACTACAGAAATAGCTCTATCACACATAACTTGTAGCTAACATTTGTTAGCTATAGTTTACCGAACTATAATCACGTCTGTTTTATACTTTTATTGTCAATTATATCTTTCAGTCAAAATCGCTTGGTTGGGTTGCCTACAGACACTTTCTCGAGTGGGTTCTGAGAACTTATGACTGCAAGGAGATTTGGTGCTGGAAACCGTCTTCGGATTCGAGGAAGTCTTTGCAGCTATAACATCCCAGCTGCAATAATATATTTTTATTTTGTTTCTGTAAATAAAACTGAGCTTCACATTTTGGTTTCAATTCATTGAAGGTATGCATAGGCTATAATAAGTAGGCCTACTGTACATTTATTACTTTACCAGTAATTCAACTGTTTCAGTTTGACATTTGCTAGCATTCAGCTGTGGCACTGACACTGTAATGTGAAGGGTTATCTTCATTAGAAATGGTCTGATAATAGTCTAATTTGGCCCAGGATTCATTTGACCATGTCTGATACCAGTGTAAAAATATTAGTCCATGTTATCACTTATCAGTGAAAACATGTGAAGAGTAAAAATCTGTCCAGCTATATACTGTATGCTGTATTGGATGCTTACAAAGCTTCTAGCTGGAGTTCAATATTTATCACTAATATCAATGTCATGGGTTGACAAATAACATTGGTTGCATCTTACAATGGAAAAGGACACAGTAATGCAGTACGTTTTTTTCTTTTTACTTCCACATTTCCACAAGAATGTGGAAAATGCACTAAAAGCCAGTGCATTAGAATGACAGTATGCAAAAATCTCCATTCATTTCCATTTCAATTGGCACACCTAGACGTAAACAATAGTAACATTCTATCTATGCTTTTGGTTCCTCAAATTGTAATGTGTAAGCAGGACTGGTCAAGGCCTAACAGCAAATTAGTATATTGTCAAATCCTCAAAGTTTCATAGCAAATTGTGCTCTATTGTTCTCATTTAATCACTTATCTATATTTACAGTGAAATTCCATTGTGTAATGTGTAGGCCAGTGTGCAGAAACATGTGTCCATAGTGTACGTCATTATTCAATCATGACCAGGATAAGTCAGGATAAATCAGGATAAGTCATTATCCTTATAATAATCATATCCTATATCCATCATTACATTGTTATTAACAACAGAGACACAATAACAGCAACAACTGTATTTGTGTAAACCTGGACAACTTTAAGTCTTTGTTCAGGTTGTGTTGCTCTGAGGGAATGAATGGTTCTAAATAATGAACAAACCCCACATTCTTTCCCTAGGTTAAAATGTAAACATGCTAAATGTTGATGGCTGATGCTTCATTCACTATAGACAATGCATTCAAATGCAGAGATAAAACATGTTAATGGTCACTGGTTGTCTGGCATTGGACAGATCACCTGTTAATGATCACATTATGGATGACCTGAGACCATTTTACACCTCTTTGACTCTGAGTTTCAACAGAACTACAGAAATAGCTCTATCACACATAACTTGTTATTATCCTTTAAAGGTGTTGTAAGGCCTATGTTTTGTTAAAATAGCTCTAGTAATCATTGTTATATTGTTTGTTTAGTAACAGAGATCTTCCCACGTCTCCATACCCAACATAATTATTACTATTTCATAATGTGACATTTGTTCATAATATAATTGACCAGTAATATGAAGAGAAGAAGGCCCATGGGCTCTACAGTATAAGAACTTATAACACAATATTTATTTCACTGGTTTTTTTGTGAGATTGCTCTGTAAGCTTCATATTTAATATTTTAATCTATCTATATCCAATATAGAGTATCTGACTATCTGGATAATATATGTACAGTCTAAAAATATTGAATAAGTGGATATTAATCGAGTGCTACTGCAGCAGAGCCATTAAGAGGATTTCTTTACATTATTTCAGTAACATAGATGTGTGGTATGTCTGGTGAAGAAACAACAAGAAAACAGTTTTTCAAAACTGTTGTTTTCAAAACACAAAGTGCCACCCACCCCCTATTGTATTGCAAATAGTACACAAGCCTTCACATATTGTCTTTTACAAGTACTGCGAACCCTGTACCTTTATATTTTTATTTGATAAAGTTGCAATGTAATTCAATTAGTTACAGTAACAGAGATCTTCCCACTTCTCCATACCCATTTCACCAACATAATTATTACTCTTTCATAATGTGAAATTTGTTCATAATATAATTGACCAGTAATATGAAGAGAAGAAGGCTCTACAATTTAAGAATTTATGACACAATATTTCGTTCACAGTTTTAAATTTAAAAATAAATGCTCACATGTGCTTACCACATATATCACTATAAAATACATTAGGCCTATATACAAAAACATATGCTAATTTCTCTCTCTCAGTTGAAATGGTAACCAGAGAACTGGCCATTTGAGAACATGATGAGTAGGAAAGAGAGAGAATACATCTTGTGATGTCAAAGTGCAATGTCAAAAATAAAATAAAATAAGAAAAAAAGACAGAAATGCCTCAAGTAGAAAATCAAAAAATGAATTAAAAGTAATACAAATCACTCACCCGCAAACATTATGACAATCAGTCACCAGAATACGGGTGTTTTCAATTAATCTGAAAGGAGATGTAGTTCGCACACTAAACTAAAAGCTTTTCCTCACATATCACAATTATTTGGGTTTCTCTACAGTATGAATTATCTTGTGTCTTTTAAGGCTTGACATATGAGAGAAGTGTTGTCCACACTGATCACATCCATAGGGTTTCTCTCCGGTGTGAATTCTCTGGTGGCTTTTAAGGTGGGTCAAATGAGAGAAGTGTTTCCCACAATGATCACATCCATAGGGTTTCTCTCCAGTATGAATTCTCTGGTGGCTTTTAAGGTTTCCCATTGTAGAGAAGTGTTGTCCACACTGATCACATCCATAGGGTTTTTCTCCAGTATGAATTCTCTGGTGGCTTTTAAGGTTTCCCATTGTAGAGAAGTGTTGTCCACACTGATCACATCCATAGGGTTTTTCTCCAGTGTGAATTCTCTGGTGTTTTTTAAGGTCGGACAACTGAGAGAAGTGTTGTCCACAATGATCACATCCATAGGGTTTCTCTCCAGTATGAATTCTATGGTGTGTTTTAAGGTTTCCCATTGTAGAGAAGTGTTGTCCACACTGATCACATCCATAGGGTTTTTCTCCAGTATGAATTCTCTGGTGTCTCTTCAGGTTGAACTTGTCAGAGAAGTGCTGCCCACACTGATCACACCCATGGGGTTTTTCTCCAGTATGAATTCTCTGGTGTATTTTAAGGCTGGACATTCGAGGGAAGCGTTTACCACACTGATCACAGCAGTGGTATTTTTGCTTAGCCAAGCTACTTTGATCATTCACCTCTGGTAGAACAGGGAAGCCAGACTGATGATGCAACACTGAATTGGAAATAAAGAAAAAGGAAAATGTTTTAGCATGTTTTAGCAAATTTAGCATCCATTTATATTTTGATTTCACAATCGTTTTATATTCTAGAAAGGACACAAAACAGGTACTCAATTCTAAAATAAATGCTAAAACAAAACCAACAAATGATTAGATAAAAAACATCCATATGCCATGCTTTATATCCATATAGACACAGTAAGTAACTTACAGAGGTCTTGGTGATCATTGGGTCCTCCCTGTTGAGCAGAATCGTTTGAGGTGGTGTTGAGAGAGTCCATCTTCGCTTCAAGTCTGGAGTCCACAGTCAGATGTGATCAGAAAGTATTGATATCCTGGAGGAGTTGTGGAGAACTGACAACTACAAACTCTTCTTATACTAGAGAGTCTGAGGTGGAACCACTAACTGCTTGGTGTTGATTGGCCAAAGAGTGGAGCAAAAGAATCATCAGCCACCAATCACAACCTAAGAAACTGCTGCATGACCTCCACCCCTCTCTGACTCCTCCCCCCATGCTCTATGCAACATTCTAGAAATATACTGCTAACTTTGAGATATCTAACTAGACTATCTGGATAATATATGTAAAGTCTAATTGAATAAGTGGATATTAATTAATTGTTACTGCAGCAGAGCAATTAAGAGGCTTTCTTTACATTATGTAATTAACATAGAAACAACAAGAAAAACAGTTTTCCAAAACTATTGTTTTCAAAACACCCACCCCCTATAGTATTGCAAACAGTCTTCATGAATAGTACACATGTAAGCCTTCACATCTTGTCTTTTACAAGTATACTACTGCACACCCTGTACCTTATATATTTTTATTTTATTAAGTTGCAATGTAAGTTCAATTAGTTTCAATTAGACTTTAGAAGACAGTGGTTTCTGTACAGGACTGGTCAAGGCCTAACAGCAAATTAGTATATTGTCAAATCCTCAAAGTTTCATAGCAAATTGTGCTCTATTGTTCTCATTTAATCACTTATCTATATTTACAGTGAAATTCCATTGTGTAATGTGTAGGCCAGTGTGCAGAAACATGTGTCCATAGTGTACGTCATTATTCAATCATGACCAGGATAAGTCAGGATAAATCAGGATAAGTCATTATCCTTATAATAATCATATCCTATATCCATCATTACATTGTTATTAACAACAGAGACACAATAACAGCAACAACTGTATTTGTGTAAACCTGGGAAACCTGGACAACTTTAAGTCTTTGTTCAGGTTGTGTTGCTCTGAGGGAATGAATGGTTCTAAATAATGAACAAACCCCACATTCTTTCCCTAGGTTAAATTGTAAACATGCTAAATGTTGATGGCTGATGCTTCATTCACTATAGACAATGCATTCAAATGCAGAGATAAAACATGTTAATGGTCACTGGTTGTCTGGCATTAGTAGTCTATATGGGTGTGTGAACGCTACCTCTTTTGACCACTGGGGGGCGCCACTGAGTCAATTAATGCATAAATTATGCAAATTAGTAATTAAATTCTTTACATTCCATAATCATAAATCATATTTGTATATCTCATAAATATTATAATTATAATTAGCATAATCATAAAATTCCATACATTCCTTAAATTCTTTACATAAAGGATATTGTGTTGGTGACCGTCTCTGTGACGTATTTGTATGATTATATTGGTTTGGAGGACTGATGGGGACATAGCTTGTTTAGCTCTTTAACATTCGTCAGCCAATCTGATCCCAACAGTTAGGCCTGTGTAGACATTACTTAAAATAAAAGTAATAGTTTAATCAAGTTTATAAAAATTGACATTAACAAATGCCGTAGCTTATCTAAGTGTGAAGCTTCACAGCGCCCCTATAATATTAGCTCTGAGTTCGATGGGGGAGGCAGACAAAAGGTCTCAGATTACAGTACTGAGGGAGAATTGGGGGGGTTGATACTATGATGCGGTGTTGTCACTCACGGTTTGTGAATGAGTTTAAAGTAACCCCCCCTATGGCCTTCTGGGTAATGCTAGATGCATTACACTGCAGTACCACCTATGCCCTGATGTGATTTCAGTCACATAGTGCAATGTTTTCAGCGGAATGCATATAAATATTGATAAAAACTATAACTAAGTGGTCATAGATTGTTTTTTGTCTTTAACATTCAGCCAAGCATTCAACCAAATCTGACCACAACAGTTAGGCCTGTGTAGACATTACTTAAAATAAAAAGTAGTAGTTTAATTATAATTTTATAAAGTTTATTGACATTAACAACTGCCGTAGCATTTCTAAGTGTGAAGCTTCACAGCGCCCCTATAATATTAGCTCTGAGTTCGATGGGGGGAGCAGACAAGGAATCAGATTACAGTACTGAGAGGAGGAATGGTGAGTGATACTATGATGCGGTGTTGTGACTCACGGTTTGTGAATGGATGACCCGCTGCTGTGGCAGTCACGAATCCAGACTTTTGTTTTATTTCTGGTGTAAGTCAAGGATACCCCACCTAGTGGTCAATTTCTATATATATAATTACACTGCAGTACTACCTATGCCCTGATGTGATTTCAGTCACATAGTGCAATGTTTTCAGCGGTCTGGGACTACCAGTGGTCCTTGAGGGGGGTTCATGTGATCCCCACCAGCTAAATCATGGAGAGTTGGTAACCAAATAGAGTAATAGACCCTTCAATTAGGCTTCATGTTTTTTCCTAATGTTTGTGGTTAAAGTAGGTTTTGTATTATTTTGTGTTTTGTGTTGTGTTTTGTGAACACGCAATACAGTTTCAGTTTAGTTATCGTTTTTAATTTATTTTTAGTTTTTTATTTAGTTTCAGTTAACTAAAATGTTTTTTTTTTTTATTCTAGTTTTCGTTTTTTAGTTAGTTTTAGTTAACTATTATAACCTTGCTGGTCTGTTATACAGTGGATCCAGCGTCAACCCTGTCACTCATGGTTGTGAATGAGTTTAAAGCATCCTCCTATGGCCTTCTGGGTAATGCTAGATGCATTCCGGGGATCCAACGTCAACTATAACATTCATGGTTTAAGATTATTATACATTATAGTGTAACAAAACATGATATAGGTGTAATATGATGACAGTTATAATTAGTTATATACTGTTTGTACCATGTGAACAAAATATGTGAATATACTGTATTCTGTAAATGAAATGTTTAATTAAGTGCATGGAAGTAACTATTGCATGCTGGTTAATTTTTTTTTAACCAATCTGATCACAGCATTTCAGCTGATGCAACCTCCCCTCGGTTAGGTGTGCGTGTTTGTTCTCACGGGTGGGAATAGATATGTAGAATAGGGACTCGCCGCTGTGGTAGTCACGAATGCCTGATGCATCATTGGTAATGCTACACATCTGTTATACAGTGGATCCAGCGTCAACCCTGTCACTCGTGGTTGTGAATGAGTTTAAAGTAACGCCCCCTATGGCCTTCTGGGTAATGCTAGATGCTTATGACACCATGGATTCACAGTTAACCATGACACTCATGGTTTAAGATTATTATACATTATAGTGTAACAAACAAAACAAAACATGATATAGATATAATAAGATATTAGCTATAGAGTTACACGTATACTTTAAAAATGATAGGCCAGCAAATATAGAGTGAATCATTAAGAATAATAATAAAAAATAAAAAATAATACTTAATACAGGTCCAGTGTACAATCTATTCATTGTTGGTATAGATGTTATGATGGACGGAACTTTACAGAAGATATATTATGATGCTGGTAACCCTGGGGGGTTAGGAGGGGTAGCCAGACTGATCGCAGCTGCTAAAACAGATCATGGGGTCACTCCTAAAATAGTGGAGGTTAAAAAGTGGTTAGAGAAACAGGATGTATATACACTTCATGCTCCTGCGGCCAAGAATTTTAGGAGAAATAGAGTATTTGTAAGCGGTATAGATAAACAATTTCAAGCTGATCTGGTTGAAATGGGGGAATATTCTAAAGAAAATGACGGTATTAGGTATATTCTGACATGTATAGATGTGTTTTCAAAATATGCATGGGTGAGACCTCTACACAATAAGACGGGAGCTTGTGTTACAGAGGCCTTTAAAGATATCTTGAATGAGGGGAGAACTCCTCAGAAATTACAAACTGATGCCGGGAAAGAATTTTATAACAAGACATTTCAACAATTGATGCAAGGAAATGGGATCCATCATTTCTCAACTGATAATGAGACCAAGGCTAGTATAGTCGAGCGTTTCAATAGGACCCTGAAGACAAAGATGTGGCGTTATTTGACATCAGTCAATTCCCGGAGATATATACCTGTTCTACAGCAATTAGTCGATGCCTATAATGGATCATATCATAGATCTATTAAAATGGCCCCATCTATGGTTAATAAGGATAATGAGAATATAGTATTCAATAATTTATACAAGTCTAAGAATAGCTATAGTATAAAATGTAAATACAATATGGGTGATACTGTACGCATCTCAAAATATAGAGGGGTGTTTAGAAAAGGTTATGAACAGACATTTACAGATGAATTTTTCAAAATAACGGAATGTATCATGAGATCCCCACCAGTTTACAAGTTACAGGATGCTTCAGGGGAGGATATACAGGGTACGTTTTATGAAAAGGAGCTACAGAAAGTTATCATCGACAAAAATAAGGTTTTCAAAATAGAAAAAATACTAAAAAAGAAAAAGTCTCGAGGTCGTATAATGGTATTAATTAAATGGCTAGGTTGGGGTGAAAAGTTCAATTCATGGGTACCAGAAAGTGAGATTATTGATCAAGTGTAGTAGTCGATATAATTTTGAATTAAGAGTATAGCGTATTTAAGACTATGAGGAGATCGTAAGAATCATATCATATGTGAATCACACAATGGAAGGACAAGGGTTTTATTTAACACTACCTAGTAATGCATCACTAGATGTATACCCCTCTAACAAGATATGGAATTATAGAACTAAACTAGCGAAACCTATCATCCTCAAAGAACCTTATGAGGTGGGTTTAATCGAGATACAATACCCACGTAACTGGCATAATTTTACAAAGGATGACGGGTGGATTACTTTTACTCCACATGAAACAGATGGAATCGTAAAAGTTAGTTCTATAGGACCGATACAGTTAATGTTAGCTCCAGGGGTCTACGATAGCATTTCTAGGATTATTAAGGAAATAAATAATCTATTACATCATAGAGTAAAAAAAGTCGCCGTGATGTATAACGCTATTGAAAATCGCATATTTTTCACAGGCGGGGAAGGAATGACCGTAGTATTTAGAGGACGTTTAGCGTTAATTCTAGGGTTTACACCTGGTGAACCGTTTGAAATACCTACACACCATCAACCTATACGCTATAGTCCACACCCTGCCGATATCTACGGAGGATGTTATAATATATATGTGTATACAGATATCGTGGATTATCAGATTGTTGGGGATAGTTATGTCCCCTTATTGAGAAGTATAAATATAGCCGACGATGTCCGCCGAATGCCATACCTCTTGTATGATAAGCCACACTACACCCGTCTGTCCAGGTCTATGATAGGTGATATAGAAATCTCTCTGAAGACTGATCAGAATTTACATGTACCATTTACATATGGGAAGGTAGTTGTTAAATTACACTTTAGACCTATACGTGATAGATCTTAGGACCGTGAGAATAATGAGAGGCTCTCCATACATTGCGCATGATGACAGGTATATGTCATATTATGCTAATCAAGCAGGATCTGGACTACCGGGGTTTACGGGCGCACCTACACAATATGGATCGGGACTGGGAGGTATTTTTCGAAATATCTTTCGTTTTGCTATGCCTCTTTTAAAGAGTGGTTTCACTATCGCAAAACCACATCTGAAGACAGCTGCTAAGAATATTGCAGGGGATGTAATCACACACATGATGAATAGGCCTTCAAAACCACGACAGCAAGGATCGGGGTTAATGATTCATCATATGAGGGGTATTAAACGGCCTCCAAGGTTCCAGACACATGGGCGTATCAAGAAACGTAGAAATACGTATAAAAGAGTAGCCGAGACCCATAAGAAGAAGACAAAGGCTAGACGTCACATCAGTAGGACTACTAGATCGTCAACTAGAGACATCTTCTAACCATACTTCCCATTCTACATTATTTCACCATGTCTTTGATACATACTCAATCGCAAGAATGCTCAAAGAGTGAACTGGACCTCTTCAGTGTTTGTTTGACTCAAACAGCAATTGATAAGAATACTTACCACGAAATAAATCCTTTGTCAGCCCTCACGGATACCGCACCTATCGAGTTTTACATCACCGGGAGTTCTGAGGAATATCTCGATCTGAATAATACATATTTACACGTACAAGCTAAAATCACGAATGCTAATGGAACCAATATTGCGGCAGGAGCTGAAGTAGGATTTGTCAATTATCCGGGGTGTACACTATTCTCCCAAGTAGATATTATGCTAGGGGATACACTCATATCACATGCATCTAATACTTATCCTTATAGAGGGATATTGGAATGTTTGCTGAATTATGGTGAGGATACACTATCCAGTCAGTTTGGATGTGGTCTCTTCTCTAAAGATACATGTGGACATATGGACGCTTCAAGCCCCGCTGGTGAAAATGCGGGTCTTACTGCTAGAGCTGTATATACTGCCGATAGTACAATTGTAGATATTATAGCTCCTATTCATTCTGATATGTTTTTTCAAGAAAAATTACTTATAAATGGCGTTGATCTCAAGATGAAATTTATATGTGCTAAAGATGATTTCTGTCTGATGGCTACAAATGCTGCTGGTGGTTATAGGGTTAAAATTGTATCAGCTAGTCTATTTATAAAGAAAGTATCAGTATCGCCGGGTGTCCGAATGGGGCATGCCCGAGCTTTAACACAGACAAATATCAAATATCCTATTGATAGAGTATGTTTGAAGACCGTTTCTATACCGAATGGAGCACGACTATGCAGCCAGGAGAACTTATTTTTAGGTCAGATACCTAAGTTTATAGTTATCGGTTTTGTCGATCATGAAGCATTCACAGGGAACTACACTAGGAATCCCTTCAAATTCCATCATTACAATTTAGAATTCTTGAATCTACATACGGACAGTCAATCATACCCAGGGAGACCTTTTCAACCATCCTTCGATAATGGACAGTATGGACGTGAATATTATCAGATGATACAGGCCACTGGTCGTCAACTGAAAGACAGAGGCCTAGCCATCACCCGAAGAGATTTTGGTCTAGGATATACATTGTATTGCTTCAATCTAGAACCAGACGAGGGTTGTGGTGGACACGTGTCATTGATCCGGTCTGGAAACGTCCGTTTGGAGGCCAGATTTAGAACCCCGCTACCTCATACAGTCAACATGATCTGTTATGCTATTTTCGATTCAATCATTGAGATATCAAACCGTAGACAGGTCTTAGTGGATTATTATTAGAGTATTAAAAACTAGATACTAGACATGAATACTATAGAATTAACTAGTGTTCTTAAAAAGAAGGTTAAGAGACACATACATTTATTGGGGGTATTGGCATGTGATCAACTCCCAGATATTATTATTAGTAGTTTACCTGTTATGGTTATTATCAATACCCAACCGTCATCGATGGATGGGGCACATTGGTTAGCCATATATATCAATAATGATCGACATGGATATTTCTTTGATTCATTTGGACACCCTCCTACATATAGGAATTTCCCTGAAGATATAAATATATTTCTTCAGAAGAATTGTGTTAGTGTGACCTATTCTGTAAAACAGGTCCAAGATGACATGGCTACAACATGTGGTCAACATTGTGTATTCTTTCTATGTTATATGCAGAGGGGTTTTTCTTATGAAAAGGTGATGAATTTGTATAAGGATGATCTATGTTGTAATGATGTTATGGTATGTAAGTTTGTTAGTAGAATACGTCCGGAGATGTGTAGAAATCATGATTTTACGTGTGTACAGTGTGTAGAGCATGTAAAATATTGTATGTGAAAAAATGTAATTGATGTTAAGATGATTTCATGATTTAATAATAAATAAATAAAACACGGATACAAATTATTTCAAAATGTAATGTTTTTATTTAATTTTACTATTTTACATAACATAAAACACAGTCACATTCACTGGCATGTGTATAGCATATACATCTTGTTGACATTATATGAATCACAGTAGCATAGTACATACATAGAATTAAACAAAATACAATTAAAACAAAAATGAAAAGATCAAAAGAAAATACATAATATAAACCATATCATAAATCAAGCCAGACTTTTGATGGGGTACGCCTCGTAATACTTCGACTCCTAGGTGTCCTCCTCACTGGTGATATTTCATAAGCTATGGCACTTGGTCTACCTCGTTTCCTAGCCGGAGATATATCACTACGTTGTATGGCAGTGATAGATACCTTGACGTTATTGTTGGGAATGGCAGATAGAGCAGGGGCGTCACTACCGTGACGCAGACAACGCGATTGCGTGGGGGCCCATGACGCCTGAGGGCACACCCAGGTCGGGAGAAAAAATAAAAATAAAAGAGGTGGCAAATTTAAAAAATAAAAATAAATAAAGAGGCGGCCGGGCCCCTTAACAATATATTGTTAACTGAGGTTGATTTTACGTCGCAAACCATTGTAGAAAAATACAATCACGATTTAACCTGTGAATTCCCCATTCAACGTGTATCATTCCGTGAGTGCCTGAGACAGCAAGTATCCTTCCAAACCCACTATACCATGTAATATACATCCTGCGTCTACTACATCCTGTAGTTCACTTAAGAAATAAAAGTATTGATACAAGTAGCTTTTATTTTGAAGAGGAAGAGGAAGTTGTTTCGGTTGTAGCCAGCTGCCATGACAGTCTACCGGTGCGGGTGGCAGTGGAATAATACAAACAACATGCTTTTAGCCAAAGTTCATAAAAACCGCATGCGTCTATGACTTAAACAATGTGGGCTAAACACTTTGGAATTACGTTAAACATGGTATATCCTCCGTGGCGGCGTCATTAGGTGAGTACTAGTAAATGAATTGTTAAGTTTCATAGTATCATTCATCATCAACAGGCTGTTGTCGATGCCCCCCAAAATGAACAGGTTACAGCCTACAGGATTCTCATTATGTTACTGTCACTGCCTGCAAGGATGGCCGCCGTGCCATTTCTTATAAACTATCTAATTCATACGTGGGTCGTCGTGGGTACACGTGGAGTTGTTGTTATTGTTGTTCATGCGCCACGGTGCGCGGCGTGCCATGGAGAGGGTATCAGAGCGCAGCGCAACAGCCTTATGGTATTGTCTGAATGTCTGTAGCCTACTCTCTGCACTAGCTCTTTCTGTCCAGTCCTACGTGTATAGGCTGGCGATTGTGGCGACTTATATTCGTTAATAAAGAGAGAGCTGTAAAGGGGATATTGTCTATGGTCAGTTCATGGTGTGTATCATTCTCGTTTTTAACCATAGAGTTAATTAGGTCCGTGATAATGTGGCGCAATGAAGGTAGGCAGTAGGCTATAGCCTAATACAATGTAACCAACTTGCGCAAGCATAAAAAAATGGGTTTTAATTGTCTGGTAACGGAAAATAACGGAAAATAATCTAATTTATTACTTTTCTCAGAAGGTAATCTGTAACGGTATTAAAGGGATTATTTTTATGGGCAGTAATCCAGTAACCTAACGACGTTACTTTAGAAAGTAACGATGCCCAACACTGCATATAATGAGCTGTGTTTTTATTTATTTATGTTTGATAGTTTGGAGACATTTTTTGTGCCCAAGTCAGGGCAGGTTGTTTATTGATGAATATACTGTATGGACACTGAGCTTGGAAGCTGGTGCTGTCTGCATGTGGTGCTGAAAGGCTGTTTTAATGAGTGATTGAAATATTTGTTTGTTTGCAGAATTACAGTACATTTCAAGCACAAACTCAATACAAAGACTGTTAACTGTGAGTGGATGAGTTTACTCAATGCTGTACCATATGTTCTCATGCCAATAAAGCCCCTTTGAATTTAATTGAATAATTTAATTGTGTGGCCGGTCACCTCACCTGTAATGTTAGTCTATACCTAGTGTGTGTGTGTGTGCATGGGAGCACTCACGCACACTTGTTTATGGCGGTGGTGGGGGGCCTACAAAATATTCTCGCACCGGGGCCCACCATGACCTCCCTACGCCACTGAGATAGAGGTATATTCAATGTGGCAATTTTATCCAAAAACTGCATCCACCCCCGTGGTCTCTTATCATCGGACATCTTGAATGGATTTGTTACATTCTTAAGTAAGTCGTAAAGATGTGATCCTCTAATAGTATTTCCATCGATAATTAACTCTCCATGAGGGGTCCATGAGACATCATCTTTATATTTAGATAATGTATCCATAATGTGTTGAACATTCTTCTTGTTTTTGTCAGGCATATGGTATAAAATATCCTTCAAAACATGGTCTTCTGAGGTTACAACATTAGCATTTTCTGCACTATCATCCACATGAGTGTTTTGTATGCCTTTAGGTAATGACAATGTGAGCATAGTTGTATCGGCCCCTCTCTGTTTAACCAGAGCCAAATATCTATGTAAAACCATAGTGTATTTCTTCGCTTTTGCATGTAAATCGGTGTCAGGGGTGTTCAAGACATCTAGTATTGATTTATCCAATTCATTCTCAGCGACTTGTCTGATAGATTCACGAGGTGATGCTGATGATGATGATAGCTGTTTTAAACTATCCAACTGCTGTTGTGGTACTAGAAACATTTTCTGTACGTGGTCCATATTTGTAAATAAAAAATAGTAGAAATAAAAACTATCTCCGTGAAAATAGACTGGTTATGAAAGGCAGTGCAGCAGCTAGCAATGGCAGAATGAAACCATTACCTCTCTGGTTAATAATTAGTTTCTTTTTGGTTAGATTAATCCGTTTATCTGCAATTAACCTCACATGCCCCTTTTTCTTCTGCAATGCGTTATATTGTTTAGCTGATAACGGTATTTTGCCACGCAGAATATTAATGGAGATTTCACAGAGAGCATTCAGAAAATCTGAACTGGCATTTTTCAGAATAATGCGTCTGGTTTTAGGACTGGCCTTATACAATCTTTCCAGTAGGACTAAATTTCTACGAATGAGGTCTGACATGATTACAACAGGGTTTTTCTAGGTAAATAGACTACTGATGTGTCTGCTAATATCTCTGATCTGAGACGAAAACAGTCCGGTGTTGTTGTTTTTAAAGTCAACAAGTAGATATCCATATGAACGACTGGTGGCGTCGTTATAGGCTTGTAAAAAATATTTAGTATCCCCCCGGATACATCTGCCGTGCTAGCAACATTATCTGATTCTTGTCTCTGGCTGTTTTGAATAAGACTAAGTAATTAGCATTCAAGCTAATAGTTCTGCTAGCCTTACCTTGTATAAAGATGTTCTGTAGTAAATAGATACAACTGAGATTCCTATGATGTACGTACTTTGTGAAAACATTCTGAACCTCTTGATTCTGACTAGCTGCATCCATGACATCATCAATTATTAATAAATTATGTACATTAGTAGGTAAGAGGTTATCATCACATAATGACTCTGGAATTCCTTGTACAAAGTTGATAGGCCTGATTTTCAATAAATCATCATACATCTTTTGCCAACAAGCATATATGTACACAATATTCTCTACTTTAGCAGAGATAATCTGATCAGCATGTTCAATTAGCTCTTTCACAAAGAAAGTCTTCCCGCTATTAGACGGCCCTGCTATTAGCATACTAAAAGGATGTTGTAATTTGGTTTGAAAACCATTAGCATCTTTAAAACCATCTCCGTTAGTAGCCATAAGGAAGGGTGGTGAAGTCGGGGTATACTCGTCTCTTGTTGTACACAATTCGTACACGTTTAACAACTGTTGCATTTCTTAACTGCAACGTGGTTTTATTCCTAGTGATAGTGGATGTCTCAACCTGGACCAAACCATGCTACCAGAACTAATTAATAAACAGATGCTGATGTTAAACAGTACAATGTTGCATAAATGACAGGTAGCTTTGTAAACATGTGTGATTTGTGTAACAATGAGAGGGGGTGTGGTGTATAGAATCAGGACAGCCTATTTAAAAGGGAGGTCTCAGATCTACATCTGCATCAGATCTTTCACACCCCGAGGATAAGGCTACGATTCCTCAATTATTCGTCAATTATTTCCTCTCAATATTAGTCATGGATGCTATGGATACACGAGGATCCCATAATGAATCAATGGAACTTCAGACGTTATCGTCAACCGAACCAAACCACACCAAACCTCTGTTCAACTCATACGATCCTTACAGAGTATGGGGATATGTGGATCCACTAGAGGACAGATTGGTCTATACTCCGGCTCTCGAAATATACAAAGAGAGAATGGATGATGCGGTCATGACTGCCGAGCTGTTAAGCATACATATGCCCAGAATTGATAAGGAGGACCTGGTGGACTTGGAGTCAGACGGGTTGATAATCGATACGGATGATGAATATTTTGATGCTATCGAACCGATGGACTTGACTACGATCCAGAATAGTAGATGGGGAGTTGGACAACTTCCCAGCACAACCCCAACCCTCCTCAACCCCGAACTATTCCAAACCAGTGCAACCCCTGCATACTCTGATGATGAGGACGCAACCTCCCCTCTAGATCTAGATGCACCAAACCTTGTCCATGAGGGTGCTACAAAATATGATGATGACCTTCGCCATGATGCACAGGACAAACGCAGACTCAGAACCCAAAAAGAACCTAAACCCAACACTACATTCCCCTGTCCATACTGCATCAGAGTAATCGGATCCAGAATCGGCCTCCATAGCCACCTGACGACCCACAAGCCCCCTGTGTACAGTGTGCCCACTATACACTTATAGACTCAGATAAAATCATCATTGATAACTCAATTTATACTACATTTTGTACTATATGATTTAGTTTTGGATCTGTTAGATGTATTGTGTAACATACCTGTGTAAATATGTGTTACATGTTTCTCACTAAATAAAAAATATCAGACTCATTTTCATCGTTGTTTTTATCTCATGTTTATTTCATATTTATTATTCAGTGTATGTAAAAAAAAAAAAACCCAGTTTGACCTCAAAGGTCGACAATGACAGCTTGAAATTGTTTATCTATACCGCTTACAAATACTCTATTTCTCCTAAAATTCTTGGCCGCAGGAGCATGAAGTGTATATACATCCTGTTTCTCTAACCACTTTTTAACCTCCACTATTTTAGGAGTGACCCCATGATCTGTTTTAGCAGCTGCGATCAGTCTGGCTACCCCTCCTAACCCCCCAGGGTTACCAGCATCATAATATATCTTCTGTAAAGTTCCGTCCATCATAACATCTATACCAACAATGAATAGATTGTACACTAGACCTGTATTAAGTATTATTTTTTATTTTTTATTATTATTCTTAATGATTCACTCTATATTTGCTGGCCTATCATTTTTAAAGTATACGTGTAACTCTATAGCTAATATCTTATTATATCTATATCATGTTTTGTTTTGTTTGTTACACTATAATGTATAATAATCTTAAACCATGAGTGTCATGGTTAACTGTGAATCCATGGTGTCATAAGCATCTAGCATTACCCAGAAGGCCATAGGGGGCGTTACTTTAAACTCATTCACAACCACGAGTGACAGGGTTGACGCTGGATCCACTGTATAACAGATGTGTAGCATTACCAATGATGCATCAGGCATTCGTGACTACCACAGCGGCGAGTCCCTATTCTACATATCTATTCCCACCCGTGAGAACAAACACGCACACCTAATCGAGGGGAGGTTGCATCAGCTGAAATGCTGTGATCAGATTGGTTAAAAAAAAATTAACCAGCATGCAATAGTTACTTCCATGCACTTAATTAAACATTTCATTTACAGAATACAGTATATTCACATATTTTGTTCACATGGTACAAACAGTATATAACTAATTATAACTGTCATCATATTACACCTATATCATGTTTTGTTACACTATAATGTATAATAATCTTAAACCATGAATGTTATAGTTGACGTTGGATCCCCGGAATGCATCTAGCATTACCCAGAAGGCCATAGGAGGCGTTACTTTAAACTCATTCACAACCATGAGTGACAGGGTTGACGCTGGATCCACTGTATAACAGACCAGCAAGGTTATAATAGTTAACTAAAACTAACTAAAAAACGAAAACTAGAATAAAAAAAAAAAACATTTTAGTTAACTGAAACTAAATAAAAAACTAAAAATAAATTAAAAACGATAACTAAACTGAAACTGTATTGCGTGTTCACAAAACACAACACAAAAACACAAAATAATACAAAACCTACTTTAACCACAAACATTAGGAAAAAACATGAAGCCTAATTGAAGGGTCTATTACTCTATTTGGTTACCAACTCTCCATGATTTAGCTGGTGGGGATCACATGAACCCCCCTCAAGGACCACTGGTAGTCCCAGACCGCTGAAAACATTGCACTATGTGACTGAAATCACATCAGGGCATAGGTAGTACTGCAGTGTAATTATATATATAGAAATTGACCACTAGGTGGGGTATCCTTGACTTACACCAGAAATAAAACAAAAGTCTGGATTCGTGACTGCCACAGCAGCGGGTCATCCATTCACAAACCGTGAGTCACAACACCGCATCATAGTATCACTCACCATTCCTCCTCTCAGTACTGTAATCTGATTCCTTGTCTGCTCCCCCCATCGAACTCAGAGCTAATATTATAGGGGCGCTGTGAAGCTTCACACTTAGAAATGCTACGGCAGTTGTTAATGTCAATAAACTTTATAAAATTATAATTAAACTACTACTTTTTATTTTAAGTAATGTCTACACAGGCCTAACTGTTGTGGTCAGATTTGGTTGAATGCTTGGCTGAATGTTAAAGACAAAAAACAATCTATGACCACTTAGTTATAGTTTTTATCAATATTTATATGCATTCCGCTGAAAACATTGCACTATGTGACTGAAATCACATCAGGGCATAGGTGGTACTGCAGTGTAATGCATCTAGCATTACCCAGAAGGCCATAGGGGGGGTTACTTTAAACTCATTCACAAACCGTGAGTGACAACACCGCATCATAGTATCAACCCCCCCAATTCTCCCTCAGTACTGTAATCTGAGACCTTTTGTCTGCCTCCCCCATCGAACTCAGAGCTAATATTATAGGGGCGCTGTGAAGCTTCACACTTAGATAAGCTACGGCATTTGTTAATGTCAATTTTTATAAACTTGATTAAACTATTACTTTTATTTTAAGTAATGTCTACACAGGCCTAACTGTTGGGATCAGATTGGCTGACGAATGTTAAAGAGCTAAACAAGCTATGTCCCCATCAGTCCTCCAAAACCAATATAATCATACAAATACGTCACAGAGACGGTCACCAACACAATATCCTTTATGTAAAGAATTTAAGGAATGTATGGAATTTTATGATTATGCTAATTATAATTATAATATTTATGAGATATACAAATATGATTTATGATTATGGAATGTAAAGAATTTAATTACTAATTTGCATAATTTATGCATTAATTGACTCAGTGGCGCCCCCCAGTGTTCAAAAGGGGTAGCGTTCACACACCCATATAGACTACTGGCATTGGACAGATCACCTGTTAATGATCACATTATGGATGACCTGAGACCATTTTACACCTCTTTGACTCTGAGTTTCAACAGAACTACAGAAATAGCTCTATCACACATAACTTGTAGCTAACATTTGTTAGCTATAGTTTACCGAACTATAATCACGTCTGTTTTATACTTTTATTGTCAATTATATCTTTCAGTCAAAATCGCTTGGTTGGGTTGCCTACAGACACTTTCTCGAGTGGGTTCTGAGAACTTCTGACTGCAAGGAGATTTGGTGCTGGAAACCGTCTTCGGATTCGAGGAAGTCTTTGCAGCTATAACATCCCAGCTGCAATAATATATTTTTATTTTGTTTCTGTAAATAAAACTGAGCTTCACATTTTGGTTTCAATTCATTGAAGGTATGCATAGGCTATAATAAGTAGGCCTACTGTACATTTATTACTTTACCAGTAATTCAACTGTTTCAGTTTGACATTTGCTAGCATTCAGCTGTGGCACTGACACTGTAATGTGAAGGGTTATCTTCATTAGAAATGGTCTGATAATAGTCTAATTTGGCCCAGGATTCATTTGACCATGTCTGATACCAGTGTAAAAATATTAGTCCATGTTATCACTTATCAGTGAAAACATGTGAAGAGTAAAAATCTGTCCAGCTATATACTGTATGCTGTATTGGATGCTTACAAAGCTTCTAGCTGGAGTTCAATATTTATCACTAATATCAATGTCATGGGTTGACAAATAACATTGGTTGCATCTTACAATGGAAAAGGACACAGTAATGCAGTACGTTTTTTTCTTTTTACTTCCACATTTCCACAAGAATGTGGAAAATGCACTAAAAGCCAGTGCATTAGAATGACAGTATGCAAAAATCTCCATTCATTTCCATTTCAATTGGCACACCTAGACGTAAACAATAGTAACATTCTATCTATGCTTTTGGTTCCTCAAATTGTAATGTGTAAGCAAATATAAAGCGTGTATGCCACAATGCCACAATGTTCTACCAAATCACTGTATAACAATGATGATAGCCACTTTCTTTGTATAAAATATCTGGTTTAGTTATTGTCAGTTTGTAAGTTTAGAGGAGAACAATAGGTGAAATGATTTGCAGTTACAAAATGTATTATACAGGAAGGAAGATAGAAGTGATAAAGCTTGATTGCAGGTGGATCTCAGGCATTCCCCTGACATCCGGCTATGACCTCCATACAGTATGTCTGTCAAGGAAGGAGCTGTCATCACCCGTCATCGGCCTCCACATTCACTGGTCTGAATGAAAAACAGAAAAACAACTTGTTAGCAATGTCTTTCATATGAAACTAGGATTGTATTAAAATGAAATAATATTCTATGTATACTGCAACATTTGCACATTTTTCATTACATATTTTCTATGCAGCTATAAATGTATGACTCCTATATATTCAAGTGTTTTAAAAAAAATATTTATTTATTTCAGCAAGGCTAACTTACAGATTTACTAACTTTTTGATTATTGATAATGGACCCATCCGTGGAACTGCAGGGGGTCCCATGGATGCACTAGGCTACTGTACTGTAAATTGGTGCCATGTAATTTACTTTGTTTACATAATATGTTGCACTGTTGTTTGCAGGGCGTGTCTGTGTGCGTCTTTTTCCTCCTCTTGAAATTACGCACACAGCGCTGTCACTTACGCTGGTTGCGCCGTATGTCCCCATCTCACTGAATGTCTTTATATGCATCTGGGACAGTTCACTTGCATGACAGATCCTTATTGCTCCATCCAGCGTCAGCTCAGTTTCCCTCAGTAGCCTTTCCCTGAGTTTCTTATCCTCCACAGTGAAAACAATTTGGTCCCGTATCATGGAGTCCCTCAGAGTACCAAAGTTGCATGTCTGAGCATTTAGCTTCAGATCAGTGAGAAAACTATCAAAAGGCTCACGCTGTTGCTGCACTCGAGAACGAAATACATATCTCTCGTATGTCTCATTCTTCTTTGGAGAGCAATGTGCATCAAACTTCTCGAGCACTTTATCCAATTTACTTTTGTCATCTGGCTCTTCATAGACAAACGTATTGTAAACTTCAATAGCTTGTGGGCCTGCCATTGTAAGAAGTAATGCTACTTTCCTTGCATCCGACTTTTCTTCCAGTCCCATAGCTGCAATATACAGCTGGAATTGCTGTTTGAAGGCACGCCAGTTGCTGTCGACATTCCCAGTCAGCTTCAAACGCTCTGGTTTATCTATATCCATGTTGATTGCGGCAATTTCTTCTTTGCTTTATAGTTGAGTTTTTTACTCCTGGTACCATGTTCTGTTTGTTGATTCAATGATGACCAAGTACTTTGACTCCAAGGCTTCTTTATTCAATCAGGTATACAAATGTTTGTCCTTGACATGAACTCTATCTGATCTGACTTCCTGTCTCTGTGTGCCCTTATATGGATTTCACTACTGACACAGACACTACAGACACTGACACCTTGTGGTTAAAGATAATAGATACTGATCATGATCATCACAGCACCCTGGTGCTCAGAGGAGCTCAGGTTAGGGCCCCGCTAGTCCTGTTTGGGGGCCAGGCCGCTAGCCCTGGAGGCTCTATGATGAGCCCCACTTAAAATCGTTTAGTCAGCGAGCCTGACATGCTGTCACTCAAGACAGCAGTATTATATAGCCACGTCTGCAAGGAGAAATGTGGGAAGTGCGAGCGCTGCCAACTGTAAGTAAAACTGAGCTTCACATTTTGGTTTCAATTCATTGAAGGTATGCATAGGCTATAATAAGTAGGCCTACTGTACATTTATTACTTTACCAGTAATTCAACTGTTTCAGTTTGACATTTGCTAGCATTCAGCTGTGGCACTGACACTGTAATGTGAAGGGTTATCTTCATTAGAAATGGTCTGATAATAGTCTAATTTGGCCCAGGATTCATTTGACCATGTCTGATACCAGTGTAAAAATATTAGTCCATGTTATCACTTATCAGTGAAAACATGTGAAGAGTAAAAATCTGTCCAGCTATATACTGTATGCTGTATTGGATGCTTACAAAGCTTCTAGCTGGAGTTCAATATTTATCACTAATATCAATGTCATGGGTTGACAAATAACATTGGTTGCATCTTACAATGGAAAAGGACACAGTAATGCAGTACGTTTTTTTCTTTTTACTTCCACATTTCCACAAGAATGTGGAAAATGCACTAAAAGCCAGTGCATTAGAATGACAGTATGCAAAAATCTCCATTCATTTCCATTTCAATTGGCACACCTAGACGTAAACAATAGTAACATTCTATCTATGCTTTTGGTTCCTCAAATTGTAATGTGTAAGCAAATATAAAGCGTGTATGCCACAATGCCACAATGTTCTACCAAATCACTGTATAACAATGATGATAGCCACTTTCTTTGTATAAAATATCTGGTTTAGTTATTGTCAGTTTGTAAGTTTAGAGGAGAACAATAGGTGAAATGATTTGCAGTTACAAAATGTATTATACAGGAAGGAAGATAGAAGTGATAAAGCTTGATTGCAGGTGGATCTCAGGCATTCCCCTGACATCCGGCTATGACCTCCATACAGTATGTCTGTCAAGGAAGGAGCTGTCATCACCCGTCATCGGCCTCCACATTCACTGGTCTGAATGAAAAACAGAAAAACAACTTGTTAGCAATGTCTTTCATATGAAACTAGGATTGTATTAAAATGAAATAATATTCTATGTATACTGCAACATTTGCACATTTTTCATTACATATTTTCTATGCAGCTATAAATGTATGACTCCTATATATTCAAGTGTTTTAAAAAAAATATTTATTTATTTCAGCAAGGCTAACTTACAGATTTACTAACTTTTTGATTATTGATAATGGACCCATCCGTGGAACTGCAGGGGGTCCCATGGATGCACTAGGCTACTGTACTGTAAATTGGTGCCATTTAATTTACTTTGTTTACATAATATGTTGCACTGTTGTTTGCAGGGCGTGTCTGTGTGCGTCTTTTTCCTCCTCTTGAAATTACGCACACAGCGCTGTCACTTACGCTGGTTGCGCCGTATGTCCCCATCTCACTGAATGTCTTTATATGCATCTGGGACAGTTCACTTGCATGACAGATCCTTATTGCTCCATCCAGCGTCAGCTCAGTTTCCCTCAGTAGCCTTTCCCTGAGTTTCTTATCCTCCACAGTGAAAACAATTTGGTCCCGTATCATGGAGTCCCTCAGAGTACCAAAGTTGCATGTCTGAGCATTTAGCTTCAGATCAGTGAGAAAACTATCAAAAGGCTCACGCTGTTGCTGCACTCGAGAACGAAATACATATCTCTCGTATGTCTCATTCTTCTTTGGAGAGCAATGTGCATCAAACTTCTCGAGCACTTTATCCAATTTACTTTTGTCATCTGGCTCTTCATAGACAAACGTATTGTAAACTTCAATAGCTTGTGGGCCTGCCATTGTAAGAAGTAATGCTACTTTCCTTGCATCCGACTTTTCTTCCAGTCCCATAGCTGCAATATACAGCTGGAATTGCTGTTTGAAGGCACGCCAGTTGCTGTCGACATTCCCAGTCAGCTTCAAACGCTCTGGTTTATCTATATCCATGTTGATTGCGGCAATTTCTTCTTTGCTTTATAGTTGAGTTTTTTACTCCTGGTACCATGTTCTGTTTGTTGATTCAATGATGACCAAGTACTTTGACTCCAAGGCTTCTTTATTCAATCAGGTATACAAATGTTTGTCCTTGACATGAACTCTATCTGATCTGACTTCCTGTCTCTGTGTGCCCTTATATGGATTTCACTACTGACACAGACACTACAGACACTGACACCTTGTGGTTAAAGATAATAGATACTGATCATGATCATCACAGCACCCTGGTGCTCAGAGGAGCTCAGGTTAGGGCCCCGCTAGTCCTGTTTGGGGGCCAGGCCGCTAGCCCTGGAGGCTCTATGATGAGCCCCACTTAAAATTGTTTAGTCAGCGAGCCTGACATGCTGTCACTCAAGACAGCAGTATTATATAGCCACGTCTGCAAGGAGAAATGTGGGAAGTGCGAGCGCTGCCAACCCCTGACGCGCTCGGCCGGGTGATGGAGTAGTTTTACACCTCGACCCAACCTTCTCCCCAAGGTTCTCCCAGGGGTACATCTCAATCAGGTGATTGAGCTCTGTCCTCTCTTTACATGCAGACGGATGAAGTGTGCAGACAGAGCTGGTCACCCACTCTGCCCCGCTAGAGCGTTGGAGCTGTATGTCAGGGCCACACGTAGGCCCACAACTTGACGGACCAGCGCTTCGTGTGTTTTAGCAGGGGTGCTCGGGTAGACCATGGTCGAAGGCTGGACGGTCCCACTGGATCACAGGGGTGATCCAACAGGGACAAGCAGGCAGGAGTGCCAGTGTCGCCTGGAAGGCGGGCACACTCTGCCCACGGGACGACAGCCCCCTGGTTGCTGTAGAATGGTGTATCTCCGACAGAGATCTACACAGCAGTGACATGGGCGACTCTGTCTACATTCACCCTGTCCTACCGATGGAACGTGGTGGCATCCGCTCCCCCTGTGGGAGTCGCTCCTGCGTGCTACTCAGCGGTAGGGCCACCAGCACCTTGACCGGTCAGGTCGGCCGGGCATCTGACGGGCTGGCTTGAGCAGCCCTTCACCCCGGTGGTCACTGGCCTAGCATCGTGCTGGGCCAGCTGAGCCTAGGCGGCGTCTGGCGCCTAGGCCACGAGTATTACTTACTTGGTATGAATACTGAAGTTTTGGAGCATTTTGGCAAGCGCCTGTGACTCATGGCGCTCACCACTTATAGGCTCGGATGGAATTCAGGTTAAACTGCCTCGGGCTGCCGCGGGGGCAGCTGGTCTGCTTATTTCCTCGCGGTGTGTCTTATAGCGTTCCCGTACATATTGAATAATATGTAGTGGAGAGCCAGTCTCGAACACGATAGAGAACGGAGGGTTACACTGTAACCCAGGTTCTCTGAGTGGAGAGACTGGCTCTCCACGCAAGAGCCGCTCCAAAATTCGTGTCAATCAAGTTAATCGAAGTGGCTCTGCACAGATGGGGCTTAAATAGCCCGCTGATTGCATCTGGGCAGGGCCACCATAGGAGGATGTGTCTTAAAGAGATATCCATGAACACTGCCCTGTGGGGTCAGTTCCCGTACATATTGAATAATATGTAGTGGAGAGCCAGTCTCTCCACTCAGAGAACCTGGGTTACAGTGTAACCCTCCGTTATATTGTTTGTTCAGTAACAGAGATCTTCCCACTTCTCCATACCCATTTCACCAACATAAGTATTACTCTTTCATAATGTGAAATTTGTTCATAATATAATTGACCAGTAATATGAAGAGAAGAAGGCCTATGGGCTCTACAATTTAAGAAATTATGACTCAATATTTCGTTCACAGGTTTTAATTAAAAAAAAATGCTCACATGTGCTTACCACATATATCACTATAAAATACATTAGGCCTATATACAAAAACATATGCTAATGTCTCTCTCTCAGTTGAAATGGTAACCAGAGAACTGGCCATTTGAGAACATGATGATGCAATGATGCAATGTCAAATATAAAATCAAATAAGGAAAAAAGACAGAAATGCCTCAAGTAGAAAATCAAAAAATGAATTAAAAGTAATACAAATCACTCACCAGCAAACATTATGACAATCAGTCACCAGAATACGGGTGTTTTCAATTAATCTGAAAGGAGATGTAGTTCGCACACCGGCCTTGAGCTAATTACTAAAAGCTTTTCCTTTATTTCCTTTATTTGGGTTTCTCTACAGTGTGAATTATCTGGTGTTTTTTAAGGTTGGACAACTGAGAGAAGTGTTTCCCACAATGATCACATCCATATGGTTTCTCTCCTGTGTGAATTCTCTGGTGGCTTTTAAGGCTGGACATTTTAGAGAAATGTTGTCCACACTGATCACATCCATAGGGTTTCTCTCCAGTGTGAATTCTCTGGTGGCTTTTAAGGTGTGCCATTTGAGAGAAATGTTGTCCACACTGATCACATCCATAGGGTTTCTCTCCAGTGTGAATTCTCTGGTGTTTTTTCATGTCGGACAACTGAGAGAAGTGTTGTCCACACTGATCACATCCATATGGTTTCTCTCCAGTATGAATTATCTGGTGTCTCTTCAGGTTTGACTTGTCAGAGAAGCGCTGCCCACACTGATCACATCCATAGGGTTTCTCTCCTGTATGAATTCTCTGGTGTCTTTTAAGGTGTGCCATTTGAGAGTAATGTTGTCCACACTGATCACATCCATAGGGTTTCTATCCAGTGTGAATTATCTGGTGTATTTTAAGACTGTCCATTCGAGAGAACCGTTTATCACACTGGTCACATCCATAGGGTTTATCCCCAGTGTGAATTATCTGGTGTGTTTTAAGATTTCCCATTGTAGAGAAGTGTTGTCCACACTGATCACATCCACAGGGTTTCTCTCCGGTGTGAATCCTCTGGTGTGTTTTAAGGCTTGACATTTGAGAGAAGTGTTGTCCACATTGATCACATCCATAGGGTTTCTCTCCAGTGTGAATTCTCTGGTGTTTTTTAAGGTCGGACAACTGAGAGAAGTTTTGTCCACACTGATCACATCCATAGGGTTTCTCTCCAGTGTGAATTCTCTGGTGTGTTTTAAGGCTTACCATTTGGGAGAAGTGTTGTCCACACTGGTCACACCCATAGGGTTTCTCTCCAGTATGAATTCTCTGGTGTATTTTCAGGGTGGACTTGTCTGAGAAGTGTTGTCCACACTGATCACATCCATAGGGTTTCTCTCCAGTGTGAATTCTTTGGTGTTTTTTCAGGGTGGACTTGTCTGAGAAGTGTTGTCCACACTGATCACATCCATAGGGTTTCTCTCCAGTGTGAATTCTCTGGTGTATTTTAAGTCTAGACATTGTAGGGAAGCGTTTACCACACTGATCACAGCATTGGTATTTTTGCTTAGCCAAGCTACTTTGATCATTCACCTCTGGTAGAACAGGGAAGACAGACTGATGATGCAACACTGAATTGGAAATAAAGAAAAAGGAAAATGTTGTTTAGAGGCATCCCTGGACTTAAAATAGCAAAAACGAGTTAATGTACCCAATTATCAATTTAGCATCCATTTATATTTTGATTTCACAATCGTTTTATATTCTAGAAAGGGCACAAAACAGGTACTCAATTCTAAAATAAATTCTAAAACAAAACCAACACATGACTAGATAATAAACATCCTTATGCCATGCTGTAAATCCATATAGACACAGTAAGTAACTTACAGAGGTCTTGGTGATCATTGGGTCCTCCCTGTTGAGTAGAATCGTTTGATGTGGTGTTGAGAGAGTCCATATTCGCTTCAAGCCTGGAGTCCACAGTCAGATGTGATCAGAAAGTATTGATATCCTGGAGGAGTTGTGGAGAACTGACAACTACAAACTCTTCTTATACTAGAGAGTCTGAGGTGGAACCACTAACTGCTTGGTGTTGATTGGCCAAAGAGTGGAGCAATAGAATCATCAGCCACCAATCACAACCTAAGAAACTGCTGCATGACCTCCACCCCTCTCTGACTCCTCCCCCCATGCTCTATGCAACATTCTAGAAATATACTGCTAACTTTGAGATATCTAACTAGACTATCTGGATAATATATGTAAAGTCTAATTGAATAAGTGGATATTAATTAATTGTTACTGCAGCAGAGCAATTAAGAGGCTTTCTTTACATTATGTAATTAACATAGAAACAACAAGAAAAACAGTTTTCCAAAACTATTGTTTTCAAAACACCCACCCCCTATAGTATTGCAAACAGTCTTCATGAATAGTACACATGTAAGCCTTCACATCTTGTCTTTTACAAGTATACTACTGCACACCCTGTACCTTTATATTTTTTTATTTTATTAAGTTGCAATGTAAGTTCAATTAGTTTCAATTAGACTTTAGAAGACAGTGGTTTCTGTACAGGACTGGTCAAGGCCTAACAGCAAATTAGTATATTGTCAAATCCTCAAAGTTTCATAGCAAATTGTGCTCTATTGTTCTCATTTAATCACTTATCTATATTTACAGTGAAATTCCATTGTGTAATGTGTAGGCCAGTGTGCAGAAACATGTGTCCATAGTGTACGTCATTATTCAATCATGACCAGGATAAGTCAGGATAAATCAGGATAAGTCATTATCCTTATAATAATCATATCCTATATCCATCATTACATTGTTATTAACAACAGAGACACAATAACAGCAACAACTGTATTTGTGTAAACCTGGACAACTTTAAGTCTTTGTTCAGGTTGTGTTGCTCTGAGGGAATGAATGGTTCTAAATAATGAACAAACCCCACATTCTTTCCCTAGGTTAAAATGTAAACATGCTAAATGTTGATGGCTGATGCTTCATTCACTATAGACAATGCATTCAAATGCAGAGATAAAACATGTTAATGGTCACTGGTTGTCTGGCATTGGACAGATCACCTGTTAATGATCACATTATGGATGACCTGAGACCATTTTACACCTCTTTGACTCTGAGTTTCAACAGAACTACAGAAATAGCTCTATCACACATAACTTGTTATTATCCTTTAAAGGTGTTGTAAGGCCTATGTTTTGTTAAAATAGCTCTAGTAATCATTGTTATATTGTTTGTTTAGTAACAGAGATCTTCCCACGTCTCCATACCCAACATAATTATTACTATTTCATAATGTGACATTTGTTCATAATATAATTGACCAGTAATATGAAGAGAAGAAGGCCCATGGGCTCTACAGTATAAGAACTTATAACACAATATTTATTTCACTGGTTTTTTTGTGAGATTGCTCTGTAAGCTTCATATTTAATATTTTAATCTATCTATATCCAATATAGAGTATCTGACTATCTGGATAATATATGTACAGTCTAAAAATATTGAATAAGTGGATATTAATCGAGTGCTACTGCAGCAGAGCCATTAAGAGGATTTCTTTACATTATTTCAGTAACATAGATGTGTGGTATGTCTGGTGAAGAAACAACAAGAAAACAGTTTTTCAAAACTGTTGTTTTCAAAACACAAAGTGCCACCCACCCCCTATTGTATTGCAAATAGTACACAAGCCTTCACATATTGTCTTTTACAAGTACTGCGAACCCTGTACCTTTATATTTTTATTTGATAAAGTTGCAATGTAATTCAATTAGTTACAGTAACAGAGATCTTCCCACTTCTCCATACCCATTTCACCAACATAATTATTACTCTTTCATAATGTGAAATTTGTTCATAATATAATTGACCAGTAATATGAAGAGAAGAAGGCTCTACAATTTAAGAATTTATGACACAATATTTCGTTCACAGTTTTAAATTTAAAAATAAATGCTCACATGTGCTTACCACATATATCACTATAAAATACATTAGGCCTATATACAAAAACATATGCTAATTTCTCTCTCTCAGTTGAAATGGTAACCAGAGAACTGGCCATTTGAGAACATGATGAGTAGGAAAGAGAGAGAATACATCTTGTGATGTCAAAGTGCAATGTCAAAAATAAAATAAAATAAGAAAAAAAGACAGAAATGCCTCAAGTAGAAAATCAAAAAATGAATTAAAAGTAATACAAATCACTCACCCGCAAACATTATGACAATCAGTCACCAGAATACGGGTGTTTTCAATTAATCTGAAAGGAGATGTAGTTCGCACACCAGCCTTGAGCTAATTACTAAAAGCTTTTCCTCACATATCACAATTATTTGGGTTTCTCTACAGTATGAATTATCTTGTGTCTTTTAAGGCTTGACATATGAGAGAAGTGTTGTCCACACTGATCACATCCATAGGGTTTCTCTCCGGTGTGAATTCTCTGGTGGCTTTTAAGGTGGGTCAAATGAGAGAAGTGTTTCCCACAATGATCACATCCATAGGGTTTCTCTCCAGTATGAATTCTCTGGTGGCTTTTAAGGTTTCCCATTGTAGAGAAGTGTTGTCCACACTGATCACATCCATAGGGTTTTTCTCCAGTATGAATTCTCTGGTGGCTTTTAAGGTTTCCCATTGTAGAGAAGTGTTGTCCACACTGATCACATCCATAGGGTTTTTCTCCAGTGTGAATTCTCTGGTGTTTTTTAAGGTCGGACAACTGAGAGAAGTGTTGTCCACAATGATCACATCCATAGGGTTTCTCTCCAGTATGAATTCTATGGTGTGTTTTAAGGTTTCCCATTGTAGAGAAGTGTTGTCCACACTGATCACATCCATAGGGTTTTTCTCCAGTATGAATTCTCTGGTGTCTCTTCAGGTTGAACTTGTCAGAGAAGTGCTGCCCACACTGATCACACCCATGGGGTTTTTCTCCAGTATGAATTCTCTGGTGTATTTTAAGGCTGGACATTCGAGGGAAGCGTTTACCACACTGATCACAGCAGTGGTATTTTTGCTTAGCCAAGCTACTTTGATCATTCACCTCTGGTAGAACAGGGAAGCCAGACTGATGATGCAACACTGAATTGGAAATAAAGAAAAAGGAAAATGTTGTTTAGAGGCATTCCTGGACTTAAAATAGCAAAAACGAGTTAATGTACCCAATTATCAATTTAGCATCCATTTATATTTTGATTTCACAATCGTTTTATATTCTAGAAAGGACACAAAACAGGTACTCAATTCTAAAATAAATGCTAAAACAAAACCAACAAATGATTAGATAAAAAACATCCATATGCCATGCTTTATATCCATATAGACACAGTAAGTAACTTACAGAGGTCTTGGTGATCATTGGGTCCTCCCTGTTGAGCAGAATCGTTTGAGGTGGTGTTGAGAGAGTCCATCTTCGCTTCAAGTCTGGAGTCCACAGTCAGATGTGATCAGAAAGTATTGATATCCTGGAGGAGTTGTGGAGAACTGACAACTACAAACTCTTCTTATACTAGAGAGTCTGAGGTGGAACCACTAACTGCTTGGTGTTGATTGGCCAAAGAGTGGAGCAATAGAATCATCAGCCACCAATCACAACCTAAGAAACTGCTGCATGACCTCCACCCCTCTCTGACTCCTCCCCCCATGCTCTATGCAACATTCTAGAAATATACTGCTAACTTTGAGATATCTAACTAGACTATCTGGATAATATATGTAAAGTCTAATTGAATAAGTGGATATTAATTAATTGTTACTGCAGCAGAGCAATTAAGAGGCTTTCTTTACATTATGTAATTAACATAGAAACAACAAGAAAAACAGTTTTCCAAAACTATTGTTTTCAAAACACCCACCCCCTATAGTATTGCAAACAGTCTTCATGAATAGTACACATGTAAGCCTTCACATCTTGTCTTTTACAAGTATACTACTGCACACCCTGTACCTTTATATTTTTTTATTTTATTAAGTTGCAATGTAAGTTCAATTAGTTTCAATTAGACTTTAGAAGACAGTGGTTTCTGTACAGGACTGGTCAAGGCCTAACAGCAAATTAGTATATTGTCAAATCCTCAAAGTTTCATAGCAAATTGTGCTCTATTGTTCTCATTTAATCACTTATCTATATTTACAGTGAAATTCCATTGTGTAATGTGTAGGCCAGTGTGCAGAAACATGTGTCCATAGTGTACGTCATTATTCAATCATGACCAGGATAAGTCAGGATAAATCAGGATAAGTCATTATCCTTATAATAATCATATCCTATATCCATCATTACATTGTTATTAACAACAGAGACACAATAACAGCAACAACTGTATTTGTGTAAACCTGGACAACTTTAAGTCTTTGTTCAGGTTGTGTTGCTCTGAGGGAATGAATGGTTCTAAATAATGAACAAACCCCACATTCTTTCCCTAGGTTAAAATGTAAACATGCTAAATGTTGATGGCTGATGCTTCATTCACTATAGACAATGCATTCAAATGCAGAGATAAAACATGTTAATGGTCACTGGTTGTCTGGCATTGGACAGATCACCTGTTAATGATCACATTATGGATGACCTGAGACCATTTTACACCTCTTTGACTCTGAGTTTCAACAGAACTACAGAAATAGCTCTATCACACATAACTTGTTATTATCCTTTAAAGGTGTTGTAAGGCCTATGTTTTGTTAAAATAGCTCTAGTAATCATTGTTATATTGTTTGTTTAGTAACAGAGATCTTCCCACGTCTCCATACCCAACATAATTATTACTATTTCATAATGTGACATTTGTTCATAATATAATTGACCAGTAATATGAAGAGAAGAAGGCCCATGGGCTCTACAGTATAAGAACTTATAACACAATATTTATTTCACTGGTTTTTTTGTGAGATTGCTCTGTAAGCTTCATATTTAATATTTTAATCTATCTATATCCAATATAGAGTATCTGACTATCTGGATAATATATGTACAGTCTAAAAATATTGAATAAGTGGATATTAATCGAGTGCTACTGCAGCAGAGCCATTAAGAGGATTTCTTTACATTATTTCAGTAACATAGATGTGTGGTATGTCTGGTGAAGAAACAACAAGAAAACAGTTTTTCAAAACTGTTGTTTTCAAAACACAAAGTGCCACCCACCCCCTATTGTATTGCAAATAGTACACAAGCCTTCACATATTGTCTTTTACAAGTACTGCGAACCCTGTACCTTTATATTTTTATTTGATAAAGTTGCAATGTAATTCAATTAGTTACAGTAACAGAGATCTTCCCACTTCTCCATACCCATTTCACCAACATAATTATTACTCTTTCATAATGTGAAATTTGTTCATAATATAATTGACCAGTAATATGAAGAGAAGAAGGCTCTACAATTTAAGAATTTATGACACAATATTTCGTTCACAGTTTTAAATTTAAAAATAAATGCTCACATGTGCTTACCACATATATCACTATAAAATACATTAGGCCTATATACAAAAACATATGCTAATTTCTCTCTCTCAGTTGAAATGGTAACCAGAGAACTGGCCATTTGAGAACATGATGAGTAGGAAAGAGAGAGAATACATCTTGTGATGTCAAAGTGCAATGTCAAAAATAAAATAAAATAAGAAAAAAAGACAGAAATGCCTCAAGTAGAAAATCAAAAAATGAATTAAAAGTAATACAAATCACTCACCCGCAAACATTATGACAATCAGTCACCAGAATACGGGTGTTTTCAATTAATCTGAAAGGAGATGTAGTTCGCACACCAGCCTTGAGCTAATTACTAAAAGCTTTTCCTCACATATCACAATTATTTGGGTTTCTCTACAGTATGAATTATCTTGTGTCTTTTAAGGCTTGACATATGAGAGAAGTGTTGTCCACACTGATCACATCCATAGGGTTTCTCTCCGGTGTGAATTCTCTGGTGGCTTTTAAGGTGGGTCAAATGAGAGAAGTGTTTCCCACAATGATCACATCCATAGGGTTTCTCTCCAGTATGAATTCTCTGGTGGCTTTTAAGGTTTCCCATTGTAGAGAAGTGTTGTCCACACTGATCACATCCATAGGGTTTTTCTCCAGTATGAATTCTCTGGTGGCTTTTAAGGTTTCCCATTGTAGAGAAGTGTTGTCCACACTGATCACATCCATAGGGTTTTTCTCCAGTGTGAATTCTCTGGTGTTTTTTAAGGTCGGACAACTGAGAGAAGTGTTGTCCACAATGATCACATCCATAGGGTTTCTCTCCAGTATGAATTCTATGGTGTGTTTTAAGGTTTCCCATTGTAGAGAAGTGTTGTCCACACTGATCACATCCATAGGGTTTTTCTCCAGTATGAATTCTCTGGTGTCTCTTCAGGTTGAACTTGTCAGAGAAGTGCTGCCCACACTGATCACACCCATGGGGTTTTTCTCCAGTATGAATTCTCTGGTGTATTTTAAGGCTGGACATTCGAGGGAAGCGTTTACCACACTGATCACAGCAGTGGTATTTTTGCTTAGCCAAGCTACTTTGATCATTCACCTCTGGTAGAACAGGGAAGCCAGACTGATGATGCAACACTGAATTGGAAATAAAGAAAAAGGAAAATGTTGTTTAGAGGCATTCCTGGACTTAAAATAGCAAAAACGAGTTAATGTACCCAATTATCAATTTAGCATCCATTTATATTTTGATTTCACAATCGTTTTATATTCTAGAAAGGACACAAAACAGGTACTCAATTCTAAAATAAATGCTAAAACAAAACCAACAAATGATTAGATAAAAAACATCCATATGCCATGCTTTATATCCATATAGACACAGTAAGTAACTTACAGAGGTCTTGGTGATCATTGGGTCCTCCCTGTTGAGCAGAATCGTTTGAGGTGGTGTTGAGAGAGTCCATCTTCGCTTCAAGTCTGGAGTCCACAGTCAGATGTGATCAGAAAGTATTGATATCCTGGAGGAGTTGTGGAGAACTGACAACTACAAACTCTTCTTATACTAGAGAGTCTGAGGTGGAACCACTAACTGCTTGGTGTTGATTGGCCAAAGAGTGGAGCAATAGAATCATCAGCCACCAATCACAACCTAAGAAACTGCTGCATGACCTCCACCCCTCTCTGACTCCTCCCCCCATGCTCTATGCAACATTCTAGAAATATACTGCTAACTTTGAGATATCTAACTAGACTATCTGGATAATATATGTAAAGTCTAATTGAATAAGTGGATATTAATTAATTGTTACTGCAGCAGAGCAATTAAGAGGCTTTCTTTACATTATGTAATTAACATAGAAACAACAAGAAAAACAGTTTTCCAAAACTATTGTTTTCAAAACACCCACCCCCTATAGTATTGCAAACAGTCTTCATGAATAGTACACATGTAAGCCTTCACATCTTGTCTTTTACAAGTATACTACTGCACACCCTGTACCTTTATATTTTTTTATTTTATTAAGTTGCAATGTAAGTTCAATTAGTTTCAATTAGACTTTAGAAGACAGTGGTTTCTGTACAGGACTGGTCAAGGCCTAACAGCAAATTAGTATATTGTCAAATCCTCAAAGTTTCATAGCAAATTGTGCTCTATTGTTCTCATTTAATCACTTATCTATATTTACAGTGAAATTCCATTGTGTAATGTGTAGGCCAGTGTGCAGAAACATGTGTCCATAGTGTACGTCATTATTCAATCATGACCAGGATAAGTCAGGATAAATCAGGATAAGTCATTATCCTTATAATAATCATATCCTATATCCATCATTACATTGTTATTAACAACAGAGACACAATAACAGCAACAACTGTATTTGTGTAAACCTGGACAACTTTAAGTCTTTGTTCAGGTTGTGTTGCTCTGAGGGAATGAATGGTTCTAAATAATGAACAAACCCCACATTCTTTCCCTAGGTTAAAATGTAAACATGCTAAATGTTGATGGCTGATGCTTCATTCACTATAGACAATGCATTCAAATGCAGAGATAAAACATGTTAATGGTCACTGGTTGTCTGGCATTGGACAGATCACCTGTTAATGATCACATTATGGATGACCTGAGACCATTTTACACCTCTTTGACTCTGAGTTTCAACAGAACTACAGAAATAGCTCTATCACACATAACTTGTTATTATCCTTTAAAGGTGTTGTAAGGCCTATGTTTTGTTAAAATAGCTCTAGTAATCATTGTTATATTGTTTGTTTAGTAACAGAGATCTTCCCACGTCTCCATACCCAACATAATTATTACTATTTCATAATGTGACATTTGTTCATAATATAATTGACCAGTAATATGAAGAGAAGAAGGCCCATGGGCTCTACAGTATAAGAACTTATAACACAATATTTATTTCACTGGTTTTTTTGTGAGATTGCTCTGTAAGCTTCATATTTAATATTTTAATCTATCTATATCCAATATAGAGTATCTGACTATCTGGATAATATATGTACAGTCTAAAAATATTGAATAAGTGGATATTAATCGAGTGCTACTGCAGCAGAGCCATTAAGAGGATTTCTTTACATTATTTCAGTAACATAGATGTGTGGTATGTCTGGTGAAGAAACAACAAGAAAACAGTTTTTCAAAACTGTTGTTTTCAAAACACAAAGTGCCACCCACCCCCTATTGTATTGCAAATAGTACACAAGCCTTCACATATTGTCTTTTACAAGTACTGCGAACCCTGTACCTTTATATTTTTATTTGATAAAGTTGCAATGTAATTCAATTAGTTACAGTAACAGAGATCTTCCCACTTCTCCATACCCATTTCACCAACATAATTATTACTCTTTCATAATGTGAAATTTGTTCATAATATAATTGACCAGTAATATGAAGAGAAGAAGGCTCTACAATTTAAGAATTTATGACACAATATTTCGTTCACAGTTTTAAATTTAAAAATAAATGCTCACATGTGCTTACCACATATATCACTATAAAATACATTAGGCCTATATACAAAAACATTATGCTAATTTCTCTCTCTCAGTTGAAATGGTAACCAGAGAACTGGCCATTTGAGAACATGATGAGTAGGAAAGAGAGAGAATACATCTTGTGATGTCAAAGTGCAATGTCAAAAATAAAATAAAATAAGAAAAAAAGACAGAAATGCCTCAAGTAGAAAATCAAAAAATGAATTAAAAGTAATACAAATCACTCACCCGCAAACATTATGACAATCAGTCACCAGAATACAGGTGTTTTCAATTAATCTGAAAGGAGATGTAGTTCGCACACCGGCCTTGAGCTAATTACTAAAAGCTTTTCCTCACATATCACAATTATTTGGGTTTCTCTACAGTATGAATTATCTTGTGTCTTTTAAGGCTTGACATATGAGAGAAGTGTTGTCCACACTGATCACATCCATAGGGTTTCTCTCCGGTGTGAATTCTCTGGTGGCTTTTAAGGTGGGTCAAATGAGAGAAGTGTTTCCCACAATGATCACATCCATAGGGTTTCTCTCCAGTATGAATTCTCTGGTGGCTTTTAAGGTTTCCCATTGTAGAGAAGTGTTGTCCACACTGATCACATCCATAGGGTTTTTCTCCAGTATGAATTCTCTGGTGGCTTTTAAGGTTTCCCATTGTAGAGAAGTGTTGTCCACACTGATCACATCCATAGGGTTTTTCTCCAGTGTGAATTCTCTGGTGTTTTTTAAGGTCGGACAACTGAGAGAAGTGTTGTCCACAATGATCACATCCATAGGGTTTCTCTCCAGTATGAATTCTATGGTGTGTTTTAAGGTTTCCCATTGTAGAGAAGTGTTGTCCACACTGATCACATCCATAGGGTTTTTCTCCAGTATGAATTCTCTGGTGTCTCTTCAGGTTGAACTTGTCAGAGAAGTGCTGCCCACACTGATCACACCCATGGGGTTTTTCTCCAGTATGAATTATCTGGTGTATTTTAAGGCTGGACATTCGAGGGAAGCGTTTACCACACTGATCACAGCAGTGGTATTTTTGCTTAGCCAAGCTACTTTGATCATTCACCTCTGGTAGAACAGGGAAGCCAGACTGATGATGCAACACTGAATTGGAAATAAAGAAAAAGGAAAATGTTGTTTAGAGGCATTCCTGGACTTAAAATAGCAAAAACGAGTTAATGTACCCAATTATCAATTTAGCATCCATTTATATTTTGATTTCACAATCGTTTTATATTCTAGAAAGGACACAAAACAGGTACTCAATTCTAAAATAAATGCTAAAACAAAACCAACAAATGATTAGATAAAAAACATCCATATGCCATGCTTTATATCCATATAGACACAGTAAGTAACTTACAGAGGTCTTGGTGATCATTGGGTCCTCCCTGTTGAGCAGAATCGTTTGAGGTGGTGTTGAGAGAGTCCATCTTCGCTTCAAGTCTGGAGTCCACAGTCAGATGTGATCAGAAAGTATTGATATCCTGGAGGAGTTGTGGAGAACTGACAACTACAAACTCTTCTTATACTAGAGAGTCTGAGGTGGAACCACTAACTGCTTGGTGTTGATTGGCCAAAGAGTGGAGCAATAGAATCATCAGCCACCAATCACAACCTAAGAAACTGCTGCATGACCTCCACCCCTATCTGACTCCTCCCCCCATGCTCTATGCAACATTCTAGAAATATACTGCTAACTTTGAGATATCTAACTAGACTATCTGGATAATATATGTAAAGTCTAATTGAATCAGTGGATATTAATTAATTGTTACTGCAGCAGAGCAATTAAGAGGCTTTCTTTACATTATGTAATTAACATAGAAACAACAAGAAAAACAGTTTTCCAAAACTATTGTTTTCAAAACACCCACCCCCTATAGTATTGCAAACAGTCTTCATGAATAGTACACATGTAAGCCTTCACATCTTGTCTTTTACAAGTATACTACTGCACACCCTGTACCTTTATATTTTTTTATTTTATTAAGTTGCAATGTAAGTTCAATTAGTTTCAATTAGACTTTAGAAGACAGTGGTTTCTGTACAGGACTGGTCAAGGCCTAACAGCAAATTAGTATATTGTCAAATCCTCAAAGTTTCATAGCAAATTGTGCTCTATTGTTCTCATTTAATCACTTATCTATATTTACAGTGAAATTCCATTGTGTAATGTGTAGGCCAGTGTGCAGAAACATGTGTCCATAGTGTACGTCATTATTCAATCATGACCAGGATAAGTCAGGATAAATCAGGATAAGTCATTATCCTTATAATAATCATATCCTATATCCATCATTACATTGTTATTAACAACAGAGACACAATAACAGCAACAACTGTATTTGTGTAAACCTGGGAAACCTGGACAACTTTAAGTCTTTGTTCAGGTTGTGTTGCTCTGAGGGAATGAATGGTTCTAAATAATGAACAAACCCCACATTCTTTCCCTAGGTTAAAATGTAAACATGCTAAATGTTGATGGCTGATGCTTCATTCACTATAGACAATGCATTCAAATGCAGAGATAAAACATGTTAATGGTCACTGGTTGTCTGGCATTGGACAGATCACCTGTTAATGATCACATTATGGATGACCTGAGACCATTTTACACCTCTTTGACTCTGAGTTTCAACAGAACTACAGAAATAGGTCTATCACACATAACTTGTTATTATTATCCTTTAAAGGTGTTGTAAGGCCTATGTTTTGTTAAAATAGCTCTAGTAATCATTGTTATATTGTTTGTTCAGTAACAGAGATCTTCCCACGTCTCCATACCCAACATAATTATTACTCTTTCATAATGTGACATTTGTTCATAATATAATTGACCAGTAATATGCAGAGAAGAAGGCCCATGGGCTCTACAGTATAAGAACTTATAACACAATATTTATTTCACTGGTTTTTTTGTGAGATTGCTCTGTAAGCTTCATATTTAATATTTTAATATATCTATATCCAATATAGAGTATCTGACTATCTGGATAATATATGTACAGTCTAAAAATATTGAATAAGTGGATATTAATCGAGTGCTACTGCAGCAGAGCCATTAAGAGGATTTCTTTACATTATTTCAGTAACATAGATGTGTGGTATGTCTGGTGAAGAAACAACAAGAAAACAGTTTTTCAAAACTGTTGTTTTCAAAACACAAAGTGCCACTCACCCCCTATTGTATTGCAAATAGTACACAAGCCTTCACATATTGTCTTTTACAAGTACTGCGAACCCTGTACCTTTATATTTTTATTTGATAAAGTTGCAATGTAATTCAATTAGTTACAGTAACAGAGATCTTCCCACTTCTCCATACCCATTTCACCAACATAATTATTACTCTTTCATAATGTGAAATTTGTTCATAATATAATTGACCAGTAATATGAAGAGAAGAAGGCTCTACAATTTAAGAATTTATGACACAATATTTCGTTCACAGTTTTAAATTTAAAAATAAATGCTCACATGTGCTTACCACATATATCACTATAAAATACATTAGGCCTATATACAAAAACATATGCTAATTTCTCTCTCTCAGTTGAAATGGTAACCAGAGAACTGGCCATTTGAGAACATGATGAGTAGGAAAGAGAGAGAATACATCTTGTGATGTCAAAGTGCAATGTCAAAAATAAAATCAAATAAGAAAAAAAGACATAAATCACTCACCCGCAAACATTATGACAATCAGTCACCAGAATACGGGTGTTTTCAATTAATCTGAAAGGAGATGTAGTTCGCACACCGGCCTTGAGCTAATTACTAAAAGCTTTTCCTCACATATCACAATTATTTGGGTTTCTCTACAGTATGAATTATCTTGTGTCTTTTAAGGCTTGACATATGAGAGAAGTGTTGTCCACACTGATCACATCCATAGGGTTTCTCTCCGGTGTGAATTCTCTGGTGGCTTTTAAGGTGGGTCAAATGAGAGAAGTGTTTCCCACAATGATCACATCCATAGGGTTTCTCTCCAGTATGAATTCTCTGGTGGCTTTTAAGGTTTCCCATTGTAGAGAAGTGTTGTCCACACTGATCACATCCATAGGGTTTTTCTCCAGTATGAATTCTCTGGTGGCTTTTAAGGTTTCCCATTGTAGAGAAGTGTTGTCCACACTGATCACATCCATAGGGTTTTTCTCCAGTGTGAATTCTCTGGTGTTTTTTAAGGTCGGACAACTGAGAGAAGTGTTGTCCACAATGATCACATCCATAGGGTTTCTCTCCAGTATGAATTCTATGGTGTGTTTTAAGGTTTCCCATTGTAGAGAAGTGTTGTCCACACTGATCACATCCATAGGGTTTTTCTCCAGTATGAATTATCTGGTGTCTCTTCAGGTTGAACTTGTAAGAGAAGTGCTGCCCACACCCATGGGGTTTTTCTCCAGTATGAATTCTCTGGTGTATTTTAAGGCTGGACATTCGAGGGAAGCGTTTACCACACTGATCACAGCAGTGGTATTTTTGCTTAGCCAAGCTACTTTGATCATTCACCTCTGGTAGAACAGGGAAGCCAGACTGATGATGCAACACTGAATTGGAAATAAAGAAAAAGGAAAATGTTGTTTAGAGGCATTCCTGGACTTAAAATAGCAAAAACGAGTTAATGTACCCAATTATCAATTTAGCATCCATTTATATTTTGATTTCACAATCGTTTTATATTCTAGAAAGGACACAAAACAGGTACTCAATTCTAAAACAAATGCTAAAACAAAACCAACAAATGATTAGATAAAAAACATCCATATGCCATGCTTTATATCCATATAGACACAGTAAGTAACTTACAGAGGTCTTGGTGATCATTGGGTCCTCCCTGTTGAGCAGAATCGTTTGAGGTGGTGTTGAGAGAGTCCATCTTCGCTTCAAGTCTGGAGTCCACAGTCAGATGTGATCAGAAAGTATTGATATCCTGGAGGAGTTGTGGAGAACTGACAACTACAAACTCTTCTTATACTAGAGAGTCTGAGGTGGAACCACTAACTGCTTGGTGTTGATTGGCCAAAGAGTGGAGCAATAGAATCATCAGCCACCAATCACAACCTAAGAAACTGCTGCATGACCTCCACCCCTCTCTGACTCCTCCCCCCATGCTCTATGCAACATTCTAGAAATATACTGCTAACTTTGAGATATCTAACTAGACTATCTGGATAATATATGTAAAGTCTAATTGAATCAGTGGATATTAATTAATTGTTACTGCAGCAGAGCAATTAAGAGGCTTTCTTTACATTATGTAATTAACATAGAAACAACAAGAAAAACAGTTTTCCAAAACTATTGTTTTCAAAACACCCACCCCCTATAGTATTGCAAACAGTCTTCATGAATAGTACACATGTAAGCCTTCACATCTTGTCTTTTACAAGTATACTACTGCACACCCTGTACCTTTATATTTTTTTATTTTATTAAGTTGCAATGTAAGTTCAATTAGTTTCAATTAGACTTTAGAAGACAGTGGTTTCTGTACAGGACTGGTCAAGGCCTAACAGCAAATTAGTATATTGTCAAATCCTCAAAGTTTCATAGCAAATTGTGCTCTATTGTTCTCATTTAATCACTTATCTATATTTACAGTGAAATTCCATTGTGTAATGTGTAGGCCAGTGTGCAGAAACATGTGTCCATAGTGTACGTCATTATTCAATCATGACCAGGATAAGTCAGGATAAATCAGGATAAGTCATTATCCTTATAATAATCATATCCTATATCCATCATTACATTGTTATTAACAACAGAGACACAATAACAGCAACAACTGTATTTGTGTAAACCTGGGAAACCTGGACAACTTTAAGTCTTTGTTCAGGTTGTGTTGCTCTGAGGGAATGAATGGTTCTAAATAATGAACAAACCCCACATTCTTTCCCTAGGTTAAAATGTAAACATGCTAAATGTTGATGGCTGATGCTTCATTCACTATAGACAATGCATTCAAATGCAGAGATAAAACATGTTAATGGTCACTGGTTGTCTGGCATTGGACAGATCACCTGTTAATGATCACATTATGGATGACCTGAGACCATTTTACACCTCTTTGACTCTGAGTTTCAACAGAACTACAGAAATAGGTCTATCACACATAACTTGTTATTATTATCCTTTAAAGGTGTTGTAAGGCCTATGTTTTGTTAAAATAGCTCTAGTAATCATTGTTATATTGTTTGTTCAGTAACAGAGATCTTCCCACGTCTCCATACCCAACATAATTATTACTCTTTCATAATGTGACATTTGTTCATAATATAATTGACCAGTAATATGCAGAGAAGAAGGCCCATGGGCTCTACAGTATAAGAACTTATAACACAATATTTATTTCACAGGTTTTTAATTTAAGAACTGCTCACATGTGCTTACCACATATCACTATAAAATACATTAGGCCTATATTAAGTGCTAATTAAGTGAGAATTGGCCATTTGAGAACATGATCGGAGTAGGAAAGAGAGTGCATACATCTTGCAATGTCAAAGTGCAATGTCAAACATTAAATGTAAAACAATAATAATATAAATATAATAATGTAAAACAGAAATGCCTCATCTCCAAGTAAAGAAAAATATAAGATCACTTAAAAGCAATGTTGTAGAAGTGGGTCTTGAGCTGAGCTTAAAAAATGTCTACAGAGGCTGCCTGACGAAGGTACAGATTAATTAATTGTTACTGCAGCAGAGCAATTAAGAGGATTTCTTTACATTATTTAATTAACATAGAAACAACAAGAAAAACAGTTTTCCAAAACTATTGTTTTCAAAACACCCACCCCCTATAGTATTGCAAACAGTCTTCATGAATAGTACACATGTAAGCCTTCACATCTTGTCTTTTACAAGTATACTACTGCACACCCTGTACCTTTATATTTATATTTTATTAAGTTGCAATGTAAGTTCAATTAGTTTCAATTAGACTTTAGAAGACAGTGCCTCTATTGTTCTAATTTAATCGCTTATCTATATTTACAGTGAAATTCCATTGTGTAATGTGTAGGCCTGTGTGCAGAAACATGTGTCCATAGTGTAAGGCATTATTCAATCATGACCAGGATAAGTCAGGATAAATCAGGATATCCTTATAATAATCATATCCTATATCCATCATTACATTGTTATTAACAACAGAGACACAATAACAGCAACAACTGTATTTGTGTAAACCTGGGAAACCTGGACAACTTTAAGTCTTTGTTCAGGTCGTGTTGCTCTGAGGGAATGAGGAGCAGTCAGTTGTGTGGAATTAGTTTTTGTTTTTCAAATGCTAAATAATGAACAAACCCCACATCTTTCCCTAGGTTAAAATGTAAACAGGCTAAATGATGATGGCTGATGCTTCATTCACTATAGACAATGCATTCAAATGCAGAGATAAAACATGTTAATGGTCACTGGTTGTCTGTCATTGGACAGATCACCTGTTAATGATCACATTATGGATGACCTGAGACCATTTTACACCTCTTTGACTCTGAGTTTCAACAGAACTACAGAAATAGGTCTATCACACATAACTTGTTATTATTATCCTTTAAAGGTGTTGTAAGGCCTATGTTTTGTTAAAATAGCTCTAGTAATCATTGCTATATTGTTTGTTCAGTAACAGAGATCTTCCCACGTCTCCATACCCAACATAATTATTACTCTTTCATAATGTGACATTTGTTCATAATATAATTGACCAGTAATATGAAGAGAAGAAGGCCCATGGGCTCTACAGTATAAGAACTTATAACACAATATTTATTTCACAGGTTTTATAATTTAAGAACTGCTCACATGTGCTTACCACATATCACTATAAAATACATTAGGCCTATATTAAGTGAGAATTGGCCATTTGAGAACATGATCGGAGTAGGAAAGAGAGTGCATACATATTGCAATGTCAAAGTGCAATGTCAAACATAAAATGTATAGTAGTTCATCCAAAAATGACTTATTTTCTACCAAACACTCTCCATTGGAACTTAAACTACTGGAGACTGATGTTATCAAACTATATGGTATGGATATTATGTACATACACTGAGTATATGGATAAATATGTACAATATATTGAATAAGTGGATATTAATTAATTGTTACTGCATCAGAGCCATTAAGAGGATTTCTCCACATTATTTCAGTAACATCAGAACCAAGTGCCACCCACCCCCTATTGTATTGCAAATAGTACACAAGCCTTCACATCTTGTCCTTTACAAGTACTGCAAAACCTGTACCTTTATATATTTATTTTATAAAGTTGCAATGTAATTCAATTAGTTCCAATTCGACTTTAGAAGACAGTGGTGGGGTTTCTGTACATGACTGGGCAAGGCCTAACAGCAAATTAGTATATTGTCAAATCCTCAAAGTTTCATAGCAAATTGTGCTCTATTGTTCTAATTTAATCGCTTATCTATATTTACAGTGAAATTCCATTGTGTAATGTGTAGGCCATGTGTCCATAGTGTAATGATTTTGAAAACACAGGACATGATGATAAGTCCAAAGTGCCTAGGGACTCTGCATACAGGATAAGTCATTATCCGCATAATAATTATATCCTATAAGTAGTCTATATGGGTGGGTGAACGCTACCTCTTTTGACCACTGGGGGGCGCCACTGAGTCAATTATGCAAATTAGTAATAAAATAGTAATTAAAAATTCTTTACATTCCTTGAATTCCATACATTCCATAAACCATAAATCATATTGTATATATATATATCATAAATATAATTAGCATAGTGTTATTATTAAATAAAGAAAGGTAATAATAGTTTTTTTTTTTTCAGGACAGTGTGTGTGTGTGTGTGCGTGTGTGTGAGTGCGTTCCCTCCCCCTCCATGCATCTCCCCCGTGAGAGAGAGACCCGTGCCAGGTGCAGAGATTCCGCATACACGTGTGAAAAAGAGAACAATGGGGCATCATTTCCTTCAAAAGTGCCATCTGTCAGTTTTTTCAAAGGCCCATGTGCCGATCGAGAAATCGGCTGAAGTTGAAGTGTGATAAGGGGTCTGGATGCCCCCCCTCCTTTCAAAAGTGCCATCTGTCAGTTTTTTCAAAGGCCCATGTGCCGATCGAGAAATCGGCTGAAGTTGAAGTGTGATAAGGGGTCTGGATGCCCCCCTCCTTTCAAATGTCCCAGCTGGGAGAGAGCAGGCCCCCGAAAATCTAGACAAGTCCAACACCTCCGATCTTCAAAGGTGTGGAGAAGCGATCAATGGGTCTCAATTCCTTTCAAAAAAAGTGCCAGCTGTCATCCTGAAAAAAAAAACTGCCAGGTGCAGATTCCAAAACCCAGGGGTGAAGCGTGATAAGGGGTGATAAGTATATAGAAAGGGGAGGATGAGCTCTGATCTTTTCGAAATGTGTATATTGAGAAAAACGTTTGAACTGACAGCTGTAGTTTATGTAGTGTGATGTCTCATTAGATATGTATAAGTCAAAAGAGCAAGATTTTTAGCTAGAATATCTAGCCTTTTAGATTCAAAACACCCTAAAGATCCTCGCTGGGGGGGTCTTATACAATGTCAATTTGATTATGCCTGTACATCTTTGTATACTGGTATTTCTATGACCCTCAAGAAGAAACTCCAGACCTCTCAAAATAAACTGGTTAGAGTGATCCTGAAGTTACATCCTAGAACTCACCTTTCTCCTGCGCTAAAAAAAAAAACACCATTAAACATATCGTTTTCAGCTTAAAGCAATTATATTTCATTAAAGCAACTCCTTAGCATTGTTTTCATACCATGGATGTGATAAGAAAATGTATCAAAAATAAGGGAAATATTAAATAGTATCGGGTGTACCAGTTTGGGGCTTTTTTTTTTTTTTGGTCAGTTCAGTGGGGAAATACATTGATTAAACAAACGTTTGATTGATTGAGTTGTACAATGTTATACAACCCTACAATAATTTTAGAATACACTACACAATACAATACAATTTTAGAACATATGATATTGGCCAATATGTCAAATATGTAAATATTACATATAATGGTATTTAATGGAAAGCGGACCAATTTGTAACATGTTACAAATGGCCCACTTTTGCAAGTTGTTCTTTGCCGTTGCTTACAGACCAGAATGAACGTGAATTCCGTCTAAACACGATGCAAACTAATGAAGAACATAAGCATGAAGACATCCATGTGGATTTTTATTCACCAACATCAAAGAAAAAAATTGTAGCACACATATACTCCAGGTGTAAATTATACGCCTTTTGAAAAAAGTCAGTTCTTCGCCAATAACTCCCCGTAGGATAAAGGTAAACACTTCAAACTTCCTGGGCATGTAGAGTACGTTGCTGTACACATACTGACGCGATGGCGTCATGGTGTCGTTGACCAATCAAGAGATAACGTCCATGTTACAACCGTGAAGCGTTACAATCGTGGCGGCTCTCCCCTACTGTTATTGTCTGTTTGCCCCCCTTCCCTTTCCCCCAAGAGGACCACAGTGGAAAACAAGCCTAACAGCTTTCTTGTGAATTTATCCTTTTGAAATATATTTTCAATAAAGTATTCAATCAATATTCAATCAAAAAAGAACGCCATAGCATAGTAGTATATATATATAGTTTATATGTATAGTGTATGTATTAGTTTTCATTATATAGATATTCCACTGTTACTTTCTTAGCTTACGCATGTTTCATGATAAATACTTCATGTGATGCATTCCCATGCTTTTGGAGTGGGGGAGGGGGGGGGGGGCTTATGGAGTGACGGAGAGAGGTGGAGCTATTTTTGAGGATGTTGACTGATCCCTTATAAAAGCCCCTTCATATGTGATCATATGGTATAGGATCAGCATAGATCTACTTCCAGGCTCTACAAGGCTTTTTTCTGACTCTGGGATTTTTGCCATATTCATCTCTGTCTTTTTTGTTGTTTTTTTTTGTTTTGTTTGTTTTGTTCTTGCTGTATTTCGGAGGCTTTTTTGTTTTTATGCCCCCCTCTTTCTACAATCTACTATATTTTTGACTCAAGTTATACAAGTGGGCAACTCTTCATTTTGTGTACCTCTTTCTTCATCTGAGTGACCATGGAGAATACCACAGGTATGTAATAGCCTTTTTTGTTTATAGTAATTATCAGATGATATATTCTAAATGTACCTTAACCATATGATTGGCTAAACAGTAAAGACTAATTTATATAGTCTACAAATAACTCAGTCCTGTACAATTATATTTATACCCGTAGGCTACTCTTTAAATACAAGTAAGATGCGCAAACGCGGGAAGCGAACGCAGCTCGTGTGTGTGTGGTTGTGTGTGTGTGTGTGTGTGTGTGTGTGTGTGTGTGTGTGTGTGTGTGTGTGTGTCATGCTGTTACACCACCCGCCCGCCACCAGAGGGCGCAGCTGTAGCACACACACACACACAGGGCGCAGCTGCGCCCTCTGGTGGCGGGCGGGTGGTGTGTCACGCTGTTACACCACCCGCCCGCCACCAGAGGGCGCAGCTGCGCCCTGTGTGTGTGTGTGTGTGTGTGCTACAGCTGCGCCCTCTGGTGGCGGGCGGGTGGTGTAACAGCATGACACACACACACACACACACACACACACACACACACACACACACACACACACACCCACAGACATTCAACCCTTGCTGTCATAGTAAATGGCTCACTGCGTTCGCAAAAAAGCCTCATTGTATTTGACTTAAAAGAGAAAGACTGTGCTACCCCCATTATTTTTTCTGAAGTTTCTTGTATATCGTCTATTTTTAAATAGTTAACATATATAAATATGCACATTGTTTAATGGACGATATATGGGGTCAGTGACGTGACACCCCCAAAAAAAAGTGTATTTTTAAAAACCTTTAAATAACAGGAATAAAAATGATTTACTTTTGTTCTACTCACTCTCATCTTTATGGAAACATATTTTGTTTTTAGATATTTTATTTGAATCAGAATTTATTCAGCATTTTGTTGTAAAATCGTCATATGGTGTGACATGACAATAATTGTTTATAAATGAAAATGGAGTACAACTTTCTTAAGTTGCTCACTTTATCAAAGTCCTTTATCATAACTAACCTGCAGTGATGGGCAAGCTACTTGGAAAATGTAGTAAGCTACACTACCAGTTACTCTCTATTAAATATAGCTCAACTACAACGAAGCTATCCCCAGATAATTGTAGCAAGCTACACTATAAGCTACATGGCAAAAGTAGCTAGCTACATGGACACTACTTTTTTTTTAAATATTTTTTATCAACTTAATGATCAAGTTTCCACCGAACAAATAGCCTAATAGGCAGGCAAAAATGCTGAGTTTGATTGTTTATTAAAAAACAAACAGGAAACAAGCCCTCTGTCTGGCTTTTGGTGTCAACTTTTTCACATTTACTTGTATTAATGTACCTTGCGGTGTCAGGAGCCGGCTGATTCATGTGTTCAGTGTTGGGAAAGTTCTTTTTTTAATTAATAGTTCAGTTCACAGTTAATTTTTTTAAAGGAACTAATTCAGTTTATAATTCAACATTTTGTACTAAAGTTCATGGTTCCAAAAAATGAACGATTTTAGTTATATATATATATTTTTTTTTATTATTATTATTGCCACAGCCTAGCCATTTGCACACCAGCTGAGAGACATAATTTAGACTAGAGAATGCTAGTCTCTCAAGACAGACTGTTGCCTCGATAGGCACTGTTTTACCGAATATTTGAGGATGGGATACTCAGATTGAGAGAATGCTGACAGGCACTTAAATGAGATGTTAATGTCCTGTAGGTAGACTTAGAAATAAAACTAGTGTTGACTAATCAATACAAGTGGCTCTTATTTTGATGGGGCAGTTTCTGCACAAGAAGTCCGTTTGACTTGTAAACAAGCTACGATGAATGAGCTGTCAAAGTACTAGTCGCTAAACCACGTTAGCGATCAAATTTACAATATGAAAACTTTCACTTAGACAATAATGTAGGTTACACACGCTGGAATTAAACATGGAACCTGCAGGCAGCATTAGGTGAGTAATTAATTGTGTTGTGTTAGAGATAAAAGGACAGCTGCTGCGTGGGATCCTCTTGCTTAACAACATAACTGTGTCAGACTCATCTTATCTAAACCAACCAATCATGGATTTTTTTCCAGGGATTTTTTTCCCCCACAAAACTTTATTTAACAGTCAATTTGTAACGTATAGCTTTTGTTGAAAGCTACGTCACTACTTGGGTCTAAAAATAGCTACACTACAAAAAACGCTACTTGGTTCAAAAGGAGTGAAGCTACCATCAAGCTACTGATAAATGTAGTTAAGCTATGTAGCTTCGCTACTTGTAGCTAGCTACTGCCCAACACTGCTAACCTGTGATCCACTATAGTTTTGTGAAAATGTATTAAATCGGTATATTATTTTCGTAATCAACACTCAATGTGAGGCCCATGTTATCGGTCTTTCAATATATTTTGCATTTTATTGTGACAAAAACTTTCTCTAAAATTACACAAATATTTGTGACTCTTCCTTAGACTATTTGCTATGTAATCCATAAACATTAATGGTTTCATCATTAATAAAGGTATGATTTTTTCACTATTTGGAACGTCACATCAAATTATTTAGTGTCACACCGTATGATTATATCTTCATTTTTTTCAAAGCAAAAAAAAAAAAACTGTGTTTTTTAACCTACTTATTAGTGAATACTGAACTTTACAGAGTGATTAAACAATTACTCAGGAAAAAAAAAAAAAAAAAAAAAAAACAGCCAGACACTTGGAAGAGTCCTACACACCTGTCATGCTATTGTAATGCAAGTGCTGAACAGCCTTACTGAAGAAGTACCTCTCTACCCCCAATGGGTGTGTAAACAATTGCCTGTTGAAATTTTCCAAAATGGTGTCACACAATATGATTTTGGTTTGGGGGACAAAATATTTTTGATCAGAAATGACTGAAAACATTATGCTTGGACTTTGAAAAGATTAGGCTCACAAATAGGCATCTATATTATATTTATGAATTTTAAAAAAATAATTTTAGCATTTTTTTCCTTTGTTTTATTTAAGTTCCTACTTTGAGAAACAAGACCAGGACAGTCACACCATATAAGTGTCATTGAATGTATGATAATAAAATGTATAACATTCATCTATTTGTCAGACAGGTTTGACCAGAATACTTGGGAAGTAGAGAATGTTTCTACAACAGGGACCACAGGGGCCACAGGGGTGAAGCGCCCGGGTCGTGTATCGCGTTTGAGGTTAAAGAGATCCCGGACAGTCCAGATTGAAGGTAAATAAAAATTAAAAAAAAATAAAAAAATAAAAAAAAAATAAATATATATATATATATATATATATATGGTTCTACAGTATATTTATTAATATTGTATTTGATTTTAATCTTTCCATCATTATTTCCTGTAGGTCGAAACATTGCCATAGTACCACCGTTCATCACCAACATTGATACTGGATCACCGTTGAGGCCATTACCCATTACTAGGAGTGCAGTCCCCCTACATGCAGTAATAGGTATATACTTTTCGTATTTCAGAAGTATAATATTTATGAGATATACAAATATGAATTTTGAAAAAATGAAATATGAATTTTGAAAATATGAAATATTAAGTTTAAAAAATATGAAATATTAATTTTAAAAATATGAATTATGAATTTTGAAAATATGAAATATGAAATTTGAAAATATGAAATATTAAGTTTAAAAAATATGAAATATTAATTTAAAAAATATGAATTATGAATTTTGAAAATATGAAATATTAATTTTGAAAATATGAAATATTAATTTTTAAAATATGAATTATGAATTTGTGAAAATATGAATTATGCATTTTTGAAAATATGAAATTTGAAAATATGAAATATGAATTTTGAAAATATGAAATATTACTTTTTAAAAAATATGAATTATGAATTTTGAAATATTAATTTTGAACATATGAAATATTAATTTTGAAAATATGAAATATTAATTTTGAAAATATGAATTATGCATTTTTTGAAAATATGAATTTTGAAAATATGAAATATTAATTTTGAAAATATGAATTATGAATTTTGAAAATATGAATTTTGAAAATATGAAATATGCATTCTGAAAATATGAAATATTAATTTTTAAAAAATATGAATTATGAATTTTGAAATATTAATTTTGAACATATGAAATATTAAGTTTAAAAATATGAAATTTGAAAATATGAATTATGAATTTTGAAAATATGAAATATGAATTTTAAAAATATGAAATTTGTATTTTGAAAATATGAATTATGAATTTTGAAAATATGAAATATGAATTTTGAAAATATGAAATATGAATTTTGAAAATATGAATTATGAATTTTGAAATATTAATTTTGAACATATGAAATATTAATTTTAAAAATATGAAATATGAAATTTGAAAATATGAATTATGAATTTTGGAAATATTAAATATTAATTTTGAAAATATGAATTATGATATATATTCTTTTAAGTTAAAAAAAAAAAAAAAAGTATGTATATATTCATATGAATGAATATGTATATATTCATCATATATTCATCATATATTGATTATTATTATATTATTATATTATATTATATTATTATTATTATATTATTATATATTGATTATTATTTTGAAATATTAATTTTGAACATATGAAATATTAATTTTAAAAATATGAAATATGAAATTTGAAAATATGAATTATGAATTTTGAAAATATGAAATATGAATTTTAAAAATATGAAATATGAAATTTGAAAATATGAATTATGAATTTTGAAAATATGAAATATGAATTTTGAAAATATGAATTATGAATTTTGAAATATTAATTTTGAACATATGAAATATTAATTTTAAAAATATGAAATATGAAATTTGAAAATATGAATTATGAATTTTGGAAATATTAAATATTAATTTTGAAAATATGAATTATGATATATATTCTTTTAAGTAAAAAAAAAAAAAAAAAGTATGTATATATTCATATGAATGAATATGTATATATTCATCATATATTCATCATATATTGATTATTATTATATTATTATATTATATTATATTATTATTATTATATTATTATATATTGATTATTATTTTGAAATATTAATTTTGAACATATGAAATATTAATTTTAAAAATATGAAATATGAAATTTGAAAATATGAATTATGAATTTTGAAAATATGAAATATGAATTTTAAAAATATGAAATATGAAATTTGAAAATATGAATTATGAATTTTGAAAATATGAAATATGAATTTTGAAAATATGAAATATGAATTTTGAAAATATGAAATATGAATTTTGAAAATATGAATTATGAATTTTGAAATATTAATTTTGAACATATGAAATATTAATTTTAAAAATATGAAATATGAAATTTGAAAATATGAATTATGAATTTTGAAAATATGAAATATGAATTTTAAAAATATGAAATATGAAATTTGAAAATATGAATTATGAATTTTGAAAATATGAAATATGAATTTTGAAAATATGAAATATGAATTTTGAAAATATGAAATATGAATTTTGGAAATATTAAATATTAATTTTGAAAATATGAATTATGATATATATTTTTTTAAGTAAAAAAAAAAAAAAAAAGTATGTATATATTCATATGAATGAATATGTATATATTCATCATATATTCATCATATATTGATTATTTTTTATTTTTGTTTTTATTCATAGATACCCCTGGATCTGTGCGTGAAACAGCTACACCGATACTCGGTACCATTGTGATCATATCGGACGATGATGAAGACGGTGCTGCTGGTGGACACGTGTCAGTGATCCCATCTGTAAATGTTCGTGAAGTGCCTGTGACTGTACATGTTGATCAAGCTGTCGTTGATGACATTCCAGATTTGAACACACCCGTGAGTAGCACGCCGATAAGCACAGTATTATCATTTCCTACGTTTGATCTATACGGCGGGGGTATCTGCAATACCCAGGAAGCTCTGATTTTAGCAGAAATAATTGGATCCCCCGGTGATAATGAGTTTAACTTTGAGAATTTTATTGAAGGTTTAGAATTAGATGTGGGAACGGATGATCAAATCTATAGTGCACATGAGTTGGAAGAATCGTTCCTACCGTCACATCAACCCTACGCTACCAATGTAGTGACCGATGATAACTTAATACATGGAGAATCTTCAACTGTGTTCTTAGGAGATGCATTACCAGCAACACTGAGTGGGTCAAATATTGTACATGAGACATCATATAATGATATAGCCTCGGATATATATAACACTATACCCACAGGTTTGAGGATTGAAGATTGTGAATCTGTTTTAGGTCTACAAACATCCGTACAACCTGATTTTGGGGGTAATGTTGAGAAAAAAATTGTTGAATCAGTGAATCACTTGTTGAATGTGCAGACAGCTTCATTGACTAATGCATTTGAAAATCAAGTGGGGGGTTTCCGTATTAATCAAAACTCGCAGGATGTCCTAATCCAATCATTAATTCATGTGCAAGCAGCTCAGAATCTTAAAATAGATAGTATTCTAGAGGTGCTGGCAGCTCTGGCCATTAAAATTGAACAACAGACCACATTAGTAACAGGTTTGCATGCACCGTTCAATGTATTAAACGACACAACTAGAGAATTAATGAGTTTATTATTCATATCACATGAAAACTCATCTCACTTGGCTAATCTAGCTCTCGCAAATAAAAGGAAATAGTTGACATTAGATACTGGTACAAGGAGAGAAGTTATTTTCATTTGATACAATCTAATTGTTTTTTTTTTTTGTTTTTTTTTTTTGTTTGTTTGTTTTTTTTATTATCATTTCTATTTCTTTTAATTTTCTTTTTTATGGTCAATGAAGAAAATAGTGTATACATTTATTATGTTTTTTAAAATAATGAAGAAAAAATAAAAATAAAAACACAACAATGAAATCATTCTATCCACTTATACTTACTCTATAATGTAATAATCTTTAACAAAATCTAGTGAAGGATTCTACATATGTAAACAGCTCTGTTTAAGTAGGAAATAATGGCTCATGTAGTAAATACTCTAGAAATTTTACTGAGGTCTCTACTTCAACAGCAAACGAGCATTGAGACTAATTTGAGGCAATATTATAATGATTGTAATATTGCCTATGGCACCACCCCTTCTACCAGTCATCCTGATGTTATTAATAATACTCCTAATATAGAAGCTGATATTATTGATTGTGTCCGTGATAGTATGAATCATCATGCTAGCCCTCCCCCCATCAACCCTTTACCCGTCAACCCTGCGGGGCAAAACATTGATGTAGACCCATCTATAATTATTATTTCTGATGATGATGATGATGATGAAGACGTTGATGATAATATTCGTATGGATGTGACCGAGGAGGGGGGAGGTGAGTTGGGTGTGAACATTATGGTTGATGATGCTGACCTTGGAATCGTTCAAACGGGTGCTGGGGAATGTGGAGGGGCGAGTGATTCTGAGGAGGGGTCTGCTGTTAACGATGATGGAGGACAAGGTATCGCAGGTCTCCATATAACACCTATGCCTGCTTTTGGGGGTATGGAGGTACGCCAGAGGATAGATTTAAGAGACATATCTTTAGAAAATATTGAAGCTGTACCTGCCCTGATCCGTGGTAAATTTTCTACTGCTATTGACAGAGCCATGGAGCTAGTCGGGTCGCCTACTAGCAGAATTTCTGTATCATTGATGGGCCCATCATTACCAGGTGGGGTACAAGGCATGCTAATCCCTAACAATGATGAAAATACTGACATACTTTTAGATATAATATCTAATGTAATTCAATCCAATGATACGAGCATGACTGATGATTCGCTAGACTTGGTTATCTCAATAGCTAATGACAGAATCGGGGGAGCTAAAACAAAGACAAAGCGTAAATCCCGTTTAAAACTCGGTAATATTCCATATGACCAGATACTTGAACGTAGACACGCTGCTATTTTCACCCCCAAAAATACTGATCAAATGTGTTTTTCGCATTGTATGGCGTACAATTCAAATCCTAACATGACCATTGAGGAGCGGGGGGTGGAGGCATTGAGATTGCATACTGAGATGGGATTTGAAACTACCCAGGGGGTAGCATTTTCAGATATCGCTGCTTTTGAAGAGCATCTGCAGAAGAAAATTGTAGTTTTCTATCACACCCCGGGGCACGGGAGAGAGTTGTTACATTTTGAGACTAATAGACCTCATGAAAAGGATGCAGTGTGGTTATTTCTATATAATAACACTCATTATTGTATCATTAAGAACAGAACACATTTCTTCGGGGCTAGCTATGTTTGTGAATTCTGCTATAAGCCACATAATGACCTGCAATTCCATCACTGCCCTCGTGTCTGCCGTACATGCTACTCTGATTGTGGACCTTTCACTAAAGGCAAAGGTAGTATGTGTCCTGATTGTAATATGTATTGTAAATCGGCTAAATGTGCTATACTACACAAGCGTGTCGCCGCACTACATAAAGAACCGGCATGTACAGAGATGCGACGATGCCCTGATTGCCGGGTAGGGTATAGAACTATGACTACAACCCCTGAAGGAGACTTCATACCCACTGTACATAAATGTATACCACCTAAATGTATGCGGTGTAATGAAGTTTTATACGGTGATGGGGTTCATAAATGTTATATACAGCCTATACCCATAGATCAAACACCCACAGAGAAATATATATATTACGATTTTGAGACTACGTATCGTGATGGCCACCACCAAGCCAATTTTGTGGCTGTCAGAGAATATTACAATGATTATATTTGGTATAATTCAGGTCCTAATTGTGTCGATGCATTTATTAAACGGTATCGAGAGGTAGCATTCTCTGATTGTACGTTCATAGCACATAATGCGGGGGGTTTCGATAACTACATAATCCTGCAAGAATTGGTGAGACAGAGGCAAAAAGTGTCGTTAATAATGCAAGGATCCCGCATTATTCATATGAAAGATGCAAGCTACAACCAACGCTATATCGATAGCTTCTCGTTCCTACCGATGAGATTGGCTGATACACCAAGTGCATTAGGCTTTGTGGATGAGCTGGGGAAAGGCTATTTTCCACACAGGTTCAATACAGCTGAACATGAGAAATATATCGGTGCCTATCCAGACGTGTCTCATTATGGCTATAATGAGATGTCCTCTAAAGATCAGGTTAAATTTAATGTTTGGTACGATTCAGTCAAACATGATGTGTTTGACTTCCAGCATGAACTCAAGCGTTATGGGATAAACGACGTGGCTGTTTTACATAAAGCATGCACTATTTTCAGAGAAACGTTCATGGCTTGTACACAAGTCGATCCATTTGCCCATATTACTCTTGCGGCGAGCTGTATGGCCGTTTACAAGACTCTATTTATGCCTAAGGATACAGTTGCCTTGACATATAACGGTGCATTTATTAGTCAGAATAAGGCTTTCTCAAATGTGTCTATAGAATGGCTCGAATATGTGAAACATTCCGAGGGTAAGGATATCCAGCATGCCATGAATCGAGGTGAACATAAGATTGGACAATTTTATGTAGATGGTTATGATGCTAATAGCAGTACCTGTTATGATTTTGCGGGGTGCTTTTATCATGGGTGCCCCCATTGCTATAGGGAAGGCAGTTACAACGTTGTCACGAAATGCACATATGCGCAATTGCACTATCAATTCGTCGGACGAAGAATTGCTCTTGAATCTGAACACAAGATGAACGTGAAAATCATGTGGGAGTGCGATTGGAATCGCATGAAAAAAACAGCCCCTAAAGTGAAAGCATTCATGGCTACATATAAGCATCCAGAGAGGTTGGATCCGCGCAAAGCGCTATTTGGGGGGCGAACTAATGCTATGACAATGCATAAGATTGTTAATGGATGGGATGAGGACCTGAGTTATGTAGATTACACATCCCTCTATCCCTTCGTTCAAGCCAACATGCCTTACCCTATAGGGAATCCTGAAATAATCCTGGACAATTTTGGCGCCATCAATGATTATTTTGGATTTGTTAAGTGCACTGTCAAACCTCCGAGACGCCTGTATCATCCTGTATTACCACATCGTTGTCATGGCAAATTGATGTTTCCATTGTGTAGGACCTGTGCAGAAGAGTTGAACCAAACGTCAGACTGTTCTCATACTGATGAGGAAAGACAATTGTCAGGGGTCTGGGTGACTTGTGAATTGATCAAGGCTATGGAGAAAGGCTATACAGTTGTATCTATTGATGAAGTCTGGCATTTCCGTGAAAGGTCCGACACATTATTCAAGGAATATGTAAAGACATTCTTGAAGTGTAAACAGGAAGCTTCAGGATATCCTGATCATGTGACCACAGAGTCCGAGAAGGACCTATATGTGAGTGATTATCTGGCTCGTGAAGGAATTCAACTTGACAAATCAAAGATAGCTTTTAATGGGGCCATCCGAAGTATCAATAAGCTACTATTGAATTCGTTGTGGGGTCGTTTCTGCATGAATTCTGATAAGCCACTCACTGAAGTGATAGATGACCCATCAGATTTCAGTAAGTATATGTTCAGTAATGAATATGTAGTAAAACATTTCTGCTTCTTATCTCAGGATATTGCATTGATCCAGTACAACCACACCAGTCCTATAGCATCGAGAATGACCAATATAAACATATTTATAGGAGCGATGACAACCGCTTATGCAAGACTTAAATTGTATGAGTTGTTAGACGCCCTAGGCCCTCGCGCTGTCTACTGCGACACCGATAGTGTCATATATTCATCCAAGCCTGGGGACTGGCGCCCCCAAACTGGAGCTTATCTAGGTGACTTAACGAATGAATTGAGTGATGGATCAAACGGATCTAAAGACAGTATTCTGGAGTTTGTCTCAGGTGGACCAAAGGCCTATGCATATAGGACCCTTAACAACAAGACTGTTGTAAAATGGAAAGGGATTACGTTAAACTCTAGGAATGCGACCATTGTGACACCGGATGCTTTGAAGAAATTAGTCACAGCATTTGTAACCAATCAGAAGGACAACCAATGTGTGTATGCTGAGACATCCACTATCACTAGGAATAAAACCACGTTGCAGTTAAGAAATGCAACAGTTGTTAAACGTGTACGAATTGTATACAACAAGAGACGAGTATACCCCGACTTCACCACCCTTCCTTATGGCTACTAACGGAGATGGTTTTAAAGATGCTAATGGTTTTCAAACCAAATTATAACATCCTTTTAGTATGCTGATAGCAGGGCCGTCTAATAGCGGGAAGACTTTCTTTGTGAAAGAGCTAATTGAACATGCTGATCAGATTATCTCTGCTAAAGTAGAGAATATTGTGTACATATATGCTTGTTGGCTATCACTGCCATAAAACGTGGCGATATATCTCCGTCTAGGAAACGAGGTAGACCAAGTGCCATAGCTTATGAAATATCACCAGTGAGGAGGACACCTAGGGGTCGAAGTATTACGAGGCGTACCATATCAAAAGTCTGGCTTGATTTATGATATGGTTTATATTATGTATTTTCTTTTGATCTTTTCATTTTTGTTTTAATTGTATTTTGTTTAATTCTATGTATGTACTATGCTACTGTGATTCATATAATGTCAACAAGATGTATATGCTATACACATGCCAGTGAATGTGACTGTGTTTTATGTTATGTAAAATAGTAAAATAAAATAAAAACATTACATTTTGAAATAATTTGTATCCGTGTTTTATTTTTATTTATTTTTTTATTTATTATTAAATCATTACATCTATATACATCCTGTTTCTCTAACCACTTTTTAACCTCCACTATTTTATGAGTGACCCCATGATCTGTTTTAGCAGCTGCGACATCAACATCTATACCAACAATGAATAGATTGTACACTAGTCCTGTATTAAGTATTGTTTTTTTTTTTTGTTTTTTTTATTATTATTCTTAAAAACATATACCATCATCAATCATATTCATATACATCACACATGCCGTTTCATCGACTTCAATCATCCGATGAACAGCTGCATATACAACATTATGCCTAGACCATTCATATACACATTGTTTATGCTTTAAGACACATATGTCAATGATGTATGCACATAAGACCATTACATAACATACTCCTTTTGAGTTGCCTTGTTTTTGATTAAAAAAACAATCTACAACATCCATTACATTGCTAGCATTAATGATATACCCATGTTCCCCCTCATGCATAGATAGTAAACCTTTATATATAACACCACTGGTTTGTACATACTGTATATTCTTTCTAAAAATATCATACCCCATGGGTAAGCATTCGCTTTCATCAGAATGTGTATACTGATCAATAACAGTATTCATTAGGGTTACAAACCTATTACAGATAGGATTCTCAACACTATATAATGACCCCATTATATAGAATATCAAACACTATGATCTTTGAGACCCTCCCCGATCCATAGGTCACTACACTGTTGTATAGTTCTATACCATTTCATCTCAGCCTCATTATTTATCTGATGCAACTTTTCAATAATATACGGTTCTACTAGCCACTCACTAATAATCACATCGGCAGCCCCCCGGAGTATTGATCCAGACACATCGATACCATGTTCCATCAACAATGCATGCTTCAATGCGATAGGTAACGACTGTGTAAACACCTTATCACATATAGCGTCATAGTGGCTTGCAAAATAATATACCTCTGGTTCTGTCAAACATGCATGCTCGAGCTGGCTAGGATGATTGACCCTACATCCGTAACAGTCTGATTGCAAATCACGTAAAATGACACTCTCGGTAATCCATGCCAATACGCCTCTGAGCAGGGCAATGTCTTCAGACATCAAACGTTGGTTCTTCGGAGCACCGTCTTTAGAATCATCCAATACCGTTACATCCAAGGGGTTCTCCACTGCATGTCCTGTATGGGGGGTATCCCCACAATCCTCAGAAGCATCCACTCCAATCAAATCCTTCTGCTTCTGGCTTTGGCCAAACTCTTTAATCCATGTAAAGATTATATCGTCCTCCAGATCAGGTGTAGTATAATCTACACCGTTGTCTATAGGAGGGGTCAAGGCCAAAAGATTCCACCCTAAATAAGGATGGACAAAAGTAATTATATAAAAAAAAAAAACACATTATAATACATCAATAATTATAATAATAAACTAAAGTACAAAATAAAAAGTATTAACTATTTACCGTTATTGAAAATCAGGAGAATTCGAGTCTTCGTCTGACTGCAAATTCAGACAGGTTAGGAGAGGTATACATAGCATTAATGCAGCTATACGACCCAATCCCTTGAAGAACAATTCTCCTGATGCAATCGAATTCGTAATTGAAATATCCTCGCCTGACAGTGTAATCACTCTGTGTGAACACATACGGCATCGAATCCCAAACATAAGACAATCCGCTTACCATCATTGATACATCCAATATTGCTTTTCCTCTATTTTTAAAATCACACACCCACCTGGCCGAATCGTCATACACCATATGTGGCTCAGATTCTTTGATTATAGGACGCCTAAGTACACCACCATTCTTCTTCTTCTTCTTCTTTGGAGTATAACAAACTCCCCCACATATCCCCACATCATTAACCCTATCATGACACATAACATATGACATACCTTCATCATCAATTAAAGCCATGACTCGATGTTTGAAGTCTCAGTTGTGTTAGAGCAAAACGGGGGTGTTTTTTACAAGAGGTCAAACATACACAGCATACTGACTAGGACCCTTGTATTTATTAGGAGTCTACACCATATAAGACCCACCCACACCATTATAAACCAATCACACTCCCCCACGGTCAGGTATGTATGGAATTTAAGGAATGTATGGAATTTTATGATTATGCTAATTATAATTATAATATTTTATGAGATATACAAATATGATTTATGATTATGGAATGTAAAGAATTTAATTACTAATTTGCATAATTTATGCATTAATTGACTCAGTGGCGCCCCCCAGTGTTCAAAAGAGGTAGCAACTCCCCACCCATATAGACTACTCCTATATCCATCATTACATTGTTTTTAACAACAGAGACACAATAACAGCAACAACTGAATTTGTTTAAACCTGGACAACTTTAAGTCATTGTTCAGGTTGTGTTGCTCTGAGGGAATGAGGGGCACTGAATTAGTTTCATAGGGTTGTGATGACTGCACTTTTATTCAATGTTTTTTCAAATGCTTAATAATGAACAAACCCCACATTTCTTCCCACCAGTTAAAATGTAAACAGGCTAAATGATGATGGCTGATGCTTCATTCACTAGACAATGCATTCAAATGCAGAGATTAAACCTGCAAATGGTCACTGGTTGTCTGTCATTGGACAGATCACCTGTTAATGATCACATTATGGATGAACTGAGACCATTTTACACCTCTTTGACTCTGAGTTTCAACAGAACTACAGAAATAGGTCTATCACACAGAACTTATTATTATTATTATCCTTTGTGAAATGTTAAAGGTGCAGTAACTTGTAACATGGGATATGTTTTGTTAAAATAGCTCTAGTAATCATTGTTATATTGTTTGTTCAGTAACAGAGATCTTCCCACTTCTCCATACCCATTTCACCAACATAATTATTACTCTTTCATAATGTGATTGATTGATTCTTTATTAGGGTTTATCTCCAGTGTGAATTCTCTGGTGGCTTTTAAGGTGGGTCAAATGAGAGAAGTGTTTCCCACAATGATCACATCCATAGGGTTTCTCTCCAGTGTGAATTTTCTGGTGGCTTTTAAGGTTTGCCATTGTAGAGAAGTGGTGACCACACTGTTCACATCCATATGGTTTCTCTCCAGTATGAATTCTCTGGTGTGTTTTAAGGTTTCCCATTGTAGAGAAGTGTTGTCCACACTGATCACATCCATAGGGTTTCTCTCCAGTGTGAATTATCTGGTGTTTGTTAAGGTGGGACAACTGAGAGAAGTGTTGTCCACACTGATCACATCCATAGGGTTTCTCTCCAGTATGAATTATCTGGTGTCTCTTCAGGTTGAACTTGTCAGAGAAGTGCTGCCCACACAGATCACAACCATAGGGTTTCTCTCCAGTATGAATTCTCTGGTGTTTTTTAAGTCTAGACATTGTAGGGAAGCGTTTACCACACTGATCACAGCAGTGGCATTTTTGCTTAGCCAAGCTTCTTTGTTCATTCACCTCTGGTAGAACATGGAAACCAGACTGATGATGCAACACTGAATTGGAAACAAAGACAAAGGAAATGTTGTTTAGAGGCATCCCTGGACTTAAAATAGTGTGAAGTTAATATACCCAATAATCAATGTAGCATCCATTTATAATTTGTTTGTACAATCGTTTTATATTTTATAAAAATACATAAACAGGTACTCAATGCTAAAATAAATCAAAACAAACACATGACTATATCAAAATACATCCTTATGGCATGCTGTATATCCATATAAACACAATATGTAACTTACAGAGGTCTTGGTGATCATTGAGTCCTCCCTGTTGAGCAGAACTGTTCATGGTGGCATTGGTAGAGTTCATCTTCAGCTGAAGTCTGGAGTCCACAGTCAGATGAGATCAGAAAGGATTGATATCCTGGAGGAGTTGTGGAGAACGGACAACTACAAACTCTTCTTATACTAGAGAGACTGAGGTGGAACCACTAACTGCTTGGTGTTGATTGGCCAAAGAGTGGAACAATATAATCAGCCACCAATCACAAAATAACAAACGGCTGCATGTCCTCCATTCCTCTCTGACTCCTCCCCCAGGTCATGCTCTATGCAACATTCTATAAATAAACTGCGAGATTGCTTTGTAAGCTTCAGATTTAATATTTTAATCTATCTATATCCAATATAGAGTATCTGACTTTCTGGATAATATATGTACAGTCTAAAAATATTGAATAAGTGGATATTAATCGAGTGTTACTGCAGCAGAGCCATTAAGAGGATTTCTTTACATAATTTCAGTAACATAGATGTGTGGTATGTCTGGTGAAGAAACAACAAGAAAAACTGTTGTTTTCAAAACACAAAGTGCCACCCACCCCCTATTGTATTGCAAATAGAACACAAGCCTTCACATATTGTCTTTTACAAGTACTGCAAACCCTGTAGGCTACCTTTATATTTTTATTTTATAAAGTTGCAATGTAATTCAATTAGTTCCAATTCGACTTTAGAAGACAGTGGTGGGGTTTCTGTACAGGACTGGTCAAGGCCTAACAGCAAATTAGTATATTGTCAAATCCTCAAAGTTTCATAGCAAATTGTGCTCTATTGTTCTCATTGAATCGCGTATCTATATTTACAGTGAAATTCCATTGTGTAATGTGTAGGCCATGTGTCCATAGTGTAAGGCATTATTAATTCATGATCAGGATAAGTCATTATCCGTATAATAATTATATCCTATATCCATCATTACATTGTTTTTAACAACAGAGACACAATAACGGCAACAATTGAATTGTTTCAGGTTGTGTTGCTCTGAGGGAATCAGCAATGAGGGGCAATGAATTAGTTTCATAGGGTTGTGATGACTGCACTTTTATTCAATGTTTTTTAAAATGCTAAATAATGAACAAAACCCACATTTCTTCCCACCAGTTAAAATGTAAACAGGCTAAATGATGATGTCTGATGCTTCATTCACTATAGTATAGACAATGCATTCAAATGCAGAGATTAAACCTGCAAATGGTCACTGGTTGTCTGGCATTGGACAGATCATCTGTTAATGATCACATTATGGATGAATTGAGACCATTTTACACCTCTTTGACTCTGAGTTTCAACAGAACTACAGAAATAGGTCTATCACACAGAACTTATTATTATTATTATCCTTTGTGAAATGTTAAAGGTGCGGTAACTTGTAACATGGGATATGTTTTGTTAAAATAGCTCTAGTAATCATTGTTATATTGTTTGTTCAGTAACAGAGATCTTCCCACTTCTCCATACCCATTTCACCAACATAATTATTACTCTTTCATAATGTGATTGATTGATTCTTTATTGCAGACTCAGGGGAATCCATATCACAGTACAGAACAACAACACAATAGATAAAAAGAATAGAAAGAAATATACAATAAAAATAATTCCATCATATTCAGTTTCGAACAGACAAGTTCGCGAATGGTTCCATAGTCTGGAGGAGAACCTGACAGAACTACGTAGGCCTATCGTGTTAGTGATGACATTAATGATGTAATTTACTGACACAGATAGCGTAGCACAGCAGAGCAGGTGGGAACCCCAACACTGACAAACATTTGACTTGCACTGGAGCTTCTTGGAGCTCTCAGAAGCAGCCTCATACAGTCATTGTATGCCACTGTCAATCGCCTGATACTGGCCTGCTTGTAGCGGCACCACAGGTGAGCGGTGTACAGGGGTGTACAAAAGGATTTAAAAAGTGAGGTCTTCACCGGTACTGAGCACATGCTACATTTTTTACACAGCATGTTTCCTTGTGCATACAGCATCCGACGCTGTCTAAATATATCCTTGTCATCAGAGGTCATCCGAGATGATGTGGCCCAAATATTTATTCTCACTGCAGACACTAAGGACAGAGCCAGAGAGATAGAAGTCAGGAAAGGTTAAATGTCTGTCTTCCCTGCTACGGACAGGAGTGAAATTTGTTCATAATATAATTGACCAGTAATATGAAGAGAAGAAGGCCCATGGGCTCTACAATTTAAGAATTTGCTTACCACATATATCACTATAAAATACATTATGCCTATATACAAAAACATATGCTAATTTCTCTCTCTCAGTTGAAATGGTAACCAGAGAACTGGCCATTTGAGAACATGAGTAGGAAAGAGAGAATACATCTTGTGATTTAAAAGTGCAATGTCAAATATAAAATCAAATAAGGAAAAAAGACAGAAATGCCTCAAGTAGAAAATCAAAAAATATATTAAAAGTAATACAAATCACTTACCCGCAAACATTATGACAATCAGTCACCAGAATACGGGTGTTTTCAATTAATCTGAAAGGAGATGTAATTCGCACACCGGCCTTGAGCTAATTACTAAAAGCTTTTCCTCACATATCACAATTATTTGGGTTTTTCTACAGTATGAATTCTCTGGTGTCTTTTAAGGCTTGCCATTTGAGAGAAATGTTGTCCACACTGATCACATCCATAGGGTTTCTCTCCAGTGTGAATTCTCTGGTGTTTTTTCATGTCGGACAACTGAGAGAAGTGTTGTCCACACTGATCACATCCATATGGCTTCTCTCCAGTATGAATTATCTGGTGTCTCTTCAGGTTGGACTTGTCAGAGAAGCGCTGCCCACACTGACCACATCCATAGGGTTTATCTCCAGTGTGAATTCTCTGGTGGCTTTTAAGGTGGGTCAAATGAGAGAAGTGTTTCCCACAATGATCACATCCATAGGGTTTCTCTCCAGTGTGAATTTTCTGGTGGCTTTTAAGGTTTGCCATTGTAGAGAAGTGTTGTCCACATTGATCACATCCATAGGGTTTCTCTCCAGTGTGAATTCTCTGGTGTTTTTTAAGGTCGGACAACTGAGAGAAGTTTTGTCCACACTGATCACATCCATAGGGTTTCTCTCCAGTGTGAATTCTCTGGTGTGTTTTAAGGCTTAACATTTGTGAGAAGTGTTGTCCACATTGATCACATCCATAGGGTTTCTCTCCAGTGTGAATTCTCTGGTGTTTGTTAAGGTCGGACAACTGAGAGAAGTGTTGTCCACACTGTTCACATCCATATGGTTTCTCTCCAGTATGAATTCTCTGGTGTGTTTTAAGGTTTCCCATTGTAGAGAAGTGTTGTCCACACTGATCACATCCATATGGTTTCTCTCCAGTATGAATTCTCTGGTGTCTCTTCAGGTTGAACTTGTCAGAGAAGTGCTGCCCACACTGATCACACCCATAGGGTTTCTCTCCAGTGTGAATTATCTGGTGTGTTTTAAGTCTAGACATTGTAGGGAAGCGTTTACCACACTGATCACAGCAGTGGCATTTTTGCTTAGCCAAGCTTCGTTGTTCATTCACCTCTGGTAGAACATGGAAACCAGACTGATGATGCAACACTGAATTGGAAACAAAAACAAAGGAAATGTTGTTTAGAGGCATTCCTGGACTTAAAATAGTGTGAAGTTAATATACCCAATAATCAATTTAGCATCCATTTATAATTCGTTTGTACAATAGTTTTATATTTTATAAAAGTACTCAATGCTAAAATAAATCAAAACAAACAAATGACTATATCAAAATACACCCTTATGGCATGCTGTATATCCATATAAAGACAGTAAGTAACTTACAGAGGTCTTGGTGATCATTGGGTCCTCCCTGTTGAGCAGAACTGTTCGTGGTGGCATTGGTAGAGTTCATCTTCAGCTGAAGTCTGGAGTCCACAGTCAGATGAGATCAGAAAGGATTGATATCCTGGAGGAGTTGTGGAGAACGGACAACTACAAACTCTTCTTATACTAGAGAGTCTGAGGTGGAACCACTAACTGCTTGGTGTTGATTGGCCAAAGAGTGGAACAATATAATCATCAGCCACCAATCACGACCTAAGAAACTGCTGCATGTCCTCCACCCCTCTCTGACTCCTCCCCCCATGCTCTATGTAACATTCTAGAAATAAACTGCTAACTGTGAGATTAGAGTATCTAACTAGACTATCTGACTATCTGGATAATATATGTAAAGTCTAATTGAATAAGTGGATATTAATTAATTGTTACTGCAGCAGAGCAATTAAGAGGATTTCTTTACATTATTTAATTAGAAACAACAAGAAAAACAGTTTTCCAAAACTATTGTTTTCAAAACACCCACCCCCTATAGTATTGCAAACAGTCTTCATGAATAGTACACATGTAAGCCTTCACATCTTGTCTTTTACAAGTATACTACTGCACACCCTGTACCTTTATATTTATATTTTATTAAGTTGCAATGTAAGTTCAATTAGTTTCAATTAGACTTAAGAAGACAGTGGTTTCTGTACAGGACTGGTCAAGGCCTAGAGCAAGGCCTATTTACAGTGAAATCCCATTGTGTAATGTGTAGGCCATGTGTCCATAGTAGGCATTATTAATTCATGATCAGGATAAGTCATCGTCCGTATAATAATTATATCCTATATCCATCATTACATTGTTTTTAACAACAGAGACACAATAACAGCAACAACTGCATTTGTGTAAACCTGGACAACTTAAGTCTTTAACCCTCTAAGACCCAGCGTTGCTTTTTTGCAACAATTTTATTTGATTTAATTACTAAATTATTATTATTATTTTCTGTTCTTTTTTCACCTAAACGTCATCAGTGATGTTCATTGCAATGCCATTGGTCATGATATTTGTATATAAATACCCCCCACAGAGGCTGAAATTCACACAAATAAAAAATGTCTGGACTCTGTGCGATTTTGAACAAGACTTTTACCTTTACCCTAATAAAAGTAGGTAAAATAATTGTAATATATGTTTTTTTGTGATCATTAGAATGTCTAGAACATGTTTTATTCATTATTGTGAAAGATATCCCCATAAAGTAGTAGTAAGGTTGAAATCTATTTTTTGCAAGTAGAAATTAATGCGGTGTTAAGAGGGTTAAGTCATTGTTCAGGTTGTGTTGCTCTGAGGGAATGAGGGGCAATGAATTAGTTTCATAGGGTTGTGATGACTGCACTTTTATTCAATGTTTTTTCAAATGCTAAATAATGAACAAACCCCACATTTCTTCCCACCAGTTAAAATGTAAACAGGCTAAATGATGATGGCTGATGCTTCATTCACTGTAGACAATGCATTCAAATGCAGAGATTAAACCTGCAAATGGTCACTGGTTGTCTGGCATTGGACAGATCACCTGTTAATGATCACATTATGGATGAACTGAGACCATTTTACACCTCTTTGACTCTGAGTTTCAACAGAACTACAGAAATAGGTCGATCACACAGAACTTATTATTATTATCCTTTGTGAAATGTTAAAGGTGCAGTAACTTGTAACATGGGATATGTTTTGTTAAAATAGCTCTAGTAATCATTGTTATATTGTTTGTTCAGTAACAGAGATCTTCCCAGATATTATTGAAATGTGTCAATAATATAATTGTCCAGCACTATGAAGAGAAGAAGGCTTCTACAATTTAATAATTTATGACACAATATTTCGTTCACAGGTTTTAATTTAAATAAATGCTCACATTTGCTTACCACATATATCACTATAAAATGCATTAGGCCTATATACAAAAACGTGAGAGAGTGAATACATCTTGCGATGTCAAAGTGCAATGTCAAACATTAAATGTAAAACAATAATAATGTAAATAAAAGGAGACAGAAATGCCTCATCTCCAAGTAGAGAAACATTTGCAGCAGAAATTAATAGCAGCATAATATAGAATCACAGTCTGTTGTGCAGGTGAGAGACAACACTTAGCAGCAGATAATATCACACATGTAAGTGTATACATAACGGCATCTATTAGCAGCACTGCAGCAGCAGTGTGTTTAGTATATAGTCATATAGTAACAGTCAGTTATATTGCATGTGTTCTTAAAGAATATACAGTGTAACTACTAAGAGTACAGTGATCACAAATGGTACACACCATGGGTCACACATGATCTCAGTTTCTGTTGAAGTGTTTTAGGTATAGCATAGTGTCCTGTCTGGATCAGTGTTGGCCTCGTCAAACATGTACTGTACACCAAATCCAATACTAATAACTGGGAGTGCATTACATTTGTAATTGTTGACCCCACAAACACCTTGAGACGGTCATAGGTCAGACATGGTGATGAAGGGATGGTCCAACACCTGGTCAGGTGTTATCCTCTCCTCTGGATCCAGATGAAGCATTCGTTTCAACAGGTCCATGAAGACGTCACAAGATGTTTCACCAGCATCGTAACGTAGGGAGGAGAGCGCTTCTTCCAGTGAGCAGGTCTCAGCCAAGAAGAGGTTTTCATCTTCTGCCTTGAACTCCTGCACTGTGTAATACTCCTCTGGTTCCTAGAAAACACACACAAAAAAATCTGATTGAATGACGTGCAAAGATAGCCTATACTTTAACATTTCAGATAAGGCGTTATTACTCCAGTATTAGTTGCAGTCATACCTTAAATCTCCATGTATCGTCGTCCTGAATGAAAAATCTGCTGGTTGTTTGTCCAGCATCCAAGAGTGATTGCTCTGGCATACCAAGCGTCAAGAGGATGGATTGAACCTGTAGAAAAAACACAGGATATTTCACATATTGAGAATATTTCATTAACAGTGTTAGGCTATAACTATGGAGTACAGAGAGTACAGTCATAATGCATGTAGCAATGTGCAGTGCATCAGCACAGTACTCACCAAATCATATTCAGTCTTCCCGCCGAAGAGATCACGGAACATCATCCCATTAACCACCATACAGCCCAGTGACCACATGTCAAGTGCCTCTGTGATCGGGAGGCCCAGGAAGAGTTCTGGTGATCTGTGGGTTGTAAAAGAAAAGGATAACGTTAGAAACTTTCAAGTTTTTCTCATGTTCTCAATTGCACCTTTTTAATATTTGCTTGCATTGAGCTTTCAGTGAAGCAGATAATAAGGCAATGATGAATAAAATAAAAGCTCAATAGAACTCACCTATACTCAAGAGGCGGTCTGATGCTCCGTTGCTTGGTCTCAGAGACAGGAACGGCCAGACCAAAGTCAATGACTTTGACTTTGAGGGGTTGTTCTCGTTGGTTCACCAGCATGATGTTGTCTAGTTTGATGTCTGTATGGATCAGGCCTATTCCCTTCAGGGCCTGGAGTGCAATGGCAAGCTGCAAGACAAGAATAAAGAGCATGATCAGACATTCAGAAATTTAACTCAGTATCTTTGTATCAAAAATGTTGCCATCACTTTAAAATGTAATTGTCAAAGCCATACCTGCTGTATGATGCATCTTGTCTCCATCATGGACATAGGGACATGTCTCTCGTTCAAGAATTCCAGGAGATTAACATCCAGAGACTCAAACACCATGCATCTCAATCCTTTATGCACAAAGCTGTCGTAGAATCTCACTGTTCCACACGTGTCAGGGTCCAGGACTTTCATCATTTGCAACACGGCCATCTAGGAACACAAGAAATATTTAGATTAGATAACTTAATGATAAATCAGAGCAAAATATTAAAATCTTCAAGAATTGCTTATTTCTTACCTCACGTGCTGCCAATTCATCGTGATCGTGGCGATTCTTCAATATCTTGATGGCCACCGTGTCACCGGTGAACGTGCTGATGGCTTTGGCCACCGTCCCAAAGCTTCCTTCCCCCATGAAGCTCTGGACCAGGTACTGGCCTCTGTCCAGCAGGTCCATCTCAGACACCATGTAACTCTCTGGACCGTCCGAGTGTTGGGAGGAGCTGGAGATCACCATGACCAGTGGTGTCGGGGACTGGACGTCAACGGAGTTGAACACGCCATCCAGCTCGACTCTGCCCGAGCTAAACGAGCAGGACATGATGCCAGGCCCGGTCTGGGGGAGGACTTCAACGTTTTTTAACAAGTTGTGCCCAACTAGGCACCACTCTGTCACAGAGCGTTGGGGGGAGGGGGTGGTCAGGACATCGATAAGGACGTCCTCAGAGTTTGTTGTGTCCTGCTCAAATCTGTCCCAGTCTGGATCAGAGCTAGTGGGGAAGGACATGATGGTAGTCAGGACGATCGTAGTCAGGACGTCGGCCATTGGGGTGGATTTGCCCACGGAAGGTTTTTGAAAAGGCAACGGCTTCTTCTGAGCACCTACAGAGAGAGAAGAGAGATAATTTTAGACCCTTGTGAGTGACTCATGGAATATCATACACAGAATAATACTCCCCAAACATGATCAATTAAATCTGTGATTGATACGCTCAGCTCAACAAATACATGATACTATCGTGTTAGTGATGACATTAATGATGTCATTTACTGACGCAGATAGCGTAGCACAGCAGAGCAGGTGGGAACCCCAACACTGACAAACATTTGACTTGCACTGGAGCTTCTTGGAGCTCTCAGAAGCAGCCTCATACAGTCATTGTATGCCACTGTCAATCGCCTGATACTGGCCTGCTTGTAGCGGCACCACAGGTGAGCGGTGTACAGGGGTGTACAAAAGGATTTAAAATGTGAGGTCTTCACCGGTACTGAGCACATGCTACATTTTTTACACAGCATGTTTCCTTGTGCATACAGCATCCGACGCTGTCTAAATATATCCTTGTCATCAGAGGTCATCCGAGATGATGTGGCCCAAATATTTATTCTCACTGCAGACACTAAGGACAGAGCCAGAGAGATAGAAGTCAGGAAAGGTTAAATGTCTGTCTTCCCTGCTACGGACAGGAGTGAAATTTGTTCATAATATAATTGACCAGTAATATGAAGAGAAGAAGGCCCATGGGCTCTACAATTTAAGAATTTGCTTACCACATATATCACTATAAAATACATTATGCCTATATACAAAAACATATGCTAATTTCTCTCTCTCAGTTGAAATGGTAACCAGAGAACTGGCCATTTGAGAACATGAGTAGGAAAGAGAGAATACATCTTGTGATTTAAAAGTGCAATGTCAAATATAAAATCAAATAAGGAAAAAAGACAGAAATGCCTCAAGTAGAAAATCAAAAAATATATTAAAAGTAATACAAATCACTTACCCGCAAACATTATGACAATCAGTCACCAGAATACGGGTGTTTTCAATTAATCTGAAAGGAGATGTAATTCGCACACCGGCCTTGAGCTAATTACTAAAAGCTTTTCCTCACATATCACAATTATTTGGGTTTTTCTACAGTATGAATTCTCTGGTGTCTTTTAAGGCTTGCCATTTGAGAGAAATGTTGTCCACACTGATCACATCCATAGGGTTTCTCTCCAGTGTGAATTCTCTGGTGGCTTTTAAGGTGGGTCAAATGAGAGAAGTGTTTCCCACAATGATCACATCCATAGGGTTTCTCTCCAGTATGAATTCTCTGGTGTTTTTTAAGGTCGGACAACTGAGAGAAATGTTGTCCACACTGATCACATCCATAGGGTTTCTCTCCAGTGTGAATTCTCTGGTGGCTTTTAAGGTGGGTCAAATGAGAGAAGTGTTTCCCACAATGATCACATCCATAGGGTTTCTCTCCAGTATGAATTCTCTGGTGGCTTTTAAGGTTTGCCATTTGAGAGAAATGTTGTCCACACTGATCACATCCATAGGGTTTCTCTCCAGTGTGAATTCTCTGGTGGCTTTTAAGGTGGGTCAAATGAGAGAAGTGTTTCCCACAATGATCACATCCATAGGGTTTCTCTCCAGTATGAATTATCTGGTGGCTTTTAAGGTTTGCCATTTGAGAGAAATGTTGTCCACACTGATCACATCCATAGGGTTTCTCTCCAGTGTGAATTCTCTGGTGTTTTTTCATGTCGGACAACTGAGAGAATTGTTGTCCACACTGATCACATCCATATGGTTTCTCTCCAGTATGAATTATCTGGTGTCTCTTCAGGTTGGACATTCGAGGGAAGCGTTTACCACACTGATCACAGCAGTGGTATTTTTGCTTAGCCAAGCTACTTTGATCATTCACCTCTGGTAGAACAGGGAAGCCAGACTGATGATGCAACACTGAATTGGAAATAAAGAAAAAGGAAAATGTTGTTTAGAGGCATTCCTGGACTTAAAATAGCAAAAACTAGTTAATGTACCCAATTATCAATTTAGCATCCATTTATATTTTGATTTCACAATCGTTTTATATTCTAGAAAGGACACAAAACAGGTACTCAATGCTAAAATAAATGCTAAAACAAAACCAACACATGACTAGATAAAAAACATCCTTATGCCATGCTGTATATCCATATAGACACAGTAAGTAACTTACAGAGGTCTTGGTGATCAGTGGGTCCTCCCTGTTGAGCAGAATCGTTTGAGGTGGTGTTGAGAGAGTCCATCTTCGCTTCAAGCCTGGAGTCCACAGTCAGATGTGATCAGAAAGTATTGATATCCTGGAGGAGTTGTGGAGAACTGACAACTACAAACTCTTCTTATACTAGAGAGTCTGAGGTGGAACCACTAACTGCTTGGTGTTGATTGGCCAAAGAGTGGAACAATAGAATCATCAGCCACCAATCACAACCTAAGAAACTGCTGCATGTCCTCCACCCCTCTCTGACTCCTCCCCCAGGTCATGCTTTATGCCAGGGGTTCCCAACCTTTTTTGGACCAGGTACCCATTTTGCGGTAGATATTTTTCCAGGTACCCCCTCATCCTCGCAACACAGATAACAATATATTTACAACCACAAGCAGTGTTTCCTGCAGGAAAAAGCTTTGGCATGGTGCTGGGCGCAGGCCGCAGGGGGGCCTTCTTGCGTCGAACATTTTGATTAATTAATTAATTTGATTCAATAATTAATGAATAAGATTAATAAATTAAGATTGATTTGTATTATTGCTCTTGTATTGCTATTGGAGACACTGGGGGGACACTGGGCAGGCACTGGGGAGGCACTGGGGAGACACTGGGGAGACACTCGGGAGGCACTGGGGAGGCACTGGGGAGGCACTCGGGGGGGACACTGGGGAGGCACTCAGGGGGACACTGGGGAGGCACTGAGTGGACACTGGGGAGGCACTGGGAAGGCACTGAGGGGACACTGGGGAGGCACTGGGAAGGCACTGAGGGGACACTGGGAAGGCACTGGGGAGGCACTGGGGAGACACTGGGGAGACACTGGGGAGCATGGGGAGGCACTCAGGGGGACACTGGGTAGGCACTGGGGAGGCACTCGGCTGGTCACTGGGGAGGCACTCAGGGGGACACTGGGGAGGCACTGGGAAGGCACTGGGGAGACACTGGGGAGGCACTGGGGAGACACTGGGGAGGCACTGGGGAGACACTGGGGAGACACTGGGGAGCATGGGGAGGCACTCAGGGGGACACTGGGGAGCATGGGGAGGCACTGGGGAGGCACTGGGGAGACACTGGGGAGGCACTCAGGGGGACACTGGGGAGGCACTGGGGGGACACTGGGGAGGCACTCAGGGGGACACTGGGGAGGCACTGGGGAGGCACTGGGGAAGCACTGAGGGGACACTGCAGGAGGCACTGGGAAGGCACTGGGGAGGCACTGGGGAGAAACTGCAGCCACTGGGGAGACATTGGGGAGCCACTGGGCAGACACTGGGGAGGCACTGGGCAGACACTGCAGGGAAGACACTGGGGTGGCACTTGGGGAGGCACTGGGGAGGTACTGGACATTTCATATCACACACACACACCATGATTCACAAGCCACAAGCCCCCCTTTTTTTTTTTTTTTTTTTTTGAGGGGGCTTGGGTACCCCCTGGCTATGCGTCGTGTACCCCTAGGGGTCCGCGGACCCCACGTTGGGAACCGCTGCTTTATGCAACATTCTAGAAATAAACTGCGAGATTGCTTTGTAAGCTTCATATTTAATATTTTAATCTATCTATATCCAATATAGAGTATCTGACTATCTGGATAATATATGTACAGTCTAATAATATTGAATAAGTGGATATTAATCGAGTGCTACTGCAGCAGAGCCATTAAGAGGATTTCTTTATTTTTTTCATAATATAATTGACCAGTAATATGAAGAGAAGAAGGCCCATGGGCTCTACAATTTAAGAATTTATGACACAATATTTCGTTCACAGGTTTTAATTAAAAAAAATGCTCCCATGTGCTTACCACATATATCACCACAAAATACATTAGGCCTATACAAAAACATATGCTAATTTATCTCTCTCAGTTGAAATGGTAACCAGAGAACTGGCCATTTGAGAACATGATGAGTAGGAAAGAGAGAGAATACATCTTGTGATGTCAAAGTGCAATGTCAAATATAAAATCAAAATATAGCTGCAAGCAGCGATAAGGCGGGACCAAGGAGATAGAGAGAGAGAGAGGACAGAGAGTGTGGAGAGAGAGAGAGGGTGGAGACAAAGAGAGAGGGTGGAGACAAAGAGAGAGGGTGGAGACAGAGAGAGGACAGAGAGTGTGGAGACAGATAGAGGACAGAGAGAGGACAGAGAGTGTGGAGACAGAGAGAGGACAGAGAGAGGACAGAGAGTGTGGAGACAGAGAGAGGACAGAGAGAGGACAGAGAGTGTGGAGACAGAGAGAGGACAGAGAGTGTGGAGAGAGAGAGAGGACAGAGAGTGTGGAGACAGAGAGAGGACAGAGAGTGTGGAGAGAGAGAGAGAGGACAGAGAGTGTGGAGACAGAGAGAGGACAGAGAGTGTGGAGACAGAGAGAAGACAGAGAGAGGACAGAGAGTGTTGAGACAGAGAGAGGACAGAGAGTGTGGAGAGAGAGAGAGGACAGAGAGTGTGGAGAGAGAGAGGACAGAGAGTGTGGAGAGAGATAGAGGACAGAGAGTGGACAGAGAGTGTGGAGACAGTGAGAGGACAGAGAGAGGACAGAGAGTGTGGAGACAGTGAGAGGACAGAGAGAGGACAGAGAGTGTGGAGACAGAGAGAGGACAGAGAGTGTTGAGACAGAGAGAGGACAGAGAGTGTGGAGACAGAGAGAGGACAGAGAGTGTGGAGAGAGAGAGAGGACAGAGTGTGGAGAGAGAGAGGACAGAGAGTGTGGAGACATTGAGAGGACAAAGAGTGTGGAGAGAGAGAGAGAGACAGAGAGAGCGAGAGAGGGGGGGGGTGGAGAGAGACAGAGAGAGAGATAGAGAGAGAGAAAGAGAGAGAGAGAGGGGGGGTGGATTGACAGAGAGACAGAGAGAGAGAGAGACAGAGAGAGAGAGAGAGAGAGAGCAATATGCACAAATAAAAATCACGGGCTAAGTTGTCGCTACCCGGATTTGAACCAGTGACCCTGCAGTCCAGAGGTGAGAACTCTACCAACTGAGCTAAGCAGACACAGTCAATTTGTTCATTCTAAACAGTAACATCATACAGTATTAGTATAGGTATTAGATGCAGAAGAAGTTTCACAAAACAGCAATTTTCATTGGCTCATAAAAACTTCATTTTTTCACTTAAAAGGAATCTGTTACGATTATTTGTCCGTATAAGTCCAAAGTTCAAGTGTAGACGTTTTTGTGCATTTTGATCAAAGATCCTGGGAGAAGATAAATTTTTTATGGTTTTCATATAATTCAAAATGGCGGGTAATCTAAAGGTCAGAGGTCAAAAGTCAGAATATGGAAGATGTTCGGCATTAGGAGACGTATATGTGTATCAAAGTTAAATTGCAGACGGTCAAACAGTTCATGAGCTATGTACGTTCAAAGTTTGTATCTTCAATTGAATGTTATAGCGCCACCCTTTGGCCAATGGTCATGGGCTTCGCATAGTCATCGTTTGGCATGGTCCTCTACCAGAATCCCGCGTTTCGTGAAAACCGACTGCACGGTTCAGCCAGAGCTGCTATTTCTGTTTCTTTTGAGGTGTAAAAGAAATACCTAATATAGCTGCAAGCAGCGATAAGGCGGGACCAAGGAGATAGAGAGAGAGAGAGAGACAGAGAGAGAGAAAGACAGAGAGTGTGGAGAGAGAGAGAGAGAGAGAGAGAGAGAGGGTGGAGACAAAGAGAGAGGGTGGAGACAGAGAGAGGACAGAGAGAGGACAGAGAGTGTGGAGACAGATAGAGGACAGAGAGAGGACAGAGAGTGTGGAGACAGAGAGAGGACAGAGAGTGTGGAGACAGAGAGAGGACAGAGAGTGTGGAGACAGAGAGAGGACAGAGAGTGTGGAGAGAGAGAGAGGACAGAGAGTGTGGAGACAGAGAGAGGACAGAGAGTGTGGAGAGAGAGAGAGAGGACAGAGAGTGTGGAGACAGAGAGAGGACAGAGAGTGTGGAGACAGAGAGAGGACAGAGAGTGTGGAGACAGAGAGAGGACAGAGAGAGGACAGAGAGTGTTGAGACAGAGAGAGGACAGAGAGTTTGGAGAGAGAGAGAGGACAGAGAGTGTGGAGAGAGAGAGAGGACAGAGAGTGGACAGAGAGTGTGGAGACAGTGAGAGGACAGAGAGAGGACAGAGAGTGTGGAGACAGTGAGAGGACAGAGAGAGGACAGAGAGTGTGGTGACAGAGAGTGGACAGAGAGAGGACAGAGTGTGGAGACAGAGAGAGGACAGAGAGTGTGGAGACAGAGAGAGGACAGAGAGTGTGGAGACAGTGAGAGGACAGAGAGAGGACAGAGAGTGTGGAGACAGAGAGTGGACAGAGAGAGGACAGAGTGTGGAGACAGAGAGAGGACAGAGAGTGTGGAGACAGAGAGAGGACAGAGAGTGTGGAGACAGTGAGAGGACAGAGTGTGGAGACAGAGAGAGGACAGAGTGTGGAGACAGAGAGAGGACAGAGTGTGGAGACATTGAGAGGACAGAGAGTGTGGAGACAGAGAGAGGACAGAGTGTGGAGACAGAGAGAGGACAGAGTGTGGAGACAGAGAGAGGACAGAGTGTGGAGACAGAGAGAGGACAGAGTGTGGAGACAGAGAGAGGACAGAGAGAGGACAGAGAGTGTGGAGACAGAGAGAGGACAGAGTGTGGAGACAGAGAGAGGACAGAGAGTGTGGAGACAGAGAGAGGACAGAGTGTGGAGACAGTGAGAGGACAGAGTGTGGAGACAGTGAGAGGACAGAGTGTGGAGACAGAGAGAGGACAGAGTGTGGAGACAGAGAGAGGACAGAGTGTGGAGACAGTGAGAGGACAGAGTGTGGAGACAGTGAGAGGACAGAGTGTGGAGACAGAGAGAAGACAGAGTGTGGAGACAGAGAGAGGACAGAGTGTGGAGACATTGAGAGGACAGAGAGTGTGGAGACAGAGAGAGGACAGAGTGTGGAGACAGAGAGAGGACAGAGTGTGGAGACAGAGAGAGGACAGAGAGTGTGGAGACAGTGAGAGGACAGAGTGTGGAGACAGAGAGAGGACAGAGAGAGGACAGAGAGTGTGGAGACAGAGAGAGGACAGAGAGTGTGGAGACAGTGAGAGGACAGAGTGTGGAGACAGAGAGAGGACAGAGAGTGTGGAGACAGTGAGAGGACAGAGTGTGGAGACAGAGAGAGGACAGAGAGTGTGGAGACAGTGAGAGGACAGAGTGTGGAGACAGTGAGAGGACAGAGTGTGGAGACAGAGAGAGGACAGAGTGTGGAGACAGTGAGAGGACAGAGTGTGGAGACAGTGAGAGGACAGAGTGTGGAGACAGTGAGAGGACAGAGTGTGGAGACAGAGAGAGGACAGAGTGTGGAGTCAGTGAGAGGACAGAGTGTGGAGACAGAGAGAGGACAGAGTGTGGAGACAGTGAGAGGACAGAGTGTGGAGACAGAGAGAGGACAGAGAGTGTGGAGACAGAGAGAGGACAGAGAGTGTGGAGACAGTGAGAGGACAGAGAGAGGACAGAGAGAGTGGAGACAGAGAGAGGACAGAATACACTTATTACACTATTACACTTATTACACTATTACACTACTATTACACTATTAGACTTATTACACTATTACACTACTATTACACTATTAGACTTATTACACTATTACACTACTATTACACTATTACACTACTATTACACTATTACACTACTATTACACTAATTCACTAATATTACACTATTACACTAAATACACTTATTACACTATTACACTACTATTACACTATTACACTATTAGACTTATTACACTATTACACTACTATTACACTATTACACTATTAGACTTATTACACTATTACACTACTATTACACTATTACTATTATTACACTTATTACACTATTACACTTATTACACTATTACACTACTATTACACTATTACACTTATTACACTATTACACTTATTACACTATTACACTACTATTACACTATTACACTTATTACACTATTACACTATTACACTATTACACTATTAGACTTATTACAATATTACACTATTACACTTATTACACTACTATTACACTTATTACACTACTATTACACTTATTGCACTATTACACTATTAGACTTATTACACTATTACACTACTATTACACTATTACACTATTAGACTTATTACAATATTACACTATTACACTATTACACTACTATTACACTATTACACTACTATTACACTATTACACTTATTACACTACTATTACACTATTACACTATTAGACTTATTACAATATTACACTATTACACTTATATTACACTATTACACTTATCTGTCCTAGTCCTAGTGATAGAGAGAGAGAGAGAGAGAGAGAGAGAGAGAGAGAGAGAGAGAGAGAGAGAGAGAGAGCAATATGCACAAATAAGAATGTCGCTAACCGGATTTGAACCAGTGACCCTGTGGTCCAAAGGTGAGAGCTCTACCGACTGAGCTAAGCAGACTCTGTCAGTTGACTCATTCTATACAGTAACATGCAGTATAGGTATTAGCTCTGCCAACCGTATTTGGAAGACGTATTGGTTGCATGAGAGGTTTCACAAGACAGAATTTTTTTATTGGCTCATAAAAACTTCATTTTTTCACTTAAAAGAAATCTGTTACGATTTTTTGTTCGTATAAGTTCAAAGTTCAAGTGTAGACGTTTTTGTGCATTTTGATCAAAGATTCTGGGAGAAGATACATTTTAACTGTTTTTCATATATTTCAAATTAGTGGGTAATCTAAAGGTCAGAGGTCAAAAGTCAGAATATGGAAGTTGTTCGGCATGAGGAGACACATAAGTGTATCAAAGTGTCATTGCCAACGGTCAAACGGTTCATGAGATATGTACATTCAAAGTTTGCATTTTCAACTTAATTTTCAATTTCAGTGCTATAGCGCCACCATTTGGCCAATGGTCATGGGCTTCACATAGTCACCGTTTGGCATGGCCCTCTACCAGATTACCGAGTTTCACAAAAAGCGACTGCACGGTTCAGTCAGAACAGCTATTTTTGGCGGAAGAAGAAGAAGGAGAAGAAAAATAAACACAAAAACAATAAGTGACCAAAGTCACTACGTGTCTTCTTGGTCCCTTAATAAGGAAAAAAGACAGAAATGCCTCAAGTAGAAAATCAAAAAATGAATTAAAAGTAATACAAATCACTCACCCGCAAACATTATGACAATCAGTCACCAGAATACGGGTGTTTTCAATGAATCTGAAAGGAGATGTAGTTCGCACACCGGCCTTGAGCTAATTACTAAAAGAGTTTCCTCACATATCACAATTATTTGGGTTTATCTACAGTATGAATTCTCTGGTGTCTTTTAAGGCTTGACATTCGAGAGAAGTGTTGTCCACACAGATCACAACCATATGGTTTCTCTCCAGTATGAATTCTCTGGTGGCTTTTAAGGTGTGCCAAATGAGAGAAGTGTTGTCCACACTGATCACATCCATATGGTTTCTCTCCAGTGTGGATTCTCTGGTGTGTTTTAAGGCCGGACAACTGAGAGAAATGTTGTCCACAATGATCACATCCATAGGGTTTCTCTCCAGTGTGAATTCTCTGGTGGCTTTTAAGGTGGGTCAAATGAGAGAAGTGTTGTCCACACTTATCACATCCATATGGTTTCTCTCCAGTATGAATTCTCTGGTGTCTCTTCAGGCTGAACTTGTCAGAGAAGTGCTGCCCACACAGATCACAACCATAGGGTTTCTCTCCAGTATGAATTATCTGGTGTGTTTTAAGGTTTCCCATTGTAGAGAAGTGTTGTCCACACTGATCACACCCATAGGGTTTCTCTCCAGTGTGAATTCTCTGGTGTGTTTTAAGGTGTGCCATTTGAGAGAAATGTTGTCCACACTGATCACATCCATATGGTTTCTCTCCAGTGTGAATTATCTGGTGTTTTTTCATGTCGGACAACTGAGAGAAGTGTTGTCCACACTGATCACATCCATATGGCTTCTCTCCAGTATGAATTATCTGGTGTCTCTTCAGGTTGGACTTGTCAGAGAAGCGCTGCCCACACTGATCACATCCATAGGGTTTATCTCCAGTGTGAATTCTCTGGTGGCTTTTAAGGTTTGCCATTTTAGAGAAGTGGTGACCACACTGTTCACATCCATAGGGTTTCTCTCCAGTATGAATTGTCTGGTGGCTTTTAAGGTGTGCCATTTGAGAGAAATGTTGTCCACACTGATCACAACCATAGGGTTTCTCGCCAGTGTGAATTCTCTGGTGTTTGTTAAGGTCGGACAACTGAGAGAAGTGTTGTCCACACTTATCACATCCATATGGTTTCTCTCCAGTATGAATTCTCTGGTGTCTCTTCAGGTTGAACTTGTCAGAGAAGTGCTGCCCACACTGATCACATCCATAGGGTTTCTCTCCAGTGTGAATTCTCTGGTGTGTTTTAAGTCTAGACATTGTAGGGAAGCGTTTACCACACTGATCACAGCAGTGGCATTTTTGCGTAGCCAAGCTTCTTTGTTCATTCACCTCTGGTAGAACATGGAAACCAGACTGATGATGCAACACTGAATTGGAAACAAAGACAAAGGAAATTAATAGTTAATATACTGTGGGGTGTCGCTAGGCAACCACCCGCCAGGTAAGCGTAAGAGCCCAGACAGCCAGTGGGGAGGAGGCAGAGCACGGCCAAGGGGGACACGCCCACTCGGCCTCGTCATCGGCCAGACTTACTACCCAGCCTATCTGTTGGCTCAAGGCCAAGTGCGCCTATTGGCCCAAGTCCAAGTGCACTCGCCCACGCCAGGCTAAAAAGGAAGCGATGTCTGCCCCTGCTCTCATTTCCCCACTGACAGCTGACAGGGACAGTTCGGAGATGCCTGGCGGTAAGCGACACCTCACCCTCTCACACCACACCAGACATATACCGTATACCTGAGCATGAAACTAAAACGCCTGTTCTCCTCCTGTAGGTAACCCGCTACCCCGGACGAATGAACAGCGATGACACTTCCTCCTCCCCGGGAGAGTATTGACAGCCCCTGTCAAAACCCGGGGACAGAGTGATATAGAAATAGTGGCGCACTAAGCCCGGTAGGGAAGCGATCCCTACCCAAACCCCCGCCAGAGAAGAGGCGGTGTTTTTTGTTATAATTGACATTTGAGTTATACCGTTGACGCCACGCACGGAAAAGTGCATCTGAATATAATAAACGGCCGTGCCGGCCCAGTTTGAACACTGCCTTGTTTTGGTGTCCGCTCAGTATCCACATTTGGTGGAGAACCTGTGGGTTACACCGAGCCACACCAACCTCTCCGCTTAAATGGAGCAGGCTCAAGCTATTGACGCGCTCCTACAGAGCCAAAACAACCTGCACGCCGCAGTAAATGAGCTAGTGCGCCACTTCGCTCGAGAGGCGGCCCCCGCAGCAAAAAGCCCAAGCGAAGTCTTTACCAAACTATCCCCCGACGATGATATTGAAGCATATGTCGAGCTGTTCGAGCGCACAGCAGCCCGAGAGCGGTGGCCAGTCGCTGAGTGGGCTGGTATTCTGGCACCGTTCCTCACTGGGGAGGCCCAGCAAGCATGGAGAGATCTGTCCCTAGCCGAGTCACGAGACTTTCAGAGACTGAAAAACGCTATTCTCGCCCGTCAAGGATTGAGTCTCCCCGCTCGGGCACAGCGATATCACAATTGGGCATATAACCCAAAACAATCGGCGCGCGCTCAGGTGGCCGCGCTGTTACGCGTGACGCACAGCTGGTTAACGAGCCCCGGCGACCTCCCGACCGTAGACAGGCTAGTTATTGACCGATGCATCAGAGGGTTACCGCCAGATGCCCGACTATACGCGTCCCAAGTCAGCCCCGCGTCAGTAGACGAGCTTATAGGTCTACTAGAGAACCACCAGGCAATAGTTGAAATGACGAGAGGAGCAAAAACGGAGGGCCCGAACCCGAAGCAGAGCGGCGAGGAGCGCGGCGGCCGCGACAGACGACGAGGCCCACCCTCGGGTCGCTCACCACCCCGAGGTGGACAGCGCACCTCCGCCCCAGATAGAGGCGGCCGACCCCCGGGCAGGCGCTGCTACGTATGTGGCCAGGACGACCACCTTTCATGGGCGTGCCCAGGCAGGGCGGATGTCTTGATGCCCTCGGCCAGCAGCACCGACGGTCCCCAGGCCTGCCTCCATACCGGCACCGCTTCCCGTGGCCACGCCAACATGCCTGTCAAAATCAACGGCGTTGACAGCCAGGCGCTGCTCGATTCAGGTAGTGTCGTCACACTGGTCCACGCTGAATACGCAGGCCCGTTGGAGAGCGACTCGATACCAGTAAGCTGCGTGCACGGAGACCAACGGCACTACCCGGTCTGCCAGATACATGTGCAGACCACGAAAGGCAGTGCCACAGTAACGGCAGGTGTAGTTCCCAATCTACCCGTTCCCCTGTTAATCGGAACAGACTGCTCGCTCTTTGAGCGACACTGGAACCCGGGCTGGCGAGGCCCGTCCCGCAGGCGGCGCCGACGCGCAGCGCGGCCCCCGAGAGAGACCCGACCCGCATGCCCCGCGTTCCAACCACCGGTGGACGAGCCACGGAGTGAGAACCCCGCCAGCGAGGAGGAGAGGAGCGCACAGGAGGAACGCGAACCCCCCAGCACGACCGGGGACACCGAAGGGGACGCCTTCGCCGAGTTTCCCATAGCGGAGCATGCAGGCCCGACCCGGCAGGGAGAATTCGCCACGGCCCAGTGGGCTGACCCGAACTTGGAAATGGCCCGAATGCACGTCTCCGTCGTAGAAGGAAAGAAACAGGACGGGGTTCCCCAGGCGTCGACAGGCTTCTCACCGTTTGAACTGGTGTATGGGCGGAGACCGCGAGGCCTGTTAGACGTTGCCAAGGAGACCTGGGAAACACAGCCCTCCCCACACCGCTCTGTCATTGAGCACGTGGACAAGCTGCAGGCGCGCGCCCGCAAGGTTTGGCCTATGGTGCGCGAGCACATGGAGCGCGCACAACGAGACCAGGCACGCACCTACAACCGAGGGGCGCGTGTCCGAGAATTCCAGGTGGGAGAACAGGTCCTTGTTTTAGTGCCCAGCAGCGAGTGCAAGTTTCTAGCTAAATGGAGAGGACCATATGAGATCGAAGCGAGAATAGGACCTGTAAATTACAGAGTAAAACAACCCGGCCGGCGAAAAGGCCAACAAATCTACCACGTGAATATCCTGAAAAAGTGGAAAGCCCCCGGTCCCGTGCCGTCCTCTGTCCTATTAACGGCTCTCTCTCCTCCTCCCACGGCCACGGTCCCCACGGGGGAGGACCTGTCCCCGTCCCAGCGGCAGGACGTAAAAGAGCTCCTCAATCGGAATAGTGACGTATTCTCGGAGATCCCTGGGCGAACGCACCTAATTAAGCACGATATAGAAACCACTGCAGGGAAAACTATTCGCCAGCGGCCCTACCGTGTACCTGAGGCCAGGCGCATAGCGATTAAAGAAGAGGTAGGAAAAATGCTAAAATTAGGAGTGATAGAAGAGTCCCATAGCCCCTGGGCCAGTCCCATTGTAATTGTCCCAAAGCCAGATGGCTCTCTAAGGTTCTGCAATGATTTTCGCAAACTAAACGAGATCTCTGCCTTTGACGCATACCCCATGGCTAGATCTGATGAATTAATTGAGCGGCTCGGCCCCGCAAGGTTCATAAGCACCCTTGATTTGACAAAAGGGTACTGGCAAATTCCCCTCACTGAGCGAGCCAAACCCAAGACCGCGTTTTCCACCCCAGACGGCCTCTTTCAATACACTGTCCTCCCGTTTGGTGTCCATGGCGCTCCCGCAACATTTCAGAGATTAATGGACCGCGTCCTAAGACCACATAGGAAATATTCGGCAGCATATCTGGATGATGTTATAATCCACAGCGCCACCTGGGGGTTGCACTTGCAACATTTGGAAAATGTACTAGGGGCCCTGAGAGAGGCGAGACTGACGGCCAACGCTAAAAAGTGCCACGTTGGCTCAAGAGAGACCGACTATCTCGGCTTTACAGTGGGCCGAGGCTGTGTGAAACCCCAGCAGAGGAAAGTGGAGCGGCTCCGGGATTGGCCCCGCCCGGGCACCAAAAAACAGGTGAAGTCATTTATGGGACTAATATCGTATTATCAGAAATTTATTAAAGACTTTGCTACCATTGCAGCGCCGCTCTACGACCTGACAAAAAAGACCCTCCCGCTCCACGTCACCTGGACCCCCGAAGCGGAGGGAGCGTTTTGCGTTCTGAAAGAGGCGCTCTGTGATGAGCCGGTGCTCAAGGCGCCTGACTTCGGCAGGCCCTTCATATTGCACACAGACGCCTCAGGGACGGGAATAGGAGCGGTGCTGTCACAGCGCATAGACGAGGAAGAGCACCCAGTCACCTACATCAGCAGGAAGCTGAAGAAACACGAGCGAAACTACGCCACCGTGGAAAAGGAGTGCCTGGCGGTGAAGTGGGCCATCCATCACCTCCGGTACTATCTATGGGGCCGGCGCTTCACGGTCATTACCGACCACGCCCCCTTGAAATGGATGGCCAGAAATAAGGATCGGAACGACCGAGTGACCAGATGGTTCCTGGAATTGCAGGACTACTGCTTCGACGTGGAACACCGGCCGGGGAGAACCATCGCTCACGCGGACGCCTTGTCCAGGCGATACGAGGGAGAAGAGGAAACTGAAGCTTCCGGTGGCACCGACAAGCTTGGGGGGAGGATATGTGGGGTGTCGCTAGGCAACCACCCGCCAGGTAAGCGTAAGAGCCCAGACAGCCAGTGGGGAGGAGGCAGAGCACGGCCAAGGGGGACACGCCCACTCGGCCTCGTCATCGGCCAGACTTACTACCCAGCCTATCTGTTGGCTCAAGGCCAAGTGCGCCTATTGGCCCAAGTCCAAGTGCACTCGCCCACGCCAGGCTAAAAAGGAAGCGATGTCTGCCCCTGCTCTCATTTCCCCACTGACAGCTGACAGGGACAGTTCGGAGATGCCTGGCGGTAAGCGACACCTCACCCTCTCACACCACACCAGACATATACCGTATACCTGAGCATGAAACTAAAACGCCTGTTCTCCTCCTGTAGGTAACCCGCTACCCCGGACGAATGAACAGCGATGACACTTCCTCCTCCCCGGGAGAGTATTGACAGCCCCTGTCAAAACCCGGGGACAGAGTGATATAGAAATAGTGGCGCACTAAGCCCGGTAGGGAAGCGATCCCTACCCAAACCCCCGCCAGAGAAGAGGCGGTGTTTTTTGTTATAATTGACATTTGAGTTATACCGTTGACGCCACGCACGGAAAAGTGCATCTGAATATAATAAACGGCCGTGCCGGCCCAGTTTGAACACTGCCTTGTTTTGGTGTCCGCTCAGTATCCACAATACCCAATAATCAATTTAGCATCCATTTATAATTCATTTGTACAATAGTTTTATAAAATACATAAACAGGTACTCAGTGCTAAAATAAATCAAAACAAACAAATGACTATATCAAAATACATCCTTATGGCATGCTGTATATCCATATAAACACAGTAAGTAACTTACAGAGGTCTTGGTGATCATTGGGTCCTCCCTGTTGAGCAGAACTGTTCATGGTGGCATTGGTAGAGTTCATCTTCAGCTGAAGTCTGGAGTCCACAGTCAGATGAGATCAGAAAGGATTGATATCCTGGAGGAGTTGTGGAGAACTGACAACTACAAACTCTTCTTATACTAGAGAGACTGAGGTGGAACCACTAACTGCTTGGTGTTGATTGGCCAAAGAGTGGAACAATAGAATCATCAGCCACCAATCACAAACTAACAAACGGCTGCATTCCTCTCTGACTCCTCCCCCAGGTCTTGCTCTATGCAACATTCTAGAAATAAACTGCGAGATTGCTTTGTAAGCTTCACATTTAATATATGAATCTATCTATACCCAATATAGAGTATCTGACTATCTGGATAATATATGTACAGTCTAAAAATATTGAATAAGTGGATATTAATGAAGTGTTACTGCAGCAGAGCCATTAAGAGGATTGCTCCATATTCTTTCAGTAACATAGAACCAGCTCTGGTGAAGAAACAACAAGAAGTTTTCCAAAACACAATTTTTTTTCCAAAACACAAACTGCCACCCACTCCCTAAAATTATTGCAAACAGTCTTCATAAATAGTACATCGTTTTATTGTATTAAGTTTAAATGTAAGTTCAATTTGTTTTCGAGTCAAGGCCTAACAACAAATGAGTACATTGTCAAACCCTCAAAGTATCATAGCCAATTGTGCTCTATTGTTCTCATTTAATCGCTTATCTATATTTTATATATATTTTTTACTGTGTGCAGAAACATGTGTCCATAGTGTACGTCATTATTAATTCATGACCAGGATAAGTCAAGATAAATCAGGATAAGTCATTATCCTTATAATAATCATATCCTATATCCATCATTACATTGTTATTAACAACAGCAACAACTGTATTTGTTTAAACCTGGGAAACCTGGACAACTTTAAGTCTTTGTTCAGGTCGTGTTGCTCTGAGGGAATGAGGAGCAGTCAGTTGTGTGGAATTAGTTTTTGTTTTTCAAATGCTAAATAATGAACAAACCCCACATTCTTTCCCTAGGTTAAAATGTAAACATGCTAAATGATGATGGCTGATGCTTCATTCACTATAGACAATGCATTAAAATGCAGAGATAAAACATGTTAATGGTCACTGGTTGTCTGGCATTGGACAGATCACCTGTTAATGATCACATTATGGATGACCTGAGACCATTTTACACCTATTTGACTGTGAGTTTCAACAGAACTACAGAAATAGGTCTATCACACATAACTTGTTATTATTATCCTTTAAAGGTGTTGTAAGGCCTATGTTTTGTTAAAATAGCTCTAGTAATCATTGTTATATTGTTTGTTCAGTAACAGAGATCTTCCCACGTCTCCATACCCAACATAATTATTACTCTTTCATAATGTGACATTTGTTCATAATATAATTGACCAGTAATATGAAGAGAAGAAGGCCCATGGGCTCTACAGTATAAGAACTTATAACACAATATTTATTTCACAGGTTTTTAAGAACTGCTCACATGTGCTTACCACATATCACTATAAAATACATTAGGCCTATATTAAGTGCTAATTAAGTGAGAATTGGCCATTTGAGAACATGATCAGAGTAGGAAAGAGAGTGCATACATCTTGCAATGTCAAAGTGCAATGTCAAACATTAAATGTAAAACAATAATAATGTAAATAATGTAAATAAAAGGAGACAGAAATGCCTCATCCCCAAGTAGAGAAACATTTGCAGCAGAAATGAATAGCAGCATAATATAGAATCACAGTCTGTTGTGCAGGTGAGAGACAACACTTAGCAGCAGATAATATCACACATGTAAGTGTATACATAACGGATAGCATCTATTAGCAGCACTGCAGCAGCAGTGTGTATAGTATATAGTCATATACTAACAGTCAGTTATATTGCATGTGTTCTTAAAGAATATACAGTGTAACTACTAAGAGTACAGTGATCACAAATGGTACACACCATGGGTCACACATGATCTCAGTTTCCGTTGAAGTGTTTTAGGTAGCATAGTGTCCTGTCTGGATCAGTGTTGGCCTCGTCAAACACGTACTGTACACCAAATCCAATACTAATAACTGGGAGTGCATTACATTTGTAATTGTTGACCCCACAAACACCTTGAGACGGTCATAGGTGAGACATGGTGATGAAGGGATGGTCCAACACCTGGTCAGGTGTTATCCTCTCCTCTGGGTCCAGATGAAGCATTCGTTTCAACAGGTCCATGAAGACGTCACAAGATGTTTCATCTGCATCGTAACGTAGGGAGGAGAGCGCTTCTTCCAGTGAGCAGGTCTCATCCAAGAAGAGGTTTTCATCTGCTGCCTTGAACTCCTGCACTGTGTAATACTCCTCTGGTTTCTGGAAAACACAAAACGATTGTTTTTTGTTATCTGATTGAATGACGTGCAAAGATAGCCTATACTTTAACATTTCAGAGAAGGCGTTATTACTCCAGTATTAGTTGCAGTCATACCTTAAGTCTCCATGTATCGTCGTCCTGAATGAAAAATCTGCAGGTTGTTTTTCCAGCATCCAAGATGGATTGCTCTGGCATACCAAGCGTCAAGAGGATGGATTGAACCTGTACAAAAAAAACACAGGATATTTCACATATTGATATTTCATTAACAGTGTTAGGATATAACTATGGATTAAAGAGTACAGTCAGAATGCATGTAGTAATGTGCAGTGCATCAGCACAGTACTCACCAAATCATATTCAGTCTTCCCGCCGAAGAGATCACGGAACATCATCCCATTAACCACCATACAGCCCAGTGACCACATGTCAAGTGCCTCTGTGATCGGGAGGCCCAGGAACAACTGTATTTGTGTAAACCTGGGAAACCTGGACAACTTTAAGTCTTTGTTCAGGTCGTGTTGCTCTGAGGGAATGAGGAGCAGTCAGATGTTATCAAACTATATGGTATGGATATTATGTACATACACTGAGTATATGGATAAATATGTACAATCTATTGAATAAGTGGATATGAATTAATTGTTACTGCAGCAGAGCCATTAAGAGGATTTCTCCACATTATTTCAGTAACATCAGAACCAAGTAGAACCAGCTCTGGTGAAGAAACAACTGCTCATACTGTGATTTACATCCCAGTGTCTTAATTTATCTTGGAACAATGTTAGGCCTACTTGATTTGATAATGCGTGTTACTGGCTGAAATGGTCACAAACACACACAGAACTAAAAACAGTTAGGCCTATTTGTTTCCCAATACTCAAACTGCCACCCACCCCCATGATTGCACATTCTTTATACAAGCCTTCACATCTTGTCTTTTACAATTACAAGTATATATATACTGAAATAGGTCGATCACACAGAACTTATTATTATCCTTTGTGAAATGTTAAAGGTGCGGTAACTTGTAACATGGGATATAGCTCTAGTAATCATTGTTATATTGTTTGTTCAGTAACAGAGATCTTCCCACTTCTCCATACCCATTTCACCAACATAAGTATTACTCTTTCATAATGTGAAATTTGTTCATAATATAATTGACCAGTAATGTGAAGAGAAGAAGGCCCATGGGCTCTACAATTTAAGAATTTATGACACAATATTTCGTTCACAGGTTTTAATTAAAAAAAAATGCTCACATGTGCTTATCACTATAAAATGCATTATGCCTACATACAAAAACATATGCTAATTTCTCTCTCTCAGTTGAAATGGTAACCAGAGAACTGGCCATTTGAGAACATGATGAGTAGGAAAGAGAGAGAATACATCTTGTGATGTCAAATATAAAATCAAAAAAGGAAAAATACAGAAATGCCTCAAGTAGAAAATCAAAAAAGGAATTAAAAGTAATACAAATCACTCACCCGCAAACAATCAGTCACCAGAATACGGGTGTTTTCAATGAATCTGAAAGGAGATGTAGTTCGCACACCGGCCTTGAGCTAATTACTAAAAGAGTTTCCTCACATATTACAATTATTTGGGTTTATCTACAGTATGAATTCTCTGGTGTCTTTTAAGGCTTGACATTCGAGAGAAGTGTTGTCCACACAGATCACAACCATATGGTTTCTCTCCAGTGTGAATTCTCTGGTGTTTTTTAAGGTCGGACAACTGAGAGAAATGGTGTCCACACTGATCACATCCATAGGGTTTCTCTCCAGTGTGAATTCTCTGGTGGCTTTTAAGGTGGGTCAAATGAGAGAAGTGTTTCCCACAATGATCACATCCATAGGGTTTCTCTCCAGTATGAATTCTCTGGTGGCTTTTAAGGTTTGCCATTTGAGAGAAATATTGTCCACACTGATCACATCCATAGGGTTTCTCTCCAGTGTGAATTCTCTGGTGTTTTTTCATGTCGGACAACTGAGAGAAGTGTTGTCCACACTGATCACATCCATAGGGTTTCTCTCCAGTGTGAATTCTCTGGTGTTTTTTAAGGTTGGACAACTGAGAGAAGTGTTGTCCACACTGATCACACCCATAGGGTTTCTCTCCAGTGTGAATTCTCTGGTGTCTTTTAAGTGTAGACATTGTAGGGAAGCGTTTACCACACTGATCACAGCAGTGGCATTTTTGCTTAGCCAAGCTTCTTTGTTCATTCACCTCTGGTAGAACATGGAAACCAGACTGATGCAACACTGAATTGGAAACAAAAACAGGAAATGTTGTTTAGAGGCATCCCTGGACTTAAAATAGTGTGAAGTTAATATACCCAATAATCAATTTAGTATCCATTTATAATTCGTTTGTACAATAGTTTTATATTTTATAAAATACATAAACAGGTACTCAATGCTAAAATAAATCAAAACAAACAAATGACTAGATCAAAATACATCCTTATGGCATGCTGTATATCCTTATGTAACTTACAGAGGTCTTGGTGATCATTGGGTCCTCCCTGTTGAGCAGAACTGTTCGTGGTGGCATTGGTAGAGTTCATCTTCAGCTGAAGCCTGGAGTCCACAGTCAGATGTGATCAGAAAGGATTGATATCCTGGAGGAGTTGTGGAGAACTGACAACTACAAACTCTTCTTATACTAGAGAGTCTGAGGTGGAACCACTAACTGCTTGGTGTTGATTGGCCAAAGAGTGGAACAATAGAATTATCAGCCACCAATCACAACCTAAGAAACTGCTGCATGTCCTCCACCCCTCTCTGACTCCTCCCCCCATGCTCTATGCAACAATCTAGAAATATACTGCTAACTGTGAGATTAGAGTATCTAACTATCTAATGAGGAGCAGTCAGTTGTGTGGAATTAGTTTTTGTTTTTCAAATGCTAAATAATGAACAAACCCCACATTCTTTCCCTAGGTTAAAATGTAAACAGGCTAAATGATGATGGCTGATGCCTCATTCACTATAGACAATGCATTCAAATGCAGAGATAAAACATGTTAATGGTCACTGGTTGTCTGGCATTGGACAGATCACCTGTTAATGATCACATTATGGATGACCTGAGACCATTTTACACCTCTTTGACTCTGAGTTTCAACAGAACTGCAGAAATAGGTCTATCACACATAACTTGTTATTATTATCCTTTAAAGGTGTTGTAAGGCCTATGTTTTGTTAAAATAGCTCTAGTAATCATTGTTATATTGTTTGTTCAGTAACAGAGATCTTCCCACGTCTCCATACCCAACATAATTATTACTCTTTCATAATGTGACATTTGTTCATAATATAATTGACCAGTAATATGAAGAGAAGAAGGCCCATGGGCTCTACAGTATAAGAACTTATAACACAATATTTATTTCACAGGTTTTTAATTTAAGAACTGCTCACATGTGCTTACCACATATCACTATAAAATACATTAGGCCTATATTAAGTGCTAATTAAGTGAGAATTGGCCATTTGAGAACATGATCGGAGTAGGAAAGAGAGTGCATACATCTTGCAATGTCAAAGTGCAATGTCAAACATTAAATGTAAAACAATAATAATGTAAATAAAAGGAGACAGAAATGCCTCATCTCCAAGTAGAGAAACATTTGCAGCAGAAATGAAAATGAATAGCAGCATAATATAGAATCACAGTCTGTTGTGCAGGTGAGAGACAACACTTAGCAGCAGATAATATCACACATGTAAGTGTATACATAACGGATAGCATCTATTAGCAGCACTGCAGCATGCAGTGTGTTTAGTATATAGTCTTACAGTAACAGTCAGTTATATTGCATGTGTTCTTAAAGAATATACAGTGTAACTACTAAGAGTACAGTGATCACAAATGGTACACACCATTTACTACAATATTTATGAATGAATGCATTTTTAAATAGTAAATGTATTAAAAATGAATTATTCTAAGCCTAGAATCAAGCCATCCAGCATACTGGTGAATCATGACCATAAAACCTTTGATTATGTGAATAAATGAACATTAAAACATATTTTAGAAAATCTCTATGGGGAGAAAAAAAGATTGGAGAGTGTTCTGTGGGTCCAGAACCACTGTATTACACTGTACCATGGCTCCCCCTAGTGACCGTTTATGGTACGTGCATGCTCCAGCAGCGCTAGTGTGCATGAGAGAGTGCGCATGTGCACAACCCTTGTGTGTGTGTGTTCCTCTGTGGTTTGTTCTCCCAGGACTGTTAACGCTTTAATAATACATTAAAAGTAAATGTTGTGGTTTGAAAACAGTGTGGTCGTTAAGCAGCAGGAGGACGTCTGTTTGTTAGCAGCTCAACCAGTGAAAGAAACACAGCTACAGGTAAAAAGATGAACTGATTCACCACGTTGTGTTTTTACTACATTTATATATTATATTATATTATATTATTGACTCATCTTTTATGGAACATGATGAGTATTTCTCTCATATCTGCTGGTTTGTTGTATCCTATTATTGTAGATAATACTAGCAGCAGTAATAATATAGTAACTCACTCCTCCAAAGGGAGCTAGCTCTCTTGGCTACGTGGCTTGTATCGTGTTTGTTTCCAGCTCATGGTGCTAAACTTTACAATATATACATTGTTTGGTTGCATCATCACTATTATTATTGTAACCATAACGTCAGTGTGTTGTATTGAGAGAGAGAGAGAGAGAGAGAGAGAGAGAGAGAGAGAGAGAGAGAGAGAGAGAGAGAGAGAGAGAGAGAGAGAGAGAGAGAGAGAGAGAGAGAGAGAGAGCAAAAGATGTTAATTCAACGTTGACTTTTGGTCAGATTGGTTATTTTTGGTTGAGGTTGAAATACCTATGTTGATTCAATGTCTAATTACAGTTAACCATTTCAACGTTTGAAAAGCTGTTGTTGAATCAATGTATTATAGATGCTGATTTTTCAATGTTGAAATGCCCTACAATTAATTTACATTGTTTCAATCCTATGGTTTCAATTGTGATGGGGGGGGGATGGGGGGAGAACCTAGGTTGAAAAACCTATGTTGATTCAATGTCTAATTACAGTTATCATTTCAACGTTTGATTGATTCAATTGAATCAATGTATTATAGATGGTGATTTTTCAATGTTGAAATGCCTTACAATTAATTGACATTGTTTCAATCCTATGGTTTCAATTACAGGGTTAGGGTTATAGGGTTAGGGTTAGGGTTAGTCACGGGACTACCCGAGACCACCACAGCGACCGGGTCGCGGCCCCGATCGCAGCCGTATAAGTTTCGGGCCAAACGGACATACGGTCGCGGCGGTAGCCCTGAACGAAGGCCTACAATTTGCCGACTTTGACGCACGACAACGCGCCAACGATAAAACATTACGGTCCGACGTTCAGATATGTCGGAGAGCTTGCCCAGACGAACAGTTTGGTGTCTTCGATGTACACCTCCGACAGTCGTACAAAACGTCATTCACTTTGGCTGTGTCCATCAGACAGCTCATATACCCATAGACTTTAACAGCATCCTGACTGAAAAAGTGAAACAAGACCCCGCCTCCTAGAAAGGTCGCCCAAGGACGTTCTATAGATCCACGCGTGCGTCTCTGGGAGCTCTATAACATATCCGAAAATCAGACCCGAAGGCCTTACCGTTGTCACGGTCACGGGCAAGGTCACCATTGCAGTCTTTTGGCTGAACTTTGACCTTTGCAAACGTCGTGGAAAGTCCAGACCGGCGCCATTGGATTCGGCATGCTCTAAATATGAAGAATACGTCTTGTGTACAAAAGAATAACATTAAAAAAATGTTTTAAAGGTCTGTTTTGTGTCTTCACAGTTTCTGGAGGAGAGGAGATTAGGGGAGAGGAGAGGAGGGGAGAGGAGAGGAGAGGGGAGGGGAGGGGAGGGGAGGGGAGGAGAGGAGAGGAGAGGGGAGGGGAGGGGAGGGGAGGGGAGAGGAGAGGAGAGGAGAGGAGAGGAGAGGAGACCTACAAGCTCGTAGTGCGGCATTACAAGCTTGTAGGTCTGCTATTTTTATTTATTTTTAAACGAAAAACCTCATGTTTCTGTATCAGTGGTTCTCAATATTTGCTCAAAATGCATCTCAAAATGCATTACAAAAAGTCAATAATAATTATGTTTATTAAAATACAATACCATACATGTATAAAATGCACGACAGAAGCGATATCAGCTTGGATCATTTCATTTTTATTCATTTTTATTGAAGAGGAGAAGTCACGTGATTCCTATAGGTTTCCACATTGCATGGCCCACATTACATTATCAAATATTTAAATATTTATTAATTCAATACGGTGCTCTTGTCATTTTGGTCGGCACAAAATAATACATGAATGAATAAATAAATAGATATTATTTACATAAAATAATACATAATAATATATACATTCACTGAAGGAAAACTGAATCACGTGACCATCCGGCAGGTTGTCATCGGATGGGGGGTGTTAACGAGACCATGCGAGATCTCACGGGACTTGAGTCAGTTCAAAGTTGGCTGGCGGGCGGCCGTTTGTAGCTTAGAGTATAAGGGTCTATGTTTTGCAGTAGCAGGAACTTTTGGAAACGTGGGCTAAACGGCGTGTGAAATAAACAAGAAACAAACTGGTAAGTCGTTACGGAATATCATTTATTATCCCATTCAGATACCACCACTTACTTGTTTTACCACTGTTTACGTTTGTATATTATCTATCATGCCGTAAAGTCAGAGGTTTTATGCTGGCTAATTATGTCTAATTGGTGAGCCATGCTACTATTGTTTTATGCCGTTCAGATGCCATCATATGGCTGTTATCGTTTAAATACATGTTAACTTTTTGTAATTATCCCCGGACCCCGTGCCGTGGAAAGTTAGTCCGGAGTCTGTTGCTTGTAGGGCTACTGTGCACTGTGTGTATCCAATAGTAGCTAGCATGCTGGTTATTCATGTTATCGCCGCCATTTTGCTAACGACTCTCGCGATTAAAACTTATTTAATTTGTTTATATGTGCATATACGCGTATATATTATTAGCGTTTTTAATTGTTACATAAGCATTGATGTAACCAGCACCACGGTGAAGCAGTTCTTCATTTATAATGGTGAACAAAGCTGCGGTACCTCCTAGCCCCATATGTGCCCTCTCCCTACGCTCATTCTGTAGCGAGAGGGCACATATGGGCTACGGTACCTCCATGGGGCTAATGCTAAAGTCTAGCCATAAGGACTGACTGGGTTTAATTTGTCCCGGCCTAAATCGGCTACAGATTAATACGGAAACGGCATGAGTGTGTGTGTGTGTGACTGTGTGTGTGTGTGGGGGGGGGGGGGGGGGGGGAGGTTTACCGGATATAGTCACATGAGACTCAGATTGTTTCTGTAAGTCAAGTTTCATAACAATCTATGTTACTATAGTGAGCTTGTAGATCTCTCTGCAAATCAACTTAAGTTTCATAACTATGTATGATGTTGCTATAATGAGGCTCTGAGCTTGTAGATGTGTTCTTTTAGAACTACTTTTAAACCATGGTTCTTTCCAAAAAAAAGCTTATTAATGCTGCATTTATATATATTGTAATTTGTCTGTGTGTCTGTGTGCAGTCACAGCCAGGACACTACGGGCGCTGGTGTTGGATCGGCACAGGACACTAGGGGTTGGATTGTCTCTGTGTAAGTCAAGTTTATAAATGGTGCATTTATATATTGTGTACACACACACACACACACACACACACACACACACACACACACACACACACACACACAATATTTTATTCTTTGTTTCCCTATTTGTTTTCAGGGTCGTGGTACAAGAGGACTACAAGCAATACACAAGGCCAAGTAAATTAATAGCAGCACCACCTCACTTTACCAACAGAGAGATGGCCTCTTATTGGGCCAAAAGACGTAGAGTAGTGAAAACTGTAAGGGACATAGAGCGAGAGATCCTTCATGAATATGAGGAAATCTCACACATTTCCCAACTACCGGTAGATGCACCACCAGATTCCCATTTACACTTTGAAAATAACCTTATAGATGGCAGTGTAGCTGAAAATGACCCTATAGATGTAGCTTGCTACGATGTAGTTGATACTAATTATGTACAAATGGAAGATTCTCATATTGATAGCAGTGTAGCTGACTATAATGAAGTTGAATCAGATCATGAGCAAATGGAAAATGATCATACAGATGATAGTGTAGCTGGAAGTGAGGGAGATGATCTGAGTGATGGAGATGATCTGATTCATCGCCACTCTGACAGTGATGAGCATCAACCTAGTCAGGATCTGCTTATAAAGAGCCTAAGATATTGGGCATCCTCTTACTCTATCAGTCTGGTTGCTTTGTCTGCTCTGCTGTCCATCTTAAAGATATTTCACCCTAGGCTCCCTAAAGACGGAAGAACTCTGCTTAGAACGCAATCCAAGGTTGCAACCACTCAAATGCAAGGTGGCGAGTACTATCATTTTGGATTGGTGCGAGGAATACTTTCACGATTGAAATGTCTGAGATTACCAGTGAACCTCAAAACTCTTACTTTACAGTTCAACATGGATGGTCTCCCCATCTTTAAGAGTTCAAGACTTCAATTCTGGCCTATACTTGCAATGCTGAAATGTGATTACACAAAGTCTCCATTTATTGTCGGTATATTTTGTGGTTTGACCAAGCCAAAGTGTGTTGTTGAGTATCTGCAGCAATTTGTTAGCGACCTTAAAAATGTACTGGCTAATGGAATTATTCATAATGGTAAGCATTTGAATGCAGAGGTTTCCGCATTTGTGTGCGACGCTCCCGCCAGAGCCTACATTAAGAATATTAAGTCACATAATGGGTATTCCGGATGCGACAAGTGTGATCAAGAGGGTGTGTGGAGGAACAAAATGACGTATCCGGAAACAAATGTCAAGCTGAGGACTGACTTGAGTTTTAGTGATATGATTGATGAGCAACATCACTTAAAACAGACACTCAGTCCTTTAACAGGGATTGTAAAGATGGTATCTTCATTTCCAATAGATTATATGCACCTCTGTTGTCTTGGGTTGATGAGAAAACTGTTGAATATCTGGTTAAAGGGCAATCTAGCCACTAGACTTCCTTCACACGTGGTTAACAGTATGACAAGCAAACTGTTGGTGTTGCATTCCCACACCCCTGTTGAATTCGCAAGCCAAGAGGTTTGAACGAGCTTGATCGTTGGAAAGCTACTGAGTTCCGATCCTTTATGTTATACTGGGGTCCTGTAGTTCTGAAGGATTGCCTTCCCTGTGAGTTGTATGACAATTTCATGTTGTTTTCAGTGGCCATGTATTTGTTTTTGTCACCTGAAATTACTGGCCAAATGGTTGAATTTGCCCATAAGTTGACCATTTCTTTTGTGGAACACTTTGGAAAACTCTATGGTAGAGATCAGATTGTGTTCAGTGTTCACCAGCTTATACATTTAGCAGAGGAATACAAACGATTTGGACCCTTGGATAATGTTTCTGGATTCCCTTTTGAGAATTATCTTGGCCAAATAAAGCATCTGTTACGCAAGCCAAACCAACCTCTACAGCAGGTAGTCAAAAGATTATCAGAAAAGCCACAGGTTGAGTTTCCACTAGCAACAGATGAACCAGTATTACAGAACATCCATACTGATGGTCCACTTCCTCGGCATTTCAGTGCTGCTCTACAGTACAAAAAGGTCTCCAATAGTCGTTTCACCTTGTCTACAAAGCAAGGGGATAATTGTATTCAGGTGGGAGATACTATTGCAGTAGTACAGAATATAGTCCAGGAACAAAATGAGGTCTATGTAATATACAGAACCTTCAGACAGCATGAATCATATTACACTTATCCCTGTGAGTCCTCATGCATAGGCACATATAAGGTCAGAGAGTTGTGTGACAATATTGGGGTTGGTAAACTTAGCTGTATTAAACGTAAATGTGTTCTGTGTCCAGAGGCTGAGGGAGATGGCCTCATAGCCATTCCAATAGCTCATATGCAGTAGCATTCATGTATGTAAAAAATAAACTAAAACTAACTTTACCAACCCCAATATCATGATATTTATATTCTGTCATTTATTGTACAGAATGGAAAATGAGGTGGTGCTGTGGGCCGTGGTACTATTCCCTACTACTGGAGGAACTGCTACAGTTCCTTCCAGTTGGTTCAATCCAAAGGATAGTACCTTGTTCTGGCCCCCAAAAAACATCAACTTTTCGAAGGCCCTCAAAGAAAAAATGATGCCTCAAAACGGATGGACCATGCATGAAAATGTTCGGCTCTTAATTTCTTGTGGTAAGTAGACACTGCATCATTGTCATGTCCACATGGCTTGTCAATCAGATCTATTTATTTTTCCATTCTGGTCCAGTAGGAGAACCATAATTGTGGGTCTGAGGGGGTAGAGTATTTATATAGCGGTTTTATCCAAGGACACTTTGACACAAATTCAGGGGGACCCAAAGATCAAACTGCACTTTCTGGTTCCCAACCGGCAACTCTACCCCTGAGCCACCGCCAAGTATTGGTAGTTGCCTCATTTGGCAGATGGTATTCTGGTTGCCATTTTCAAAATCCTGTTTATATTGCATTGTTTAAGTATTAGTCACACTTCTTTAAATGGCATACTGTATTTCCTACTTGTTTTACAGACTCACTTGAAAAGGCCAAGCAACATGAAGACAAGTATATAACTACTGGATGTCCAACCACTGATTTAGAATCTGAGGAGGAAACAGATGCACGGCGTAAAAGACGAATAAGGTACATGCAGTGCCCACACTGAGATTAGGAGGCTGCAGGGTTTTTTGAGGACTAATCCGTTCCTCACTGCTTGGAACTCTGCATGCCTCGAGGGTTGGATTGGATGTCTGTCCTGTGTCCTGTGATGGACTAGTGTCATGTCTATGTGTGCTTGTACGTCAAGCTGTCTCATTTTACAGAAAATTATCGGCTCCTGACCCGAGAACAGTGCATCTCAAGGCTTGCTCATTTATTGTAATTATACTGATAAATGTTTATTTAATTTTAAGGCCAAATACTGTGTACATGGAGTCAGATGAGGAGCCAGAAACCATCAGCGCTAAGAGAAGATTTGCCAAGCCACCTGCTGTTCTTTTTCCAGGTACAGTGGCACTGTCAGTTATGACACTAATGGCTACCCATTTAAGTATTTGCATGTATAATTCTTTCTACTTTGTTAATCCAGTGCTGCTCGACTCCAATGTACCAAGACCCAACCAGTACCCACCTGCACCAATACCAGTGCGGAAAACCAACCAGTCTGTACCAACCCCTAGTGAAATCAGTGGTATGTTATTACAATTTTAATTTGCAAGCATGTAGTTCCTCTGTCAATACATGCAAACATATCAGTCATGTGATATGTGTTAAAGTTTCTGTCTTGTGTTCCCTTTTAGCCTCTGAAGGAAGGTGCTTGGAGGACGTGCAGACATTTGACCAGCCTGATAATGGTAACCAGTCTAACCACTTCGCATTACTACCAGGATATGTGCTTTGTCAGAGTTATAACTTTCATAGTTCATGTTTTATGTTTTCATTTAAGGCTTTTGTGGAAGCTTCTTGGCAGAGCTAGAGTCAAGAGACCTCTTTAATGATGGTAAGTACTAATGGGCTACATATATGTGATGCCCTGATCGGCCACTCTTATTGTGTTTAAAGTCCGTTTAGATGGGAGGCGGTATTGGGGGATTAATACTACTACTTACAGGAGAAGACCTTATTGACTTGAAATGTTAATTCAATTTAAAATGTTGAGTTGCTAATACAGTAGCTTATTCAGTGACTCACTATTTTGCAAGGAGCTGTTTGCGTTGGCATGATGCCATATGACTTCATAAGAGTTATTTTACCTTGACTAATTAGATTTATTTGTATTCATTTCAGGAGGGCACCATAATGGACAAGCAAGAAATGGTATGTCCGTTGTCTGTTATAACTTTGTTTACAGTTGCTGTGCTATTGCACCATGACATACAGTAACTGTAACTTATTAGACTGAAATATTTCAACTTCTTTACTCCCAAGTTAAATCCCCTTGAATAATTTGATTGTTCTCATTTTTTTAGTTCACCCTCCCCAAGGCTATCCCCAAGATTATCAAGGTGAGTTGACTAACAATTTGTGCCACGGACAGTATTACCAGAAACAAAATACCTTTTATCGCCTGAATGACGATAAAAGGTCTAACTGAGTGTTCAAATGGACTTGTAAGGGTCCATTTGATTCCATTTGTACACTGAGTTAAGGGGGTAGTACTATAGTGGGGATCTATTCTTCAACTATTCACTTGGTAGTCAATTGTGTTCATCCCACATCTTCTAAAACTGGAAATTGATGGTGCTCATTCATAACAATAAAAGATTGATATTAGTTTTATTTCTCCAGGAATGCCAATGTATACCAGCCCCTACCACACTGTGCCATCAGAGCAAGCAAGGAACAGTATGTATTTCTCATCCCATTCAGGACAGGAACCCCTGTTGGTGTTTTAAGCATTGTTATACTTTAGCTTTTGAAAAATAGCAGATCTACGAGCTTGTAGATCTGCTATTTTTGAAATATTGTGAAAGTGTGGGGCAAATCTTTGAATATATTTTAGAGCAGACGCTTTTAACTCAAACCTTGCTTCTGGGGGGTCCCTGGAACAGCATATTTTCAGATGGGGATCGGTGGCCAAATACAGATCATTCTGGGGGTCCTTGACATGAAAATATTTGAGAACCACTGACATAGAAACACAGGTTTATCAGAAAACTATTGTTAAAAAAAAAAGATCTGCCTCAGTCTCTCTCTGTCTAAATGGGTTAAATGTTGTTTTTGCAATATTCCACAAATCATGTTCAATGATGCGTCCTTTCTTTTAGCCTTCAGTCCCAGCTATGCAAATGGAACCAGATCAGCTGGATTCAGGACGCCTGACCAGGGTGCAAATGGCACCAGATCATCTGCATTCAGGACTCCTGACCAGGGTAAAGATACCCATATTACCCCCCCCCCACACACACACACACACGGAATTACACAATGACCTATGTGCAATGCCTTGTCTGATCCCATGTTGTCTGTTTCTTAAAGCTTCAACGCCAGAAACACCACAGAGAAGAGTGCATGGAGGGGAACCCAGCCAGATGTTGCAAGGCAAGTATCATTTTCTGATCAACGTCTTAACCTTTCTGATGACATCTGAATTGACAAACTTGTCCCTTCGTCTTTACTGTCTTTGTTAAGCATCTAATGGTTACTATAAGCGAGGGGTGCAGACATCAGCGATTTGGTGTCATTTGATTGAAAATGGTCAATCTATCCTTGAAATTTAATGTCAAATTGTTTTTCTTCCAAGACCTTTCTTCCCAGAAAAACACTAAAATGCTGGCAGAGATACTTATGGAGGTGAGGCAGATGGGGAGGGACATTCAATTCATCAAAACTGAAATGGCAAAGTCCACATTGAATGTCCGAGGTGTTCCTGAATCCCAACGAGAGGAATCCTTCCCCATCAATCTGCCTCTCTCCAACGAGGAGCAGTTTGATCAGGCGGAAACTGCACTGAGGGAGGAGGGAGTGCGTCGCAAGATGGTGAGCCTTAGAACGCCTTGTGATGGGTGCAATTATTCTTTCTTGGACAATATTTGACTTTCTTTTGCTAATTTTAATTTTAATGCACTACTTTGTCCATTTGACATGGCACGTTGTACACTAACTATTTTATCTCTCTGTTAAGATTGCACGCCTGGCATTAGTCGGAGGGACCAATAGTGAGAACATGATCCGGCGAATGGTTGGCGCCATCCTGACAAACAACCTGGCATGCGTTTTCAACTGGGCTGGCAAGGGAGAGAAGAGGGCCTTCAAAGACACCCTACTTCAGGACTGCATTTTTGGTGAGTCTGCACATCAAAATACTTGGAGTTGTTGTTGAGGCATTCAATTTGACTCTGTAGATTGGCTATTTTCACTATTTCTCCTATTGGACCATAGGCCTGATTGACACCGCAGGAGTGGTTGATTTGGCCAATGTTTGACCAGTTTTATAGTATAAATTGACTTTTCTAATGGTATTACTTTTTAATTTCTGAGGTATTCATTATTCTTCACTGTCATCTGGGGACACCCCATATTCATGTGGGGGTCCCGAGCCACAGGCTGATAACTACTGCTCTAATGCTCACAATTGGACTGCACAAATGTGTCTACTCGCTCTGCATCTCAGAGGTGTTCTGTGCCTGTGTACAGTTAAGAATGTCACTGGTAGGCAAGTTTTAGAACTGTCCACTGCCCTCCTCTGAGACAGAGTAGACAAACTGTGACATTTATTTAATGAACATTAGTGTGGCTCAATTGTATGTAGGTTCCCGCCTGAACCTAGTACACAATGGACATTTGTCACTTTGAATGGAACTGCAGCTTTATTTTATTTTTAATTTAGTAACGCCTGTTTTCTTTTTTTCAGCGGCTGCTCGTCAATTTGACCGCAAGTTGACAGAATTGCAGTACAAGGATGCTCTGCAGAAGTGGCTGCGTTATGCACCCGACAGGAGTGGCGGGGTACCCAGGAAAGACAAGGTTCCCACACCCGCAGGTCCTTAAAGTCTTAACCCATTTAGGCCTGATGTCAAAAATGTAAAAATCTCTTCTAAAGCAGCCAGTGGGTTTGATGGATCATTGGACTGTTTGTTTCGTTCATGTTGAACTGGGGTCCTATTGGTTCTGAAGGACTGCCTGATTTCTTTGTCCCCTGGAGTTTCAGGACAAATGGATGGACGGTTAATGTGGTGTTCATGTTGAACTGGGGAGGAAGTTTCTTTAACACAAAAAATGCTGGAAACGTATCCATACGCTTTATTAATATCGAACGCCGTACGCGCGAAGCGTATCTATACGTTTTATACGTTTTTTTTATTGCTTACTGTACATCAACGTCCTATGCTCCAGGACACCGAAGAAACTAACAGCGATCCTCTCCAGGAAGGTCCAATATGTGATCCGGGAGTAAAAAGCCCCTCCCTCCTGAAAAGAGGTCTGTCTGTGGCGAAGACGCTCCCTCCTCCAATGCCTCCATTACACGTATGGGTCTGCACGGCAACGGCATAGACCAACGCAGATGTCAGGGCATCTAAAATGGAGTTACCCATACTCTAGTAGTAGTCTAGTGTCTGTGAATACACTCGATTCCCCCTCCCCTCCTGTTTCTACATGGTTTCTCCCGAGGAATCTTTGTGGGGGGAGTCTCTTCTGCCCGGATCGCATTGCAGTTTGAGTTCCCCCCCCACTGGCCCCAGGCCACACTGCGCCTTGCAATCGCCTTGCACCGCTCTCTCATTCTCGGAAAAAGATATAACGCAGTCGTGTCGATTTGCCCTCTGCCAGTATATAAACCAAGAATAATCTTCAACGATCGCCATTTCATAACGTTTTCAACACGCACACGGCACACGCCATGATCAACTAACTGCCTGGCTACGTCTTCAGTCTTCACCAGCCATCGCTATCCGTTGTGTGCATCGCCATCGCGTCTTCACTTTGTTTGTTTGGGCAAAGAAGCACGATCAGCGATGGAAAAGAGCTTTATATCCACGGCAGATAAGTAATGACGTATTATCGAAGGACCGCCATGATCAACTTACTGCCTACGTCTTCGTCAGCCAATGCAGCCATCATCGCTATCCGTTGTGTGATTGTGGATGTAGGCTATATCCACGGTATCGAGAGAGACGCCCGGCTGTGATATAGGTCTTATCACTGCAATTATAATGAATAAAAAGGCTACAATCACACAACGGATAGCGATGGCTGCATTGGCTGGTGACAACGTAGCCTCGGTCCCAGGCAGTTAGTTGATCATGGCGGTCCCTCGATAATACGTCATTACTTATCTGCCGTGGATAAAACTCTTTTCCATCGCTGATCTCTACTATACGTGCTTCTTTGCCCAAACAAAGTGAAGACGCGATAGCGTTGTCCAACAAAGCGGCCAGTTATTTGATCATCTCTCTCTCCTGTGCTTCTTTCCTCAAACATGTCCAGACATGTCAACCTCAACCACTAAACTCACCGATCCAGTAACGCATCTCACCGTTATACTATCGTTCTGAAGGCAGATATAAAAATAAACATAAATAAATTATTGTCATATACATACTACACACTGAATGAAAGCCCTAATTGTCTACTTTTAGGAGGAAAACAAATACATAATATTGATCCCATGTACAGTTTGTCAGTAGGCTATTGAATGCAGTTGTTCAGGTCCAACTATTATTCACAAAATAAGGCCTATAGCGACATGTACATATTATATACCGTATGAAACAGAAGACCCTCTGCTTTCATAAGAAAAAAACGAATACTGTAATAATAATAAAAATCACACCCCTGTGAAGTGAGCATTTCCTCATGAAGTTATCATAGCGAGTTATAAAGGTTTAAAGTCACAGAGATTGACAGGCAGATATAAACATAAATAAATTATTATCATATACATACTACACACTGAATGAAAGCCCTGAATGTCTACTTTTAGGAGGAAAACAAATATACAAATATATACAAATATAGTTTGTCAGTAATTGGCTATTGAATGCAGCTTGCGCCCACCAGAGAGGATTTCAGAAAATGCATGGACCAGAAGAACTATTATTCACAAAATAAGGCCTATAGCGACATGTACATACTATATACCGTATGAAACAGAAGACTCTCTGCTTTCATAAGAAAAATACTTCTACTGTAATAATAATGAAAATCACACCCCTGTGAAGTGAGCAGTGCAATGTTGCGCAACATTGCACTGCTCACTTCACTTCACTTCACTTCTGTTTCATACGGTATATAGTATGTACATGTCGCTATAGGCCTTATTTTGTGAATAATAGTTCTTCTGGTCCATGCATTTTCTGAAATCCTCTCTGGTGGGCGCAAGCTGCATTCAATAGCCAATTACTGACAAACTATACATGGGACCATGTGTATTTGTTTTCCTCCTAAAAGTAGACATTCAGGGCTTTCATTCAGTGTGTAGTATGTATATGATATTATTTGTGTTCATTTTTATATCTGTCTGTCAATGTCTGTCAACTTCAACCTTCCATATCTCTGCTGTTTTTTCAAAAGAGCAGCGTGCTGCGAAAAGCAGGTGTTAGAAAAAGGTCAATATCTCCAGAATGGAAGATGGTAGAATCATATTTTTTTTTTTAAATTGAAGTGGACTAGTTTGGCTTCCTTTTGATTTATGCGGTGTGATTCTCGCTATAAGAGGCCCCTCGCTGTGGGCCCCGAAAAAGTTCAGAAGTCCCAATGTTAATCGCTCAGCACCACCAAGCCTGAGCAAATAGAAAACTCTAGCAATCAATGTGTTAATTGTGTCCCCTGGATTTTCAGGGCTGTTTTTGGTTCATGTTGAACTGGGGTCGTTCAAGGACATTACTCTTTTGAAAATTGCAGCTCTACAAGCTCACAATGTGACTCATTGAGCTGTGTATAGGACTGAAGTGGTGTATGTTTTGTAATAATCAAAATCTGCATAGAGTAACTTCTCAAATTCAGTGTAGCAAAATAAATGCTGGGAATTGGATGTGCACTTCTCACTTATCCATGTGTTTGAATCTAATAAATAAGTAAATGAATAATGGTCTGTTTTGTTTTTGTTCATAGAGAATGTTGTAAAGCAGCTGTTCTCAAACCTTGGTTTCTTTAATTGTTTTGGAAATGGCCAATCCAGAGGCTCAAAAAATGACAATGTGGGGTCTTTGTATTAAAAGGTTGAGAACCACTGCAGTATAGCATACTTAATGGACCATTTCAGCTTTTTCTATGCATCATTTAAAAAATAATCATTTTACTCTTCTGCGGTGGTAGCTCCAAACGTGTCTGTTAGTGATATCACTGACTAGACTACTTTGGTGTGTTCCTTGTTGAACTATACCATTAATTTTGTAATTGATATTATTTTTTTAATGAGACATATTGGGCATACAGAAGAAGGTTGAAATGGCCCTTTAATAATAGCATTGTTTCAATGTATGATGGATGGATGGATGTATAGTTGAATCAATGTTAATGGATGGATAGATGCATAGTTGAATCAATGTTGATGCAATTCTACGTTCTTTCAATGTTGATTATATCATAGTTGAATCAATGTTGATTCATTGTCACAATTGGTTGGAAGTGCAACATTATTTCAATGTGGATCATAGCGAGCACTTTCAACATCTTCTCAATACCTGGCATCAATGTTGATTGCAACCATCATGGCTGACTAATATCACAACGTTGATTCAATCATCTTTTGTTATCTGGGTATTACTAAAACGAGGAAAGATCAATGGTCTTCTGTATACCCTCTTCTTTATCTCTCTCCTCATTGTCTTCATCTTCATGTATTGTATTAGACTTTATTAATCCCACTTGGAAATTCATTGTTCAGCTTTAACCAGTATTTGCTGCTTAAAGGATATTTTGTTGTTAAAAGGTTAAAGCACTATATTGTTAAAGTAGTCTACTCGTTGCTGTGAAGTGTTTGTTCAGCAACAGGGGGCTACCCATCTCTCCATGCTTTTTTTTAATATTCAGAAAATATATTTTATAGTTAGTTGCACATTTCCAGTTAATCAGGAAACAGTAGCCATTTGGCAGCTCTAATTTCCTAGTGTTCCGGTTGAAATTGTGCCACTTGTTTAATCTCTATTCTGTGCAAGTTCCCTACCTCTAAGTGGTCATATTTGGGTCTGGGGATTACAGGTCCTGGAGTTATGAGTAGGCCTATCATGCTTAATATGTACTAGTGATGGGAGATTAATCGGCAAACACATCTGTATCAGCCGATATGGGCCTTAAACCAATTAATCGGTATAGGTTTAATTATATATCGGTTTTAGCAGATATTTTATATGTTATAATAATTATGTCCCATGTACCTGTCTAAATACTTCCTTAATGTAAACGAAGTCCACACCCACATCACCAGAGGGAGTGCAACAAACCATGTACAACCCAGATTCGGCACCAACAAGGGACTAAATTATTTTCGCTCCTATGCCACCAAAATGTGGAACGCCCTACCAACAGTCATTAAGACATGTGAATCCCTTGACTCCTTCAAAACCGCTCTCAAAGGGCACCTACGGACGGCTGCAATTCGAAACTGGCCCCTGTAAAATCTGAATCCCCCCCCCCACCGCCCCCCCCTTTTCCCCTCACTGTATATGTATCTTTTCCCTTTTTGCTTCCTATATGATGAATTCCTGTTCTGTTCTTTAACTATATAGAAGTGTCTATTTCTATGTCTCTAAATGTTTTGATGAATTGAACAATGTGGACCCTTTTGTAAACAAGTGTAAGGCTTAATTGGGTCGTCCACTGACAGTTAACAGTCTTTGTATTGAGTTTGTGCTTAAAATGTACTGTAATTCTGTTTTCTGGGGAAGCTTTCAAAAGAGTCAACAAGTTGGAACCAGGGGGGCAGTCAGCCAGATATTTCGTGAAGCCTCATTTGAAATCGGTAGTTCATATAATGGCCTGTTGTGGCGCTGGACTGGACCCAAAAAGCCCCATAGCTCCATAGAGGCCCATGTATTTTGGCCCAACTTCACCTAGACTGTATTACCTTAATAAACATGGTCATGAATACTTTCTTCTTCCAGTCACTAGTTTAACCCATTCTGACCTGAGATCAGATTCATACGAGGTTTCCACTGGACACACACTGGTCTGATTACCCCCTTCTGACCTGAGATCAGATTCTAAAAATGTCAGTCGTTCTTCGATTTTTACAAAAATAGCAGACCTACAAGCTCGTAGCGCGCCACTCGGTGGCGCGCTATGAGCTTGTAGATCTGCTATTTTTCAATAGCTAAAGCATGACATGATGCCAACACCAAAATGGGTGCCCGTTCAGAATGGGTTAAAGTCTCATTTATAATGTCATAATATTCTTTTTGGAAAATTATGGTCCCATTAATTAAAAAAATGACCATAAAGTCGCGTATGTTCTGAGGGGCGTGGCTACCGTTACAGTCTATGATCGGGATTCCCCTCCCACTCAAGAGTCTTCTCCTCCCACTCGAGTCAAAATAAAAACCAACGGAGAAGAAGGGGGGAAGTCCCGCCTCGTTGTCTGGGCAGCCAATGACCAGCTGGTACAAAACGGAGCCAGCCAATGGCCAGCTGGTACCAAAAGATGGCGACTTACATCAGGAATTAGCATATCATTACAGGCTTCATTTTACGTTCATGTTAGACCCGGGGAACGCTTTGTCCATATTTTTTACAGTCTATGGTTGGAACATTTTTAAATACAAATACTACATTCAAGCTGTTAATGTTGGGATATGGCCCAACATTTCAATAATGGTGCATCCCTAGTTTTGGAATAAAGAGCCTCTTTATAAAAAGCAATCGGCCAAAATGTCTCATCGGTACATCCCTATTATGTTAGTACACCTTGACACATTTCCAGAACTATGAATCAAACATGGGACCTACTGTTCCCCGTGCGGCCTCTCTACCCATTCAGCCATGTCCACCGTTACAGTGAATGGGTTGCAGAACTTACAATAGTCAGTTCAACCGAGTCTTACAGCATGTCTGCTTCAATGCCCTTGTAGCCACAGCTGAAATCATTGCCTTGGAGTAAACAGCAGGCATGGCAGACCCTCTTCTGAGTCCTCTCACCAAAATGTAGTGATGTCTCAAATTGCTGGTGACTACTCTGATCGGCAGCCTTCCACAACATGATAGAATTAACATCAGAGCAGAAAATCATCTTGGATGATTTGATTTGAGCTCTTTCATATAGCCTTACAGGCACCATTGACCTCAAGACCTCCCAGGAAGAGGATGGACAGTGAGCCCATGTTGTATTTATTTTATCTACCTGTTTCTATATATGGTGTTTGTGCATACACAAGTGAGTATACGTCTGCATGTGTATGCGTGCATGCATGATATGTAGCATACATCACAATTTGCAACATTTTTGAGGCATCTGAAGACTTTCTTCTTTAATTTACTACAGAAACAAGCATCTATTACATTTACTGTACAATTACTTAACCACAATTGAACTGTTGAGCCTGTTAATTTCAGTACTTCCAGTTTCACAACTTGACTTATTGGGAACCACACCTTTATACATTTTACTTTTTAAAGTTTGTACCATGTATATAAAAGGAACTATTTATACCAGGTTAATTTTACTCCCATGTGAGCAGTGTGGCACAAACTTAAGTGCCAAGTGCAGAAAACAAAATGGGTGTTGGGAGTACTGGTACCAAGTACAGGCAAGAAAAGATACCAAATATGTATGATAACTCTACCTAAACCCTCCATTACCTACCGTATAGTCTGGCAGTCAACAGGCTTGTCTTTTGTTTAAAGTTCACAGTGAAAACATGTGCCTATAGTTTGACATGCACATAATGTTCTGTTGATGTTTTGGTATAGAATGTTTACGATAAGCCTGAAAGAGTTAATTCATAGGAGATTCAAGGAGATGTGGTGGACATGACAAATGAGCATTTGCGCCTGTCGTAGACATGCGCAGAGCAAGTTCAGTCAGGGAACCTCAGTCAGCGCGCCGGCGCTCTCATCCACATGATTCACTCAGCCAATCACACGCTCACCCAATCTCTTATACCGGCTACTTTAACTGAAGGTTTTGCATTCATCCTCCTGCTTGCTTGCTTGCTGCTGCTTTTTGTATACTGTGCGCTGCTGTATACAAAGTGCTCAATTCTACGACTGCTGCTAATGTCACCAGTCTCGCCATTGCTGTGGCGTCTGGGCGATTAGGCTATGCACTAAACGTTGCTTTCATACAATTCTGGTAAGTCAGTGAGTTTAATTGGTTGGAAGAACGTGCACTGCTTTTGTTCACCGACGGAAATAACCTAGATTAAGTTGAAGCTGCTGCTTAAATGTCCTCCTCTGTTGCCATTTGTATCGTTGTGCCTCGATCACACCGAGATCGCTTTTTTTTGTTAGCCAATGAATTTCACGTCGGGTCCTGTCCTGCTCACAGCACTAGTCAAGGAAGCAGCTTACTTGCCGTCTGCTCTGCTTTCCGCCGTTCTTCACATGTAAATCCAGGCCAAAGTTTATAATCCGTTTTATGACTGGTCACGCTTGGTGCGCATTCTTGTCTTGGCTGCTACTAGTCAATATGTGGACGTAATATAGATTCAAGGCAACGGGATTAAAAGCATGCATTTGTCCACAGTGTAGAGTAGGAGAGTGGCAACACGCTTTGTATAGTTCCAACATTGTTCCTTGGCTGGAACTATCCCTTGAGATAGAACGAGCACTTCCGCATTCCATTGTTGCCAAGTGAGTCAACACTAATGTCGCCACTATTACTAGTTTACTCGGAGTATGTCCGCATCGCGTCTGTCAGGTATGTTGCCACGTCTGCACATTAAAAGCGTCTTGGGCTTGTTTTATTTAAGTCACTTGCCGGGTCTGTTGTTGTTTAAACCCGCGGTTCATTCAAGGCACCCTCAATTTTATATGATGATAAACTTATTTGACGTCGTTGGATTGTTTTCATAATGATTCAAGATAGTTTTGTGGCTTGTTTTCGTTGACCCAGCTGCTTGTCTCTTCCAATATGGCAACACAAGTTCTCTGATCAGAATGAAACGTCCAATGCAGCATCAGTTAGAAGTAAATGAAGTTGACCAGAGCAACTGAGAGAGCATTGAGGTTGCTCTTGGTTGCATAGGCCCACATGGCACTTGGGTCCCAAGGAATATTTCAGTGTGAATTGTACCGTATCATGCACCTAGTGTTGGGCAGAGCCATGCTGGATATTATTATTTTTATTTTTTGGCTGGAGGAATCAATATCATGCCATTGATTCATGCTAACTACCTATAAACTAATTGATCCTGCTGTTCAAATAAATGATTTACCTGGCTATAAGGTGGATGCTTGCACATTCAGGAATCTCAATTTTTTTGAGTAGGCCTATTATGAGGTATTTAGGATGCGAATTGATAGTGATAGTGGGTGCCCCCCCGCCCCACTGGCCCCAGTGCGGGAGCGCACTCGTCCATTTGTTTGCATTGCACAGTGCGCTATTTCCGAACGCGCCCATTGTGTCAGTGGGTGCTTCAGGCCTCAAGCACCCCGACTCGATGCCTATGCCTACTCTTGGAGAAATAGGCGGCAAGGGTTACAGCAGAGCCATCTAATAGAAGAGTTACGATGAGCGGGCAGAAACCGAGCACTGTTCATGCAGCCTGAAAGGCGGACAAGTGGAGTTTCAAATACATTGTTTTCAACGACGGCAGTGCAAATAAGAAGCTATTTAGGCATGTGTGCAACATGACATGTTTTAAAAGTATTATTCAGGACGACTAAAGTCTCTGTAATGTGTTTGTCATACGATTACTACAAACAATCTAAAATAATGGATTTAAGAATACTAAAGCTGGGCTGTTGCCTGGGTCAGGCATTTCTGCCTACTTCTGTCCTTCTACCCATTTGTAGAAGAAGAGCCGCGCCATTGAACTGGCCCCATGAAGTGAACTGAGTTTCGTAACTCCGTCTTACTCTATGGGTCTGTTTTACAGGTAAGTACTTATGGTGCTCCAGGGAAGTGTTTAACATTAAATAAAACGCACAGTCTGTCTTTAAAGACAGGAATTGGCTCATTGCTAACATTTCTGCTATGCTTAGCCCAGGAACAGAGGCGTCGTGTTTCCTATGCTCAGCCAGGAAAAGAGGTATGGCGTTACCACGCTGCTAACACTGCTGCTAAATGATTGATTTGAATTCTATCAGTGTTACGGCTTAGATGATACTACACTGTGACTGAAGCTAATTTGCCTTAACGTCAACTTTAGCTATATCCATGTCTTTTTAAAGCGATTCATAGCTGTTCTCATGCTGCTTCTGTCTCCATTTCCTGAGCGACAGCCTTTATACTGATGAGATGAACCTTGGATGCTGGGAAGGTCCTCCCTGTGGGTTGCCGCATACAGTCTTCATCGCAGCTGCAGCCATTATCGGATAGGCTCACATTGGTGGTATACGTGGTTCTGCTGCTACTGAAACCATGAGGCAGGTCATCAGTTAATCAATCCGCATCTTCACCTAGGCTGCTTTTGTTCTATTAATTCTATATTCACATGCAGTCGCTCAGCCACCTAAGTAGTGTTTCGGTTGAAACATCTGTATCCTTGATATGTTGACATGGACGCAGCTCCTTCTACGGTCTTGGGGGAAGAGTATGAAGGGAGATGGGTTGCAGATAAATGGCTGAATTTAATACTTGCCGGCAGATGCAAGTCTTCCGTGTTATTTGAGCTACCTTATAAGCAGCGGTAGCATGCTTTGGTCGGATAAAAACCTGGGATGGGAAACGGATCAGTCATAATGAAGGGATCTGCATCACCCATCAATAAGGACGCTCCTCTGTTCCATCTATCGACACGTTACTCAGTGGTATAACTTGGATCTGTGTTATGGATTATTTCATTCTAAGAGCTGTCTAATTCCAGGTTCGTCAACGTAGAGATGCTTGTCCTGTTTAATTTCATGTTCTAGCTCAGAGGCCATGCTGATGGTTTCGAAGCTGCCTGGTAACCTTAAATCAAACCATGGTAAATTATTCCTGCCTTCTCTTAATTGCAGCTGCAAGCTCATGAGGTTACAGTATGTTGCAGGGTCCTATTCATCTTTCCAAGTTGCTTTCTGTGTATCCTATCATAGTAGTGCTTTTAGTTAATTGTTTTAAATCTCAAAGGCATTATAACTGGCGTTCAGCTTTACTCCAGATTTTCAGTGATTATTTGTTTAATACCTTCTATGTGGTGAATCCTATGCATGATATTTCCACTTCTGACTTTGCTTGGATGCCCACCATAAAATCACTCAAACAACTCATTTCATTTGTGACAGCAACTAACACTAGTCTTGTCCTCTCTCTTCCATGCCTCATTTTCTGCCATGCTGTCCATCCGCAATGTCATGAGCCCCTATTCATGATGGATTCCGGGAAGCCATGGCCGGTCCTGCAAAAGCTGCTTCTTCTGCGTCAAGGCTGTGGGCTGCCTCCTAATCGCTACACGTCACACTCTTTAGGATCGGCACAGCAGCACCAAAAGTTCCAAATGCTACACTCTACAAGCTTGGGCTGGTGGTCTTCTGCAGCTGATGAAAGCTATGCTCTGCTAAACTTGAATGCTTTTTTCAGGCTCAGAACTAATGAGCTCTGAATTATGTTGGTTACGTTGCTGCTGCTACATGTATTCATTATTTTGCTCCTTATGCTGCAGGATCTTATTAATACTCTTAAAACAGTTTTTCTGCATGATCTTTCTGTTTCTTAGGCCGGTGGTCTCTGCTGCTTACGAAAGCTATGTTAGACTAGTCTTGAAAGATATTTTACAGGCTAAAATACTAACTAGTCGCGAATAGTGTGTTATTTGCTACAGATTTTTTCTTACTTACTACAGAAGTACAATTAATTCTTAAAACTGTATTTTGCATATTACTGTGGCAGAACTTGCAGCGTTGCCGCATCATGATCATGCATGCGATCATGTTGCACGCTAAAATTTGCAGCTCCAGGTGGTAGACTACTGGGTACTGATTTCAGATATTAATGATAACGATAGAATGTCCCTTTCGGTGAACCTGGTCGGGTTGGGTTATTTGCGCAGTGAACCAGGACACCGTTTAGGACTCCTGGATTTCAGGGATCAACAGGCGCTGTACTGTTGAACACATCGACCTAGTCATCACATAATGCTAGAACAGGCGCTGTACTGTTGAACAGGCGCTGTACTGTTGAACACATTGACTAGTCATCACATAATGCTAGCATGACCTATGCCTGATCTATGACCCATGTCTCTGCGTGGAATGGATATCGGTATGGTCTTCCTGTTTCAGGAAACAACAGGTGCTCTGTTGTACACATGTATAGCTTAGGGTTGGTGATGATCTGCTTTTTGGGGGTTTCGGATGTTTCGCGCTGTTGGGGGATTCAGAGTCCCTATGGTCGGGACTGATGCGCTTGACCTGAGTACCTAAAAAGCAGATCCAATACATCGCCAAACCATAATAAATATATTGCATTGACTATCCTATATCAATAAATATATATATTACATCCTCCTTGAGTTGTCTGACTGAAATGAGCATTTGCGCCTGTCGTAGACATGCGCAGAGCAAGTTCAGTCAGGGAACCTCAGTCAGCGCGCCGGCGCTCTCATCCACATGATTCACTCAGCCAATCACACGCTCACCCAATCTCTTATACCGGCTACTTTAACTGAAGGTTTTGCATTCATCCTCCTGCTTGCTTGCTTGCTGCTGCTTTTTGTATACTGTGCGCTGCTGTATACAAAGTGCTCACCCACCTCCACCCCAGCTACCACCTGTCGTTTTGGATCTACTGTTTAGGTACGGGGGATTCAGAGTCCCTATGGTCGGGACTGATGCGCTTGACCTGAGTACCTAAAAAGCAGATCCAATACATCGCCAAACCATAATAAATATATTGCATTGACTATCCTATATCAATAAATATATATATTACATCCTCCTTGAGTTGTCTGACTGAACTTCCAGATAAGCATTTATTTTGCAATGGAAATTTGTTTTTCATTGATTATTGTATTTTATGGGTTTGCCGTTTTAAGCATGAATGAATGCTGGGTTCTAAAATGCCCTATTCTGATCAAATATAATACTGGCAAAGATTTTCACTTGACTGGAACCGAGTGCCTTGGACCCCCCTTTTTTTCTTTTCATGTTTGAACTCTCGCCAACGAGCACCTGTTTTCAGTTCACAACAAAGGACCATGGCAGCACTTCTTTCCTCTATTCAACGTTTATATTTTATGGGATTTGGGGCTTATTTTCAGGGATGTGTTAGTGTTTCAGGCATCAATGAGTTAACTAAAAATGCTCAAGGGATATCACTGGGCACCCTCTTCAATTCTTAAGGTGACCCAAAGCTACAATAATCAGTTGAGAAAAAAAACTTTTACTGACAAAACCACATTCACCCTCACGGTTCCTAGACTAACTGCTTTGTGCAAAACTAATGCTTGGAATGAATTCAGAATCATGAAAACCCCCTAGTTCGACATGTCACATGCTACATAAAGCATAATGGAATTTAGAAAATCTTATCTTCTAGTAACTAGTTAATGGAATGCGTAAACTTGTATAAAAATAAATTGCTCAATGCTGACAGCCAGTCAGCAAGTGGATTCATGAAATGTATAGAGACAATATTTTAGGCCAATAAAATACCACACATCCACTATAACATTTGACCAAGAACACTTTAAAACCTCAAAACTTTGCTTTTGAACATTTCCACAAAGCACAACTTTTAATATACAGGTATAGTAGCCATAAACACATTTGTTGGATTTTATTTTGCGTTAGAATGACGTAGTGGCCTAATACTAGGGGAAAACAATTTTTGACAACTTAAAGAAATTATTTCCAACCCCACCCTAAATTTGTAATACAGCTATGAACACTGTAGTAACACTGTAGCTTGTCATGAGTAAACACGTACATATTGATAACCTGTGTTCATATCAGTATTTACTATAGAAATTAACCACTTCAGCCATACATGGCCATTTGAAGTCCATCTTACTTTGAAAAATAATGTGACTAAAAAGATGCTGAAAACACTGAACATTTACTGATTTTTTTTATTTTATTATTTGAATACAACGTGCATAACAATTCAGACAGCCTCCAAAAAGCACATTTAGTATGAAAACTTAAAGTGCCATTACCACAGACAAGATGTAACATTATGTACTACTAAATTGTATCTGCTGTTTTAAATAGGCTAGTGCCAACCAGGTGCTTTTATATGACATATCCGAGACAATACTTTTATGGAAGATGTCTGGAATACAAAAGTCTGAAATCATAGTGTTTCTGTCACATGCAGTTAACAGGGGTTCTCAACTGTAAACAAGGGACCAGTACCATGTTCCTGTCTGTTCAAGTGTTGACTTCTAGGCTAAAACACATGTGTTTTGGCAGCAGTGAGACAATGTTTGATTGACATGGTGCTGTAGTATCCAGATACACTAACCGGTAGTCCATATTCCTTCATTCTACGGAACAAAGTTAGTCTTGATACCAAGACACCAGCTGCGATGCATTGAATCCTGAATCCTCTCCCACTGTACACGGCTACCCATTGCAGTGAGCTGTCCCTTGACACTCATAGCTCTCACCATGTTATCCAGTTCTGAGTCAGACATGGTGCTGTAGTATCCAGATACACTTAGTCCATATTCCTTCATTCTACAGAACAAAGTGCGTCTTGATACTCCCAGCAACTGAGCTATACATGGCACTGTGAATTGGGACTCCAACAAATAATGAAGCTGCTCTTTCTGAATAAGGAATCTAGGGTCACATTCTCACCTAATACTTCGGTAGACTCAGATCCGTATGGGCGGGGAAATGGAATTCTTGCATATTTAATTGATTGCGGTTTGCCTTCACACTGTCATTCGCAGCAATTGGAAACGCAGCGGGGGGGACCTTTATCAATGTGTTCCATTCATAAACTATAGCCTACACTGCTACACAGTGAAATATATGGTGATAAAATTACACTCATAACGTGCATGTGTCGAGCCGTCTGGGACCCCCCCCCCCCCCCCTCTCTCTCTACGCACGCAGCCGCCACACACTGTTCTTTTGGGCATGCAGCACAGCGCTGCATGAGCGCACTGATATAACTCCCCAGTCCCCACACAGTGACAGCACTCCATGTTTACGGCACGCACAGTCAGACAGACAGACAGACAGACAGAATATTATGTAGGCTATAATACACTGCAGTGTTTTTATGTGTTTTCTTAAGCAATTGATTAATGTACACGTCCTGCATTTCGATCAGGGCTTCAGTCTCCTTATTCGACCACGTCTATCCACAGTAACGGGACATCTTTGCGCTGCGTAAAATATGCCTTCTACGTCTCCAACTGTGTTCAGCTCCTCACCCGCCACATTATGTTTGCTTCATTTCCTTTATTTACTGCGGATTGCATTCACACCTGCACCGAATCGTAGTCAAGTGCGATTCGAAGCGAAGCGAAACCCACGTTTTTGGGCGGAGTAAAATGCGGTTATTTGCTGCGCATTAGGATTCGAATGAGCCTTCACACCTGCCAAACGAAGCGCACTTTCTGACAATGCGCAGCAGGATTCGTTTTAATCGCAGCAAAGCTCTCTGGTATGAATGCGACCTAGGTCTTCCTCTTGACCCCACAGCTGTGTCTACATGTGACAATGTTTGATCGTTGTCAAATACAGCTTGGATCCGCTCCAATACATAGTTCAACTGCTGCACAATATAGTTATCAATCTCCAACTGATCGGCAAAAGAATGAAACAAAATAAAAGCATTGTTGCACACAAACTGGAGGTAGTCCAAATCAAGAGGCTGTCTTGAAAGTGCTTGCTGGAGTTTGTCGGTCAAGTGCTGTAAAAATCATGAGTTTAATTAATCATAAAATATAAATTGGGGATTGGCAATATTAATCAGACATCACATTGGTGTAGGCCTTAAAATTGAATATTTGTTTAACATTGGTTTTAGCAGATACATTTTAATAAGCATGTTAAAAATGTTATGATGAAGGCTGCAAATTCAAAGAAAAGTTTGTAATTCAGTGCCGATAAGCCCATTTCCAGAATGGCCAATTTTTTAATCATATCGATTATCATGAATAAGCAATTATTTATATCGGATATCGATATCAGCCAAAGTGTCTCATTGGTATAATATTAATGACAACATTTAAGTTTTACTGCAGGAAAGCGTAATCGTCACAAACTGAAATATTTGAGAGCGTGTGTATGTGTAATACAATAGCAAAAGGTAACTGATCAGGTGTTAACTATTGTCTTGCTTGCTGTTCATTTTCAGCCCAAGTAAGTACACTTTAATATTTATCACAAGTTTAGAGTTAGAGCAATGATATCTGAAGTAGGCTACAATAAGGACCCCAATGGAAACAAGCAGCTTTGTTGGGATTTAAATCCTTTTAGTTGACCTGAAAACATTCAAAGACATGATATACCTCAATGAACTGCTTAAATGAAGCTCCGATCCTCTCTGGTTTCAAGAGGGTAGTCCTTGTCCTCGGATGCCGTTGGCCAGGTGATGAGATCAATCATGACCTAGTTGTCACAGAAATGACATTTTAAATTAAGACCGATCGACACATCTCAGGATGAACAAATGAAGGCATTACAACTGCATAGTTAAAGTATTTAGTCTGGAGGCTGCTCAGTGCTACATCACGTTCTTCTACGGTCAACGGCATTTACAGTAGCCGAATAGTTTAGCTAAATAAATGTGCTACAACTCCTATGGTAGTATTAAACATTTCCAATTACTGAGGTACATGTTCAGGTTAAAAAAGGAAGTCACGTTAGTTACAATCTGTCCTAAGTTCACCTCGTGACATGCAGATTTATGTAGCATAATGACAGAAATGTAAGGTGTTATAATGCTATAAACTAACTGTCATTCATTCAGAGGTGAATGACACAAGTTATTTACAGGGGTGACCTGAGGCAACGAGGTTGACGGTTTTAAAAATGTATTTGAAGCAACGCCAAAAAGAATCTTAATGTTAGAGTCTAACATGAAGCCGTCATCCAAGGCCTGTGTTCTTATCACTAGTTTATTTGCATGTGCAACGTTTAATGTACACCGTGTAATTCATGGTTGTGATTTGACATGGCATGTGCCGGTTGTGTTTTCTCCCTTACCAGAATCCAAGTAGCCATTTGAAATAAAGTTAAAATAGTATCATACCTTGGGGTCGCACGTCGTCTCTTTAGGGAAGATCGTTTCAGCCACATCACGTCTCCCCGTCAGTATCGGCCACACTCCCGTCTCCTTTAACCCTCTTCTCAGTTGCCTGACCTGAGGAGCCGTTCTGCCCAGAACCTGCATTGTAATGCAATACACAAAATAGAAAGAATATACAGAATTAAATAATATAGTGGATGGTAGCTAATGTAACAGCTTCTGAGCCTTTTTGGAACAAAATTACTTTGGTTTAGTATTCATGTAGATATTAAATTATCTAATATAGTATCTAGTTTATTTGGTTAAGTATAATTCATGTTTTTCTATATTACATTACTTCTTTTTGCAGAATCGTCCGATGCAGGTGTTTTCTGTTGGCATCAGTCACTCGTGGGAGTTCGTTTAGCTCAGTAAGCTCATTCACGTCAAATTTCTGGTTCTCCGATAGCTCCTCGTCACCCTCCAGCTGTAGCAGAGGGAAAAAAGCCATATTAGTCACTTTTACCACATGCTTTTAAAGTGCAGAAGGACACTACAACCCCTCCCCCCTCCATATACAAGCTCACAACACATTGCTCTGTGATCCATTAGAGTTTGTAAATTAAGGTATTGTCACTATATTTAAAACAAGGCACAAGTTGTTAATTCATAATATATTTTTGTCTCAACAGTCCCTTCCTACAAATATGGAGTCAAAAGTACAATACTTAGTTACCTTTGCTTTAGCTTTCAATAAACCAAATGTATTTAAGTACATTAATCAAGTAACACCACTGCTTCTTACCAGTGCAATTGTGTTCCTATGCTCAAGATCAGGGACATCCTCTAAGCACAATATGGCCGTCTCTACTGGTCCACCCAACAGAACATGGACAACCGCTGGACTGATCCCTGCCCACCCAGGTCCACCATGGAGGAAAGAATGTCCAACTATTCGGCCTGCGATTACAAAAAGGTTGTTGTCCAACAGGGGCTGGGATACAGAGGGGATGAGGTGATCCTGCTGTCCCTCAAACAGCACGGTTACATCAGTACTCCCTGCATAGTGACAAGGAAACAAGATTTAGCATAAGATTGTGTATATATATATATTTTTTTCTTCCTCTTTTACAAGACTGGTTTTCATTAAATTGCTTATTTATAATCACTTATGACAAGACAAATATACAGACTGATATCAAGCATACAATTGTGAAGGTGCTTCCTCAGGGACTAAAGGTGGCCTTACACTAGCCGATAATCTGGCATTTTTGACGCTCGGGGGGGCGCCCGACTCAATCGATCTGCTCGGGGCCGCTCAAAGCGCGATCAACATCAAGAATGTTTGATGTTTGCTCTTCCCCACTCCGATTATCCTGTCGTATGTGGTGCTATCAGATTGAGAAAAAAAAAGGCTAGTGTAAGGCAAGGGCAGATGCAACACTATGGTCCCAGGTGTGCACGTGGCAGATGTTGTGGTAGTGTGGATGCTGCAAACTGCTCACCCAACCATTCCTGGAATCGCATGCCGGTAGTCTCGGGATGGATTGAAGTGTACTCGGATACAATGTGAAAGCATTGAATACAGTAAGTGTACTCGGGTGTGGTAGAATCATGGCCAGCCAAAACCAGGCAATCGTATTCGGGAACAGTTTAAATCAAACAGACTCTGTATGAATCTGCCCTAAGACAGCACTGTATATAGCACTAACACTGTGCCATTAAAGCACAGCATGAAAACGTTTGGCTGACTTGAAAGTGAAAGAACACCAACATACCAAAGTTCATGTGTAGTCCTGTCTGCAAAATCTGCATGGCAAAGCTCACGAAGTGCTGCGTCGCACAAACACCGACCAGATCACCTAAACCGCAAGGGTAAATGGTCAATTTATATAGCGTCTTTATCCAAGGAGCTTTACATAGATATTGCATTACATTCACCCATAAACACACGCAACCCTTAGGGTAGTTAAAACAATGGTTGATCTACGGTCTAGGACCTGAAACAGTCAACTATGGCAAATGTACTTCATTTCTTATAACTAGCAAATTATCTGAACCGAGCAAGTGGCTGAACCGAGAAATTAGCAACTGTGTACTTTCCCTACTTGAAATTGCCATTTTTAATGCATGTTGTTGAAGGCTTCTAACTTTTCCCCAATAATTACTGGACCATGTGCCACCTACTGACTGAATGACTGAATGAACTGTGTGGCAATGGCCAACAGAGACCAGTGGAAGCCACTTGTGTCACAGATCTCGAGGGCACTCGAAGGATGATGTGCCACCTACATTTCTGTCAATAAATGCATGTAAATAGAATCATGTGGTTTACTCAAACTGAGCAAATGGCATGTGATGGCTACATAGTCATATCATAAACGCAATGTCTGCAGAAGCAGAAACTAATTTCTAATTTGTGACTGAAAGACTTCTAGACAAATTTTACCATGAAAAATAAATATTGCTACCTTCCAGCACACAGAAAAATGGGGAAGCCCATTTAGGTCTGTTTTGTTTGTAGAATGCAATGACGGATGCGTCTCTGTCTTTGATATCGGAATCCATATCCATGTTCAAGCGAATTTCTAGCTCCCGACTCTGCTCCCTGAACATGCATGTTCTGAACACTGTTGCGGCTCTTGAAGCATTTTCAATTTGCTGCCAGTCTAGGAAATGCAAATAAACATTTTAAAGTTAAACATTTCAGTGTGATATTAAAGATTTAATGTATTCAATCTATAAAGTAAACAGCCATAGCTGGGGGCCGCCTGGAACTCCCTCAAGTACCCCTGGGGGTCTCCAGACCCCACTTTGGGAACCACTGATATAGACAATATTTTAGGCCAATAAAAACTATACCAAATTGGGCACTTCAATGAAAATAAGTACCACAATTTCCGGACTATAAGCCGCTACTTCCCCCCATGCTTTGAACCCTGCGGCCTATACAACAGTGCCGCTAATCTATGCATTTTTACAGCCAACGGCCACTAGGGGACCTTCTAAATATATCTCTATGGCCACCTGCGGCTTATAGTCCAGTGCGGCATGTATATGTAGTTTTTTTCCTCCCTAAATTTAGCTGGTCCGGCTTATATTCATGGGTGCGCTTTAGTCAAGAAATGTAGGTATATTGGCTGCCCAGACTAGATACAAAATGGTCGATAATGCCAATATAGTGCACCATAATGGCTGCGTCGCAATCTTTATTGTAGTTCTAACTTTATTGCAATTACCTCTCACCATTGTCAGAGGGAATCAACAGACATAGAACCAATAGAGTGTATCCTTGAAGAAGCTGTGTATTTGAGGGGTAGGCCTATGTGAGGGTACTAATTATTAACTTTAAGAGCAGGTCAAGATACAGACTGCATTGCCATTTTACACAAAGTGTATAAGGATGTGTTTGTGAGGTGTGACTGGTACCTGAGACAGCTGGAACCACCAATGCATGACTGGAAGCCACAGCTGTTGTGCGACTGGTGGCAACAGGGAGCCTGGTAGATGTGGCAGCAGGGCGAACTGAGAGCCTGGTAGATGTGGCAGCAGGGAGACCAGAGAGACTAGCTGTGGCAGCAGGGAAACCAGAGAGACTGGCTGTGGCAGAAGGGAGACCAGAGAGACTAGCTGTGGCAGCAGGGAGACCAGAGAGACTAGCTGTGGCAGCAGGGAGACCAGAGAGACTAGCTGTGGCAGCAGGGCAAACTGAAAGACTAGCTGTGGCAGCAGGGAGACCAAAGAGACTAGCTGTGGCAGCAGGGAGACCAGAGAGACTAGCTGTGGCAGCAGGGAGACCAGAGAGACTAGCTGTGGCAGCAGGGAGACTGCTAGCTGTGACAGCAGAGAGACCTGATGTGTGAATAGTAGCTGCAGCCGATGTGTGATTGGGACCTCCAGATGCAGTGGGATCCAGTTCATCCTGAATTGGGACAATGTAGAGGATGAGTCGGCCGTTGTTTGTCACACTCTTCAGGAAACTGCCTGTATACCCCACATCCTCTCCAGTCACCTGGATGAGCTTCCTCTGCCCATGACCACCTAAATACAGTACAACAGGCAATGTGAAATGAAGCAGACAAAATTGCCATCATTTAAAAACATTTATAATTGTCACTTACAGAAGACACACTGATATGACTACAGACTGAATTAATAAGTCTTTGCTGTCCAGAGGAAACATCATACGTCCAAACTGTTTAATTTTCCAGGAAATTAAAAATATACATTAAGGAAATTAAGAAAACATTATAAACAATGCAATACTGCCTCATAAAAGTTGGTGTTGTGACCTTAGATGTTGTCAATTACTTGCATGAGGAGAGGTGGAGGAGCTAGCTGTTTTAGCAGACAGTTTGAGGGAACAATGGAATTAAGGTTTTGTCCAATGAGTTTTACTACTTTCCATTGGTTCAATATTTCCAAAACACACAAAGGGTAGCACTGATTTATTACAATTAGTTGTAAGAATGCTTGTATTTATTCAATGCCGTAAAACTCAGGATTACCTGTCGCTTTGTGGCAAAGCCAGGCTCCATTCAGCTGTGCCAACTTGGAGTACTGCAACTCCAGTAGAGCAACGATCTAGAAAAGGTTTAACATTAAAAACAGTCTTTAGGGTCATCCACAGTTCCACACAGAATGAAAACTATAAATATAACAATAACAATGATCAGAGCAGCAACAAGGAAGACAATGTGATGCCCTGTAAAGGTTGATGGATTTTGATTGGCTGTCAGTGTTTATCGTTATAAAATAAGATCATTCACCATCGTTGTAATAGTTGTAGTAGACTTAACCCATTTAGACCTGAGGCCGTTCATAAAAACACCTTCTAAAACCTAACCAGCTGGGAAAATATTTAAAATTGGTTCATTTTGACCTCATCACTAGTTGAAGGTTAAAAGCTAGTGATTAACCAAAAACTAAGTTTGAAAACCTGTCGAATTAACTACTGCACATCATGGTTACCTCATCATGGCTCGCATCCTCTGGTATTGTCACAGTCCTTTTCCCCAACCCTGCCTCCAGGAGCTTTGTGTTATCCGATGGCTTTGGGGTTCGCTCTGTAGGTCCAGGAAGCATGATGAACTGGAGCCTCAAGTCGAGCACAGCAGACGCTCGCTTCTTAGCGCGAACACTTCCCTGCACACTAGTAAGGGGGAAAGAAAATCTCAATAAGCTTTAGTTTAAGCGTGTAGATCACTGTAATGGGAAAAAGTATTGGGGGGGATTAATGTAGTGGAGGTCTTCATCCCTCATCTATGAGAAACGTTTAAGACCACTAACTTAACCCATTTTGGACTGAGGCAGATACTAAAAACACCTTCTAAATACTGACCCAAGTTTTCTGAACTTCAAATATTTATATTTCAATATTTCAATTTTTGTAATACTATACAGAACCCCAAAAGGGAGGGGACACACACACACCACAATTTTGGAGCTATAATTAATTGCACTGTGTTTGGCAGCCACTACCTTTGCATTGACTGATTAACAGTTGGCAGTGTTGGTGCAGTGTGCCTACTGCTGCCATAGGTGACGGTGGTGGCAGTCACAGCTGGGGCAGAGGGGCCAGGCCGGCCGGCACTGGCAGTCACAGCTGGTGCAGTGTGCCTACTGGGGCTGACATATGGTGGGGGGCCAGGTTGTCCTTGTCCCCTCTGTCTCTCTGAAATGTATCGCAGGAGGCCCTGCGATATTTCAGTGATCTCATTGATAGAGTCCTGCAAGAACAATATTTTGTTAAATACAATGACAGACAAATTTAACAAAGAATTGTCAGAATTAGGATCAGTTTTGTACCATATAGAATAAGAGTTCACCATATACCACAAAAACATATACACTGCATCATTAGATGGAGATTGTTATTTTACAACAATTGGTAACACTTTAAACTAAGGTCCTTGTTATAAGCACTTATTACCTGTTAATAAGACATTTATAAGACATTAACTAACTGTTAATAAGTCAGTTATAATACACTTATTAACCTTATTATTAGGTCCTTATTAAAAGCACTTATTACCTGTTAATAAGACATTTATAAGACATTAACTAACTGTTAATAATTCAGTTATAATACACTTATTAACCTTATTATTAGGTCCTTGTTATAAGCACTTATTACCTGTTAATAAGACATTTATAAGACATTAACTAACTGTTAATAAGTCAGTTATAATACACTTATTAACCTTATTATTAGGTCCTTATTAAAATCACTTATTACCTGTTAATAAGACATTTATAAGACATTAACTAACTGTTAATAATTCAGTTTTAATACACTTATTAACCTTATTATTAGGTCCTTATTAAAGGCACTTATTACCTGTTAATAAGACATTTATAAGACATTAACTAACTGTTAATAATTTAGTTATAATACACTTATTAACCTTATTATTAGGTCCTTGTTATAAGCACTTATTACCTGTTAAAAATACATTTATAAGACATTAACTAACTGTTAATAAGTTAGTTATAATACACTTATTAACCTTATTATTTGTTATTATACATGTAACAAACATATTTATTAACTGTTAATAAGATACTTATAATACATTAATTAACTGTTAATGGGTTATTTATAAGACACTTATTAAACTTATTATTTGTTTATATATATTTGTAAGGAATTGAAAACATTTATTAACTGTTAATAAGATATTTATAAGACATTAATTAACTGTCAATGGGTTATTTATAAGACACTTTATAAGACACTGTTTACGTTATTATTTGTTAATATACATCTGTAAGGAATTTAACAAACACTTATTAACTATTTATAATGTATTTATAAGACATTCACTGTAATCCCAATAGTTCCCATACGGTATACCCATTACCCAGATACTTACCCCCCCTTTGGGGTTAACTGTTTAAAATATACTTATAAGACAGTTATTAACATTCTAACTGAAATTATAATGCATTTATTAGCTGTTTCCTATGCAGTTATAATGCTATTAATTACCACTTTTGGAGGTACTTCGTTTAAAGTGGGAACAGCATGGTAGAACATTTACAAAGCATTAATAATGTATTTATTAACAACTAAACAACATGAACAGATGGTTAACAATGCATGTATTAACACTTGAATAAGCATTTTGGAGGCACTTCGTTTAAAGTGGGAACAGCATGGTAGAACATTAACAAAGCATTAATAATGTATCTATTAACATGAACAGATGGTTAACAATGCATGTATTAACACTTGAATAAGCATTTTGGAGGCACTTCGTTTAAAGTGGGAACAGCATGGTAGAACATTAACAAAGCATTAATAATGTATCTATTAACATGAACAGATGGTTAACAATGCATGTATTAACACTTGAATAAGCATTTTGGAGGTACTTTGTTTAAAGTGGGAACAGTATGGGTAAACATTTATAAACCATTCATAATGTATTTATTAACAAGTAAACAGTGACTTATAAACAACAAATGGTTAACGTAGCATTTGTTATGGACATTTACATAAGTGACGGCAGAAAAGTGAAGATGCCAAAAGTGACTGGCCGGAATGACATTTGTGATGGTTTTATTGGCTTACCATGGAATGTGATGTATGATAAGAGTGCCCCCCACTTCAAACAAGCGTGATGTTTCATCTACTAAAAGGGGTAAGTACTGTCTATGACGGATATAGTTTGGTTCTCAGTGTTTGAATTCATACGGAAAAGGTAACACTATAGAGACAGGAAGATCTTTTTCTCAAAGAAACACTTTGGGAAACCTGGGATACTCAATGTGGGAGAGCATTTAGAATGTCATTGAAGGCAGTCAATGACCATGTCTTCCTCCAACACCACTGAAGCTTGCAGCACTGAATCTGGACCTCCTGGAAGACGCCAACACAGTCAACTAAGGATTTAACCCTGACGTACTGCAGTCAGGGTTAGTGGGGCTGTGTGACGTCACTGACTGCCCTTATGGCTTTAGCTAGCCGCTAGCCTAAAAGCTACGTGCAAATAGCCTATAAGTGAAGGGATGTTACCCTAACCCATAAACATAACGTGGCGATTTAATGAACACATAAACATACTGCTAATGTTACAGCAGACACGTGTGCTGCTGCCGTTTATAGAGAGACACGTTACGGCACCGAACCGAACCTAACAAGGCCTGAAAAAAGGCTACATTTTCGTCATGTCTCGCAGTCACTCAAACATGGGTGAAATCATTTCACTTGCTGCCCGTACACACACGCTGGTAGAAGGGCCTTTTATATACCCTTCAGTGAGTCTGGTAATACTTATATTTGAGGGGCAGCCGCCCACTCTCACCCAGGATTCTTCCACTGGTAAAAGTTCAAACTTAAAATTGACCTAAAATATAACATGCTCTCTAAAACCTCTTGCAACAATATTATGTATTTATTCTTAAAATTCAAAGAATAAAATAATCAATTGGGTTCAAGTGTCTCATTAACGGCTACTCATCTTTAAAGGCCTATTCATATCCAGTTTTGGTGGTGAGGTGACCACCGAAAACTATAGGTATAAATAGGCCTTTAGTTTCAAAAGAGTCTTCTGGACAAATTATATAAAATCTATATGCTTTTCATTTGTAGTGTAGCACTACAAATTATACAAAAATAAGCCATGTTAACCTTTGTACAGAAGGCAGCATTTAATTGCACTGGACTCGACCTCAAAACAGCATCCAAGTGTCTATCCCTGAGACAGTTCTATATGCAATCTTGTGCAACACCTTAAGCAGATGCATTTGGAAAAAGAAAAATATATATAAGAAGTCTATGTCAGAGACATAGTTAAGATTCAAAACATTGTGTCTCAACGCGTGTTGAACATTTCTCGCTTTTGCACAGCCTCAAAGAAGAACTTCCAACGTGGTGGATACTCAAGACAGTTTGGTTCTGAAGTCAATCTTGCGCAACACCTTATGCAGATCCATTTGGCCAAAGACATTTTTTTTTTATCTGAGACATAGTTAGATGTAGACCCCATATTGTGCAACGCCCGTACACCTTATACAAATCCATTTGGCAAAAAAAGGTCTATGATGAGACGTAGTTGGAAGTCTGAGATTCAACTTCAAAACAATCAGATCCAAAACATTGTATATTACTGAGACAATACGTTTCTAAGTGTCTCAACGTGTGCTGAACATTTCTCGGCATCCAGAGAGAGGAACAGCTTTTGCACAGCCTCAAAGAAGAACTTCCAACCTGGTGGATACTCGATGTGGAGCGCATAAATAAGGACAAAGAGGACTTGGAACATCTGGAAGGCCGTCAACGACCACTTCATCCTCCAATACCACCGCAGCTTGTAGCACTGATTCTGGGCCTCCTGGAAGCGCCACGATCTCCAGGATAGCCATACGGACGCCACTGGTGTGCTGGTCCACATCGTCTCTCTAGATTGGAGCACATTAACAAAAAATGAACATTAAGAAATATCCCAAAATGACAATGAGAGATGGATTTTCATTGATGGCTGAAATGTTGATTTACCCGACAGGTCTAAACAATTGGATCCTTTTCCATGAGAAAGAACTGCAGTCCTTTGAGTGCCACCACCCTCCTGTGCCTTATGATATCTGGGGTCTACATACAAAGAAAAGAACAGAATTTGATTCAAATAACTGCACAACATTGCATGCTTTATTCATTGATAATCTACTCCAGACAGGACAGTGCTGATGATAACCATGTGGGAATTCCAATCAAGAAATAGATCTGTAATAACTTTTGTTAAAAAAGCAAGGAATATAAAAAACAGCTGTCTAATAATCAAAGATACTTTCTAACTACTGATTCCCATGATCTGTACTATCAGTTATACAAAATATCTTCACAGAAAATAGCCAAATTACAAGCTCACATGTCGCAAAGGTGCATGTGTGAGATTGTAGATGTGCTATTTTTGTGTGTTCCACCAGAATAGGGACAATATAGTGGCATGCGGTTAAAAACATAGTTCCTAGTTCATTGGAGCGACCTGTACAAGTATTGCATGTATTCCAGACTTGCACAGCACTCCAATTATAAATACAATTTTATGATATTTAAGACCCTTTTGGGCATTATTTCCCCATCTCACCTGGTCATCAAGGGTCTCCAACAGGACCTTTAACTGCTCTTGACTGGGGTGGTGTGCTCTGGAGCGGTAAACTTGAATGAGGCCTCTGGTGTGCTCATCCAGCGTCGAGAGGAATGTTGAGATCAAGTCAACTCCTGTGATTCTTTTGAATTCGGCATACACCTGCAAAACAAAATTTGATAATGGAAGACAGAACTTTACATTCTAAGACAGGTCATGTAGCAATCATAACGTCACATATATAGCATCACAGCAGTTGCTCAGGAGATGGAGTGTCTGAGTCAGACACTGCCATTGAGCAGGTTGGTGCTTTGCATGTGGTTGTCTCGGTCATTGGTGTGTGTGTGTGTGTGTGTGTGAATATAAAGTACTTTAGAGAAGGAGGCAAGGAGCTATATAAATGCAAAATGCAGACTATTCACAAACTCACCTGGTCCACCAAGAACAGCGCCGGCCATCTCTGCCTGATAGTGGAGACAACAACTTCATTTCGTCTGAGGGAGAAGGTCAGGTCCATTTTAGTTTTGAAAGTACATACAGTCTATGAAGACGCACTGCAGAAGACGTCAAAATAAATAAAAAAGTATTATGAAAGAATATATATTCAAAGATTTGTGCCTCATTTTCATGATATTTCAAAAATAGCAGACCTACAAGCTTGTAGCACATGCTATGAGCTTAGAGATCTGCTATTTTTCAATAGCTAAAGTATAACATAATGTTGCAAACCCCCAGGGCCAGGGGTTTGTATTCTGCCCCTCTAGCAGATCAAAAAGCTCACAATTTATCTCACTGGGATAGCCTATAAATTATACAATCTAGGACAGTGGTTCCCAATGTTGAGTCCAGGGACCCCCAGGGGTCCTTGAGGGAGTTCCAGGGGGTCCCCAGCTAAATGATAGTTTGGAACCAAATGGACCTTTATGGGGCTGTGACTCAGTGATACAAATGGAAACAAATGGACCCTTATGGGGCTGTAACATAGAGTTTAATTCACATTGATTTTACAATATAAATTGGGGATCTGCAAACATTTAACAAAAAGAAACAGCTAAAGTTCTATAGCTGTCCCCTCGAAGTTAGCAAGCTAGCGCTTAGCTTAGCCTTCCCCAGCTATCTCTGGTGGTGAATCTAGCTAAGCTAAACGTTAGGCACTATTAGCAAACACTTGAAATTAATTGACATGTAGGACAAATGGAAAAGAAAAAACACACCAAGTGTTTCTTACCTCTGCCTCCTCGTCGAGGTCGTCCACACTTCTTCTCTCACACCGTCACACAAACAGTAAACTTAAATTAATAAAAATGTGGTCCCTAGTTAGTTTAATGTTGTTTTTGGCGGCCGGCCGGTCTCAGTGGCTGGCTGCTTTCGTGTTTGTGAATAACATACGCGTGAGTCCGACTGTACATTAACGTGGATAGTATTTATTAACTCTCTCTCAACATGTAATCAACCTGTCTGTCTGTTTCTCTATCCCGAGCCCATTAGCCCAACTCCCGCCCGGTCGCTCCCCGTGACGTCATCACCTCTCGACTCTGTAGTCTTTCCCCTCATACCACAATCACACCACAGCTGCCGGCTGGCTGGCTGAGCTACAATAGGCATTTACCGTAACTGCTCTGCTATACGCGCATCGCAATATGGTTACCGTAAATGACGCCGCCCCCATCTTGTTGACCCAATGTTTGCCAAATTCATCAATCCATTGACCCAATTAACATCTGTTAGTTGAATCAAAACAGCCATTGTGGTACTATTCACGCAATTAAAAAATCAGACCTGATATACACACACACACACACACACACACACACACACACACAATATATATGTATGTATATGTAATATATATATATATATATATATATATAAATATTTACATATACATACATATATATTGTGTGTGTGTGTGTGTGTGTGTGTGTGTGTGTGTGTGTGTGTGTGTGTGTCTGTGTGTGTGTGTACATATATTATACTATACACACACATACAGGGGAAAAGAGCGGCAAAATGATTATAATATATACATGATTGTAATACACAAAAACGCATGGGGGCCAAAGGTACAAATCTGCTCTTGGCCCTGAACGGACAGAACCACACTGGCCCACTGTGGGCGCGCTTGCAGGGTGGGTAGACAGACAGACAGACAGACAGACAGACAGACAGACAGACAGACAGATAAAAAACATAACTCAACAAGTGAATGCATTTTTTTGTAATTCATTAACGTACTTTCTGATATTGCAATTACATTGGCATGTGAATGCGCATGTGAATTAATCCCTTAATTGTCATCATTATCTGCTGCTATAAGGCAAATCATTGAAGTTATTGAAGTAGCCTATAGTCACAGAGGTCTATACGACTATGAATGGATGTAGCCTAATTACTGCCTGGTTCTACCTTACCTAATACCTATCCATTTTTTTCCTCACTGGAACGTTTATTTATTTAACTTAATATTCAATGTAGTATAGTGTCAACAAAGTAAGCAGAAATGGAAATGGGGTAGGCCTATAACATTATTTATTATTATTCACAGTCATACTATGCATGTTTAGCTGCCGGACTACATTCACCCCCATTGATTCCTGATGAAGACATAATGGCATTTGTGTCTCCACTCGGAATCAATATGTGTACATTTAATATAATCCAATTAGTCTTATGCAACAAAGCAACAAAAAAGTATAATTGAACTTGACTAATCAATAGAAAAAAATGGGGGTTGAACTATAGCCTATTCCTTTTAAAATAGCCATAGAAAATGTAGACAATTCTAAATTTTCAATAGGCCTATATTTCATGGATCACACAATTGTATGACACCACTACCAGCTGCAGTGTATTGTACTTTTTTTTCTAATATATATATATAGCCTATATTGTCATTAGGCTACTATTCATCATGTTTTGCCTATTTGAGTATGTAGTTTTGTCTGGGGGTTTAAAGAACAAAGTCAACGAACATTGGGTTAATTATCACTTTACAAAAACAAAGCACCATGCTATCATGCTTTGTAAAGTTAAAAAAAACACATATGCCCATATTCCAGGTGCACACATGTGTGTACTGTATTGATTGCCCAGATGTTGCCCAGTTGTCCCTATAGTGCCCACCTCGTATTTGTTTGTGAAATGACCATAACCATTTATAAAATGATCGTAGGCCTTTTAAGAATGTATGACACTTGTTTTTAAATCCATTATATACCAAACATTAAGCATATCATTATACAAACATTTATCCTTATTTGGAAACTGGCAGAATTATCGTTTTTATTATTAGTATTATTTCTTGTTTTTATTTATTTATTTGAAGGCAGATCAAAACTGGACGATTACTAATTTGTCCCTGGATGTCATAGGCCTAATAGGCTACAGCTGATGCCTATTAGCAAATAGGCTCCTGAGTGGCTGGTTTTCGTAGGTGGAGGTGGGTTCAAGGGTTGACTTAAATTCTCTCACAACCACCACGAAGTACCACTGAGTCACTGACTAGCACTGCAGCAGCATGGAGATCGTCGTGTCTGAGGAGGAGCAGCTTCCTGAAAATTTATCTTTGTCGGCGAAGTCTCCCACAGTACCTCAACAGCGTACCCGTCGAGTTGGTCGGGGAAAAAAAAAACAGAGTGAGTATAACGTTCTGGTTAAGTTTGTTAGCACGCTACTTAGCATTACAAGTATTTGGCTTGTGCTTGTTAGCCACTGGCAACTAGCTAGATAGCTAGCAACCCCCAAGCTACAAACGGGCATGTACAGAAATGTAATTATGATGTGTCGTTGAACATATGCACCTCAATTGTACTTTTATTCATGCTAAATACTATACCCTTATCTATACTAAAGTAATACGTTTATTGCCACATGATAATCACGTTATCATAGAGTAGCCTACATGGCGTCATCCCTTTCAGTTCAAAGACTGATGCTTAAATCAGAAAAAGACTAAGTTGCTGAAATACTTTTAGTCTTACTAGAATTACAAAAAAGACTAGGTTATAGGTTTAGGTTTATTCCAACAAAGAACCTTTTTTGCATGGTGGAAAATGGGTATGCTCCCGCCTACATAATTATTATTTGGTTAATAAATACATTGTTTGTAATCACATTCTCATGTAAAAAAAAATAGTGCTAAATTGTCCCCTCACTCATTTCAATTTGATGCCACAATTGAAAATGTAATCAATTCATCCAATGGCATAGATGTTGCTAAATTATGAGCTGCTAGATCTCTAGTTTATTAGCACATGTATCTCATACAAAAACTATAAGACATATTTCTCTTTAATCATTGAAATTGAGTTTGAGCTGGAGAAGATGGAAACGAGAAAACAAAGCTGACTAGTAACTCCCAACATTGCAGCTGTATGAAAAGCTTTAAATGACCCTCTTTTCTATCTGAAAAGTGTTTTGTCATAATAATCCACATATTCTGAGGTTGTTCCTGTCAAGAAATTCCAAGTGTTGGAGTTTGTAAGTGCATTAACAAGATGTACTGCAATTTCAGATGCAGCCCCAGGGTATGCTGCGGCTGCCACGGTAGAGGTTCCTCCAATGCAGGCTGATGATGAGGCATCCATGCCCACCAGCCTGTTTCTATCAATGCAACGCAAGTGTGAGATGCTGGAGTCCAGCCTTCGTGATGTGACCACTGAGAGGGATGTACTCAAGAGACAGCATGAAGAGGGTAAGTCAACAATTAATAATGTGTACTTTAACTGCTATTTCATTGTACATTGAGTTAAAATTGGTAAAAGCCTTAACGTCTTAAAGTGGTGAATTCAACGGCTTTAATCATCCCCTTATCTGCAAAGTGTTTTGTCATAATAATCCACTGTGACCATGTTCTGAGTTACTTTATGTCAAGTAACCAACCAAGGGTCACCATGCAACTCCTTGCCACAGTTTGGACACAAGGAGTTGCATGGTGATCCTTTGGTGTGGTTTGGCCTTAAGGATGACACAAACCCTGGGGGCTTCCATTGCTGTCCGTATTAAGGGTAGGCCACGAAAGCTTATTAAATGTTCAACTAGGCCCTGATCCTAAAAAGGTTGAGAACCTTTGGTCGAGACTCCAATTGGATTATTTCTGTGTTCCACAAGCATGCAATGTAAAAATCAGACCAGTCTGAAGCAAATGGTGGAACAGCACCCCCTATTGGTACTCTAAACTAACATAGTAACATAGTCCCAAAGTGACATTGGGAGTGCGACAAAGCTGTTCCTTGGTGTGATTTGCACACTCAAAAAATATATAATTTCTATAATCTTGTGACTGTCTAATGTGGTTCATTATTTTCATACAGTACACGCCAAGGAGACAGGACCAGCTGCCAAGAAGGCAAAAAATGCCAAAGGTAAAGGGAAGGAGGCTGCCACTGTCGACTACCCTTCTGGCGACGATGGAGAAGCTGACTCTGACTACTCTGGTGACTCATCCTCCTCCTCCAGTTCTTCGTCTTCCTCCAGCTCTTCGTCTTCCTCCAGCTCTTCGTCTTCCAGCTCTTCGTCTTCCTCCAGCTCTTCGTCTTCCTCCGGAAGGAAGAAAGGAAAGAAGAGCAAGAAAGGAAAGAAGAGCAAGAAAGGAAAGAAGAGCAAGAAAGGCAAGAAAAGCAAGAAAGGAAAGAAGGGCAAGAAAAGCAAGAAAGGAAAGAAGTCGAAGAAGGGCAAGTCGAAGAAGGGCAAGTCAAAGGACTCGGAGAGATCCGTTAGAAGAGGTAAGCACATCTACTTTAACCCATTTAAACAAGGAAAGCATCTTACTTTAGATTGTACATGCAATGTTTTTAAATATACTTTAGGTATTCAAAATAGTTGATATACAAGCTTGTAGATCTGCTCATTTTAATGTGTTTTTATTTATTCACTCTGGGGGTACTTTGCTTCTTCCACAACATTGTCAAAGTGAATTAGATTGTTCCTAAATATCAGTTTCATTGTGTTCCAATGTTTTTAAAGTTTTGACCTGCCCTAAAAGCAATCGGTTATTTTACAGTATGACTGCTGATTGACTATAGTGCTTAATTAGGTTTTACCTTGACAGATTTGGATCAACTTGAAAAATGGCATTTCAATTTTAATTAATGCTTTGTCACTGTGGCTAATATCACCCTTTTTTTTTCTATGTCCTTAGCCCGTACCCCAGAAGAGGTGGTGGCGCGCTACAAAAGGGTGGTGAAACACTTCAAAAAAGAAGGCACGATTGCAGGAGCATGCCAGAGTGTAAAAATTGATCGCAACACTGTAGTTGACAAGGCACCAATTGCCGAACTGGCATTTGCTGCCCCAGACAGCTACAATGATTTAAAGAGTAGGCACAGTACACAAGAGACCCTTTCCAGCTTTTCACTCAAGTGTCAAAGTGCCATTTTTGCCAGTAAGGACATTCAGGAAGCCATTGCAAAAGCCAAAAAAGAGGGAAAACTGTTGCCCCTTGGCAAAAAATAGTGTTGCATTTTAAATTCACTTGACTTTATTTTGTGTTTCTAGACTTTCTACCTCGGTTCTGCATGTTTTATATACATTTTGATTATACTAGATGTTTAATTCTCTTTATTTTTGTTTTGTAAAAAAAATGCTAAAGTATTATACTGTTTTTATCTTTATTTGCACTAAAAAAGAGGAAACTGCTGCCCCTTGGCAAAAAGGTAGCGTGTTGCATTTTAAATGCACTGACTTTATTGTGTCTACCTCGGTTCTGTATGTTTTATATACATTTTGCTTTTACTAGATGTTTAATTCTCACTATTTGTTTAATACTGTTTTATCTTGATTTGCACTAGTTTTACAACATTTGTGCAATTTGTTCATTAAAAGACAGTCTTTAAAAGACAGTATTTATTTATTTTTAATGCCTTTTACAATAGTGGTCTTAGCAGGGCTCAGCATGTTGTAGGGAAACTGGAGATATTGCTTTACAATTATGATTAAAAGTAACCTTATTGGAATGCATCCCTGTTCTGGGAGGAACATTTACCAAAAACAACTGCGAGTTCCCAACTTGTCATGTATTGGCTTCAAGATCTGTACATTTTGGCAAAGACTTTGAGCACAACTGCATGTTGCTCGTGGTGATCACCTATGGAAAATGCAAGAAGACTATTGTCTGCTACATTGCTTTTCGATGTTTACACTGATTTATAGAGGTATCTGGAGCAGTGGTTCCCAAAGTTTTTCATATCCAAATTGGCCCACAGAAGTGATTCTCAAACAGTTTAATTTGAAGGACCCCCAGTTTGACATGCATTAGTCCACGGACCCATTTGATGGGATTTCTATCTGAGGTTCCCATTAATTTAACTCTGGGAGTGTACACACGTTATGGTCTATTTGGTTCCAACTATCATTCAGCTGTGGACCCCCTGGAACTCTCGGACCCCTGGCAGTCCCCAGACCTCACTTTGAAAACCACTGATACCACTAAAGAGAACATCTCCCTTTTTTAATGTGGCAATTACTATACCACACTACTATACTATCCACCAGAAAATATATCTGTTTTTTTTTTAAATGATGTAGGCCTACTGTGCTGCTGCACATCAAGCTAGTGATTTGAAAACAACCTGATTCTTTTACATTCATGGAACTGTACTGTATTGGCTTAAATACATATATGCTATACCAGGACAAATGTTGATGGTGCATTCCAGCACTACTGCGCATGTGCACCAGCCTATATGCTCCCGCTTGTATTCATTCAGTAAATAACCCGGCATCCAAACAGAAGCACTGTGTCCGTGTCCAGGTAGTCCCACCTCCAAGTCACACCTATTGGCTGAAGCCAAAACCGGCCGCCGCTATAGTATTTGATATAACTTCCGGTGAGAGATTTGATACCCAATAGCGTCATGGCCCTGCCCCGGCGTGCAGTGTTGTGACTGATGTCCCTCCTTTTCATTTGTTCCTTAACCTCGCGTCACCAGGCTTCCTAGAGGAGGGAAAATTAAACCCGCGTATTTTGCCTAACTGCCATACACTCGTCTTGCTTGGCACACAGGCACAGTTCAGTTGGCAGAAATACTTCGTCCTCCAGCCAGAGTAGGCAGAGCATGATGCAGATGGTTAAGAAAGTACGAAAATTGGTATTTCAGGGGCAATCCAAAAAGAAAGCTCTTAAATTAATACATTTTCTTCAAAAAAAGGCGATCCTCAAGGATTCTGTTAAATGTCGGCTTTGTAAGAGGCGGATGACTCTGTCCAAACGAAGAGGAATCGACCATTACAGTTGGTAAGTAATTATTAAATGAGAATTATTTGGCCCGTTTTTGAAGCATGCAGAACAAACAGTTTGTATGCATTTTTAAACCACAATAAGCATATGGCATTGGATTTCAACATTTCAATAACATCTGGTCCCTAGCCCTGGTCCATATCGACCAGAGCTGACCACCGGTTGTGATTTAACTTCTTAGACCGAAAATACTATTTTTGTTATGTTCTGATAACTGTGTTTACATGGGGTTTGCAGTGTGGTAATAATAATGGTTTAGGTGCCTTTAACCCTCTTATTGCTAGCCTAATTTAACATTGGATTGTGCCTTCAGCCAGCACTATTCATATGTTTAAATTCGTCATTTTAAACACACTACAACTCATTCTCGACAATCCTATAGTGATATGCCGGTATATATTATTGCCACCAGGTGGCGGGAACGCACCATTATGCGGATTTTGAACAAATGCAGGAATCCACTGATGTCATTTCCATAAAGACGGCGCGCGTGCACGATCGCCCGTTCACGCGCGGATTTCGTCCGGTTTTAGGTAGATTAACCTACCTGCACTCAGTTCCTTTGAGCAGTGGTTCCCAAAGTGGGGTCCGGGGACCCCCAGGGGTCCTTGAGGAAGTTCCATGGGGTCACCAGCTAAATGATATTTTGGAACCAAATGGATCCTGTGGTTCCATTTGTACACTCAAGAGTTAAATTAACATTGATTTTACAATATAAAGTAGGGGTCCCAGAGATACAAATGGCATTAAATGGGGGGTCCGTAGGTAGCCTAGGTCAAACTGGGGGTCCTTGAAATCAAACTGTTTGAGAATCTTCTCTTATGGGGGGGTCTCTAGCTGATTAGTGTCAATTTTGGGGTCCTGGACATGAACAAGTTTGGGAACCACTGCCCTTGAGAACCACTGACATTGGATTTGTTGTTTATTCTACAGAAATGGGTTATTTTTTATTCATATTATTTACATTCATATAGTTTGTAAACTGCATCTACAATCTCTGTTAGGATCTGTCACTCCACAGACCATGTCTCCTCCCTGGCCACTCCCTCATTCCATTCCCTCACACTGCACACCTGTCACCAACTCTCATCAGCCCTGCAGTGCTTCCCATTACACACCTGTGAACCCTTTGCCATTAGCCTGCTGCCTATAAATACTGGACTCATTGCACACACAAACTGTCAGTACATAAAATCATTGTCCGGTGCTCCTCTTGGTGTTCCTCTGTCCCTGGAAATCCTTGTTCTCCTTCAGTAAGGTTTTTGCATTTCTGGACTTCCTATGTTTTTGCCTTGTGCTTTGTTTAGTTTTGGATTTAGTCTTGTTTAGTTTTGCCTTTTGGATTTTTGTTTGTACTTTGGAAATGTTTTGGACTTTGGGCTTCCCTGAGTAGATACTTGCTTTCCTATTTTTGATTGTAAGCTAATCTGCCTTTTCTGCTTTAATAAAACAGTTCTTGAAACTACTCTGCTTGTGGCTCTGCATTTTGGGTTCAGACATTCTGCTACCGTGACAATCTCTTTAACAATTAAACCTTGCTTTTCTTAAGGACATGCCAGCGAGCAGCGCACAGAGGGACAAAAAAGGTTGTATCGATTCGGCACAAGTCTATGTTCCAGAACAGCAGACTGTCCCTGTTCCAGTGGATGCAGTATATTCATCGGTAAAACATTTTAGTCAGCTAATTCTTTTTAGTTTTTTAAAGATAATGTAATTGAACTAAAACGGCAATTGGATTATATTATGTGTTCTGTGTTTTACAGATTTGCACAGGGCCTACGGCTAAGACATGTGGACATGATGGCGGATGAGATAGCTGCAAGCAGTGCAAGCCTGTCCATGATGTCCAAGAGACTGAGGAGGGTCAGTTGATTTTTTTTTCTTTTAAGAAAACAATCTTATATATGATGATCTTATGTTTATTTATTTTTCTATTTTTAATCTGTAAAGCTATGATCCAACAAAACTGTTTGTATTCTATTCTAAGGTCTGCAGAAAGGCAGTAGAAAAAATGCGGAACAGGACAGGACAACTCATTGGCGGAAGACGGGAAATTGCCGTCATTGATGAGAGTCTCTTCCGCCATAAGAGAAAGGTGTGTATAGTGGTGGTGTCTTTTAAACTTATTAAATGGCAGATGTTGGACAAAATTTGATTATTTTGTTTCTCACCTGATTCTGACAGGACATTAGGGGCTTCATTTTCGTCACCGCTAAACCCCTTATCCCTAAACTTCTTTGCCTTTTTTACTATTTTGCAAAACATTTTTAAATAGTTAAAATGGCCAGTATACAAGCTCACAACGTGTCAATGTAGATTGGCTGGTTGAACTATTACATTTCTTTTTTACAAATAGTAAAAAAAAGGAAAATAAGTTTAGGGATAAGGGGTTAGCGGTGACGAAAATGGAGCTAATGAGCTAATCGGCTCACTGCAAATACCCTGAATTTGCCTTAATCCAATATGCCACCATTGACAACCTATTATAAGGTAATATTTTCTAAATTTTGTTATGCTTTAAGTATCATGTGACGTGTCAATCTAGGGGGGTTTTCATAGTTCAGAATCCATTCCAAGCATTAGTTTTGCACAAGAAACACTCCTTGGGCTAAAAACGGCCATAGCTGTCAACACAAATGTGATGAGGTCAACACATTTTGGGGGCATTTGGGTAAGCGGCTATGGCCAAATTTAGTCCAAGGAGTGTCTTTCATGCAAAACTAATGCTTGGAATGTATTCAGAATCATGAAACCCCCGTAGTTTGACACGTCACATGCTACTTAAAGCATAATGAAATGTACACTAAATTAATCCATATTAAACTGGTTAATTAATTTCCTAGCACACAAATACTTGGAATCCCCCCTATATTAAATAACAGGACACCCTGTTGAAGACCCATGCTTTAGTCTAAAGGACGGTTGCTAGAGACACACGTTGAGAATTGTGGATCTAAAACCTTCTTAACACATCTCTCTGCTGAACTCTGCACACAGACAATCAGGCAAGCTTAACCCTTCTGGCTGGAAAAGTATAGCCCAACTTTATTTATGGGGGGAGAAGTGGCTCCATTCACTCATTTCAAAAATCAAACATTGGGACTTTACTTAACATCTTCAGTCACAAGTTTTGTTTTATCTTTAATCCAGGATCTTGCATCATGTCTTTATTATAGTTATGTAAATTAAGAGGTTTTTTTATTGTTTTGTGTCATCACAACAGTATGCAAGAGGAAGAGTGGGTGAGACTTGGCAGAGGAAAAAGTGGGTCTTCGGCATGGTAGGTGTCCAGCCGAACAAAAGGGCAAAACCAATCCTGCGCCTAGTGCCAAAAAGAGGCAGAAGAGAACTTATTCCGATCATCGTTCACCATGTGCGGATGGGCTCAACAATCATGAGTGATGAATGGCGGCCCTACCGCACCCTTTCTGACTTTGGTTACAACCACAAGACTGTTAACCATTCCAGGTGGTTTGTGGATCCACGCACAGGTGCTCATACACAGCATATTGAGAGAGCCTGGCGGAGTGTTAAAGAACATGTTTCAAGGCAAAGAGGAAATCGGACAGAGCGCCTGCTGACTGACCACCTCTGTCTGGTTGAGTGGACGGAATGGCTGGGCCTAAAAAACAAAGATGGGCCCCTTGGAAGGCTGCTCCATGACATTGGAAAGTGCTACAGAGTGTAGGACTGTACAGTGTTTGTCTCAGGAGGACTATGGACAGTTAAATATGCACGCACGCACACACACACACATAATGTGCAGTTCAATAAAATTGTTTCAATGCAAATATGTTGTATGTGTCGTTTTGTTATTATGGTAGTGAAGACTATTGTCAGGTAAATAACATTTCAGGCATCAAGGAACACACGTCTTTTTCACATTTGGGGATATTTCGTAATGTTCATTTGTTAATGTACTCCAATCTAGAAAGACAACATCGGCACACCAGTGGCATCTGAAAGAGTATCCTGGAAATTGTGGTGCTTCCAGGAGGTCCAGATTCAGTGCTGCAAGCTTCAGTGGTGTTGGAGGAAGACATGGTCATTGACTGCCTTCAATGACATTCTAAATGCTCTCCCACATTGAGTATCCCAGGTTTCCCAAAGTGTTTCTTTGAGAAAAAGATCTTCCTGTCTCTGTATAGTGTTACCTTTTCCGTATGAATTCAAACACTGAGAACCAAACTATATCCGTCATAGACAGTACTTACCCCTTTTAGTAGATGAAACATCACGCTTGTTTGAAGTGGGGGGCACTCTTATCATACATCACATTCCATGGTAAGCCAATAAAACCATCACAAATGTCATTCCGGCCAGTCACTTTTGGCATCTACACTTTTCTGCCGTCACTTATGTAAATGTCCATAACAAATGCTACGTTAACCATTTGTTGTTTATAAGTCACTGTTTACTTGTTAATAAATACATTATGAATGGTTTATAAATGTTTACCCATACTGTTCCCACTTTAAACAAAGTACCTCCAATGCTTATTCAAGTGTTAATACATGCATTGTTAACCATCTGTTCATGTTAATAGATACATTATTAATGCTTTGTTAATGTTCTACCATGCTGTTCCCACTTTAAACGAAGTGCCTCCAAAATGCTTATTCAAGTGTTAATACATGCATTGTTAACCATCTGTTCATGTTGTTTAGTTGTTAATAAATACATTATTAATGCTTTGTAAATGTTCTACCATGCTGTTCCCACTTTAAACGAAGTACCTCCAAAAGTGGTAATTAATAGCATTATAACTGCATAGGAAACAGCTAATAAATGCATTATAATTTCAGTTAGAATGTTAATAACTGTCTTATAAGTATATTTTAAACAGTTAACCCCAAAGGGGGGGTAAGTATCTGGGTAATGGGTATACCGTATGGGAACTATTGGGATTACAGTGAATGTCTTATAAATACATTATAAATAGTTAATAAGTGTTTGTTAAATTCCTTACAGATGTATATTAACAAATAATAACGTAAACAGTGTCTTATAAATAACCCATTAACAGTTAATAAATGTTTTCAATTCCTTACAAATATATATAAACAAATAATAAGTTTAATAAGTGTCTTATAAATAACCCATTAACAGTTAATTAATGTATTATAAGTATCTTATTAACAGTTAATAAATATGTTTGTTACATGTATAATAACAAATAATAAGGTTAATAAGTGTATTATAACTAACTTATTAACAGTTAGTTAATGTCTTATAAATGTATTTTTAACAGGTAATAAGTGCTTATAACAAGGACCTAATAATAAGGTTAATAAGTGTATTATAACTAAATTATTAACAGTTAGTTAATGTCTTATAAATGTCTTATTAACAGGTAATAAGTGCTTTTAATAAGGACCTAATAATAAGGTTACTAAGTGTATTAAAACTGAATTATTAACAGTTAGTTAATGTCTTATAAATGTCTTATTAACAGGTAATAAGTGCTTTTAATAAGGACCTAATAATAAGGTTAATAAGTGTATTATAACTGACTTATTAACAGTTAGTTAATGTCTTATAAATGTCTTATTAACAGGTAATAAGTGCTTATAACAAGGACCTAATAATAAGGTTAATAAGTGTATTATAACTGAATTATTAACAGTTAGTTAATGTCTTATAAATGTCTTATTAACAGGTAATAAGTGCTTTTAATAAGGACCTAATAATAAGGTTAATAAGTGTATTATAACTGACTTATTAACAGTTAGTTAATGTCTTATAAATGTCTTATTAACAGGTAATAAGTGCTTATAACAAGGACCTTAGTTTAAAGTGTTACCCAACAATTGATCAAGTACTTGATTAACATTTTGCAAAACAGTCAGATATAAAAAAAAATAATGCTCTCAGTGTGTGTGTGTGTGTGTGTGTGTGTGTGTGTGTGTGTGTGTGTGTGTGTGTGTGTGTGTGTGTGTGTGTGTGTGTGTGATGAATGGGGCCTGGACGCTGTCTGGAACAAGAAAATGGCCGCAACTGCTATGCTAGTGAAGTGAAGACACAACTATCAGCTGTGATTACAGACCATGATGAATACAAAGGCTTTGAAACGAGCAGCTAATGTTTTGTCAAGGTTTATCCAATCTAGTGTCTGTAGTGAAATTACTGTAAATGTAAAACCAATTTATCGCATAGAGGCTTTACACCGAAACTGGTGACTTGTGAATTCTGTGACCCTCCTTGGCTGAGAACCGTCGCAGAGTTAAAGTAAACTAATATAGTTAAATTTCGAAGACAGGCACCGAGTAAATAGCTTTAGTTATTGGTTGGTGTACACAATATGGACATTGGTATTCACTAGTTCAGTTTGTTTGGAGACAATGTGCAGGCATGCTCCAGCAATGTGTTGTGTTATGCTCTAGTTTGCATTATACAGCGGGTATATACACTATATAGACTGAACGCATACATAAAAAAAAGTGATAAGAACATGATATTGCTCACCTCTGTCCTCCCAGCCATGTTGTTTGAGAATAACTGTAGCAGGAACACTGCGGTAAACTGCTAACAAACAAGCTGCAATGAAGAAGACGCGCCGAATCAGCCCGCCAAATTATTGAATGAGTTCCCCGCGCAGTCCTTCCGCGCATGCCAAATTTATGACGCGCGTGTGGCTGCCATTGGCTGAGCAGTCTGTCAATCAGTCATTGGCCGAATGGTCCCACCTCTATTTACATGATGTCACATCGTCTGCCGGCGAAGCGGGGCATTGAAGAAGAAGAAGAAGCCGCTAGGCTACTACGTTTGTTTATTAACGTGTTTCTTTTCTATGGAGCTTTCCAGACGAAAACAACATTTATTTTCAAAAGGGTACGGTTGAGACTAATATTACGGCTTTGCGATGATCTTGTCTTGCTAATGTTATCGGTCTTTGTAATATTATTATTATGAAAATGTTAGCTAGCGCAATGCTAAGAATGCTAACAATCCCCTTTGTGTGTATTTACTATTTACACACTAGACTCTTGCTCTTACTAAAGCTCTTACTATAATGCATTTCAGTATATAGGCATCATTAATTTCGGGTCATTCTTCTTTTCAGCTAATTCACAGTCCCTTTGATATCATTTTCTGATGATTTGATGTAAAAAAGTGTAATGCTTTATCAGTGTCGTCCACAGTAAGTATTTTTATTGAGTTTTCATGTGAAATGTACCTATTCTGCAAACTGTTAATAAATCAATCAATCATTGTCCATGTGCTGCAAAGGATGTTCAAACTCCACTAATTTGACCAATCTATTGAATACTAAATTGGGCAATAGCAGGCCACATCTATTGTTGTGTTAACACTGTTCATTATTTAATCTGCCATGGCCAGTGGTCGTTATATATCACCTGAATAGGCTTATCTTAAGACTTAGATCAAATAAATTATAGATTTTTTACTGATCTGTTAAATGCAGTATGTCAAGCTGGCATGCAGCTCCTCATATTGGACGTATTATATTTTTCCCACACAAATTCTTGCTAGATGTGCCACTGTTTCTGATCAACATTGTAACAGCCTTTTATTTATAAGGCATACATTTTACCACTAGACTATAAAGCAGTAGTTCCCAAAGTGGGGTCCTTCAGGGGGTCCCCAGCTAAATGACAGTTGGTAACCAAATGGACTCTTAGGGGCTGTAACTCATAGAGTAACGGTTCCATTTGTACACTCAAGAGTTAAATTGAATTTGATTTTACAATATATTTTAGGGGTTCCTGGCTGGTCATTTAATAGGGGACCGTAGCCTAATTCAGTTCAAACTGTAATAATGGTTAAATCACTGCTGTGAAAGAATCTCTATCTTTTCAAATGAGGGTCCACATTGACAAGTAAGTTTGGCAACCAATGCTATACAGTGTTTAGCATGGAACATAAATAATTCATTCAGGTCTACATATATGCAGCTTATAATGTGACAGTGGTCAGATGGTTTACTTCTCTGCATGCTTTGGGAATTAAAAGTGTTGGCATTGTGACTGTACAGACCCTGCATTCTGACAAACTTGTCTTTACTGTATATAGAAAAGCTTTTAATTTGCAGGTGTGACAGACTATATGTGAAATTGTGATCGTTTCTGTGTGGTAATAAACAATTTGCAACATATTGCTACTTATTTGACCAAAATGTGTAAAGAGAAAAAATCATTTTTTTTAAAGTTGAAGTTTGTTAAGGACAAGTTACTCAGGACAAGGTTGAGTTGAACATTTAACAGACAGTAAAAACATTTGTGTAATAAAGAAAGTAATGTGACTGAAAGACACTGCTAAATCGGACTGCTGCACATCGACCTTCACCTGCTCAAGTTCCAGGACCAAAAGACCATGAGGCAGTGTCCAGTTCAAGGAAGAAGAACAGCCATACACGTCATTAATCATCTATACAGATTTTACAATCAAATTCACTAAAGCAAAGTAGGCTATATAGCACACCTGGTTTTCAAAATGTTTTGTTATTAAAGTAAACTTTTTAGTTAAGGACCAATAATGACATTGAAATGAAATCCAATAGCCTATTCCCTGGAATCTGCAAGTAAATATGTGCCCATTGTATCTTATTTCAAAGGGATTCACCTCTTAAAACATGTAATTTGGTTATGCTAGTGTACCCACCGACTTTGATCCATTTGAACACTGAATGGATTTATTGAACACTATTAAACAGCACGAGGTGCAGTCACTTTCTTTTTTTTTTAATATATTTTCCATAAAGAAAGGTGCAGTCATATAGGCTAAAATGATGCAGTCACATTTGATCCTTGGGATTTCTGCCCATTGTGGTCCACCAGTGATTAGTTTGTATCCCATGCTTTTATCAAAGGATTTTATTTAAAGATTTTTACATTTTTATCGTTTATAAGAATAAATAAAAAGACCAGTGAACGTACACAATAAGCAGCATTAACATGGTGTATTGGTTGCTAGCAATGGGTCCAGGTCTTTTTTCCGACAACATTTTAGCAGACGGGACAATGGTCCGACAGTTTCGGACCATTGTCTTGTCGGCTAAAAGAGAGTCGCCAACAGTCAGACATGACATTAGACAGACAAAATTTCGACCCAATGGTAGACAGAACAATAGTCCGACACGGGAGACAGCGCGCGCGCACGTGCACTAGGCATGTGGAAAATAATCGATACGTATCGATTCATCGATTATGACGTGCGCGATGCGAGTGAATCGGTTCATTCACTGTGTATCGGTAAAATTGACAGGTGAAATCTCGATGCATCGTTCGCAGAGTGCTTGCATCGGTAAAATCCGTGGTTGCACCGTTTTTTCATGGTAAATTTCACCCTATCCTGTGTTTCCGAGGCGCATTGAACGGATCAGAAAAGGAAGAAAAAAAAAAAGTCTCTCGCAGCCATAGCTCGCAGCGCACACACAGGGCACGTTCGGAAATAGCGCACTGAGCCCACTGTGCAATGCAAACTAATAGGAGAGAGTGCTCCGGTGTGGTATTTCCGAACGCGCCCACAGTCGGTGAACGTGTGGTTACGTGGTAACCTATGTTCTCTGAGTGAAGAGACTATCTCTCCACCCAACATATTTCATATGTATGGGGAATGTCCCCACCTCACTTGTGACGTGGATACCTCTTTAAGACACACCAGTGCACTGGCACGCACGGGTATATAAGGCCCAGGTGGTGCGTGATTACACTGGTTTACTTGATCGACACCGCTTCTGAGCGACATCGAGGTGGAGAGATAGTCTCTTCACTCAGAGAACATAGGTTACCACGTAACCACACGTTCTCTATCGTATCAGAGACTATCTCTCCACCCAACATATTTCATATGTATGGGGAACTCTGTAAGACACCTCGTGAGGAAGCGAAGCAGTCCCAGAACCCCAAAGACAACACCAGTGGGCTTCGACCCAGCACATACTGAATTTGGAATGATTCATCATGTATGTTCAATGTAATGTATTTACAACCCCTGGAACGGCCGGACAGCCAGACGCCATCCGCCGCCAAATGCTCAGGCGCTAGGCGCCACCCAGAGCCCGGCCCTGCAAGACGCTAAGGCCAGAGACCACAGGGGTGAAGGGCCGCCCAAGCCAGCCCACTAGACGCAAGGCTGGCTTGACTGGTGAAGGTGACAATGACACCCACCGCTGAGTAGCATGCGAGACCAACTCCCCGAAGGGAGCGAATGCTGCATGTTCAGCCGGTATAACCGGGTGAATGTACATTAGACGGAGTAGACTATGTCGCCGCTGTGCAGGTCTGTCAGAGACGCACCTTTCCACAGCGTCCCCAGGTGGAGTGTGCCTGCCCTCCAGGCGGCACTGGTACTCCTACCTGTTTGTGTGCTGGATAACCTCTGTGATCCATGCACTCTCACTTGAAGCACTCAAAGAGCTGGTTCGTTACTCTGTGGGCCTTGTGTGGCCCTGGCATACGAATCTAATGCTCCAATAGGGCAGAGTGAGGACCGACTCCGTCTCTGTATGTCTACTGTCTGTATGACGATGGTAGGACAGAGCTCAATCACCTGATTGAGACGTGCCCTTTTGAAAACATTGGGGAGAAAGGCCGGTTTGGGGCAAGACTATACCATCATCCGGCATAGGCCTGCAGAGCTCATTATGGATTGACAGAGCTCGCAACTCCCCCATTTCTCCTTGCAGATGTGACACCGACAAGACTGCTGTCTTGAGCATGTCACGCTCACTGACTAAAGGTCGTAGAGCCTCCGGAGCTAACCCCAGATGGGCCTGATTGGGTCCCTAACCTGAGCTCCTCTGGGCCTCAGGGCACCCTTCAGGAAATGCTCTTCCTTTCTTTGTAACGAGGTTACTGCAGTCTGCAGGGCCTGCGCTCCCGCTCAAGTCAGCCTGCCGAACACTCGGTCAGCTGACTGTTGAAGCCCTGTTCTCTGAACCGGAATGATCCTTATGTCACATCACGGTTTTACAAGTAAAAAGTGGATGGCCTTCGTTTTTGTGCATAGTTCCCATCGCGTTTATGCTACGGAGCTAAGCACACACCCAGTGAGAAGGGTGCTGGATGCCACACTGATACCACATAATGGTAGAACCTGATAAATGCTGACAGCATCGATCAAGAGGCTGTCCCACAAAACTCAGATTGGAGGGCATCTCGCCGTAAACCCATGCGGCAGCGAGGCCTTGTGTGGAATGTGCACATGTTCCCGTTGGGGCTGGCCTGCCTGCCCACCTATATGCCTGCTGGATTGTTTCACAAGCCAATGAGTGAAGTCCAGTCTTGGAGACTATCTGCCTAAGACAGTTAGGCCCATTTACCCTGCTCCACCACCCTGCTTATAGGAGGGTGGGAAGGGTGAGAATCAATAGACTGACTGGCTCACACTCTGATCAGGCCGTAGGCAAAATGCAGGGATTGATGGCGACAACACCTAAGCATTGCCATGTAGGAAGCGGCAGCACCCCTCACTGACAGAGACATTCTTGTGGCTGACACTGCAGTGCTAACAGCAAGAATGCTGTCCTGTGAGAAGCCATTGCAGCCCAAGTCTCCACGGGCTTAATTGGCTCATGCCGTAAGGCAGACAATACCACTCCCCGAGGAGGGACTGCTGGCCTATTGTGTGAGGGATGAACGGTATGAGGACCAACTGGGTGACTATTGTGTCGCCCTTGTGTGGGACAGCGGCCCGCCATGTTGCCAGATCCCTGGCCTAGCCACACGATTACCTCTGGATGAGGAGGGAGCTCAACCGGTCTCCAACACACAGAATTACACCCAGGTGTTTAAACGGCCATGCCGTAATACAACCTTATGGTGGTTCTGCTCACCCCTGACAGTCTCGTCACATTCTGCTGTGTGAACAGCAGTGTGAATTCGCTGGAACAACGTGGAACGTGTAAACTGACGCTGTCAACGATACGCCCACGTAGTGCATGACTGTGAATGACAGATAATGCACTGGCTGCATGTTCAGAAGAGCCGGAGGCACAAAGTGCACCATGATTGCCCTCAGCCCTAAGGGGCGGAGGCACAACCTGAGGGTGGCCCGACTCACTAGAGCAAGGGACAGAGTCCCTGCTTTGCCCTCTAACACATGCCGAGGAGCGCTGCGGACTGTGAGAGTTGACGCCTGCAAGGCCTCTTGTTGAGGTGCCGGCCTAGGTGCCCAAAGTGCTGCAGGTGCCTGGCCACGTTTTTGTGGCACTGCACCTCTGAGCGAGCACACACCATTCAGTTATCCAATTTAGGATGCAAAGGCCCTCCCGCCAAGGACTATGTCCAATCGGGGGGCTAGACATATGCCGAATGGGAGGACACGGGACTCGAAGGTTCTGTCATCTAAGACAAGCCGGTCAGTGCGTCAGACCCGGGATCTGAGAATAAGCATCCCCGGTCGAGCATGGCAAGCCAGTCGCCTTGGAGGATGGCCTGTAAGACCCTCAGCCCTTCCTTGCCGGGAGTGCTGTAAGCAGCACCCCACCCTCCCGAAGACATAGTGGAACCCACCCAGGGGTCCACCTGAATTGTCTTCCAGGACAACCGCTGTCCCGAGAGACAGCGGGTGGGGTCTGGGGCCTTAACTGTCAGGACTGAGGTATGGGCTTAGCCCGCCGAGCACATTTTAGCCATACCCTGCCGGTTGGCCTGTAACCGGACCCGTAGGTCCCTGGAACTGCCAAACCTGACTGGGGTTGCACAGCCTGAGGGGTGACCGAGGCAGGCTACTCATGGCCTTGCCGGAGCATTCCTGCACCTCCTGTGCACCTCCACAGCCTCCTTAGGATGCTGTAGCAAAGCACTGGCCTTTTGGCCAAACATGGCCGGTGGCTCAATAGGCAGCGTGGGGGAGCTTGTCCTCCTATCGCAGCTTGGCCTGGGGCTGCCACAGACGGCACCTCACCAAAGGGCATCAATAGCATGCCTGCTGCCACTGCCTGGGGAGCCTGAAAGCCAGTCGCTGCAGCTCCTCAATAAGGTCCGGGCCCTAATGGTCACATAAGTGCCACATATAAGCCGGTGCTGAAGCAGTGACAGAATAACCCTGTGTTGACTAGCTGTGCCTAGATAGCCATAGTGCATTCTCGGGATGAGAAGGAGCTTACTTTGTGGTTTCGAACCGGTAACCGGATTATACCATGCAAGTTTACACCTATAGGTGCGTGAACGGCCTTGCCGTGATACACCGTACAGAGTATTCCGCCAGACAGCCGCGGCACACTCGAGTTGCCAACATTGGCGAAACTACATCACGGACGCGTGAGCTGACACGGTCAGCAATACGCCGTATATACAGTAGTGTGCAAATGGCTGTGATTTCAGGGCTTGCTCCTGGCAGACTCAGCACGTCCTATACACTGTATAGTGCGCTACTACACCTGAACGCGGAAAGCTGACTGCCACGGCAGCCATACGCTCATCCTGTCTATGACAGAACCCACGGTTCGGAGGATGAGCTTGCTCCGTGGCGTCCCCCGTCGCACGGGTTCTACCACGCAGTCTACACCGGAGTGCGTGAACGGCTTTAGCCGCAATACACTCAAGTGAGCTCTCTCTCACGAGGCGAGGCAAAAACACGGCACTACAGATGCGGAAGTCGCCCCAGCGACAATACGCCTGTATAGTGCGTTTTAATGCTATAGCCTGGCCGGGCTGTTGTTTTGATTGATTGATTTACTGATTTACTAACAGCTTGCAGAATTACAGTACATTTCGAGTACAACTCAATACAAATACTGTTAACAGAGAGTGGGCGATACCATAAAGCATTACACTTGTTTACAATAGGGCCCACCATCTTCAATTCATCAAAACATTTAGAGACGTACGAATATACACAACTATATTCACTGCGCACTCGCAGGTCCCCTCCAGCCCACAGAATATGCAGCATGGATGCGTGAATTGACGCCATGCCAATAATACACCCATATAGTGCGTTGTATTCCACTGCCTTTAAGGATTACCGGGCCACTGGTCCTGTCTGTGTCACTGCACTCAGATCGACAGACAGGCTACACCACAGGAGCGTAAACTGGCGCCCCGCCAGCAATACCCCTGTATAGTGTGTTATATGGCCGTCGGATTCCTTCATTCCTCCTAGCCTCAACTGGCAAGAGGAAGAAAAACATACAGGAGTCAGGATCTTCATGAGCTGCTATCAGCATGACCAGGGAACCCACAGGTCACCCACTGGTCATGGCCATCCTCTGTGGGCATATGTGCCCCACGCAGCCCCAGAGAAACCCCTGCTGTTTCCATTTAATTCAATACCTATATACACTATTATTTTAATATGTTATATTAAATATATACAAATTTAATTGCTTAAACATGCTCAAAAAACGGGGAGTATAGTAATGTGCTTGAGAAGTGAGGGCACAATTTACCCTATGTGCAATTTACACTGCTGTCTCTCAGTCACATATTGATATTCATGTGTTGTTTTTTTTTTTTTTTCTCGGTAACATGTTTCATGTGGACCCCAAAGACTAGCTGACTGCCATGGCATCAGCTAATGGGGATCTTTCCAAATAGAAAAATAACTAAACAACAGCCAGCTGAGTTCTATAGTCTCTCTCTCTCTCTCTCTGGAGGAGGTTGCACCTGAATTTCCTAGCTGCACTGAGACACAGAGTGTTTGAGTTGGAGACAAACACTCTGCTCCAAACGTTTTGCATTATATAGTGTATATACGTATACCAATTTTCACTGTTTGGTCCACTAGAACAGGGATTTATGAGAGTCTCCCTCGACTTTCCAGGCAACAATTTACCCTACGATATATCACCGTGCACTGGAGACCAAACTTTGTTTGTTGTGGAATTAGCTCGTCCTGTCTATGACTGACAGGACCCACGGTTCGGAGGATAAGCTTGCTCCGTGGCTTCCCCCGTCCGTACGGGTTCTACCACGCAGTCTACACCAGGGTGTGTGAACGGCTTTAGCCGCAATACACCCCAGGGAGCTCTGTCTCTCACGAGGCGAAGCAAAAGAACACAGCACCAAAGACGCGGAAGCCGCCCCAGCGACAATACGCCTGTATACTATACACTAGTGTATAGTGTGCTGTGTTAAATGATAAGCCTATAGCGGGGCTGATGTTTCGCTGCGCCAAACGCAGGTCCACTCCTAGCCCACGGAATATGCATCACGGATGCGTTAACTGACACCAAGCCAGTGATACAAACGTATAGTGCGATTATTCCACTGCTTTACAGGATTACAGAGCCAATGATCCTATAGCGGGGCTGATGTTTCGCTGCGCCAACCGCAGGTCCACTCCAGCCCACGGAATATGCATCACGGATGCGTTAACTGACACCAAGCCAGTGATACAAACGTATAGTGCGATTATTCCGCTGCTTTACAGGATTACAGAGCCAATGGTCCTGTCTGTGTCCCTGCCCACAGGTCGACAGACAGGCTACACCACAGGACGCGTAAACTAACACTATGTCAGCAATACGCCTGTAACGGTGTTTTGGCTGGTGTTACCCTGTTTTTGTTTGCTATACCTACAAACGAGCTGTGTGACAGCAATCCAGAGAGGAGCGATCCACGCCAGCTCTCTAACCTGCCTCCAGCAGTGGATTAATCCGGCTGCCAGAACTCGTGAGTAGTTGCTTTTCCAAAAGTCTAAAAAATGCAGTTATTGTTGATAACTTGCTCTGCACTTCCGTTGAGGAGACCACGTCTTGGACTGCTCGGTGGAGATCAAAAAAGCAGTGTAATCACGCACCACCTGGGCCTTATATACCCGTGCGTGCCAGTGCACTGGTGTGTCTTAAAGAGGTATCCACGTCACAAGTGAGGTGGGGACATTCCCCATACATATGAAATATGTTGGGTGGAGAGATAGTCTCTGATACGATAGAGAACAGAAGCTACCGTACGACGGTGCAGAGTAGACACGTTGAGACAACAGACTCAGAGTCAGACTATAAAGAGCACCCGCGACTAACAGAAGTGAGCCCCACGCATTAAACAAGAAGCACCACCTTTACTCTTTAGCTTTATAAAATAGCTGTCCGAGTAGCTTTGTCCGTCGATCAGTTGACTTTTCACTGTCACGCTGCGTGCTGGACTGCTCGTATCTGATCCACACTCCACAGCTGTGCTTGCTGATTATCCGACGCAAATCTGCGTCGCGATCCTCATCAATTTGTAATTAAAGAAAGCTTCTGCAGTCTGCACACACGTGTAAAACAACAACAACGCCACAGCAGGGTGTAGTAGTACTGCTTGTATTGTGTTTAAAGTCGTTTACAACTTTCCACTGTCCAGCTTTCCCCTGCTGTTCTCTGGGATAGAACTTAGAAGCCTTATTTATATTCTGCAGCAAGACGGTGTCGCACGCCTAAAATTGCAGATCCACAAGCTCACAGCGGGGCGTGGATGAGACGCGTTGTGAGCTTGTAGGTCTACATCTGCTATGTATTTATAACGTTAATAATACATGCAGGCCAGGGTCTTCAATGTTTTTCAGGTCAAGCCAAGGACCACTTAGCTGAGAGTGAGAGTGATAGATATATTTGGTCTAGTTTGTGGGTGAATGCTCTTTTGACCTTTTGACCTTTTAATCTAATTGCCCTGTGACTGACATTTGATGTCCGGTTGTCCCACTGACTTTAAAATAGTATGGTTCTGAGTCTCGATAGTAATACTTTTCCCTAGCCAGCGTTGGTAGATAAGAATTGTTTTGTTTTCGTTGGCCAAAACACCCAGCCTCTGTGTTTTTGCCCTTGAAAGTTAGTATTCGCTCTAACAGACTGGTAAACTGCACTCAATGACGTTCTGCCTTGTCACCTGATTCCACTAACTGATATTCATATCAGGACTATCTCTGCCCCGTGAGATATTTTCTGTATGCAATATTCAGTGACGTCTTGCATTATCTGTCCATTTGTTAACAAATATGTTTTTTAACCTTGTTGTTCAACACATTGTCCGGTGTATTGATTACGGTATGCTATATCAACCATGTTTAATTGAACATGGTCAGAGATCGTTGTGAAACGCTGTCCGGATGGCATGTCTTCTTCTCTCCCGAGACAATGGTGAATATATTTGATTGAACCTCCCTCTAAGTTCTGCTTGTCTGAGTTCTCTTTCTTGTGTCGGTCAAATTCATTCTAAGGTATATTGGTTAACTCTGTTATACTCTGACTTTTACTCATCATAGCCTAAATGGTTTTTATATCCATTTCTGTAAAGTTACAAGCCCTCTGCTTCTATTCTGGTAAAGAGTATTTATGGTACTTAGATTACTTTCTAAAGTATAAGTATTTATTCAGTTCCGGTGCTCCGGAGTTCTTTCTAGCTCTAGCTCTCAAGCTATCGATCCTAAGCTATTGTTTATTGATATTTATACAGTCCTATACAGTCCTTTCAAATCTATCATTATTAAAGATGGATCTTATTTAAAATTATCCATCATTTTGGTCCAATCTTGCCTCCTTTAACGAGTTTTAAGCCTAATTTCTATTAGCAGCTCCGAAAAGAAAAACAACCAGGCCTATTAATTCACTTCCTCAAATTCACTTGACACACACAAGGAGGATCAGACGAGCAATTTTTTTGAGCATGGAGTTTTCTTGTGATCAGTGTTCGCCATTGTATCGGAATGCATGTCATCAGATTTCGACGGACAAGCGACTTTTTTATTTTGGGGTCCGTGAACGGCTCACGGCTCAACAGTAGTGAACACTTCATGGACCTCTCACGGATCTGTGGACAAGCGATCGACGCATGGGGTTTGACAAGCCTGGCTTGTCCAGGGTCGGAACGCTCCTCCACAGAACCAACCCTCCTCCCGGCTGTCTCTCTACTGCTGGCTCCTTCTTCCTCCGGACAGTGATTGTCTGCTTCGGTTACGATACAAGTTAAGTAAATCAATGCTTGATGTCTTTCTCTGTCTTTCTTTAGATTATACTGTCATTATAATTCTTCCCCTGATAACGCCTCGAGCAGCGAGGCATTCATTTTAGCTTATCAACTTAAGACAAAGTAGCGGAACTTTTTATCATGTCATAAATTATTTTAGCATGGTCTGTTTGTGACCGGTAATATCATTTCCTACAATACCCACAGTGCATTGCGCGACAGACAGACCGGCACTGGGAGACAGTGAGGCAGCCCCTTAGGGGCAGCCACCCAGGAGGAACCTGAAAGTTTCTCGTGTTTGTTGTTGAAAGCGATAGAAGTAATAATAATAGCTAATATTTAGCGGTAGTAATAGTAACAGCAGTAGTGGTGGTATAGTAGTTAGTAGTCTCTGGTAGTAAGTAAGTAGCGTAATAGTAGTGATTTCGAACGTGCGCACTGCTGCGCAGCGTCCGACTCGAAATTCCACTGGCTGGCTTTGTTTTTAGAACTATGAAGTACAGATGCAATCCCAGCTGTACTCGAACCACTTTGAGTGTGCAGTGAACATTTCACCAACGCAGAAATCTTCCAGTTCGACCGCAATCTAATGGAATAATTGACGCGGAACATCATCATCGAAGCATAAGTTGCAGAACAGAGGTATGTCGTAATAAACTAAATAAGCTACAATGCTGTGTACACCAGACACTGAATGAATGGCGATTGCAATGCATTACAGGAGACCACATGCATTTCCTTTCAAAATACATGGTTGTTGTTACACGTGGTTGTTGTGATGTTTATAAATTAATTTGACATACCGAGTGTCTGATGCTTACAGCTAAAGAGCTTTTTTGCTTCCACCATTTTACTAGCTTGTACATTTGCCATTTAAAAAAAATTGCTAAAATGAAAAACCTTATTGTTTACCATATTGTCTCATGATTGGTCAGAGGCCCATAATTGCATAATACTTTATTTGATGCAGGAGCTGGTGGCTGTCTTCGACTCAAGAGATGAAGAAGTGGCTTTCAAGGAACTCCCAAGTATACAGTATATTATATAGATATACAATTTACTTTGTATGTTGCTATTGAACACAATCTGTATTGATAAATCAATGTGATCTCATTTTCAAATATTAGACATGTACTACTCCTAAGCCTTTACCAATATGGTTGTGCTTTTACTGAAGTACATTTTTAATTCTGGACTTTTACTTGTAACAGAATATTTCTATATAGCAATATTATGTTGATCCTTTTTATTCTGGGATTCTTGCACACTGTCCGATTTTTGTAATCTGAGTAGGAGGACAAACTTTGCCTGTGTGGCCTTGTTTTTTAAACCCTATGTTACAGTACAATAAAACACATTCACTGACAAAGTCACACTTATTTCCATTGTGGTCTGGTTTGTATAAACAGACATCTGAATGATTTGTATCACGTGGCCCTTGATTCAATATCATGACAGTTTGAGCCTCATAGAGTATTAGGAATTGGTCAAAATGTATAAATACAATAGGCCTACATGAGAAAAAATAAAACAAACTTGACATCAAATCAACTATCTTTTAATAGTACTGATTTACATAAATCTATTATATATAAAAACAGGGGTCTATGGTTGAACTGGAAACTAACAAACTACATGTACAATGATACAAGTGCATTAGTCAGAGGTCACAGGGCAGGTGGTTCTGCATGATGACATGTCGCTGGAGAAGCTTCTGGCCAGGACAGGAGACACACATGCTGTGGCAAGAGAAGACAAGAGTCAGTAATGGTGAAAGCACTAAATGATTACTGGAATGGACAACTGAGTGTGTAGGCTATGTACAGTATGTTTCATGTGATGTACACTTTGGTATTGGACTGTTAAGTTTACCGACCAAATTAGTAGGTAGGCTACAACCGAGTATAAAATATCAATCATAATAATAAGCAGACTTGGCAACCTGTAGTATTCACACAATCATGTTACCAAAGATTGCCTTTTTTTACATTTAGAAATATTGCTTGAATCAGCCTGTCAGTCATTAGATGATGCAAAAACACTGATCCATGCCTTTGTTTTTTCTGGGCTTGATTATTGCAATTCTGGACTGCAGAATACTGCCAAAGAAAACAACTGAATCTGTGACCTTCCAACCTACATGACTGCCTTCTATTTCAATGTTTTATGCCTTGCGTTTTTCTCTCCATTGCTCTGTAAAGCACTTTGAGCTGCATTGCATGTCATGAAAGGCGCTATACAAATAGTTTGATTATGAATCAGTGCAAGGCACTTTGCTTGAGTAATTTGTACAATGTTATCATCAGTTTTATAGTATAGTTTGTTGATTACTTTTGATGCAGTAATGATATATTCTTTCTTTTGAGATATTACAAAAGGTTAAGTCAATTCACTGTCATCTGGGGGCAATGCCATGCTAGTGTGATTTAACAGATACAATTCAATACTACAGTGTGAAACAGTCTGTGTGAGACATATTTACTACATTTTACAGGACCTTGGTTGACCACTGGTCTTTGTAAAAGCATATATAAATATAGCTCTGATCGATAGCACTAATGTGTTAAATGCAACGCATTAGAGCTATGGACCAGAGATAATATAACTATGTGAACCTTTATAGAAAATGATATTCCCTTGTCATCTAGTTTTCTAGGCGGTCAAACAAAATACAGTAAATACATTAATGTGCTGTGTGTATAAAGTTTGAGTTGAGTATGTATGTATGGCTCACCATCAGTCCGGGTCTTCAGCTACATCAGCATTCTGTACCCATATGGGCTGACCTAGTGAATGGACACAGGTATAACACTTGAATGTTTACATTGCTAGTCCTGACACATACAAACGCTCAGAATGTGTAGGGAGAGGAGGGCACATATGGGGCTCGCTAGAGCGTCATGTGAGCCATGCCCATGGCTAATACATCGCTTCAGATGGCATGCCATACAGTTTTTAATTGAATGGTTGAATGAACACCGAAAATGTGTAAACTGAAGCAGTGCCTAGCCTCTGACAATTATGTAAACAATACGGTGTGGCGATACGCACAAAACAAATACATTGAACACTTACTTCAATCTGAATGTCCCTCTTGGTCCATCGGGCTCCGGTTGCAACTTCCAGTTTGAGGCATCCTGAACGCATGTCCCCACTTCTCAGTAAAACAGTCCATGTCCTCACTTCTCAGTAAAACAGTCAACACTATCTAGGCAGAAAAGTTTGTGTGCGACGCTACTAGCTAGGTCGCTCCAGCACTAGCAGGCATCATTCAGCAGCACACAGCCACAGCAACTAGCAGTTGTCCCCGTCAATGCATTCCTTCCTCCGTATATTTCTGGTTCATAATATAACGACCCTAATGCAGATTCTGCCAATATGTATTTAAAATTATCTCGTCCAAAAACTCCCATAGAGTAGCCATATACTGACTCGTTGTTTTCGTTTGTTGTGTATAGCGAGGGACCGTGTCCTTCGCGGCTAGGCTAGCTACGGCAAGCCTACCTGTCCAGTCCCTTGTAGTTTCTGATAGCCTACCGAGGGTCTACCACCAAGTCACTTTGGGACAAATACGTAGGTGGTAGACAGCTTTGAAAGTGCCCCCACGGAGCTACAGACCACCAATGATAATATACCGGGGTGTTTTAGCATATATGCTAATGATAAAAAACACACAGAAAAAGTTTAATAGTGGCGAAGTGGTCCTTTAACTGCTCTTCTGGGGTCATGTCAAAATTGGTTTCTACGTCCTCATAAACCAATAAACAGACGTATCACTCTTGATTCTATGTTTAATTCAGAAGTTCACGATGCACCCTTTTTCAAAGCGGCAGTGATGTTGGACTTGCCCAGAAGGCCTATGGGGATACATGGTGGTACAGTATATTATACCTTTTTTTTTCTTCCAATAATTGTTACCTATAACGCACTAACCCTACGACACTGTGGTGACTCACTCTGCTTCTCTTTTGAAACTGGCAACTGCTATCACATTTGATCACTTCTGGATGTCGAAATACATGATACTTTGACCCCCTTAATGTTACAGAGGTCACCTGTCATATCTTGCCCATAGTCTATTAACACTTGTATAAACCAATGAATAGTGTAGTGACAGTGCTTTAATCTGTGGGCACAATGGAAACTGTGTATACAAAATATATTTTGTGATTGCCCTATAAGTATAGTCAACTTCAAAGTCAACTTTGTATTCATAACTTGTTTTATTCAGCCAAAAACTGACCTCTGGCCGCCAGACTTGTCCCTAGATAGCTTTGTAGATAGCTTTGTGTATGGCAAACCGATTTGGACCTATAGTGGAAACTATACCAATACTGATATTTATTTTCTTTCAACTGTTGTCATGCGGTTATCAACTTCCAGATACTGTAGGTGAGACATCTTTCCATATTAGTATTAAGATCACAACCAGAGATGGGCAAAATACATTGAAAATGTATTTTGATACAAAATACAAATACTGGGTCAAAAATTTTATCTAAATACAAAATACATCTAATTTCTTCCATCCCAGCTAAATACAAATTACAAAATACAAAAAAGTATTTCAAATACGTATTTCAAATACATGTATTTCAAATACTGCCCATCTCTGATCACAACCCTTCACATTGGCGCCGTTACAAAAAAGACTGCCTACTTTCTGTTTAGTACTCATCATTCTAGTGACTATAGTGATGACAGAACATAAAATGCACAGAAATAAGAATGTTTCAACTGACCACAGTTAATCTTAAGGTAAATCTAAGTCTAAGTTCTAACAATTTTCCAGTGTGGTTGGATGGTTTAAGTCATTGCAGCCTGCATGAGAACATGCACTGAAGAGAAATTCAATATGCAAAACAATTGTGTGTGTGTGTGTGTGTGTGTGTGTGTGTGTGTGTGTGTGTGTGTGTGTGTGTGAGAGTGAGTGAGTGATGCTGATACAGGAGAGGACCAGTATATTTCTTCCAGTGTTGAAGCTTTGTAACTTTGGGAAAATATTTGTTTTTTCATCAATGTGTTCAATCAAAACAAATATCAATGGTGAATTATGTACAACTCTATAGTGCAAGCCAGCTCACAGTAATAACTTGCTGACAGTGAAGGTCCAGTCACAGGTAGCTACTGCAACACAGTGTTACATACACAGAGTAACCTGAGTAGCCTATCAATGCATGAAAAGGAATATAATTGTATTTTGGGAATGTGATATTTTCTCTAATTTTCTGTATTACTTATAGTTTGTTTCAGTGGCTAATACAATAACTGGCTCCTAGAGGGAGAGACATTGAATAAGTGTTTGTTTCATATATATTAAACTCATCAAATCTTCAATTTATCATTTTGGTAACACTTTATTTTAAGGTCGCCTTTATAATGCATTTTAAGCTTATTTATAATGCATCATGATGTGCTTATAAGGCATTATAACACTCGTTATAAAGTGCTGGTCATAATGCATTATTATGCTCAGTGGAACAGCACATTATAACTATTATAACTTAGATGGTTATAAAGGCACATATAGAAGTGCTGTAATGTCTGTGTCATAATGCATTATAACCAATGTGTATTGGAATAATGTCTTACAAACATCAATACTATGATATAGCAGGACTTTGAGACCTTTAAGTAAAGTGGCAACATTCTTTAATGGTTATTAGCAGTTGTATCATTGTATAACACCCTATAGCATGACTTTGTGACCTTTAAGTAAAGTGACAAAACTTTGCATAATATGCTATAGCATATTATTGATGTTTATAAGACATTATTAGTGGGCAACCAGACTATTGTTATTGTAAATGAGGATACTTTGCCGCACTACTCCCCCCACAGTTTTTGCCGCACACACTCGAGCCATATGTGAAATTGACCGGCTTCATCGGGAATCGTGTGCTTGTATTTTGCTAAGAGATCCGTTGTATAGTTTAATTGATATTAATTAATTAGTTCTCCATAGACTTATAATGGGGTAATCGAAGACTAAATGTAAGTATATTTTTCCATTGGAGACCGTAAGCGCCAAATTTTCAAGACTTGGGGGGGAGGTTCATAATAATTATGCAAATGAATTAATTAAATCCTGCAAATTTTAATTTTCTCCAAAACACACTTTTGGCTCCTCTTTTGTCCAAATCTCACAAAAATCCGCACACTTGATCTCCGGACCTATCCGATTAAAATACCAACTGCAGAATGTTGGTAGTGCGTATCGTTTGGCCGTAATCGTCGTCCGAAGATAGTAGGAGGGGACTATTCTACAAAGAAATGCCATAAACATTGTGAGCTTGTAGATCAGCTATTTTCAAATGGTCGAAATGTATATAGGGGTTGAAGTGGTTACAGTAATGTATGTTTTTCTAATCAAAATGTAAATCTCCAAAGTAACTATAGTAACTAAAGTTTTCAAATAATTGTAGTGGAGTAAAAGTACAAATGTTGGCTCTGAGATGTAGTGTAAATGTAGATTTGGCGTACATACGGTGGCGCGCCATTAGCTTGTAGATCTGCTATTTTTCAATAGCTAAAGCATAACACAATGCTAACACCAAAAGGGGTTCCCGCCCAAAATGGGTTAAAACATTACAGAAAACAAAACAGGCAGAGCGGATCAGGAAGTGATTATTCCATGCTCTCTAGTTGTGTTTGTGATTGGCTGAATTCCAGGCGCATGGATTATCAGCGCTGTGATTGGCTACAGATGTTCTCACTTTGTGTAACAGTGTGCAGTCCTAGGTTACCAGATGTGAGTGTCAACCACTAGTTAAACACTTGTTAATGGGTGCTCTTCCTCGACCAATAGGGAGAGACATGGGTTAATAGGTGTTCTTAGACGACCAATAGGGACAGACGTGGGTTACTAGGTGCTCTGAGACGACCAATAGGGACAGACATGGGTTAGTAGGTGCTCTTAGACCAGTGTTTCCCAACCTTTTTTTGTCCCAGGGAACACTTTTCATAGCCTAAAAATCTCGGGGAACACCTAGGGGGGGAAGGGGTGTATATATATATATATATAAAATATACATATATATTAAATATATATATATTATAGTAAAAGTAAATATATACGTAAAAGTAATATAATAAAATAAAAACACACATGACAGCACTCATCAAATAACGAGAATGAAAAGGACAGAGACAGTGCCTCAGTTTCAAAACATTGCTCATATGCAATGTGAAATGCCACCTAATCCTTTTCCTTGTCTTTATTATGGGCCAACTTGTGAAAGCTGCATGCTTTTATTGTGAAGGGTCTCAGTTCTCACAGCCTGCTTATTTCCACGTGCTGAAAATAGCTGATCAAGCTCACAAGGCGTTGCGTCTGCAACGCGTTGTGAGCTTGTAGATCAGCCATTTTCAGCATGCAAGCATAACACGTGTACGGCGAAGAATAAATCAGGCATCACTGCGCTTCTGTGGAGGGAGGGAGATATATTTTGTTGGTCGAACGAGGCGATCATGTTTGGACATCTATGGACAGCTATTTTGGACAGCTATTTTTCGTGGCACATTATGTTTAATCACAACAACGTCACGTTTACTTTACGTGTTTGGGTCGGGACTACGAGAATCTAAATGTTTGGGCTAGGTCGGGACATGTAGGACTGTATGTGTCTGCTGTCTACGTGCATGTGGCTGCGCTCTGCGCGCTCCAGTCTTTCTGGAGGGAGCGAAATGTAGCCTCTTCTGCATGCATCTAAGCATTAACATTTCAATGGCCGAGGGTCATTAGTCTATTGTTCCGTGTTGATGTTATCGCACGTCTAATGGTTAGACATGTGACAACAACGACGCAACTATAAGAAGCCTGCAGCCCAGTAGCTATAATATTGCTTTCGGGGGAGAGTTAGTGTGCCGCCTGATTTGACAGAAAGTAAAACTATAACTTAATGTCGGTCAAATTACGCGGAGCACTTGGACACATCAAACGGAGCACCAAAGCTCCGCGACACACAGGTTGGGAAACACTGTCTTAGACGACCAATAGGGACAGAGATGGGTCAGTAGGTGCTCTTAGACGACCAATAGGGACAGACATGGGTCAGTAGGTGCTCTTAGTCGACCAATAGGGACAGACATGGGTTGAGCTCAGGGCTCTGAGACAATTCAAATGCCAGTCCACTTCCTCACAAACAATCCGGTTCCGGGTGTTGCTTGTCTGTGTTTTCTTTCTCTCCGTCCATATGCCCAAATATGGATGATTGACGACATAGTTCTGACACAGGTTGTTCTGGCCAAATGGCCAATCAGATTGTGTGACAATATGACAATCATGCCATGACATCACAACAGTGTAATTGTTCTTTATAAAGACGTGTCCGATACTCTAAACATCAGTTAAGAGACTTGCAACGAGGAAACCGAGCTGCCTTCATCCTAACAAGTTCATCTGTAAACTAGTTGTCAACACTCATTGACGGTGGAGCTGCTGCTGTGAAATGGTTCACTGGACGATACATCTGGAGGGAGAACAAAGGGAGGAACAGCCTGCTGCTGTGGTGGTCGGACACGAGATCTACTGCTTTGGAAGAGACAGAAACCAGTGGGGAAGAGGTCACATTGAAGTACACGTTTTCAACACAGTGTCTTTATGCTGGAGGAGGTTGACCCCAGTGACCCCTGGAACAGGAGAACCTCACCTTGAGGTTCCCTCTGGGCGCCGGGGCCACACAGCTGTGCTGATTGAAGACACCGTCTACCTCTGGGGAGGGATTCCTTACTGCAATGTGCTTTATGCATTTGATGTTGACGTCCACAGATGGTTCAAACCACAGGTTTCTGAGTTCGTTCCAAAGGAGAGGGAAGACCACTCAGCATGTGTTTTGGGGAAGGTTATGTTTATTCATGGAGGATTAATCCAGTGTGGATGGAATACTTACTACAACGACATCTACAAGTTGGACACCACCACAATGGTCTGGACTTTAATCAACACCGGAGGAACTCCACCTCCTGTTTCATGCGGTCACTCTGCTACCATCATCGGGACAAAGATGTTTGTATTTGGAGAATATGGGGGGAGTTCTTTCAAAAACACCATCAGAGTGTTCGACACAGAGACCAACCATTGGCTGGACACACCTACACAGCTTCTACCCGAAGGACGCTTTCGTCATTCAGCCTTTACCTACAATGGAGAGCTGTACATATTTGGTGGCTGGAACGGTAACAAGGTACTCAATGATGTGTGGAAATTCAGTCCAGAGACCTTCTCCTGGAAGAAGGTTGAGCCCAAGGGGAAAGGCCTGCCTCCGATGTTTATGATGTGCTGTTGCATGATGGGAGGTCGTATCGTCCTCTATAGAGGAAACCCTGGTGACCTGTATGTCTTTGACTTCAGTCCTAGCCTCAAGACATTATGTAAGCTAGCAGTTATTCAGTACGGTCTGGAGCAGTCTGGACTCCCACACAACATCAGTTGGGAACTGGAAGCCATGCCTATAGCAACAGCAACAGCAAAAAAAAAAATCATCAAATAATCATTTCACGGACGATGAATGATATGAATTAAGGGTTCCCAATTCCTGCTCGAACCCAAGGCAACGTTTTCTGGACGTGAGAGAAACATGTAACATGGAGAAAGAAAATAAACGTAGAGAAACATATTCCATGGAGAAATAAAATAAACATAGAGAAACATATTCCATGGAGAAAGAAAATAAACATAGAGAAACATATGTGACAAAATCCAGCAAAAAGGCCCTCAACTCTACTTTTCAATTTATTAGATTTTTACAAATTATTAAAGTACAGAATGTAAGCTTTCATATGATGTATCATTCAATGAAATTGGACAATAATTGAAGGAGATATAACCATTTTAAAATTATTGGGGCCTTTTACCCAAAGCTGAGAAAAGTCCGTTTCAATATTCACAACATTTTATCACCTTAGAGCTGGACAGAAGTGGGTGTGACAATGGGAGGGACAAGGGACAATAGGACGTTTTAGCTGTCAACAGTGCAACACTAGAAACACTGACATGCAACAAACAATGCAATTTGTAAGGTGCAAGGTGTAAGGTCCCAATAAACCCTTTTGAAAGTACTAAGTATTAAATACTAAGTATAAGTATTCAAGTATTAAATACTAAGTTAAGTGTTCAATTTAACTTATACACTACCTGGTTGTAAATAGCTGCAGTAGGCTACACCATTTTATGCAGGTCTACTTTAAGCAAACAAAGTCAGACAATTGACCCATTATTTTAAATAAATAAAACCGACGCATCAGGCTATTATGTTGTGCGCTTGTAGATTTGCTATTTTTTAATAAACAGATCTGTCCACATGCAGTCACAATGCCTGGTTTCTATTTAGTGTGCAAGGCTTACATCCGGTCTAAAGCCCACCCACTGTATGCGCTGATTTATATACACAATACATACACGATCCCGTCGATCCGTATCCTCCCCTCACCGGATGTTGAATTAACAGTACTAACGGCCGTATTTGAAAAGACGTATCCAATCTTTTACACAATAAACCGATATCCCGACATTTCCTTTTCACTTGATACCGTTTCGTAGAGAGGGCCTACACAAACGATCTATATATACAGGGTTAGAAAAAGGAAAAAACAATTTACAGTATAGAAAGAAGGAGCTGTGGTCACTGTGTTCATTGTTTTTAATATCATTAAGAACAGAGTAATTTTCTATCAATGAAAATGCCATAGTGATTCATCTCCATCCAATGTACAGACTGTACAGCAGCTTGCAATCTGTTCCATAGCTGGTTTGCCTGGGGGGAAAACAACACCATTGCTAATTAGTTATGTAAGTTTTGCAACTTGTGGGGATTAGCTTAACATTGGTCATGATAAAACCATAACAGCTATCACTGCAGCGAGTAGCCAACACGAGTAGCGACAGCGTTATGTAGGTACAGTAGGCTATTTCACGGCTTTTAAGAGCTCCAAAACTGCAGAATGTTGACATATCGTGTTCTGGGGGGTCGGACCGATGCCTGCTAGTTGCTAGCTTGCATCCGAGTTGTATCACCGGGGCACCGGCGATAAATAAAAAAGAATAAAGCGCCGATGCGGTGCCAAATGAATGGGTAATGTTGTATGAATGCAACGCCGTAGCATATCGTTAGTTCACGTGAGGTAACAGGTAACGTTAACCTTTGCTCGAGATTGCGATATTTTTGGCGATGCAGATTGTTAATACATTCAAATAATATTGGTTATTATCATATTTATAATAAAGGACAAAAAAGGCTTCTTACCTCGTCCGCCTTTCGCCCTCTGTGGTGTTGCTTTGTTTTAAGTCCCATCGCGACATCCCTTCAAACGAAGGGGATTCTACCCCTCGCCCTCGTCCCTACCCCTAGCTCCAAAGAGAAATGAGATAACCCTTCCTCCTCACGTGAACGCGCATCAGCAAGGGGAAGGGCTAAGAGCCATGGAGAAGGGGGTAATTGGGAAAGGGCCTTAGTATTTCCGGTTTTGCCTAGTTGTTGCCTGTCTTGTCTCACCTGATCCCCTGTTACACACCTGTCTCCATTCTGTCGTTAGCCTGCAGTTGCCTGATCACACTCACCTGTGTTTTGCTTCGCTCAGCCTGTAGTCTATAAGCACTGGACTCATTCTGCTCTCACACTGCCAGATCAAAGTTTGATGTTACCTTGTGTTCCTGCCTGTGTTTGTCCTGCTGTTGCCTCATCGTCATGTAAGCTGTTAAGTGTTCTTTGTTCTAATAAATACTGGACTTTACCTGCCTGCCTGCTTCTGTTCTGCATCTGGGTCCACAACCTGACACACATCGTGACACATTATGCAGAATGGGTGCACCCCTGCAGGGGGTCCCGTTTCACAACTTATGTCTAAAGAATATTTTGAAAATAGCAGATCAACAAGCTCATGTTATACGTTTTAAGATCGCCATTTTTCAAATAGGGCTTTTAATAATATCTACAAAGTAACTAAATGTATCAAATAATAGTGGAGTTATCTCTCTCTCTAGGTCGTCCTCAGACGAGCCCTCCATCGTCGTTTCCAGTCATCCCGGTTCTCCATAAATCTGGCCAGTTCGTTGGTACTTTGCGCTCCTGCGTCGTACATCCACGTATGTTAGCGTGGGACGTCCTCGTGACCGGTGCCCGTGTGTAGGATCCCACAGCACTAGTTTACTGACTGGCAGTCTCTTCCTGCTAGTCTCATTCTCCTGGCTGCTATTTTCTGGCTCACCCTTGGCATTCCATCATACAGATTTGTGTTGGTAACATGTGTGCTCTTGTTGTAGTACTGCACGCAACATTCTGGTGTAGCACCCATCGAGAGACCTCTGCAGGGTTGGTTTCAAGGTCCAGCATTCACTGCCGTATAGGAGAACAGACTCTACCATTGCGTAGAAGCTGAGTTTGGTTTGACAGGGGAGGTTGGAGTTCCATACACTGGCCATGCCGTTTAGGGCCCTCCATGCAAGTGCCTTCCTCACTTTCAGGTCTTGTTCGGTTGAGTTGACCCATGAGCCCAGGTACTTGAAGTCATTGACTTCCTTCAAAGCAGTGCCTTCTGTTGTTGTTAGAGGTGGATGCTCTGATGGGATGTTATAGGTGATAACTTGAGTTTTCTTGGCATTCAGCCGGAGGCCAACCTTGGCACATTCTGATTCCACTCTGGTCAGCGCTTGTTCCACATGGTCAGAGAGCAGGCTGATGTCCGCGTAGTCCAAGTCTGTCAGGACTACTGTTGGGTGTCGTCTCGACCTCCTTGGTGTTATGGTGAGGCCAAGGTCCTGCTCTCGTCCATTGATGGCCTTCCTTAACGCGTAGTCCAGGACTATGACGAATAGGAAGGGAGCTAGGGTGTCCCCTTGCAGTACCACAGCCACGATGTTAAACTCCTCACTGTTGCCATCTGGAGTCAACACCTTGGCCCTTGTTCCTTCGTACATGGTTTCTATTGACCGGAGTAAGTTGGGAGGGACACCGTAGGCCTTAAGGATCTTCATCATCGTCCCTCTGTGTATCGAGTCAAATGCTTTTTTGAAGTCGATAAAACACAACACGGCAGTCCGGTTGTTCCTTTTAACCTCCTCAATGATTCTCCTTAGGGCCAAGATCTGGGCCACGGTAGTTCTCCCTTCTCGAAAGCCGTTTTGGTTCTCCCTCAGATGAGGGTCGATGGCATGCCGTATCCGGTTCAGGATCATACGGTTGTAGACCTCTGCGGTGATGCACGTCAGGCTGATGCCTCGGTAGTTGTCTGGCTTCGAGAGGTCCCCAGCCTTAGGCACAGGGATGATGTTGGACAGAGACCAAATGTCAGGCTGCTTGTTGTTTAGCAAGGCGAGGTTACAAAACTGTAGGATGAGGTTGTCAAACCCGCAGTTCTTTACCACCTCTGGAGGTATGCCGTCCGGCCCAGCACTTTTGCCCAGTCTCAGTGTGGCTTTCGCCCTGGCTAACTCACTGACCGTGAAGGGGCCATCATTGATGTCGAGGTTCTGGAGTAATGGTGGTATGTCTTCCTCCTCTCCCTCAACTGTTGTTCCCAGCAACCTTTGGAAATGGTTGAACCAGGTGTTCACCCTTTCCTCAGGGCTGAGCCCCTCCACCTGTCCTTCCTTGGTCCTCTTCCGTCCAGTCATTTCGTTAATGACCTTCCAGGCCTCACCATACTGCCTCTCACCTTACGCTTCCTGGACTCTATGCACCCTCTCCATGAGTTCCTCCCCTTTGATCTTGTCGTAGGTTCCGAATAGAAGCTGTTTGGCTTCATTCAGTCACCCATGTCTCTCCGCAGTTGGCTCTCGCGCAAAGCCAAGCCGTGATTCCTCCACCCTTCCTCGTGCCGCCATGACCTCCGGGTGCCTGGACTGCAGGGTGATTCTGGATTTAACTAGAACGGGCACACACAGCCTGGTTGCCTCCTCATTTGCGACAACGAATCGCCTGTATTCATTGTTAGGCTCCTCACCCTCGTCCAGCAGCTGAAAGCGCCTTGTGACCTCCTGAGTACCTGGCTTGCAGGCCAGGGTCTGTTGAGAATGCCTTCCAGTCATAGCGGATTTTAGGGCTTGGCTTGGGGACCCTGAGGCTCAGTTGCACCCTCATGGAGACCACGCGGTGGTCAGAGCCCACAGAGCTGAACGTGCTGTATGACTCAGCGTTCAGGATGGAATTCCTCCACTTTTGCCTTTGGAGTTATAGTTGGTTACTTTCCACTACTGTAACCATTTTACCATATAGGGATTGTAATGAATCCTGACAGAGCAGCAGTTGTAGCTGCTGCATGCATAGTGCTGCACAACATGGCCATGCTGTGGAAGACGCCTCTTGAATTTGATGACGACGAAGAGGATGCTGATGATGAAGTCCCACAAGATGTACCTGACTTTGATGCACGCATGCAAGAGGGTGCTATAGTGAGGCAATATATTACCCAGCAACATTTCATGTAAACACATCAATAAGCAGAAATGGCAGTCACCATTCATGAGGCAATTTACTTTTATTTCTTAGAGCGGGCCTCCTTGCTTTGGGTTATTGGACAATGCACCAGAGTGGTGTACACATCTTTCATGCACCCCTTATATTTAAATCTGTATAAAGATATGTTCCAAATGAATTGTTAGGGGGGGAGATACAGTACAAACATCTAAGGTCAATGAGATATCCATATGAATATATTTTACTGATTAAATGTATGTCAATCATTTACAAATGTATAGATAATTTACTACTCAATAAACTGTACAGATATTTAAATACAATGCATGTACTATCATATCAAACAATCTTTGCAGTAAACAATATTTGATACATAAAAAAATATCAACATCTGATAAATACATATCCAAGTACAACCCTGACACATAATGGAACTTTTGTCTGGTGTAATTTAGCTTTTGGCTTTCTTCTGTCGTGTATACAAAGTCATTCATACGCATGCACAGGGCGAGCGCAACCCTGTCTCTTTCAAAACGGAATCTGGCAAATATGTCAACATCATAAATATCAAGCGGGTGTAGTCGGTCTCGCAAAACGCGTTGGCGGGGTCTTTCGTTATATTGAATTAATGCGTCAATGCATACCATAGTTTTTGTATTGTGTCGCCAACTACGTTTGGCAATATAAATATATACATATAAAATAAAATATATAAATATAAATGTCAAAATCATGAAGTCAGTGAATTAATACTGACAGCAGTCTCACTGCATTGTAACAGTAATTGTAACAGTAACACAATTGGGAATATTATAGTTTGTTGATCCCATTTTCTTTCTTTTGGAATTACTCTTGCATACAGCCAAGCAAATTAAGTGACATCACTAACTGAACATAAAAAAATAGTACAGTATGTAGGCAAGTTTACAATTCAACTAAAGAGAAAGAATAACCAGAAGGCTTGAGCTCCTCTTGCAATTTTAGGATTTCAAGTTTAAATTACATTTTTTTCTAAGGACAGATTCTCCCTCTCTGCTGCTATTTTCAAAGTTTCTTCTTCTATCTTCCCACATTCTAACTTTAAAAGCTTGCAACGCAAGACATCTACATTTTCAGTATGCTCGCTTTGTCGCTTCTGTTTTCTTTTGCCGTCAACAGAGGTACTTCTTGGGGTGACAACAGAGGTAGTTGGGGTGACAACAGAGGTAGTTGGGGTGACAACAGAGGTAGTTGGGGTCACAACAGAGGTACTTGGGGTGACAACAGAGGTACTTGGGGTGACAACAGAGGTAGTTGGGGTGACAACAGAGGTAGTTGGGGTCACAACAGAGGTACTTGGGGTGACAACAGAGGTAGTTGGGGTGACAACAGAGGTAGTTGGGGTGACAACAGAGGTAGTTGGGGTCACAACAGAGGTACTTGGGGTGACAACAGAGGTAGTTGGGGTGACAACAGAGGTAGTTGGGGTCACAACAGAGGTACTTGGGGTGACAACAGAGGTACTTGGGGTGACAACAGAGGTAGTTGGGGTGACAACAGAGGTACTTGGGGTGACAACAGAGGTAGTTGGGGTCACAACAGAGGTACTTGGGGCGCAACAGAGATACTTGGAATGACCGAGACATCTGTTTGTTCCGGGGAGTCTGGGATGTGTTCACCAGTGATCAAACGAAACAGCTCATTTGCTGATTCTGGAGTGAAGAGCCGATCTGTCGCCTGCTGACTCTGCTGGCTTTCAGGAACAGTTGCAACTAAGAGAAGAAAAGAAAAACATTAAGAAAATAATGCTGTAGGTTCCAAAGCCCGTGAAGCAGTAAGCTTGACTCCAAAAAATAATCCACGTCCACACGTCCATTGTAGTTTAACTTTTTAGTTGACAAAAAGGTGTACAGAACAACAAAACATGTGATACCAAAAAAGTGTTAATAAAAATAAACGATTTCTGAAGTGTCTTAATATTTTTCAACGTGGTTTAGTATTCTCCAAAGTGGGTCAAAAAACTGTAGCTGCTCTCAGGCTTCCAGCTCTGAACTAACTAAAACCCTGCTGGACACAGCTGCTGATAATGCACACTGAATTAACTGGCTTTCTGGCTTCTACTCCAATAGGCTGAATTCTTAATTGGCTCTATTAACTCAGTTAAGACTCAGGCTGCACAAAATGTGTAATCAAGAAATGTCCTTCAATATAGTACACACAAAGAAATAACTCAAATACACTCATAGACATTTTCTGTTCTAAATATGGCTCTCACATTTCCGGCCCCTAATTGGCTAGGCGGGAAGCATAACAATTATGACATTACTTAGAGCCATTAAACATTACTATCAACAAAAACAACTTAAGTATATTCTTCACAGTTCAAACTGCCTCTTGTAGCAGACAGAGTTTTGTAATTGGTCTCTCAAGGGTGCTGGTTTTCGTCTTCACACTGACACGACGCACAACTCCCCTTGAATCTGGCATGATCTTGAGTATTCTTCCCATCATCCATGAATTCCTCGGAGTGGAGTCATCCACAATCAAAACGACGTCTCCAGGTTGGAAGTTCCTTCTTGCTGTCAACCATTTCTTCTGTTCCTGAAGGAGCGGCAAGTACTCATGGGTCCATCTTGACCAGAACAGATCAGCAAGGTATTGGATTTGTCTCCATCTCCATCGTGCGTACAGATCTTCTCTCTTGAAAACTCCTGGAGGATGGATGTGTCGAAGGATGAGAGTAGCAACCCTTTGGTGCTTTGAAAGGATGGCGGGATGCTTGGCCTCTTCTGGCATAGCAGACTTGTTCAACCGTCCACCTACTCTCAACACTCCATCCTGTAGGATTGGATCCAACTTGTAAAGTGGGCTACTCCTCTTGACATATGCCCTTCTTTGCAAAGCCTCAATATCCTCAGGGTATGAATGCTTCTGGCTGAAGAGAATTAGCTCTTTTTCAGCTATGTTCAGGTCTTCAACTGTGAGCGGCTTCTTTTCTTCTGCCTTTTCTTCTTCTGGGTTCTTGCTGAGCTTTCTTTTTAGACCAACTGTACGCTGCTCAGCTACACAGCGGTTGTTCGGCATGATGGCATTCCTCAAAGGCAAGCCAATACAGTAATGCCCATCAACAAGCTCAGCGGACTTAGTGACTGACCGCATGAACTTGTGATCTTCTTGAGACATCTCTGTTTTGTCTTCACAGCTGTGTTCTGGGAAGTCTGTATTGTACTGTTGGACTAACAGTTCTTCAATGCTTGCTACAGAAATGCGGTTGACTGTGTGACTGCAAACACCATCTACTGATGTGATGTCATCCTCTCTTCTTACAGGCCCATTCACCACCCAACCAAGGATGGTCTTAACTGCGTAGGGTCCGTCCCCTTCACTATTAATCACCTGCCATGGCTCCATAGCTTTAGGCGAGTTGGTCCCGATCAGCAGGCCGACTTCTGCTTTGAGCTGCGGGATTTGTACCTCTTTCAAGTGGGGCCATCTCCTCACATCTTCTGGCCGGGGAATGTTTTCCCTCTTCACCGGTATGTCCTTATGTGTGAAGGCTTTCGGTAGGTCGATGTAATCTTTCGACTCAAGTCCACACACTTCCAGGTCAGACAGGATGTAACTGGGAACCAGCTTCTCCTGGCCCATAGTTCGAAGAAGGATCTCCGTCTTCCTGCCTCTGATGTTCAGCTGTTTCATGAGTGCTTCAGTACAGAATGTGGCTGAACTTCCCTGATCCAAGAAGGCGTATGTCTTCACAGTCTTCTCACTTTTCTTGGACTTAACCATTACAGGTACTATTGAGAGTATGCACTCATCTCCGGCCCCAGTGCGTCCACAGGTCTCTTGCTCTAGTGACACAAGGGCGCTTGAGACACTCAAGCTACTTTCTTCAGTGTTGCTGTCCTCATTCTTCCTTGACTGAACACTGTCTTCTTTGTCAACATGCAAGATGCTTGGATGTTTCTGAGAACACTCTTGACATGTCATCCTGGCTTTACAGAATTTACTGAGGTGTCCCTGCGTAAGGCAACCAAAGCAGAGTCCTCTTTTCTTCAGAAACTCAACTCTGTCTTTACCCTGTTCTTCTCTTATATTTCTGCATATATCTAGTGAATGATTCTTCTGGCAGAACAAGCAGGGTTTCTGGAAAGCATTAGCAGCGTGGGACGGTACATTCTTCTTAGGTGAGTCATGTGACTTCTCTTCAGCAGGAGTTACAGTGGTAACAAAACTGCTTCCCATTGGCTTGATAGACTTCAGGGTCCTGGTATCAAAACTGCTCTTTGGTTTTCCTTCAGTAGCTGTGCCACTGTCTTGAATATTTCCGAACAGCGGATCACTTGCAATCTGCGCTTGTCGGTAGATAAACGTCACCAAGTCTGAGAACCTGGCTCTTCTTCCTTGTCTTTCTTGAACGTCAAATGCTGTCACCCTCCACTTCTCTCTTATCTTGTAAGGAAGTTTTGAGATAACAACTCTCATATTCGTGGGGTTGTCCATCTCGCTCATGAACTCAATATCTTCCATGGTATTTCGACATCCGATCAGGAAAAGTGCGTATGTGTTCATCGCTTTCCCGTCCTCCGACTTCATCTGAGGCCACTTCAGAGCCTTTTCTATGTAGGCATTGGCTATCTTCAGCTCGTCACCATAATGCTTCCGAAGTAGTGCTCTGGCTTCTTGATAGCCTCTGTCCGGGTCCATGTGTTCACAGCTGCAGACCAACTGGTGTGGTTCTCCGCTGGTGAACTGCTCCAAATAATACAGCTTGTCTCTGCTGTTCTCTGCCTTGCTGTCTATTGCATGATCAAAGGCTCTAATAAAGGACCTGTAGGTGAGCGGGTCACCCTGGAACACAGGTATGTCTCTTTTCGGGAGATAAGACAATTGTTGCTGTGTGATGAGCATCTCAGTAATCTGATTCTGACGCCTTATCACTTCATAGCCATCTCTGTCACTTCTTGGTGGCAAAGCAGGCTGCAAGGCAGGCTTCCTTTCAACATGTGTCTGAGACCGCTCCTCTGGCTCCTTAGATGCCTTTTGGGGTCCTCTTGTTCCTGTCTTCGATGTCTTTGAGCCTGCTTTTGATGTCTTTGTAACATGTGACTTGTAGTAGTCATTCATTCCATCCTGGTGGGTGCCTTCATATTCTTCAAATACTTGTAACTTGGCATCAGACTCTGCAATAGCTGTATGTAGCTCCAGCTGTTCTTTTTTAGCTTTCAACTGGGCTTCTTCCAATTCAAGGGCTTGCTTCATCTTTAACATTGCTGCACGTGCCAGCAGTGCTGCCCTTTCTGCTTCTACTTGTCTACGTGCAGAAGACGTAGTAGAGGATACTTTTGAGTGTTGCACATTAGAAGCACTATCACCAGGCTTGATATAGTCGTCTTCTTCATCCTCTCTGGGAGGGCCTTTTTTATTTATTTTACGCACATCTTCAATCCATTCATCAGTGGCTTTAACAGAATTTAGGATTGATGCTTGCTTAGGTTCGTACCAATTAGTCTGATCAGCAGTAACCTCATCTTCAGGTAAAAGAGCTGTCACTTCTTCATTGACATCACCAAATTCTTTACACAGCTTAACAAGGTCATTCAGACTCAATTGTTCAACTTTATCCACATTTCTTACTTCTTTCTTCAGAATATCCAATTCGTTAATCTTGTTAGTTATTTGCCCTGCTTTGGCTCTCCTAGATGCAATCAGTCTATGGAGTTTCTCCTCCAAAGCCTTTTCTGTGGGTATTGACATCCTCTTGTGGTGGCTAGGCGTATCTGCAGCCTTGTGTGTTGCTTCATCTGGCATTTTCGTTTTTCAATGCAAACAGTGTATAATGCAATGTTTAAACTTCACAAAAAAAGCTTCCAATAAAACTTGCAAAACTGTTACTTAAATGCACTGTCTTCTGATATAGGCTTGGATATATCTTCAAAACGGCAATGATAAAATCAGCATTATTCTTCAGCTCACCAGAGCAAACTTCTTTTCTTTTTCCTCTTCCTTTACACAAGATCAACTCTCTTTACCTTCTTGTAGCTTCCAGTGATGTTAGGTTTCCACTTGCTTCTCTTGAGCTAGTTTTTTGACAAATGTAGGTTCCAAAGCCCGTGAAGCAGTAAGCTTGACTCCAAAAAATAATCCACGTCCACACGTCCATTGTAGTTTAACTTTTTAGTTGACAAAAAGGTGTACAGAACAACAAAACATGTGATACCAAAAAAGTGTTAATAAAAATAAACGATTTCTGAAGTGTCTTAATATTTTTCAACGTGGTTTAGTATTCTCCAAAGTGGGTCAAAAAACTGTAGCTGCTCTCAGGCTTCCAGCTCTGAACTAACTAAAACCCTGCTGGACACAGCTGCTGATAATGCACACTGAATTAACTGGCTTTCTGGCTTCTACTCCAATAGGCTGAATTCTTAATTGGCTCTATTAACTCAGTTAAGACTCAGGCTGCACAAAATGTGTAATCAAGAAATGTCCTTCAATATAGTACACACAAAGAAATAACTCAAATACACTCATAGACATTTTCTGTTCTAAATATGGCTCTCACAAATGCATTAGCTAATATGTTGAAACCATAGACTTTAGTTTGCAGTAAGCCAGGATGTTTAGAATGATAATCAACCCATTCTGGGCGGGAAGCCCTTGTGTTATACTTTAGCTATTGAAAAATAGCAGATCTACAAGCTCATAGCACGACACAGAGTGCCGCACTACGAGCTTGTAAATCTGCTATTTTTAAAAAATCGTGAAAATGTGGCGCAAATCTTTGAATATATATTCTTTCAGAGCGACGTTTTAAACTCAAGTCTTTGCCTCTGAGGGGTTCATGGAGTAACATATCTCCAGATGGGGGTCGATCTGGCCAATTACATATCATTGTTGGGGTCGTTGACATGGAATATTGAGCACACCGATATAGAAACATAGGCATTTCAGAAAACTGTCATGATTTATGATTCCTGCACTAAGGTGTTTGAGTAACAAAATGCTCATTAATATATAATTTCAATTGGATCTTTTCATAAACATTTAAATATATCATTCAATTGGATCTTTTATCATACATTAACTGATTACCTTGGGTTGGTGGTGGAGCTGTGTGTTCGGACCGTTTAGGTGGTGCAGTAACCTTTCTTCCACTCTCTACCCCTCCTCCTGAAACCCCAACTAAAGTAGCAGAATCTTCTCCTATGATGTCAATGATTATAGTGGAATATGGCCCTGGGTCCGGTTTTGGACCACCACCAGTGGGGAAGTTTGTCGTCCTTGGACAGTCTTCCACTGCTTGGGTTTTAAGATCGCTTCATTTGTTCTTGATCTCTTTTATCTCTCGTTGTTTACACCCCTTCGCATTTATTGCATCTACTATCTTGTTCCATGCATCATTTTTTTCCTTATTTGTAACATACGAGTTGAATTTACTTTAAAGAACAGACTGGTTCTCCTTGTAATCTCTTCATGACTGAAGTTCTTCTTTCTGTCACGCTTCTCTTTCTCTGCCATCTTGGTCTGTGATGAGAAAATTAGATATTAGATATTATGAACCAAACTGCAAAAAATAAATCCACGTGGTAATGCGGCTGCCCCATCATTCTATTTATGACAGACAAAACCCCGCCTCGACGCTATGTTAACATAGCGCGAGTGGGAAATGTTTTAAATTTGGTCAATGCTGCGGTGTAACGGTTAAGACGTTATTGTAATAGTTTTATTCTATAATTCAACGTCAGTTAATGGTACTTACCGAAGCTTTTGAAGATGCAGGCAGCAGACGAGACAGCGAGTTGCAAAGGGCTGTTCTTTGTTGACAAGATAACGTTTACTTCCTAGTGTAGAAACCGCTCGTTGTCATTGGATCCGGGAGCTATGACATCATTTTATGCGACTATACATTATTTTAGGAACAGTCTAGGCACTAGTTACGTTATGCTTTAAACAGTCGTGGTGCAACTCGATTTAGTAAGCCACTAGTTACAAATACCTAGTAGTTACTAAGCCTCTAGTAAGGACTTTACTCCACAACTTAAGACAGAACTTACGTTCTGGTGGTGCAACCACCTCCAGAGGAGCTGTGAAACTCTAACTCGGTGTACAAAGCATATAACAGGGTCCTACAGGTGTAGAGCGCCCTGTGTATTTATATGGTCAATGTATGAGTACAAGTAATTATATATAATATATTATATATATATATATATAATATATTATATATATATATATATATATATATATATATATATATATATATATATATATATATAATATATATATATAATATATAATTTATACGGAGTATGGGAGCGTGCTTGAGAGGTAGTGGGGAAAAGGTGGAGGACGAGGGCGTGGCACTCCCGGTGGCACAGGTCCATTTTGCTCCAGTGTAAACTGCTGGGTAAAGCACACGAGGTCATGGCCGCACTCTCTGTTCATGATAGTATGAATTATGACATTGTAAAAGCAACCATTCTACGTGCATATGAAAAAGTGTCTGAAGCTTATCGTCAAAAGTTTAGGCAGCTTACTAAAAATGCTAGCCAAACTTTTGTCGAGTTCGCTCGGGAGAAGGAGGCTCTGCTCGACAGGTGGTGCGCGGCAAGCAAAGTAACTGATTTTCAATCACTGCGCACACTACTGTTGATGGAGGAGTTTAAGAGGGGCTTGCCCGATATGCATGCACTTGAATGAACAGAGAGTGGCGTCATTGGGGGATGCTGCTGTCTTCGCTGATGAGTTTGTTTTGAAGCATAAGAATGTGTTTCAGTCTGATGGCTACTTATGCACCGACTCAGCTTTCGCCTGAGCGGGGTGGTGTTAAACAGAGGGAGGATTGCACTTGTCATTATCGCAAAAAGGTGGGGCATTTGATCGCCCAGTGCAGAGAAAACCAACGGCAAGAACACAATGGTACTAAAAGTATAGGATTGATCATAACGGAGAAAAGTGTTGGGAACGCTTTTGTGGGTGCCCGTCGTGGTCCAGATGCCAGTTTTGATCCCTTTGTATTGGATGGTGAGGTTTCTGTGTCACAGCATTCTGTTGAGCGCACTGCGGTATGCATGCTGAGAGACACTGGGGCTCAGCAAAGTGTAATACTAACGGGTGTACTGCCATTGAATGGCGAGACGGCCTGCGGGTCTAGTGTAATGATACAAGGGGTGGAAATGGGAGGTATTTCTGCGCCTTTGCACAAGCTGTATGTACAGTCGGCTCTAGTCTCTGGGTACTTTAAGGTGGCGGTGTGTGATGAATTACCAATTGAGGGGATTTCCTTTGTCATGGGGAATGATATCGCAGGTGGGAAAGTGTATCCTGTGTTGGAAGTGATAGTGTCCTGTGGTGGATGGTGTTACTGAAAATGACACCCTGTCTATGACATTTCCTGAGGCTTGTGAAAGCACGTGAAAGTGAAAAAAAATAATCATTGATTTTGTCTTGGGCTATGTACTGCCCTGGTTCTGTACCTCGCTCATCTTAATTCGCTTCCAGGTACCATGTTTGCTGAGGGGTGGAGGGAAGGTGGCAGGGTTTAACAAGCTTACAGACAAATTAAATGTGTTTTTTTTCCCTTTCATGACAAGAGACATGCGACAAATATTCCTTTTTGACCCACTTGGTACGTTCAGGTGTCATGTATTTGACAAAGTCAGTGATTGTGTGGGCAGTCAAGTCTAGTGCTTGTATATTTGGTGCCCCTGGGTGGGACACCAAATACACAATTCAGTGATTGTGTGTGCAATCAATTCATAATTATCCTTTCTGTTGCGCACTGAAAGAGGTTGTGTGGTGCTTATGATTCTTATGCTTGAAATATATAGTAGTCGGTAGTATTACTAGGTCTGAACAAGGCTGATTTTGCTCCAGTGTAAGCAGCTAGGGAAAGCACCGGTGATGGCCATGCTTTCTGTTCAGGGTTGACTATTATGTAGAACTTCACTACAGAGAGCAGGGGGCGTCTTGATAGGCGTGCTCCTCACTAGAGTGTGGTTGAGGCTACCTCAAGTTAAAGAAATCTAAACCAAGGTAATTCTGGTGTACCCTGTACTTTATGTGTTTGGGAGGGTTGTGCCCAGAACGTAAATGTTGTTCAAACTGTTTGATTTTGGGGGTGGGGGGGGTTACATAATCTGGGATTGTATATATATATATATATATATATATATATATATATATATATATATATATATATATGGGTCAGTGACGTGACACCCCAAAAAAAGTGTTTTTTAAAAACCTTTAAATAACAGGAATAAATATTCCATAATAAAAATGATTTACTTTTGTTCTACTCACTCTCATCTTTATGGAAACATATTTTGTTTTTAGATATTTTATTGGAATCAGAATTTATTCAGCATTTTGTTGTACCTGTGCCTAAAATCGTCATATGGTGTGGCATGACAATAATTGTTTATAAAATGAAAATGGAGTACACCTTTCTTAAGTTGCTCACTTTATCAAAGTCCTTTATCATAACTAACCTGTGATCCACTATAGTTTTGTGAAAATGTATTAAATCTGTATATTATTTCCGTAATCAACACTCAATGTGAGGCCCATGTTATCGGTCTTTCAATATATTTTGTATTTATTGTGACAAAACTTTCTCTAAAATTACACAAATATTTGTGACTCTTCCTTAGACTATTTGCTATGTAATCCATGAACATTAATGGTTTCATCATTAATAAAGGTATGATTTTTTCCACTATTTGGAACGTCACACCAAATGATTTAGTGTCACACCGTATGATCATATCTTAATTTTTCAAAGCAAACTGTGTTTTAACCTTTATTAGTGAGTACTGAACTTTACAGATTGATTCAACAATTACTCAGGAAAAACAGCAACAGGAAAATTGCTTTAACATTGAATAACATGGCAATGACTGAATAAAACGAAATTAAACACAATTTATTGTGGATAGTTGCAGATTTTAGGTGAAAATGTTTAAAACAAATGTTTAAATGGACAAAAGAAGCATGGGACTTTGTTATTTATTGTTATATCTGTAGGAAAATACAGTTTGTATCATATGGTGTGACAAAAAAGTCATATGGCGTGACAGGAAAATAGTCACACCATTATGATAAAGTGTCACACCATATTACGTTTTCTGCACTTAACATAACCTTGAGGCTACTAGCTACACATTAGCATGCTAACAACATGCTAGCTATAACAAAGCAACATAGATTTACATGTAATTATGACCAAAAAATCTAATACCTTTTTTAATGAAAAAGGTGTCACACCAACAGACACTTGGAAGAGTCGCATTGGTCAGCGTTCCAACAAGATCGTATTTCATGAAAATGTTAAAATGATAATTCACCACAGACACCTGTCATGCTATTGTAATGCAAGTGCTGAACAGCCTTACTGAAGAAGTACCTCTCTATCCCAATGGGTGTCCAAACAATTGCCTGTTGAAATGTCCCAAAATGTTGTCACACAATTATGATTTTGGTTTGGGGGACAAAATCTTTTTGATCTGAAATGACTGAAAACATTATGCTTGGACTTTGAAAAGATTAGGCTCACAAATAGACATCTATATTATATTTATGGATTTTTTTAAATAATTTTAGCATTTTGTTCCTTAGTTTTACTTAAGTTCATACTTTGAGAAACAAGGCCGGGACAGTCGCACCATATGATTTTTGCTGTGTTTGGTTGAAAATTCTGAAGAAATGAGGTATGAAATGTTTTAATCTTGAGTATGTTCACATGAAGCATAATGTCCTGCACAATATTCAGAAGGTTTTTGACAAATATATTTTTTATTTATACATGAATGACACATATATATATATATATATATATATATATATATATATATATATATATATATATATAGTATACAGTGATTATAGTAATATGGTTATTTATAATAATAATATCTCAAATTTATATAGCGCTTTTCTGAGTACCCAAATACGCTTTACATGGTTATGTTTATTAAAAACAACTTTAATAGAAAAAGGAAAAATAACACTAAAAGCTAAAGAACATTAAAAGACAGTGAAAAGGGTTAGCTAGGGAAGGCAATTTTGAAGAGGTGGGTTTTGAGAGTGGATTTGAAGGTTTGAAAGGTAGGGGCATCTCTGAGTGCCTTAGAAGAGTTGCAGTTATTGATGGAGATGAATTGTTGTCGATCGGAGAGGTAGGATGCCAACCAGGAAAGGGCAGTGCCGGTTAAACCGAGGGAAAACTGGAGACGGGTGATGAGGATGGAGTGGCTGATGGTGTCAAAGGCAGCGCTGAGGTCGAGGAGGATGAGGATGGAGAGGTGACCAGAGTCGGCAGACAGGAAGATATCGTTGGTGACTTTTGTGAGTGCAGTTTCAGTACTTTGAAGTGAACGGAAACCGGATTGAAATGATTCGTAAAGGTTATTGGAGTCCATGTGTGATTTGAGCTGAGATGCAACAGTGCGTTCCATGATTTTGGAGAGGAAGGGGAGGTTAGAAATGGGCCGGTAGTTGCTGGGGGAGTCGGGGTCAAGTCTAGGCTTTTTTAGTATTGGGGTGATGGCAGCAAGTTTGAGAGCAGGGGGAACGTGACCAGTGGACAGGGAGGTGTTTATTATGGTGGTGATGAGTGGCGAGGAAAACTGCCCATAGATCCGATGTCCCGTTAGTCCGAACATGCACTGCTCCCGTGCTTGCGGTTAGGTTTAGGTTTGCTCCCGTGCTTGCGGTTAGGTTTAGGTTAGGGTTAGAGATAGGGATAGTAATTTCGGAACAATGAACCTTCTGACTAATGACACGGCACCATCGGGAGAACAGGGAGACAGGCAATAACTAAGGTGGAGGGGATAGGATCGAGGATGCAGGTGGAGGTTTTCATGCCGGAGGTTATGGAGGAGAGGTTGGCTGCAGTTATTTCAGTAAAGGAAGTGAGTGAGTGGCTGGGGAAAAGAGGGGAGGCAGGTTCAAAATCAGGTGTGGAGGTGGGAGAGGCGGCCAGGTCTGTGTGTATGGCGTCAACCTTTGACTGAAAATATGACAAGAATGTTTCACATTTAGTGGCAGTGAATGAGGTGGTGATGTTGTCCATAGGCTTGAGGAGTTTGTTGATGGTGGATAATAGTGACTTTGGATTATTGCTGCCGGATTGAATGACGGATGAGTAATGGGAGGTACGTGCACTATTTAGGGCGTTTTTGTATTGTTCCTGATGCAGTATGTAAGCCTGGGAGTGAACAGTAAGACCTGTTTTCTTCATGAGCCGTTCCAGTTGGCGGCCCTGTTTTTTGAGTTGGTGGAGATGATCATTATACCAGGGGGCAGAGTGGGTGTAGGAAACAGGTTTGGTTTTGTGGGGGCAAGTTGATCTTTGAGGCAGGAGGAGAGTGTGTTGTTGCAGTTTTTGACCAGTTCAGTTGGGGGGGTGTTGGAGGTGGCTGTAGGCAGGCAGAACGCACGTGTGGTTTGTTATTGTGATGGTGATGACGTAGTACGTCCACAGGGGCAGTGCGTTGGGGTGTCCAGAGTGAAGTGATGGAGTGGTGGTCAGATCGGGAGTAATTGAACTTTCTGCAGGTACTTCGGTGGATGTATCGTGGCCGTCGTAATAATCTAAGTTTTTTAATCGCTGTGATGCAAGGCGGAGTTGTGTTGTTCTTGTTGAGTTGGAGAAGTTGTGATGCGGAATATTTTCGTGACATGCCAGCTGGGGTGGATGTTAGCCTGCGGTCGCTAGCCGATGATCGCACAGTTGTTGACCAAAGGCAGAGGTGGAGAGGCGACAGAAACAGCAGGAGGATCAACAGCATGACAAAAATAAAAATAAAACAACGGAGTGTGACAGACAGTGTGTTGCTAGGCTAAGGCTAGCCGCTTCCTGAGCACTGAGCAGCTACAGGGTAAGTTAGCTCACGGAGCTAACTGGAGGAATCGTTGCGATCCAGTCAACCAAAGACTAATCGCGCCGGGACCGTTGAAGGAGAGTCCGGGCAGTACCTCAGACAGTAGCTGTGGTGGATTGAGCTCAGGCCTCAGGGGAGCCAGAAGGATGATCGGAATGCTTGGCCCACTGACACTGTAGCTGCACTGGTTACTGACGCCGGCCAGCCCTAAAGCCGCCAGCGATGCAGTCGACTCTGGGAAAACTGGTCCCAGCCAACAAGGGCTAGAACCGCACCGGGACCGATAGAAGAAGTCCGGGTAATTTCCAGGAGAGAGCCCCAAAAGAGTCCCAGTGAAGCAGCTACGTTCGTAAAGCAGTAATCGGTGGAGCCAGCAGGTGAGTAAACAATCCGACTGAAGCCAGAAGGGGATGAGTCAAGTTGAAATGTTTAAAAAAAAAGCAGACAAGAGAACTATTAAAACAGAGCAAAAATAGTTGCTAAATAACGTAGAAAACTAAATCTAAAACTAATCTAAAACTCGGATGGAGAAGTGCAGTGCATGTCAGTCACATGCTGTTGCATAGAGTGCTGATTGAGGTTCTCAGTCGCAGGTCTGGTCTGCTGTGGTGCTTGGAGGCGGAGAACCATCCACCTTCTACCTGCCCACCTCGTCACCGTGAGCCTATCGACGATCAGAGGGCCAGCCTGTGAAAGCCTACTTAAGCACAGCTGTGATGTGAGCTCATTATTTGGCATTCATTGGCAGTCTGTCATAGCCTACTGAGCGCACACTGTCCAGACTCCAGAGGAGCTGTGAAACTCTAACTCGGTGTACAAAGCATATACCAGGGTCCTACAGGTGTAGAGCGCCCTGTGTATTTATATGGTCAATGTATGAGGTTACAAGTAATTAATTATATATATATATATATATATATATATATATATATATATATATATATAATATATAATTTATACAGAGTATGAGAGCGTGCTTTTTGTAGCCATCATTCTTTTGTTAGGCAGCAGTTCGAGTAGAGAGTTTAGATAGATTAAATCCTTTGTAACCCTTTTCCTTTTGTTGGTTAGGTTTAGATACGAGGGTTAATTTGGCATTTAGAGTAGGTATAGTCTTTTTTGCTTGTTTCTTTAGCTAAATTCCAATACCCAAAATCTCGGCCACTCGCTCACTCCCACTCAGTCACTCGGGGTCATTCCAGCGTGACCCGGAAATGGTTAACGTTCCGATTGTTAAAGTGCTCCATCGAGGAGGAGAGGAGAGTCGAGTGGAGGAGCCGAGTGGGCTCTCCGAGACCGCATAGAGCGAGTGTACATCAGGTGCAGGCTCGGTGGGGTATTGTCTCCTCGCGTCCACATTGTTTTGTAGCTTTCAATGAAATACATGTTCATCTTTGTCACTATCAATTAATAGAGTGACAAAGATGAACATGTATTTCATTGAAAGCTACAAAACAATGTGGATATGCACTTTCTATATGTTAAATGTTCAGTCAGCTGCTGGACTGTATTTTACTGTATATGTAGAGTTGACAATTGTATGAATGTGCGTATCCTGACATCATCCCTATTACAAGTTCAATAGCATGAACCATTACCATCAAATTCCCAACACATGTAATTGATTAGTAGAACGTGTGCATGTAACATGTTTTGTATTCCTCAGGAAAGTACAGAGTATGATGCAAGTTGAAGGCATTATCACCACCACCCAGCTCCACAAGAAATGGGACAAAATACAAGGTATGGTTGCAGTGTGCAATTTCAAGTGCTTCGTGCCGTTTGGCCTCTGCTGTTTGTGTGTGTGTGTGTGTGTGTGTGTGTGCATGTATGTATACTAGTCTCACACATTGTGAAACTTGTAAGGCTGTTCAACTACAATGTCCATCCACCAGTTCATCTTCCTCTGCCAAACGCCCATCCGCCTCATCTTCATCTGCCTCTGCCGCCCCCCCATCTGCCTCATCCTCCTCCACCTCATCTCCATCTGCCTCATCCCCCCCCCCCCTGCCACCTCATCCTCTGCTCCGTCAACAAGAAAAAGGAAAACCATCACCGACTTCCTTGAGGAAGAAAGAGGGAGGAAGAGCGCCAGGCTAGGGAGGAAGAGCGCCAGGCAGCGGGACAATACAAGGTTCCTTGACCTGTTGGCGGAGCTGGTGAATTTAAAAAGAAAAATATATTTTCTTTAGACATTTATTTCATTTATTTAAGAGGCATTTTTTAAGAGACATTTATTTCATTTATTTAAGAGGCATTTTTTAAGAGACATTTATTTAAGAGGCATTTTTTAAGAGTCATTATTTAATTTCTTCAGAGGCATTATTTCATTTATTCAGAGGCATTATTTCATTTCTTCAGAGGCATTATTTCATTTCTAAAGAAGCCACCGACCATCTGCTGGTATACTGCACATTTAAGTGAGTCTTTTGAGGTGCTGGAGTCACAAATAAATTCCCAATTGTGGCCATATTTGAGTGTGTGGATCCTCCCTTATTTTTTTTCCCCATTTCTTAAGAAAAAGGATATAAGCTTGTAGATGAACTATTTGCTATTTCTATAACAAATGTATTCTTTCATTCTATGCCAGAAACACTATCAATCATTACCCTAATAGGAATTGGTTTAATGTGTTTGTTTATTTAAACTTCAATTCTTCAACTGCATTTAAGTTAACCAGTTTTTTTTAAACCAGGGCAGTATAGCACAAGTGGTAAGTTCCAATTCCATCTCATACTAATTATTTAAATAGAAGAAACACACTAGGCATACTCCAGTAGGCTACAGCATGTAAGAACATTCATTACAAGAAAAGAGTCTAGTGTATCAACGCCCAGAAGTTTTATTCATGCAATAAATGAAAGGTTAAACAAAAAAAACTAAAACTACAAATAATCATGGTCGTCCATATGATCAGGTATGTGCTCTGGGTCTGGAGCCGACAGTTGGGCTGCCATTCTGTCCCGCAGACCTTCCCCACACTGTTCCCCCCTCTCTGGACCGGCTGGAGGTCCATCCTCCTCCTCCTCCTCATTGTCAGGCTCTATTATGTCCCCTTCTGTAATGGCAATGTTGTGTAGTACACAACATGCAGTGACCACAGCTGGGACAAAGGTGTTGTGAACCTCCAGGGCCTTGAAGAGCAGGGACCTCCATCTCACCTTCAGCCTGCCAAAGGCCCGCTCAATGATGGAGCGAGCCTTGGAATGGTGGTGGTTGTATCGGATCTTTATGGGTTGGACTGGATCCCGGTACGGTGCCACTAATGGGATGGGAGCACTGATGCATGGGTAGCCACCATCGCCCACAATAAAGTACCCTGGAGGAGGGTACAGAGACTCCCTGTACATCCCGCTGTTAAGAGAAAATAATGTTATTTATTGTGCAGCAAGGGGGAAATGCCTTGGCATATCAAGCCCACACACATGAATGATAAGTAAAGGTATTTGGACCATGATCCTGCCAGATGGAATGATACAATTCTCATACCTGTTCCTCAGGATTCTGGCATCATTGACACGGCCAGGATACCCCACGAAGGTGTTTAGGAACCTGGCCTTTGCGTCACATAAACCTTGCAGCTGCAGAATCAGAAGCAACTTTATTGTCACATCACAGGTTTACAGGTGAAACTAATTCATCAGTGGGTGAATTAATTGTTGAGGCCCCATTTGCCCTATTTCCATAAAGGAAGGGGAGAATAAGAACAGTGCAAAGGGGAAGAAAATTATCTACATATTTATTTACACATAGTACTTGATAAGACATAAGGTGATACCTCTATGGAAGGGAAGACCTTTCCCTTCCATACTCCTGGCAGTGTGGTCCAGAGGGGAGCTTTATGCGTATATGGCACCCATCAATGGCACCAACACATTTTAGGAACACTGGACTGTTGCCCAGGCCTTCAAACCCTCGCCCAACCTCTGCTAGATCATGAGCAGCAGGGAACCGGATGACCTATTGTTAAACAAAAAAACATGATTATTTAATTACTGCAAGAATCTCTACAATGGCATGAGGCCTGTCATTAATAACTTTGCTATGTATCCATTCATGTAAATGACTGACCGAGTGCTTGACAGTGCATGCAAAACACAAGATGTGTGAATTGTAGGATTTTGTTTGACATCCATGACATTGCCTACCCACTTACTGATGTTTGGTTTAAGAACAACTGGCTTACCTTGTGGATGAGCAGGATTAATGCACGGCGGATACGTGCTCTCCTGCGAGCGGACAGGGCCTGCTGCTCATTTCGTTGCTCTTGCCTTTTCAGCTGCAGCCACAGCCAAGAAGCTGTAATCAAAGCTGTCTTCATCTTGTCTGGTGATCATCAAATTGTTTGTAGAACCCCTTTTATATTCTTGATATTCGTTCATGGTAGGCATCACCTGGTGTGTGTTCTGTGTTGCCAGCCAATAGGGCATATAGTAATTAAGGTCCATACCATTTGGAGTGTAAACAAAGAAGAGCATTGCTGGGAATTAAAAATAAATAAATAGATTTACTGATTGTATCAGAGTTTTGAATAGGTACAGTCCAAGGAAGGTACAGGTCAAAAACTGCTATATAAACTGCTATAAAAACTGCTATATGGTCTTCCATTTTCAATTCATCAACACATTTAAAGACATAAATACACACATCTATGCAAAAATAAAAATAGAAATCATGAAATACACAGTTAGAAAAAAAGGGAATAATAAGTGAACCAACAGTATAGAAAAATAGAGGGGGAGATTAAATAAGATTGTGATGAATTGTCTATTCTGCTATTCGGTAGGCTACTATTCTATGCATGTGTGACCAGGGCACTTACACTTACTTACCACTATACGTCACCCTGGGAGTTTCACCTGGCAGAGATTAATATGATAATAATACAAAATGATAGGCTACCAATTGAAAACCCACTGGGCTGAGATAAAGAAAAGGAGCAGAGACGTGCGTTTCCAATTGTACAATGATTATTATTTGATTTATAACTCAAAAGCAGAATTAAATACTTATTAATAATGAATGGCTTGGCCCAGGCCGTAGCGTAACGGTCTGCGCACCGGACTGGTAATCCAGTCGCAGTGTGCCGCGGGTTCGACTCCCGGACCCGACACAGCCTTTACTGCATGTCATCCCCCCATCTCTCTCCCGTTTCCTGTCAGCCTACTGTCTGTCCCTTCAAAAATCAATAAAAGGCGTAAGCCGCAAAAAAATATCTTAAAAAAATAATAATAATAATAATAATAATGAATGGCTTCACTGCAAAGAGAAGATCATGTTAGAATATATCAATTCCCAAATCCTAGTTAAAAGTGACTTTATTACAAAAGGGATTAAGACATGACAGTTGTGCTATACTATACCAGACAATAGCATGTGCTCCGCCAATGATGCTGTCATAGTAACAGCTAGGTATACCTGGTTACACATGTAAACTTAGATTTATGGCAATGACAACTCTCGCAGGGTATACGATCGGAAGGTTGTATTCAGCCCGCTGTGTTCCAGTGATCCAGCTGTGGGACACGTCACAAGTGATCGCCAAATTATGCCGTCGCTTTAAAATGACAGCGTAGTGCATTCCGAATCTAAAGGCAATTTCACTCCACCAGTGACCACCACTCTGTCCTCGCATCGAATCCTCTCCTCCTCGCTGGGGGCGGAGCCGAGGAGCGAGTGGAGGACGCGAGGAGAGTGAGCGAGTGTGAAAGTTGCGGTATTGGAATTTAGCTGTAGTGTTGCCCCATATAGCCGGTTTTGTTTTGTATTGTATTAATTGTGTTGTTTGTTGTATTGACCCTTATTGAAGTAACGTGAAATAAACTACAGTTCACTTGCCAGCCGTGTTGCATCCTTTAATAACCCCTAGACTTCTAAGGGAATATGACATAAGGAGTTAAATAACGATGCCTAATAGTTATCCCAAACTATTAGTGAACTTATCAACTGTATGCTAATCATTTATAACTGCGTTATACATATTTAATGATTATGAACTAGCCATTAGTAAATAACTTACTAATGGCTAGTTAAGTATTTGTTAATAGTTAATATATGTTATCTGGACGTTATTATAAAGTTGCGACAATTCCTCATTTATTAAAGTAAGTGAGATGGCTCTAATGAATGCACATTATGAGAGCATTGTTAGATGTTTTACTTTTATGTGTAGGCATATACTGTAATATACTGTAGCTTACATTTACATTTCCAAGTAAGTGGATGTATGCTATATGGAAATTAAACATAGACTAGTTTAATGGGAATGTCAGGTTGAAGGAATACACACACATTGTAGTAAAATGTGTGCAGTGATGCTAAATGAATATCATTGTCTTGCAAGCAGCCAAGCAATTATACCATTTGCAACTAATCCCTATTTTATAATTCCTATTTAGGAATTACCTGTCTGTCCAGAGCTGTGTTGCTGTACAAGTAGTGCACAGACAATTACCGGCTGTAAGGCAGTGTTTTTGGCAGAAATTTATGATTTTAGTTTTAGTCACATTTTAGTCACCTGGAATGTTTTAGTCTAGTTTTAGTCAACTAAATATCATAACATTTTAGTCGACTAAAATCTACAGTTGATTTAGTCGACTAAAATGTATTTTGGTGGGCCTTGTTGCCATCGTAGCCTAATGACTGTTTTTACACTTGCTGAAAAAGTCCGATCTACAAGCTCACAAGTTGTGAGCTTGTAGATCGGCAATTTTCAGCATGCAACCAAGTGTAAAATGACTTATAGGCCCTACTGGATCTCTTGTCCACTAGTCCCTAACATTTTAGTCTAGTTTTTTTATTTATTCCCCAATAAAACAGTTGGAGTGGCTACGGCCACCCCCATTACAGATGATGGCCCCCCCACCAATGAAGAGGGCATTACCTCCTTGTCCTTCATCTGAAACAGAATCTGGTTCAAACAACATATATGGCTGAATCTCACCAATCTGCCGTCCCTCTGCCATTTGTAAACAAAAGGGCAGAGCCATGGGCAGTCCTTTTGTAAGGAGGGGGAGGAACTAGGACAGGTGGGTGGTCTTAAAGTAGGAGGCAGAGGGATTGATTAGGTGGGTGGTGCTAAGGTAAACTCACGCATACCTAATGAATTGGTGGGTGTGTCCACATAAAACCATTATTATAACAAATACTGTACACTTTTTTGAAAAAAATTATAACCCCTTCTATAACAATAAGACCCAATGATCATGTTTAAGGGTGGAAAAAAATCACGGCACTCCAACTTTAAATATTGTCTAATTAATGTTTATTTATTCTTACTCAGCCTTTTTATATTGACCGCTCTTGATGTTTTTTAGCATTATACCTGTGGGTCAGACCGCTTAACCCTTTGGTGTCTCTATAGCACTTTAAATTGTGAAATGTTTCCTCTGCTGTGCCCAGTTACTATACATTAGGCCTACTCATATTCTATGAAGAGAAATCTATTCTATAATTATATTCTTTAATATTATTCTTAGATAAAAGACTCAAATACATATTTAACAGTCTACTCTGTCATTTATTTACTATGGATTTTTACTACATGTATGGGTCTCTGATTGGTCCTTGCCTCCGAGTACTCCTATATAATAGTTACCCAGCTGTTGTTTCCAGATACCTGATGAAGGTGAGGCCGAAATGTACAGCTTACTAAACTGATGCTCTACATAAGTGAAGACATGTGTGCAGGACCTCTTTTCTCTCATTCGCACTGGTCGCCAGCTCCAACGCACCTGTAGGTGTGCAAAAGGACTTTTTTCTATAAAGCGATCAAACATGCAAAATCTTATCTTAACCTTTTCTTAAATGAAATTACACAAAGGATTATAAAATACAGAATATGTACAGAGATAGACCAAAACATCACATCTTCCCAAGTGTTCAATGTATACGAGAGCACGGCTTGAAGGAAAAATCACACCCGTGTGAACTGAGTTGTGCAGCTCCCCCCCCCCCCCCCCCCCCCCCCCCCCCCCCCCCCCCCCCCCCACACACCTCGCTCTCTCTCTCTCTCTCATTAGCAGGCAACATTGCAGCACTATCCCTCTCTATATTTCTGGCGCCCCCTACTGGTACCCTATAGTCATATACTCATGCTCATGGCCACATAGGCGGGTGGTTTAAGGCCTATTCATAGTCTGGATTTTCGGTGGTGAGGTGACCACCGCTCCGGTGGTGAGCTGACCACCGGAGCTGAAATAACATTGAGCGGTGGTTTGCTCTTCACCGCGGCTCGTGGCGTCATGTTGTAGTTCGGTGGTCACCCCACCACCGAAAATCCAGACTATGTATGAGACTTTACACGGACATTGCTGGTTCTAGGAGCACCACTCAAAAAGAAAAAACTGGAAAGACTGAAAATGTTTTTTTTTTGTATAATAATAATTCTAGTGCTAGAGTCATACATTTAACTGGCATTGTTTTGATGGACATAAAGCTGTAGCCTGAGCTAACGTGTTAGGTTTCTGGTCTAGAGGGGCGGGTCGCGGCTCAGATTTGCGCGCGCCCTGATTGGATCTCATCGATCTGTCCGTCACCCCCGGCCCCTCCTCTCCCCCCTAGTGCAGCGCTACGTCACATAATTTGGAGCGACGCCCACCCGGAAGGGTTGACTCCACTTTTAGACCAGAGCGGCCAATGCGTTCCTCCAGGCTTTCAATTTTTGCACCAACAAAAATGAAAGCCTGGTACCGAGGCTAATAAAGCTGTAGACATTTCTGCAATGGCTGGAGCAACTTTCAAGACAAGAAAATATATTTAGAGCATTTATTTCACACAATCAATCAAAACAGATGTGATTTTGTTTAACCCATTTTGGGTGGAAACCCCTGTGTTTTAAGCATTATGTTATACTTTAGCGATTGAAAAAATTAGCAGCTCACAAGCTTGTAGGTCTGCTATTTGTGAAGTTAGTGGTGCAACTCCGTGTGTGGGGGGAGGGGGGGAGGGGGGTTCCAGACCCACAGGAACGCACCCAGGGTGGTGCCGGCCCAATTCCAGCGAGTCGCCCCGCATCCGAAACGGTTGAGAAATGTTACCGTGTAGGGGTCCCTCTACTGTAGGCCTTCTGTCACACCCGAAATCACCATATATACAGTGAATATGTACAAGTGTGCGTTACGTTGCTCACAGGTGGTGAAAAACATCCATGCCGTTTGTGCTCAGACAAATGAAAAAATTATAAAATAAAATAAAAATACATTTATTATAATAAGACAGCAGATACGCGAACATGAGTGCAGTACTTTCATCCGACGGAGCATTGGTCCGAACGACAACCTACCTCCTCCCTCACCCTAACCTCCCCCGGGGCAGACACCTAAACCTAACCGCAACCCTCTCCCGACCCGCAGCGCACTCTGTCGGATGATAGTATGCCTCCCCGCGAACATTCCTTTTGTCGGAAACCTCTGACAAAAAAAGTTCCATGTCAGCATGATTACGAAATCCAAATAGGAATGGTTCTCTGATTTCTTTCTCATCCGATTCCCCATCATGATAAAAAAAAAAAACCTGTAGTAGGCTGTCAGGGCCACCAGAGCGTCCTCCTCCCCCTTGTCCATTATAGAGGGTCGACAGACCGACCCCTGGAACAGGTGCCCGTTTAAGTCCAGCCACTTGCAGGCTTCTTCTATTCCCTTCATCACAGGAGATTCCTATTGATAATTGAAATGTTCAGTCAATCACCCATACCTATAACACATTCTGTTGTATGTTTTCTGTCTTGCTTTTCCTCCAATTCTATGTGCAGTAGGGGTGTAACAATACATTTTAACAGCAATACGATACAACAACACTAACCCACACTACATCCTCTCTCCACTTCTTTGCGTAGCAGTGTTCTTCTCCTGGTGTCTAACATTAGAACAATATCTCAATGCAGTTTGAGATTTCTTAAGAAAACTCAAAATGCAAGACCTGTCTGCAGCATTTCAGGCCAATTGAAGCCCAACACACACCGGGTGCGCAGGCGTTGCCGCGCGGTAACGCCTGGAAAATAGAACTGCATGGTTTGAAAAGCCAATTGGACATAATTTGTTACATTTTCCTCCTCATGCTGTAGTAGGCCTATACTCAAAACTGCAACTACTTGTGTCAAACAGAAACTAAGCAAATTACTCAGTAACTCACGTCAGAGTAAAAAAACTGAACATGAACTTTACAAATAAGCATGCACATGTCACACAGACCATACTGAACACAGTCACAAGAGCATGCACACCAAATCCACCACCAGGAGACAAACGGTAATTTGAAACTGACCGGGAATGCACACAGCAGCACAACAGCTGCGAACACGTGGCTCGTATGCCTTTAAGAAAATCATTTAGATGTTCTGCCGTCATTGATAGCTTTAAGTTGAGATGGACAGGAAACTGGGAGAGGGGGGGGGGGCATGTAATAATAATTGTAATCGCAAACCAGCGATGAATAAGCGCATAGGTACCCAAACCACTAGGCCAGCCCTTTTTGCGAACAAGGAGGCCACAATGACTCCTGAACATGTATTTTTTTCATGTCTTAACCTCAAAAGACAGATATCTGGGATCAAATCCTGCTCTCTGACCATAATTCAAATCCAGAAAGAGAATCTCTCTCTGGTTGGGCTTCAAGACCTAAAACACACCAAGTCTGGATTGTCAGCCTACAGTACATTTTGAAATGTCAATTGAAGACTTATGGGTTGACACTAAGTGTCAAGCTATTTAGTATTTTTTGCAGTTTCCCTGCTTGAAAGGGATGGCACAGACCATATGGAGATTGTAACTGGGTTTCACTCAAACAATGTCCACACAGTTTCCTTCTTTTTACTCTTCTTTACTTTTTAGTTGAGTACAGTTGTACATTGTGTAAGTCAGTAAGTGGGTAAGTCAGGTGAAAAACCTTAAAGGGAAAATAAAAAACTAATGTAAGTATAATGCACATTAAATCAATACACATACTTTGCATATGTTTTAAACACCTGTAAATATCATTCTTACTTAATAGTGTCTCTTTATCAATTCATTTTAAATCAATTCATTTTTTGCTCAATTCGTTTTTAAACTGTTTTTAAACATAATAAACTCATGAAATGTGAATTAAATAAACGTAGTTAATTAGCATCATTGAACCATTTTTATCAATCAATACTCAATTCAAATGTATTTTAAATCAAATAATCATGTTCAATGTTAACTTCAAGGGTCATCAAGGGTCATCACAAATAACAACAAACAATGTCCATGAACTGGCATGCAACTGGCATGATCTGTCACATATAAACAGTTCTTTCTCACCGGCTGTCTCTCCAGCATTTATATGGCTGCATCCTTCTGCTCTGCTGTTGCAGTGTGTGTTGCTCCTCTTTGGATGCACACTGCTGTTTGTGTGGAGGTTTGTGTGTTTCCTGTGTTTGGCCAACGCCCTACTCTCAGGTGCAGTGAATGCACTGATGGTGATTAGTGAGGCAATTGGGGAGTGAGTAAGTGAGTGAGATTGTCAGTCAATGATTGTCAATGATTGACAGTCCAGATTTAACCCCTTGCTCTCCATTTCTCCAAGTTGACTTCACACCTCCCACTCGACCTTCCTGTGGAAACATCTGGGAGGTCGCACGTTACAGAGGCAAACTTGGGTCCGGTTTGTTCTGCTCTTCAGTGGGAAGCAGGACGACCAGTCGCCTGACGTCTCTGTGAAGCACTGTTGCTGGGATCTCGAGTTTGAGTTTGTTAGACATTTTGTGGTTTGCTTTTGCTGTGGCAGGCCTAGTGACAGGAACCGGGTAGCTTGGGAAGGTTCTGACGTTGACATCCCTCACAATTCCTTTCTTGTCTGAGTTGACACTGACCACTCTTGCAATCCTGAATTGACCCCTCAGGGCGTTTTGGTCCGCCATCCAGACGATGTCACCGACTGCGACGTTTCTCTTGGCTGTGTGCCATTTGTTTCTTACGAATAGGTTTGGGCCAGTTAGTTGACTCCAGTGCCTCCAGAACTTGTTAACTTGCGCTTGCATTTCGTTAAGCCTTTTGTATGGATAGTCACTGAAGTTGAAAGTTCTCACATCTCCACTCTGCGATGCTCGTCCGAGCAGGAGACAGTTCGGAGTGATGAACTGAACGCTGTCTTCTCGGCTCTGTGTCCTGGCGTCAATTGGTCTTTCATTCGCAAGATTGGCTGCCATGTAGAGAGTTGTTTGGAATTCACTCCACCTTAGCCCTGTCTCTCCTCCGAGACTCTGCAGCGCTCTCTTGACGATGCGCACAGCAGCTTCAGCAGCACCGTTCCGGTGTGGAGAATCGGCTGGATGAATTTTCCATTTCCATTCCGTACCATTCTTGGCAGCTCTCTCTTCGAGGGTAGCTTTGTCAAGATTGGCAAGGAATCTGTACTGTTCTTCCAGGACTGGCTTTGCCCCTACTAGGTTGGTACCTGGATCTGACCAGATCTTCTGTGGATGACCTCTTAGTGCTGTGAACCTCTGGTAGGCAAACAGGAAACTTTCCGTGGACTGAGAGTTTACGAGCTCTGTGTGAATAGCTCTGGAGGCCATACAACAGAACACAACTCCCCAAACCTTCAGTGACACTCTTTTCTTGACATCATCTCTGACTTGGTATGGTCCGAAGAGGTCTACTGTTGTGAATTCGAATGGGGCAGCTGGTTCAGTCCTCTCTGGAGGTAGGTCACCCATTATTTGCTGGCATCTTTTTGCTTTTGTTTTTCTGCAGTGGATGCAGTTTTCGACCACTCTTTGAGCGATCCTCCGGCCCTTCACGACCCATGCTCTTCTTCTCATCTTGAGCATGGTTCCGGCCACTCCATCGTGGTTCTCCTCGTGGGCTTCTCGTGCTAGTAGTGTAGACACCCAGGCATCGCACGGCAAGATTGGGACGGCAACTTTGTCTTCATTGAAGATCTGCACACGACCCCCACAGACCAACAAGCCAGTCTCTTGGTCTCTGTATACCGTTGTACTTGGGAAGGATGCACCTTGCTGTGCCGCAAGAAAGATGTCTCTCAGGGCGTCTTCTCTCTCTTGCACCGAGATGACTTGTGAAGTTGATACTGCCTCCCACTTTGGACTGTTGGCAGTTTGCTCTCCAACTTTCATGAACTTCCTCGCTGCTCTCCAAATCCAAGCAACTGTCTTGAGGAGTCGGCTGAGGTTGCTGAACCGCTTGACATCCACAAGGTTTTGGACAGCTGATCCTCCTGCTGGTGGCCTTTTTGGTTGTGTTTGGGTTCGAGTTGGTTCCTGATCCTGCTTCGGTTCTGATGGCTTTTCTGCTTTGTCATCCTTTGGATTTGACGGCAGTTGTGCCTTGGCCTTTGCTCTGGTCAGTGCAGCAACGAACGCCTTCTTCTGCAGTCTGTTGACACTGTCCCTGGCAGCTGTCACCAACTCTTTGGCCGATTTGATTGGACACTCATTGACTGGTAACTTCAAGAACGTTGGTCCATTCTGCCATTCTGAACTTTCATCCAGGTCTTGAGGACTGGCCCCTCTGGTTATGCCATCAGCAATATTAAGAGGACCAGGAATCCACCACCAGTCTGGGATTGCTGTTGTGTTCTGGATCTCACCGATTCTGTTTGCGAAGAAGGTCTGATAACCATAGCTTTCTCTTTGGATTGCTCCGAGGACTGTCTGGCTATCGAGGATGTGGAACCACTTTCCAGCTTGGATCTTGCTGTGCTGCTCGAAGTACTTCTTGAGACGGGATGCAAACACTGCTCCGCACATCTCTGCCTTGACAGCATCACCTTTGTGGTCTAAAGGAGTTAGCTTCGCCTTGGACTCCACCAAAGCAACGACTGGGCCCTGGTCGGTGTTCCACCGAAGGTACATCACTGCGCCGTAGGCGTGCTCGCTTCCATCCGAGAATGTTATTGCCCAAGGTTCTCCAGTGAAGCTTGGAGGTGTTATGGCCCTGGTGAATGTAATCTGCCCGAGTTGCACATACTCCTCGAAGAGTCAGATAGCATCTTCTCTGAGGCTGTCTGACAATGCTGTATCCCACGTGTCTTTGACAGGGCAGTTGTCGCTCTTTGCCTCCTGGAATGCTCTCCGCACAAGGATGGCACCCTTCTGCTTGGCAGGAGTCACCAGGCCAACTGGATCATATAACCCTGAGACTTGACTCAGGAGGTCCCTCCTTGACAAAGGGTTTGGGGTTTGCTCTCTTACTTGGTCTAGTAGAAGGTTTTGGCCAAGTCGCATCTTCTTCTTTCTCCTTGAGAAGTTGATAGATGACATGACATGGAGCTTGTCTTCTTTCACAAGGTAACCCAGACCAAGAGCTTTGTTATCCTCGTCCCTCATCTGATTTGGGAGGACCATGTTGTTGACTTTGGTCTTACTTGCTTCGTGGTCATTTTCCTTCCTCCCACTTTGGCCTGAGAAGACCCAAGGCTTCAACTGGAAACCTCCAGCTTTTAGGATTTGCTCCACGTTTGCTGTGATGGTTTTCAGCTTCTCAACATCGTTGTGAGACGTAAGGATGTCGTCAACGTAGCTTTCATTATGTAGCACTCCTCTCTCCTCTTCAAGGTTGTCGAAAGGAGGTAGGTTGGCTGTTTCTCGCATTGCGAGTTGTGCGATGCATCCTGCTGGTTTATCACCAATGTTAACTCTGGTGATCGCATACTCCTCCAACTCTTCGTCCTCTGAATCTCTCCAGAGGAACCTGCGGAGGTGCATCTCACGGTCTTCCAACCATACACTGTTGTACATTTTACGGATGTCTCCTAAGGCTGCGTGTGTTCCGCCTCTGAACCTCAGGAGGACAGCACGTATCTGGTTGAGGACGTCTGGCCCCTTCATCAGCAGGTCGTTCATACTGATGCCTCTGAACTTTTGACTGCTGTTCCAGACGAGTCTTACTGGGGTTGTAGTAGAGTGTGGGTTTGGTGCGATCAGATGACTCACAAACCATACCGGTCCTTTCCAGGTGATGATTTGTTCTTTAGACAACTTGATTGCCGCTCCTCGGTCGACCATATCATGCACTTGAGCTTTGTAGGCCGACTTCCACTCTGGTTCTTTGGCAAGCTGCTTCTCTGTCCTTAGGAACGTTGCTTCAACTGCACCTCTGTTGTTCGGCAGTGAGGCTGGATCCTCTAGCCAGGGATACTTTGCATGCCAATGTGGTTCTTTGCTGTGATCGTCGCTCATGACATAGGTGAGTCCTTCTTTTACCACCTCAAGCTCCCTTTCCTCCGCAAGAGTCATTTCTTTACCACCAGGCTGGCAGTTTCCGCACCGGCAGCCTCCACATCTGGGCTCGCATGCTGCACCAATGCTATCCCATTGCCACCATTCCAGGAAACTCTCTTTGTGGGTCGAAGCAGTCGATCCCTTCAGCTCCTTTGCTTGAGGCGTTTTGCTCTGGAATGCGGTTAGTGAGCTCTTCGTATTTCACTGCTGCTGCTCTCATTGATCTTGCAAAGTGCGTCTTTGACATGTGAGCTGACACTTCAACCTCCTCAAACAGTTTGGGGTGTGTTCCTCCAACTGTTTTCCCGAGTGGTCCATCCCACAGTACGAGGTCTCCCACGACTCTGACTCGCTGAGGAGCTAGCTGGCCTTCTCTGTGGCTAATGAGGAGTTCGACTTCTTTGGGCCTCACAAGCTCATCACGAGGTATGTCTGGGAAGAATGGCTGCAGCTGTTCAGGTGTCACACTTTTGTGGACGTCTGCAATGTTGTCTAGCCCATAGCAAACCAACTGATGTGCTCTCAGTGTGCCCTTGGGAGTGGATACACGGATTTTGAGGAGATAGCGCTTTGTCTTTACTTGGACTTTCATCCCGCCAACTCCATGGACAACGAGCATGATGTCTTCACTCTTCAGACTCAGACGGCTCGCCGCTCTGTGAGTGATGTAATTTGTGTCAGATGCTAAGTCGATGAGTGTCCCGACCTTCTGTCCGGCGTTAGCTGTGACGACAAGTAGCATCATGATCACTGGAAGCTCTTGCATTCCATTCTTTATTAGTAGACTCTGTAGGTCATTTGAGGTTTTGAAGACTCTGGAGGCGACATTTGAGAAAACCTCCCTGCACTGCTTTGCCAGGTCTGGTGGGAGATTTTTGATGAACTCCTCCTGAACCTCTGTGTACTTCTTTCTGCCTTTATCCTTTTCGGATTTGTCTGCAGACTTCTTTGACAGAGATTTGGGACAGAGGTAGAAGTGATGCTCGGGCCCCTGCTCGTCTCGGCAGTCTGGGTTCTTGCATATAAAGCCAGGTTTGCAGGGTGACTGGTTTTCGTGCACCTCAAGACATCTTGTACACGCACCCAGTTTCTTCACTGAAGCCTTCTTCTCTGCTGTATTCAGAGCCTTGAACTCTTTGCAGAAATAGAGCTTCTTCTTGTGCTTGGCATCGCCGCAGACTACACAGCCTTGGTCATCAGCTGCCTTTGTAGACTTGGTTCTGGCACTTTTCTGTTCATTTCTGGTGTCTTTCCAACTGGTGTCTTTCTTCCAACTTGGCTTATTTGGCTCCTCATCTTGTAGCAGCTCGAGCTCCTCATAGATGGTCTCCTGCTTCTTGAGGAATACTAAGAGATGGTCAAACCTTTCCTCTGGTGTCACACCATTACTTGGATTGGCTACATAGACAAGCCACTCCTTCTTGAGGGAGTCAGGAAGTTTACTTTCAATTGATTTTGTTACGAGGGGGTTCTTTATGGCGCCTGTGTCTCCGAGGTCACTCAGGTCACCGAGTGCCTTCTCCACGGCTTGAATCAACTCCACAATTTTCCTTGGTTGGCTACTTCTGACAGATGGCATCTTCTGCAGGTCTTCCACTATTTCAATGGCAATGGCCGTTCGATTGCCATAGCGGTTGTCTAAGACACGGAAAATGTCGTCTGCAGTGTTATAAGTAGTGAGGCGAAAGTCTTTCTTGATCCTATCGTCAAGACTGTCTAGTAACTGTATTTTCTTCACTTCTTTGGAGCCGGTTGGTTCTCCTTGTCTTTGGAGCGACTCCCAGTCTCTTCTCCACCTATGAAAGTCACGCTTGTAGCCAGAGAACGTGGGGAGAGCAGTGGGTTTCAGCTTAATGGTTGGGGTAAAGATGGGGGGACGGGCAGCAGCGTTAGTTGGTGCTGAACTTGCGTCTTCCTCTCGTCTTGCCTTTATGAACTCAGCCTTCCTAGATACCTGCACAGTTACTCGGCTTTCGAGCTCTTTCAGCCGAATGCGGACGTCTCTCTGGTCTTCCACTGGAATCCACTGTTGCCATTTGGAATGAGCTTGCTTTGCAGTCTCAATCAGTGATTTCAGGTGACCGAGCCTGAATTCGTAGGCCTCATGGTTGCCATCAGGTCGTACTCCAGTGACACGGTCACATTCTACTTCAGCTAGTTCTATAGCCATAGACAGTTCATCTCGAAACTTTTGCCACAGATCATTTTTAATTAGCTCCCCAACCTCCTTCACCTTTAAGCCACATTCATTTGTGGTCCTTGCTATGTCAGCTTTTTGCTGTTCGGTTAGCTCCACTGACTCTTCATCTTTGAGCTTTTCCTCCTCTTCAGCAATGAGACCTGCCATGACGTCGTCATTGGCTTCCATGACTTTGTCGGCTTCCATGGTGAGTTTATTGAAGCTCTCCTTGAGCTGATCTTCTGACATGTTGTCGTGATTTCTGATGATACTGTTTGCTAGTCGTGTGAAGGATCGTTTTGCTGTAGTCCGCTCATTTTTGAGCTGTTCAACTGTTATCCTGACTGTTGATTCAGCCATGTTGGATTTTAGGGTCCACTTCCTGTTTGCAAGGTGGATATTTTATTTTTCCAGGTCACTGTTTTTACTGTTCCAGCTCACAGCCCCGGTTTTTCACTGTCAAGCTATTTAGTATTTTTTGCAGTTTCCCTGCTTGAAAGGGATGGCACAGACCATATGGAGATTGTAACTGGGTTTCACTCAAACAATGTCCACACAGTTTCCTTCTTTTTACTCTTCTTTACTTTTTAGTTGAGTACAGTTGTACATTGTGTAAGTCAGTAAGTGGGTAAGTCAGGTGAAAAACCTTAAAGGGAAAATAAAAAACTAATGTAAGTATAATGCACATTAAATCAATACACATACTTTGCATATGTTTTAAACACCTGTAAATATCATTCTTACTTAATAGTGTCTCTTTATCAATTCATTTTAAATCAATTCATTTTTTGCTCAATTCGTTTTTAAACTGTTTTTAAACATAATAAACTCATGAAATGTGAATTAAATAAACGTAGTTAATTAGCATCATTGAACCATTTTTATCAATCAATACTCAATTCAAATGTATTTTAAATCAAATAATCATGTTCAATGTTAACTTCAAGGGTCATCAAGGGTCATCACAAATAACAACAAACAATGTCCATGAACTGGCATGCAACTGGCATGATCTGTCACATATAAACAGTTCTTTCTCACCGGCTGTCTCTCCAGCATTTATATGGCTGCATCCTTCTGCTCTGCTGTTGCAGTGTGTGTTGCTCCTCTTTGGATGCACACTGCTGTTTGTGTGGAGGTTTGTGTGTTTCCTGTGTTTGGCCAACGCCCTACTCTCAGGTGCAGTGAATGCACTGATGGTGATTAGTGAGGCAATTGGGGAGTGAGTAAGTGAGTGAGATTGTCAGTCAATGATTGTCAATGATTGACAGTCCAGATTTAACCCCTTGCTCTCCATTTCTCCAAGTTGACTTCACACTAAGGTCTCAGAAGTACAAATGTGTTAATTTAATAATTCTGGGGCTGTGAGAAATGGACATACCATATCCATGCCAAATGTGTCAATAGCTATACAACCTCACTTATTTTAAATTCCAGCCATCTTGTGTTTATAGTGAACTAAAGACAGTTGCTTCCGCACTCAAATGCTCTTGCCCATCGGGCAACCTGAAAGCACCTGAACAAGTTTTATTTACTTGCCAGTGGAAGTCAGGCAATCTTTGCTTTTTTATGCACTTGATCTGTGTCATGTGTTGTTTAGAGTCTAGAATTCTTTGTTTATGCACTTCATCTGTGTCATATCTGTGTTGTTCATAGTCTATTTTTGCTTTTTTGAACACTTGATCCTTTTCATATCTGTCTCTTTCTTTCTCAGATTTTGATTTCTTGAAACTTGTGACATGTGGTCTTTTTCTTAGTTGCATTGTACTTTTTTCTTCTGCATTTGTACATATCTGCACAACAACTTTGATTGTCTTTTCTCTTAACACATATTACAACATCATAATGATTTCCATTAGTGTTGTTTAAATATATTGCTTGACAATTGAGTGTCAACCCTTGCTGAGACTAGAAACCAACATTTATGACATTAAATTGTGTTAAGCAGCACAGCAGCGAATGCGCACAAGAAAAACTGACATCAAGTACAAATACAGAATAATGCGCAATGTCACAGTCCTGTCTAGCTCTTGTATTTCTATGTTATGTTCTAGTTGTTTTGGTTCTATGTTGTCTTCCCCAGGTGTTTCTCATGTGTAATCACTAATCAGCCCTCTTGTGTATATTAGCCTTGTTCCCCAGTCAGTCCTTGTCCAGTCATTGTTTGGTGTCACTTCTTGTTCATTTCAGTGTTTGTGACGTTTTCGTAGTTATTTTGTAATACACCACCCTATCTTGGATTTTGAACTCTGTCTGCTTGCTGTCCTGCATTTGGGTCCTCACCACAATGTGACACAATCATGAAATAGGGATCTATAAAGTGCCAGCCAAAAAAAAAAAAAAAAAAAAAAGTTAAAAATAGATTACATATGGAAGACTGTCTCTAAACGGAACAGCTCCCTATTATGTCATTGATGTTTAACTAATTTGGATCAAATTAGACAAAATGTGCCGAGCACACTGCTCTGCTGAAGCATATTCCAGGTCGAGGGATTGCGACAAATACAACGCCTTCTTACCAAACAGTGTGTACAGAGGGCAGGGAAAAGTAATGTAACTGGTTGCTGAACTGTTTTGGAGAAGTAAATAATTAAGCAATAGACCAAGGGTAGATTTATACATACATAACTTTACAAAATGTAAATGTCTAGATCATAATACAAATGAGTACTTACAGGTAAACATGTCATTGGATCACATAAACTGTAGATATCGGAAATGAAGATTATCTTTCCCTGTGGAAGAATGTACATGCATATTGAGCTATAATATAGCTCAATTTCTTGTTTATACAGTCTATGATATTATCATAGACTGTATAAACAAGAAATCACTGAATTAAAGTGGACAGTAGTACACACTGTACCTTGGATTCGGTAATCTGCGAGATGAGATTGAAGCATCCATTTCCCACCTGAAAATGTAACACAGTAGCGTATGAATAAGACTTTAATAAAAAAGGAAAATAAAGAAATAAAGAAAACCATGAAGCTATCCGTTACACACAGTGGATTCCATCTCATGATTCCCCAAGGTCCAAAGGTCAGGACAGCACTGCCAGCTCTGACAATGAGCTCATCCCCAGGCCTCTCTTCATCCAAGGTATAGTTGAGCTAATATAAAGTGACAGATATACTATGAATGGATTGACATTTGAATTGTTTTGTCTTAACTTATAGGCTACACATTGCTTTTTGTTATAGTTTAAAATGTTTTAGCATACCACTTGAATTTGACCACGGTGGAGTGGTGTCATCCATGAGGCTCGGCAGGCCTGGGCATTTTCACACGTGACTCTCGCACAGTCTGGCCCACACTACACAGATCTGCGTCTAAAAGCACAATAACAAAACCAGCGTCATACAGGGACAATACAAAGATGAGACATTTGATACCATGTCGGAAAAGGTAGAGTTGGCTACCACGGGAGGCATACTATGATCCGACGGAGAAGGAGCAATGGTCCGAGGTGCGCTGGGGGTCGGGAGAGGGTTGGGGTTAGATTTAGGTGTCTGCCCCGGGGGAGGTTATAGGGTCAGGGTGAGGGTTTGAGGTAGGTTGTCGATCGGATCAATGCTCCGTCGGATCAAAGTATAGTAACCTGCTACCACTGTCTGGCTGGCTGACTGACTGGCTGCACTGTTGAATTAGCCACGGTCCGTGGTGTCACAGCTCTTGTGCCATCTGCGGAGGGTTGTGACACTTCAGCAGAGAGAATAGAACTCTGATCAGTGGAACAGTCAGTATTAAATATTCTCTGCTGGTGGTTAGTAGGCCTAGGTTGTGAGCTGACCACCCAAGTATCCCCGGTCAGAGAGATTGTGACACCAAAGTAGCTTATCAACAGTGTTGTGACTAACGCCCTTACATCGCGTTACGTTACATAACGTAACTACTATTTGCAGTAACTTGTAACCTAACGCTTTACATTTTCCATTTCCATAACGGCCTTATAGTTATTGTGCGAGTGTTACCCGCGTTATGGCGTTATGTCAACTTATGTGATCAGTGAAAAGTCTCGCAGCTCCGTGAGTATCATACATTCATACAGGCATCTCTGCGCTGCTGATTGCAGTGCAGGGACTAGAGAGCGCTCTCTGTGTTGACAGTTTCGTTTGTGCTCTGCCTCTCAACTAACTGCGTGAAAAACACAGATGTACAAGCCCAAAGCGCAGTGCATTGCGACCGGTAGATAACTTGTAGATCTGCTACTTCCAGTGCAGGACGGGCGCATGCTTATGACGCTCTTAAATATGCATCAGCACTCAGCAGCCAGCAACGCACTAGCAGGCAGCAGCATAAACCACTCGTCGTCAGACGGAATACACACGCAAATACGAGTCACGACACAACTTTATTGCACATCTGTGCTTGCCTTTCATCCACGCTTCTATAGCCTTTTAAATCTCATTTCCCATCCACGGGCACAAGCAGCTTCCACCCGATCTGGATGGTGATGTTGTTTCTGACGAGGGTATAGCAACTAGTTAGCATGGGAGCTAACATTAGTTTAACTCTGGTCCATATCGTTAGAAGCCAAGGAGTCCTCCTATAATAACACTGGTACTTTCCATCCGTTCCCCAACCCTCACACTCGATGTTGCGTCTGCCCGTGTATAATGGTCAGGGTTTCACTGTCCACAGCTAGCAGGCAGACCTGTCAAAACTATGCACTTCCCAAAACTCACAAGACATGCCAGCCACCACCTATAAGTTCAAACCGTTACACACCTCTAGAATATTTGTTTCCCCAGCTATCTCATTTCACTTTCATTTATTTTATTCCATAGTCTTAGTTTTTCTCTAATAAAGTAGTTTTTATTTGTTTTCTCATGTTCCCCTTGAAAAGCGTCTTTAAGTACTCAGAGAAGCATTATATAAATAATAATATTATCACTATTATTATTACTACTTTTTAATTGCCTATGCTTATGTAGTCACTATTCATTGATTCACTCGTATCCAAATCCATTCGAAAAAAAGCTCACTGATGATCAGGTCAAATAGGCCTATTGATATGCCATTAATTGAGATTAATGAATCACAAAAAACCTTCTTTTAAATCGTTTTTTATATTATTATTTTTTAAAGTAAAGTAAAGTAAAGTAAAGTAGTTACTTTCATAATTTAATGTAAAGTAAAGTAACAAATTACTTTTTTAGATAAGTAACGATAACTATAATTCCTTACTTTTTAAAAGTAACTTCCCCAACACTGCTTATCAACAATGTGTTTATTCTCCGTTCACCATGAAACCGTGGTTTCTACAAACAAAGCAAATAGGTGGAATGTGTTAGCAACTCAAACATCATTATGAACAAACTCAGAACATATCATACAAGCAGTAGAACATAACAATAGACCATATGAAATGACAATATACATATACTAGTATAAACAGCACATAGTCAATGCAGATACAAAGAACAAGGGCTTACATTATTCAAGGACGCACGGCTGCATATAAGGGAGTTGTCTTGTGTGGAGTTCTCAGTGAGAGCAGGTTCTGCATGTTGCCTGTGTGATGGCAAACACATGTGTGATTGTGGATGCAGGGAATGGGGAATGTCCACCAGAGGCTGCCGTTCAGACAGCATGAGATAATTCACAACAGTCAGGTTACATACTTGGAGAACACACCTATCTCTGAGAGATGTTGCTCATCTGTGTCGACTTGAGGCCACGTTGTAAACACCCTTTCAGCAGCTTGGCATTGGTCTCTGTGTTGTGGTGTTGAGTGAGGTTCCTCATGACGAACACATGAGTCGATGGTGCCAGGTTGTTCAGGAAGTAGTTGTTCTTTCTCATCATGCTCAAAGAACTGCTCAGCCACCTGACTATTAAGAGAACCCTGGAGCTCCGGAACTAGCTCTATTCTTCGGAGTATGTCAAAGGGATCCTTCGTGTTCGACTCACGTAGTTTGTCATAGAGGACATAATAATGTGATGAGCTTGTGACTGGATGAGCATTAGGGTCGGGGTTGTTGTTCTTATGAAGAAGCCTTGGAAGGGACACCGTCAACTTCTTCTTCTTTGCAGCCTCAAGGTTGTCAGCCGTAGGTTCTGCTAATCTTCCATGATATGGTTGGAACGGCGGGTGGAATGGCAGGGAACTCGATCTGCGCTGCTGGTTGGCATGTGTGGCCAAACCACGGGCAAAGTCATATATACGACAACATTTGGAAAGTGCTTCCAAGAGAAGAGCAGGTCGGCATAGTCTCTGGGCCTCTCTGCTCTCAGGTTGAACTTAACCGTGAGGACATTCATATTCACACTTTACTTTTAGTCATTCATTTGTATCAGTTGAATGTCTGAAGAGGAATTATTTGTACAACCGTTTACAAATGTACAAGCAGATGTTGACATATTATGCCCTTCAAAAAGTAGTCCTTACCAGAAGCACCCCAGATCAGCTGGAAGACCTTGTCATATGTCTGCCTGCTCTTCATCTCATTCCTCAGCCTTATAATGAGGTCCATTCTCAATCCCTTGTCGTCCACTTTACAAGACTTACACAGTTTCCGCATTATTCCAACCTGAAAGATAGAATTTGTGTTCAATGGCAATACTGTTATGATATGCAGGATGACTGAACCCAAAAATGCAGAGCCACAAACCAGATTCAAAATCCAAAGATTTATTTAAGCCAAGGTAGTAAGGGTAACAAAACAAAGGTAGCTGTAAGCTCAGGAAACTCAAACTCAATTCAAAAACATTTCAAAAGGTACAAAACAAACTAGTAAGTCCAAAAGGCAAAACTGTACGCAAACCTTTCAAAGAACCAGGAACAATAGGGTACAGCTCAGGGACGAAGACAAATGTTCTGACAGTTTGTGTTTGTGAGGAGTCCAGTTATATAGGGAGCAGGTGATGGGCAAAGTGTTCACAGGTGGGCTGACGAGGGAGTTGGAGACAGGTGTGCAGTGTGATGGAATGGAATGAGGGAGTGGCCAGGGAGGAGACATGGTCTGTGGAGTGACAGATCATGACAAATACAATGTGGCCCTGGCTTCTGCTTCATAAGTTCGTCCACTATGCTCTGGAGTTCTGTCTCAACCCCCTCATCTCCAGATTTTACAGAAGACATCTTCTCATACTCAGTGTTCAGCACTATGTCACTCTTCCTTGCTGGCCTATCCACGGTGCCCAGTGCTCATAGTCTGGATGAACTGCCAGTGGATTCTTAGCACGGCCTACCAAAAATGTAATGAAATTGTGTTACAAATGCTCATTAGTTTACTTTAACATTTGCAAAAGAGCAAGAACATATCTGGACAAATAAATATGTGGTTGCAATTAAAAATGCTAAACATATGGTTAGTGGGTGTTGTAACTGTTGCCACTACGAATAATATAATCTGTTTATTTATTTAAGACAAAGTTCATAAGAAGGCTAAAATAAGTTCATGATTGTTTCTCCCGGCTCCTCCTGTCTACATGTCGAAGTGTCCTTGAGCAAGACACTGAACCCCAAATTGCTCCCGATGTGCTGGTTGGTACCTTGCATGGCTTCCGCCGCAATCGGTGTATGCATGTTTGTGTGTGAATGGGTGAATGTAATGCACAATCTATGTGAAGCACCTTGGATAAAGGCACTATATAAATGCACCATTTACCATTTTCTCAATTAAGTTCATAATTAAGAAGTTCATAGTTAAGTCACATTCATGTTAAAACATTATTTAATGTATTTTTATTGTCAAGTTGTTGTAATGCTTTTATTTTGAAGGGTCAAAGCCATATTCTGTGTCTCGTTTATTCTGCTCTCATGTCAATTGGTACACATGAGTTTTGTGTATGCAATCAAGCCACAAGCAAAGGTGCAGCAGCTCCGTTTTACACTGGTCACACAGAGACTTTTAAAGTTACAAGAAAGTTCACAAGAGACTCATAAGTAAAGGTTATAAGGACCTGAAGACTCAAGAGATTCCCTTATTTGTTTTTTACGCAAACAACGAGGTATTTGTTCTTTGTTTTATGTCTGTATTTACTATTTTACTTGTGTAAAACTGTTTGCATCTACATTCTGTGCATATCATTAATTGTAAATTGTAACGTGCTTGTTTTATTGTATTGTTTATGTTTAGTTTTCACGGTGGGTTTGGAGGATTTGAAGACACCTTCAAATAAATCAGTAGAGGAAGCCACTTGTGTCTGTCTGCGCTCGGAGGGAGTTCCGGGTGTTTCACAAAATAGATGAAATGTGTCACGTATTATGGGTAATGTAGAGCAGTGTTTCTCAAACCTTTCTGGCCGTGACCCCTGTGATTCAACAAAATAATTTGGGGTCCTGACCAAGGGGCCAGTGAGGCGCTACAACGTTGAAGCACTGGGCCCTAGTGGTAAGAGGAAGGACTGCAGGCGGACCCGTGGATTCATGACGAGGAAACCCCTGTGCAGCTGGACTTTAACAATGAGCGCTCGGTTGCATTTCCGCATTTGGTGCCCAAATGCTGAATCTGCGAAAAAAGGCGGAAGTAGACGGTCCTTCCAGGTGCTTCAAAACGCCACTGAGCAACTTCCACTGACATGAATAGCGGGGGGGCCGGAACTTTGCGCCAGATCAGTCTCTATCCTTGTAATACTCTATGGTCCTGACAGACAGTTGAGAAGCACCGATTTACAACATCACTAATATTTGTCCAACGAGCTTCAGACAGGTAATTACTAGGATATTATGCTTACTGGGAACAAAGCCACGGCAGATCAACTCCATCTCCACAGAGTTCCAAAACTCTGTTATGTTCTGTTCCCCATTGTAGTCATCAGAAGGTTTTTTTTTATTTCACTCACTGTAAAACCCAAAGTAAATTGACATTGACTGAATGTTAACACCAAAACAACATTGTCTTTGGATTCAAATCAAAACATTATGACCTACCAGCCATGGTGAAAAACCCTTTCTTGTGGAGGTCCATGATGACAACAGGAGGATGGTAGCCACACAACACACAATACTATGTGTAATCGATGTCTGACAAGACCTCAAAGTGACAGTAGGCATGAAGCATTGAGTCTCTGGGTGGGAATGACACTTTTCTTAACTTCTCCAAGGGGTCTATAAGCCTAGACACTGACACATGACTCTGGGGAGTGGGGCGTAATGGTAGATTACCAGGTGGGAATTAAGAACATTGTCACATAAGCATACTTGGATATTCATTTATATGTCTAAAGACTAACTTAACAGACTGAACAGTTCTATACACACCTGCAAATTGAGTCTGAGATACAGGCACACTGCACATCTTCGGGTGAAGGTCGACACACCTGTCAAGGTATAAATCACCATTTAGACAACTCTTGCACCATACAATTCCACTCATGGTAACTATTTTTGCGTTTCTGGTGATTACCACTGGACTTTCAAGCTGTGGCTGGTCTGGACACAGAAGGCATTTGGTCTCAGCCGGATAGAAGTGAGTGGGATACTCAGTTGGGGGTTTATTGATGACTTCATCTGGGAGATTGAACGGAATCTTCTTGCTTGACATTATGTAATCTGTCATGCGTCGCAAGTCTTTTGGAGGAGGATAGGCATCACATTCAGATTCTTCTGGTTGCTTTGCTGGAGAACTTGGTGTTGTGATGAACAGTTCACCATTGACTTGAAATAAGTGCCATTTGGCAATGTTCTGGTGGGAGCAGGACATCCGTGGATTGGCACATGGACAATGCCATGCATTGTCAGCTTTTTTGTACGTCACCATGATCCTGCCCAGTTTACTATGTTGTGTAACTTCAGGCTCATAGATAGACAGACAGATGTGGCATGAGGAGTGACCAAGTTCAACCAAAACAGAGAAAGGGACACCTTCTCTCAGTGCATCTTGTTGTCTTTTTAAGCATGTTGCCTTTTTCCCTTATCCAAAGAATTGACAAGCAACCATTTTGTCCAGGATTGACTTGTCCAGAGGTTCCTCAGTAGCTATGCGATCACAGCAATCTAGTGAACGGATGTGTTCACACTGATCATAAGGAAGACCACTCCGTTATTCCAACTGCAGGTAGCTCAGGCATTCATCCAATTCACACCGTGTTTTCTGTTTTTCTCCCCAGCATTTCCGTTGGACAGAAAAGCCATGGCCAGTTCTCTGGACAGCTGAAATGCCATTCTTTGTATCTACACATACACCTGCAAGGTGGCTTATGGCAGTTATGTCCTTGTACGTTTTTGAATGTGCGCGTGCAATGTGAAGACGGAGATTCTTCCGGTACATGAGTTTAGAGCAGTGCGGGCATCTGGAATGGGTAGAGTGCTCAGAAGGGCTGGTCGCCTGAACACTGTGCATCGCCGGGCTGGCGGACTGACCACTGTGCATCGCAGGGCTGGCGGACTGAGGAGGGCTGAACAGCTGACCCGAAGGACTGGCGGACTGACCACTGTGCATCGCCGGGCTGGCAGACAGACCACTGTGCATCGCTGGGCTGGCAGACTGACCACTGTGCATCGCAGGGCTGGCAGACTGACCACTGTGCATCGCAGGGCTGGCAGACAGACCACTGTGCATCGCAGGGCTGGCGGACTGAGAAGGACTGAAAAGCTGACCTGAATGGAGTTTGCACTTCGGCAGGTGTTTTTTCATCGCATCAGCCCTTAAAAGGGTATTCTCACACCAGGGACAATGATAGTGTGCCTCTGATCGGCACTTAAGACCACTTAAAGACATACAATATGACAAATGCATTATACAGTATATAATATACACACACAGCACCAACTCATGAAGCGTTATTACATTTCAAATGTACTTAAGGGGAAAGCCATCCTTCATAGACCACTGGCAGTCACTAGACTGACTCACTGAACACACAAATTGCATGCGTTGCAGAGATGGAACATGGGTGAAATGTGTGCATGAATAACACACCCTGCCTGGCCAAGGCCAACAGTCTGAATACTGAATTAGTCCCAATGTCAATTTGACAGATAATGGGAATGCCTCCTCTCTACAGTACACCCAGACATACATTGTCCTCTCACTCCTAAAAAACAAATAAATATATATATAGGCCTGCATACCTTCAAAAGTGAGTGCAGTTTTAGTATGAGCATTTATATGCTTCTGCAATGCCCCAATTCTGGCTGGTTTGAAGTGTACACAACAACAGCAGTGGTACAGTGTACAGCAGGTTGTACATGTGTTGAGCTGTACAGACTCATTGGCGGTTAATATGGAATGATGCATCTGTTAATAAAAAGAAACAAGACAAGTTTAACAATTACACTGAATTTGCAGAGCAGATAATCTACATCTGTAGACAGGCATACAGGCCATAGATCTGTCAATCTGCCTATGCTGTAACAATAACAGGAATCTAATATATATATTAAACTAATAAAAATATCCATCTTTTTCTTTTTAAACAGACCTCACAAATTAAAATAATATGTCACCAGAAGCAGGGATGTATGTTGTATGCAGCCATGCTAGCTGTTAATGAATGCTAATGAATAACCTTACACTTTAAGCATTTATTTCATATTTACATGTCGATGCATGTAAGCTCTTTATGTCAGACATGCTCTATCTATGTGAAGAGTTTTCCTGTGTCATTAACTAATTTTATGAAACAATGGCCAGAGCCAGTTAGCCAACAGCTAACCTAATAATGCAAGGTACAAGCAAGTGCATGTTACAAAAAGAGAATATAAGGGGGAAAACGAACCCATTTAACTCCTAACGTTAGGTGCATTAATGGTAGTTTAGTGTCATGAGTTAGAATCGGAAAAATAAAAAATAAACACGTGCGTGCGGTTGTGTTTAGGGTGGGGGGCCTAAAACTAATATATACACCGGGGCCCTTCGCCAGGTCCGTACACCACTGGCAACCATATTGGTTGTGTTTAGCTGATCAGACACTGATGAGACATGTTGTGACTGTCTTCACAAAGACACACTGAGAGGAGTCATCAATATAAAGCCTAAACCCAGGGCGGAGAGGTTCAGTGAATGTGGGGTGCGTTCGGAAATGCGCCCTGAACGCACTGGTGTGCTCTCTTGTCGTTTGTTTATTCAGTGCACTCGGTGCGTTTGAAAATCCAGTGCGCTGCGCACCGGGTGTGCCAAGTGCATGCCCACACTGAGCGACCCTACACAGCAAAAAGTCAGGTGTTGAATTGACTCTCACTGTCTCACAGAGTCAATTTCAACTATTTTTCAGACTCTATATATGTCCACACTGTCTAGAGTTAAATTAACACTTTGGAAATAGTTCAACATTTAACACTAGTCCAAGAGTTCCTTCTTTAACTCTTTATCAGAGTTAAAGTGTTTTGACAAATAACACTGTGCTGAGTTAAAGGTTTACTCTATATCAGAGTTAGATAACACTGCTCTGAGTTAAATGTTTATTCTGTACCAGAGTTAGATAACACTGCTCTGAGTTAAAGGTTTACTCTGTACCAGAGTTAGATAACACTGCTCTGAGTTAATGTTTACTCTGTACCAGAGTTAGATAACACTGCTCTGAGTTAAATGTTTACTCTGTACCAGAGTTAGATAACACTGCTCTGAGTTAAATGTTTACTCTGTACCAGAGTTAGATGACACTGCTCTGAGTTAAATGTTTACTCTGTACCAGAGTTAGATTAAACTGCTCTGAGTTAAAGGTTTACTCTGTACCAGAGTTAATGAATTGACTCTCACAGAGTCAATTTCAACTCTTTTTCAGACTCTATATATGTCCACACTGTCTAGAGTTAAATTAACACTTTGAAGTGATCGGACAAATAACACTTTAAATCAGTTTAAACATTTATTTTGGCCATAATCTCCCAGTCCAGTCAGTCTTTCCAACATTACATTACATCCCTTCCAACATTACGAATGAAGTTATAACATACAAATTTTCATCTGAAACACTGTATGAGCTCTGAACATCAAACGGTGTATACATTTTCAGCTCAGACAATTTAATTATACATCTTGCCACACTTCATGCCATACCCTGAATGGATGATGATGCTCATCAAACTCCTCTGTGAATAGCTGGCATGACAAAAAATAAATGTGATCTTCAACTAAAAGTATGTCACTTATTTGACAAAAGACAGGCATGTCTTCTTCTATTGCACTACACACAGCAAGGCCAGCTTTATACTCAACACCATCAACTTTAACCCAAGTGGTTGAGAAAACCTCTTTTGACAAGATAATTTCAAGATTGTCATTGTTAACCACATTTTCATCACTGAGGGAAAAAGGTTTAATTGGCCCATACTCATTGTGTTTGAGATTGAAGAGTTCCCAGTGATATGCAATGGCCATCTGATGCTTTTTAGCCAGTGATTTCGTTATGTTTTTGTAATTTTTTTAATAATCTTTAAACATCTTGTGTTTTGCTTCAAACCGCATACACCACATGTGTAGTAATGGGCCAATTTTCCTTATAGAAGATGGATAATGTATCATAAAGTGATGCTTCGGTATTAGGTTTCTGTGAGGATACAAGTGCTTAAATAGTGTGTGGTGCTCCAAAATCAAATGCTTTAAATATGTCGTCATGCCTAGAGTGAGAGAAGGTGAAAACACTATGTTCATTATTTGAAGTAATAACAGCAACAAATTCCAGTTTTGGTTCCCTGCAGGAATAACGTCACCAAACATCAGTGGGATGTTTTTCACAAGACAGAATGTCTGAATAGAATTCAAACCAATGCCATTGCCAGCACTCTCCAAAATAGTCTTTGTGGGACGGTTCTTTCGTTCTAGTAATCCATAATCAAATGAATAAATCCTGGAAAGTAAGTCCTGTTCTGAAATACAGTGTTTTGTGAGATATCCAAAAAGCAACTTAATTTCGTACTGAGTCACACCCTCAAGAAGATCATGCATTATATCAAATGAATAGTTATTAGAAACATGGTAGTACTTCAATGAATTAAGTGTCGGATTTTTTTTTCAAACCATATGTTGACTTCAATTGTGGATTTTCCCGGAGAGACTGGCAATGCATTTCAAACACATCTTTTCCACGAAGGATCACTTTAGGATCATCTTCACTGTAGACCGTTTGACTTTCTTGTTTCTCAATTAAACAAAAACGACAGAAATAATGGCTACTGCATGACTCATTAAAACCAAGAATTGTGTGCATCCCTAGATTATCTCCTGTGATCTGTGAGATTGTACCATATATCTGCTCATCAGAAAACGGTAGACTGAGCCCCTCACTTTCCAGTTTTTTCACATCATTTAACAATGGTTCCAGTAAGGAATACTTTTGGAGATCTTGTACGTGGAAAAGTGACACCAAATGAATGTTCATTAAAACCGAATTATATTTTGGGGGCAAATTTCTTAGAATGAAATACATACAGCCTAATTTGTGCATTCCACGTTTCGACCCAAGAGGATTCGCCGTTTCAAAATCATCGTAAAACAGTTGAATTTGTAGTGCATGTCTTTTAGCTGTAAATAAAGAGTGAGTTTTAAAATAACTTCCATCACAAAAGTCAGCATAAATGTCAGGCTCAGATCTACACTCTTTCTTAAGTAATTCACACATTTCTGGATTTCTGCACATAAACTTCAAGGTTTCTAAAATTGGCACATATATAAAAGTGTCCTTAACAGGTACTTGATCAAAAGTGCCAGATTTCTGATTATACCTGCTGTCAAATCTCACTCCCAGTGTAATCTCTACTGGCTCTACGACTGAAAATCTTTGGGTGAAGTATTTATTTCGTTTCCATTCTGTATTCAGATCTGTGAAAGGGTTTTCTAAGCCATCTAAAGATTCATTTATCACAGATGTGTTTGGGTCAGGTAAAGCAGAAATGATAGTCTGCTCTGCTTGTGAGCGAAGCTCATTTGTTAGTTCCTCCAAATCTCCTACAATTGAGGTCACCAAACTGTTGGAATATGTGAAATCAACTCTTGACTGCTGGGATAGCCTTTCTTACAAATAAAACAGATTAGCATTGCTTTAGCCAGTTACAAATAAAACAGATCAGCATTGCTTTAGCCAGTTACACAAAGAAAGCCGATATAGTCTGGTTCAGCAGCCTGGATCTTAGTTCCCTCACTCTGGGTGTCTCCTTCATTTTCCCCACATCAATGTTGTATACTGTTGTCTGGAGGAATGTGTAGAAGCTTGCAAGTGCACCATCATATTCCACATTAAAGACAAAATGTGTTTTGAAAAGTTCATCAAAGGCCCCTAGCGAGCGAGTGGACTGGCATGGGATAAGATGCTTATCTATCACGATGTAGTAGCTGTCAATGCTGCTCTTCTGCCGCCCAACTGCAAGGAGGTATGGCTGTGGATTCTTCTTGTTGCGGATATGTTCTTCCAAGCTGCAGCATGACTAGGGTTGAGATAAGAAAACTGAACATTAGACAAGAATAATGTGCAGCTGTGAAGATCTTACCACTCTAGTTCAGGGGTGGGCAACTTTGACGATGGAGAGGGCCACTATATCCCCACACACTCCAGAGGGCCACATTGCATATACAGGTCGGAGCAAAAATAGCCGACCTACAATTAAGCGTCGCACTGCGACACGTTTTGAGCTTGTAGATCAGCTATATTTTCTATATTTGAATTGAAATACTGAATAGTTTTTCTATTTTTGAATTGTAATGCTATAGTCATGTTAATTTTATGAACTAAATACAAATACATTGGACATAAAAACATGCAATAACATTTTAATAATACTAATTTCGATTAAGTAATTAAAGTCATGTTTGGAATTGTAACAGCTAAAATCAATAATATGCCTATATCAGTATTGCGATATTAATCTGAGGGCCACAATAAGTGAAGGTGGAGGCCGCCGGGACGCCAGTTGCCTCTGTAAAGTGCGTTGGATAAAGGTGCTATATATAAATTTACCATTTACATCACACACACACACTTCACAATTTCAGCTTTGGACTGGATGTAATGATACAGTGATGGTCAGGTCTACAGCTAACATTACTATAGGAACACATTACTACAGGAAAATTGAGTATCCCAATACCTCACTGATGATAGAGCATAACAAACAGGGCTGTTATAAAGCAAGAAAATATTAAACACAGCAGTGAAGTCTAGGAAAAGCTGTATTTCTCAGACGTTTGTTACATTAATGAAAAAATCACATCCCTGAAAATGATTTTGTTTAATCTCCTTAATATCATTACCTTATGAAAGACTACAAGTCTCTCAACTGCATCAGCGGCACTCACTCTTGGACACTTCGGGCCCCCAGGTGGTGGTGGAAGGAGATGTAACAGCAACAACAGAAAGGCCATTTCTGGGTCGTAGGCTAAGGACAGAGTCACAACAGAGAGAATAGGGAGTCATTGCTTTTGGTTCCGTCCGTTCATCCGTCACATCACACCTGATGGCAAGCAAGATCACGCGAAAAATACCAAACCGATTTTCATGATGGAGGGGTATCGCATGGGCCGTGTAAGAGCCCATGACATTTTGAAGCAGATCTGACGGATCACCATGTATGGCCAAATTAATTATTATATAGTGATGAAAATGTATGCAACTATAACTGCAATTATAGTACGTTTACCAATACAACTCACTTGTTGAATCATCAGGATCAATTCCTGGGGGAGATGCTGACTGCACCAAGCGCTGCAACTCTGGTGTTGAAGTGAGCTTCGAGGCCTCTTTTATGATATTGTCCTTGTAGATCACATCCCATTTCTGAAGCAGCTGGGATGAGGTGTCATCATTAAACAGGAGAGTGAAGTCTTGCTCCACCTTTAAAGGAATATAGTATATTACCACAACAGGACATACTTTCAAATTTCAAGCCATTCTACGCATCTCAGTCCAACTTACCAATCCTTTTGTATCCATGAATCTTGGGAAGGCGGCAAGGACATCAACACTATCGGTGGTGTCTTTAACAAGCTTCTGGCGGTGCTGAAAGGTCTGTCTCATCTTCTGGAAGATATGGGAGTTGTCAGTAGTATGGTTGAGCAAAGACATGGCCTCTTTGCAAGCATCCCCATCAAGCTGCTCTTCCGTATTGACAACCCTCGGGGAAGTTGGGCCTCCGGGAGAATGTCCAGTGGAGCTGCTTGGTGACGCTGCAGATGCTTGCTGTGGTTTGGACTTCCTCGAATTCCTTGTGACTGTTTTTAGACGCCAAGCAATGTATCCAGTGTTGCTAAGAACATCATAGAAGTGTTCCTGAAAATAAATACATGTGTCATACTTGGCTCTTAACAAATCTCATAATTCAACAGTCAATTTCATGGAGACAGCTTTGTCACATCATGTAAGAATAGTGTCATGCAAACAATAATAATGACTTACATAGCCTTTCTTGGAGTGTGGATCCTTGAGGAAAGGGAACAGCGTCACGATCCCAAGAGCATATTCTTCTCTTGTTGCTTTAGGGGGTTTGTACCTGAGAACATGTATTAAATTAGGAATCTAAATGTATGCCATGTAGTGATGTGAGATTAATATTGGCAAACACATCTGTATCGGCCGATATTGGTTACCAATTAATCGATATTGATTACCGGTATCAGTAAAATAATATACCGGTTATAGCAGATATTTTATTTTATAATAATCATGTTGAAAAATAAATTAAAAAAGCCTGAAAAATAATTTTGTTATGATGAAGGCTGTAACAACAGCAATTCATTATATCGGATAACGATTTTGGCCAAAACGTCTCATCGGTACATCCCTAATGCTATGACTGTATTTAACACAACTAAGAACATGAAACACATACCCATGCTTAGCCACCATATCAGATACCAGGATGTTGATCATTGTTCGTCTCGTGCCATCTGTTAGGGTTGCTGTATTTTGGTACTCCTGAAGTACGTCTTCACCACCAGACTTGCCTCGTAGAAGGGCTTCAATCAACTAATATAAAAGAAAAAAATCATGCGAAAGCAACACAAAGTAAATCACATTTCCAAAAACTGAAAGTGAAAACATTTGAAGCAAGACTGATACCTATTTAGCAGACACTGCAACAGATGGTTCCTCAATTCTTAATATCTTGCTAGGAACCGCAGACACTGCACCAGATCTGTCCTCAATTCTTAGTCTGTTGCCAGGAACCACATCATCTAAGATTACAGCTGATGCACTTGAGCAGTCAGACATCTCAGAAGCAGAGGCGGAGAAATCAGTTAATTCTAATGGGGAAAAAAAGTAGACTAAATTATTGTGTTCTGTAGGGTGTAGAGAGAGTGCTTGCTTTAAAGACTGTCTATAGACCTCACCTTCATTTGAAAAAACTGTCAGCACCACATTTCCCTGTCCAATGAGGTCACTGAATATCTCAGCATCAACTTCTGTCCCTGTTGCATCCTTGTATACAACTTCTGCATGAGGTGGCAGGCAAAATCTCTCTATGACTGGAAAATATAGTACAGTGAGATCAAACTGAATCTGATTTTCAAGGCAGCACTGTTTGTCTCACAGCAAATAACGAGACTTCCTGCATTATGTACAATTTTGAAACAGGTGTTATTCAGGAACTTTGAGTGATTTCCAATAAAATAATCACCTGCATGGAATTTATTGACAATAAGTAGCTCGTATCATGTCTGTGGATTTTTATCAATCATGCTTTGCATTTAGAAAGAGGATAATTATGTGTTCCGTGCAGCTGCAATGTTGGTGAGTTTAATGTTGTTTATACAATGAATCAGATAGGACAAGGAGATAACAAATTAAATATATAATTTAGAGTTGCTTGCAGCTAAAATAAACCTAGAACTTCCCTTAATGTTACCTTTTTCATGGAACTGCAAAAAATCAAAATGGCCTTCAACTTCATCCATTTTGATGTACCTCTGCAGTCACTTGGATCAACATTTTTACTTAGGACTGCAATAAAATAAATATATTAATACAATTAACTATCAATGAAGCTTAATTACTATGCAGTAGTAGGCTACACAAAAAGACAACTAAACATTGTTTTTATCCTTGTGAATTGTTCAGGATCATGTTGCTAAATCATGATAAAGTTGGGATTTGATTTTAATCTTGGTGCCCAAAACGAGGTTTTGGGCGTCTGTCTGTCTGTCCTGAACCATACCCGGTCCTTACAGCGCGTCGTCGAGTCGTCGCACATTGTTTATGGATGCTTTCATGACTCGTTTCTGTCACATCATAAGATACTAATGTAATGGGTAAAATAATCACTGAGATCAACTCGGAGCAGGCCAGGCAGCACTCTAAGAGGCACTGGCAGCCAGGCAATGCTGTTTGCCTGTTACTGAGGGCTCACTACGGTAGGCAGAGAGGGGACAAGACAGGCGAACAAGACTGACGATACATTACAATAGCGAAAGGGGTCATCTTGTGGCGATAGATAGCAGTCTCTGATTACCAAAATGAAATAATGCGAACGCATGGCCACGTTCAAATTAATTAGACGGTAAAAAGGTAAATACAGGGTATTTTGGCAATAGTAAACCGGGGTTTTAAAATGTCCCAAACCGCACAACCTTAATATATGAAAAAGTGGTTTTCAATGAGCCACGCGCTCGCACGCACGTGGGGGGGACGGACGGACGGACGGACAAAACCACTGATATAACCATTCATATATTAATAATAATAACCATTCTTTAATCGTGGCGACCAGAGGGTAAAGCTTGTTTTGACCAAAAACGAGATAAATCCAGTCAGTCAGGCTTTTATTTAGCCCATCCATCTATAACAAGCTACAAGGATGAAAACATAACGCAGCTTTTTTTTTTTTGGGGGGGGGGGGGGGGGGGGGGGGGGGGCAGGCATGGTTCAAATCTTCTACACAGAGAGCAGAATCTAGCGCAATTAGAATTCTATCAGGGTGAATAAGAATAATGTCAATGTTCACTGTTTGTATAGCCTTTACAGAATAAACTTCTATTTTCAACGCCAAAGCCAGACCATGGACTCCATGGTTTCAGGTTTGTGTCAAGGCCTAGGCCTACTACTCAAGACAAACATTTTGTAAAGCATGATAATTACATCTCCTTAATGTTTCCTTGTAGCTACATTACTGCAGTCTATAGCATACATTTACAATTACTTCAATAAGTCTGTACTTACCATGAAATCATGTTCTTAAAAGAACACAGTGAAGAAAACTCTACCGTCTATGTCCTCTCTAGCCTGACCTAAGCAGAGACATTTCTGGCCTAGATGGGAGGGTTGCGTCTCAGAAAAGCGCGCACCCTGATTGGATCTCATCGATCTGTCTGTCACCCCCGGCCCCTCCTCTCCCCCCCAGTGCAGCGCTACGTCACATAATTTAGAGCGACGCCTACGCGGAAGGGTTGACTCCCACTTTTAGACAGGTTCAGCCCACGGCTTTTTCCAGGCTTTCATCTTTCGCGCAGACGAAATGAAAGCCTGGGTATCGAGGCTATGTCCTCTCAGTATGAACACCGGTCCGTGTGTGTGAGAAGGCTAATCAATTCAAAATGAATGCAGGTGGTGGGGGGCAGGAGTAGCTTAATTACATCTCTGATGAGTTGGGTTAACACTTGAAAATGTTAAAATTACACTTAGACGACTCTGGGTGGAATCAACTCTTTAAAATAACTCAAACACTTTAGCATTACACCAGAAAGTGTTAAAATTACACTTTTTGAGTGGAATTAACTCCAAACTGAGTTGGGTAACAAATTTCAATTATCCAACTTTTGCTATACTAAAACAACATTTTTTTAAGCTGATTTTATCAGCAAAAAGACTGAAAAGCGGGCAATCTTTCCCTCTCAATAACTCCACAACGATAAGGACTTGGGGTCTAATTTAGATATATGTTGTTCAGTTTTTCGAGACGATCAAGTGGATATCTTGTTTGTCCTGGTACGACACTTTTCAAAACGTAAGATCTTCCTGCAGGATGGTGTTAGGTTGTACACCTATATGTACCTTCCGAAAGTGGAGGAAGCCAACTTAGGAGTGGCCGACCGGGACAAACAAGATATCCCCTTGTTCGTCTCAAAAGATTGAACAACATATCTCGAAATCGGAATCCAACTCCTTATCGATTTCGAGTTATTAAGCGAGATAGCGAACCTGTAACCCTAATCAATTAAGAGAACCGTATGTCCGTGTGGGAGGAAACTTATATTGGTGTTTTCAGCGCAACGAGCTGATCAAGAATCTCGTCTCGGTTTTGCTCTACGACCTCGGCAACCCTATAACCCTAACCCTAACACATTTTGGTGGCTGGGTTAGGGTTAGAGAACAGTAAGTCTGTGTGTGAGGAGAGTTATATTGACGCGTTCAGGGCAACGCGCTGATCAATAATCTGGTGTTGGATTTGGTTTTTGACCCTTACTTTTCCCTGTAGATACATATTTATGATTATCTCTAAGACGATTTGACAAAACTTTACAATTCTGACATATGTCAGTCTACCCACCGATACGAATTGGTCGGTACCAGGCCTGAACCGGTGGCATGCACGGTTTGTGCGTGATCTTAAAAAAGCAAATATATTTAAAAAAATAGAGCAGGCTTCGATTTGAGGCCTTCTGCACCAAGTGATACCCCCCTCCCCCCAACAAGAAAAAAATAAAATTAAATCAGAAAATGTTGAAATTACACTTTGGGAGTGGAAATCAACTCTGGATTTAATCAACTATTTAAAACAACTCCAAACACTTAACCATTACACCAGATAGTGTTAAAATTACACTTTTGGGGTGGAATTAACTCTGCAATGTTTAACCCTGGAATTTCAACTCTCCAATTTTTGCTGTGTACCCTGAAGCTGGGGTTGTCCAGTGTGAATGCGTCACAGCTGTGGTCGTTCGTAAATAAGGCACACTGAACGCACCACACTCAACAAACTGACCACATTCCCGGTGCGCATTTCCGAACGCACCCGTGGTCTGGAAGGTGTAAAGGTGTGTCAGTGAGTCAGAGGACACTTCAATAGAAGGACAGAGTCCCTGCAGGGCAGTCTAGAAGATACACTGCTACTCTGTTGGAGTTAGGGGGAACAACAGGGAGGCGAGTCCTACTGTTGTGAATGACAGCGTAACTGCGTAAATGACAGAAGAGACTCCAGGAATGATCATCGTCTCCAAGCCAGCTTGGTCTGTAAGCCCCTCCTATCTCAACCACTCCACTCCTCTCTACCTCCCACAGGTAACGGCGTCCAGACAGACCTTCTGTACACAGTAGGCTACCTGATCATCACCAAATCTACCATTATAAAGCCTTGTGACCTTCCTGTTGTCACATAATACTACATAATAATCCACAGAGAGAGAGAGAGAGAGAGAGATTGTACTTTTGACTCCACTACATTAACGTAGTGGAGTCAAAAGTACAATATGTGTCTTTGAGGTATCCACAAATACTATAGGTACATGCAGTAATCCTGTTCTCTTAACTGCCTCCCCCTGGCCAGCCGGGGCGCCTGATGGAGGGGAAAGGAACTGGTTGGAATTCCTTCCACGCGCTACGTCCAGCTAGGGAAACTCCCTCCCTGTCAGGTGTAAAGGAGCAACTTGCTGTCCTTGCTGCAAGTGCCGGACTCCACTCGCAGGTGGATTACGGACTTCCTCACCAACAGGTCGCAGCGGGTGAAGCTGGGGAAGAACATTTCCAGCTCCAGGTCCACCAGCACTGGCTCCCCGCAGGGCTGTGTCCTGTCCCCACTCTTGTTCTCCCTGTACACCAACAGCTGTATTTCCCTCCATCCGTCCGTTAAGCTACTGAAGTTTGCTGACGATACCACCCTGGTGGGCCTCATCTCTAAGGGGGATGAGTCGGCCTACAGGAGGGAGATCGAGCGGCTGCAGAGTTGGTGCGGCAACAACAACCTGGAGCTTAATGCTCTTAAGACAGTGGAGATGGTGGTGGACTTCCGCAGGAACGCAGCCCCGCCCCCTCCCATCATGCTGGGAGACACCCCGGTGACCTCAGTGGAGTCATGCCGGTTCCTGGGCATGACACTTTCTCGGGACCTCAAGTGGGAGCTGAACATCATGGCCCTCCTGAAGAAGGCCCAGCAGAGGCTGTACTTCCTCCGACAGCTGAAAAAATTCAGGCTGCCGAGGCTCATGATGGCTCAGTTCTACACAGCCATTGTGGAGTCCATCCTCACTCTCTCCATCCTCACCTGGTTCCCCGCTGCAGCTGCTAAAGACCTCACCAAGCTGCAGCGGGTGATTCGCTCTGCGGAGAGGGTGATTGGCCGCCCTCTGCCCTCCCTCAAGTCCCTGCACGACTCCAGGGCGCTGAAGAGAGCAAGGAAAATTATGGCCGACCCCTCACACCCTGGCCACGGCCTCCTCACCATGCTCCCCTCTGGGAGAAGACTGCGGCTGCCGAAGGCTACGAAAGCCCGCCACAGACAAAGTTTTTTCCCCTCAGCTGCCAGGCTGCTCAATGACTCTGGCTTCCCTTCCACCCCTGCCTCCTAGTGACACCGGCACTTTAATCACCGGCAACATTAATGCACTATGTACTACTGTATAAACCTGCAATTTATATTTATTTCCCTGCACGGTGTTGTCTTATGTTGTCTCTATATGTGAAAAAAGAATTGAATGCACTCATGTTATGTCAAAACAAATTCCTATGTGTGTATACACAAATGGCTAATAAAGGTATCTGAATCTGAATCTCATATCGGTGCCGCGCTACGAGCTTGTAGATCACAAAATATTTTCAGATGGGGCTCAGCGGCCAAATACAGTTCAGTCAGACAACTCTTAAAATTAATTTAGCATATATTTTATTGAGCAAAGTTGAGCATAGATATATGAAGCATAGATTGGCATCGGGCTCTGTCTCCATGAATATACATTTTGATGAGATATAAGCCAAATATAATTACGCTATAGGGAAAGACCCCCCAAATTTACAAATTTACATTGGACATAAAAAAGACAATGACATTTTAATACTACTCACTAAGCAACACATTTACAATGAAGTATACTTAAAGCGGCTCATATGTTTGCAAATCAATAATATATCAGTATTGTGATATTAACCTGAGGGCCACATTAAGTGAAGGTGGGGGCCGCATAATGGCCCTCGATCAGGCCGCCAGTTGCCCACCTTCACTTAATGTGGCCCTCAGGTTAATATCAGAATACTGATATATTATTGATTTCAGCTGTTACAATTCCAAGCATGCAAACATGACCTGCTTTTGTATGTGTTTGGATTTAGTTCATAAAGTTAACATACCGGTAACTATAACTAAATTCATTTGAAATGAAATAAAATCGTTATTTTTCAGGATTCCAATAAAATAAAATGGCCACATTTTCTTTCAGGATTTCAATTCAAATATAGCAAAAATAGCTGATCTACAAGCTCAAGCTCAAGCTCACCGGCTATTTTTGCTACGACAGTAATATGCAACGTGGCCATCTGGAGTGAGTGTGGAAATATAGTGGCCCTCTCCATCGTCAAAGTTACCAACCCCTAGGTTTAAAACATACAGTAGCTTTTAATATTCAGTCAGTTTCATTTCCAGAGTTCTACCACATGTGAGGTGGCAGAACCTCTTCTTCTTTTTACTTCTTGTTTTCAGCATTACAAAACAGACAACATTTATTCTTTCTTCATGAAAGGTGCACTTCCGCTTTCCTCCAAACGCACCAGCCGAACCAACACCACATGTTGTGGCATTGGTCGGAATCCTGTGTGGCCGATGTATTATAGGCTATAGTGATTGGTTGAAGTGCAGAAAGGGCTTTGCCTCTGCAGGGTTTGGCTTGGCTTGGTTTGTTTAAATAGTCAGTTAATGTGAATTTGGCGCAACACCAACCCTGGACTCTACACTCCCTCCCGGACTATAACGGACTCTCTATTCCTCCACCTCTGACCTGTACGGCCCATGCACAACCAGCGGTGGAAAAGTAACTAAGTACAGTACTCTACTTAAGTACAATTGTGGAGGTATGTGTATACTTTACTTGCGTAGTTCCAATACTTTTACTCCCACTACATCTCCGATGCAAATTTGGCACTTTTATTACTTCACTACGTTTGTTTGAAAACTTTAGTTACTATAGTTATTTATAGATTTTGATTATTATTACAAAACATACTGTACATAAAACAGTTCAACCCTTCACACATTTCGGCCAATTGAAATTGAAAACACCCGATCTACAAGCTCACAATGTGTCGCAGACAGTGTCACACATTGTGAGTCAGTTATTTTCAAAAGTATTTTTGTAAACATTTGAAAACTTGAAATGGAACATTCTGCATCGTGAGCACGTTATAACCTATTTTACTTTAGGTACATTTTGATAGCAATACTTTTGTATTTTTTATACTCAAGTACATTTTAAATTGACTTTGACTTGTAACGGAGTATTTCTACATTGCAGTATTGCCACTTTTACATAAGTAACAATTTTGAGTACTTTTTTCTACCCCTGCCTCCAACCTTCTCTCTCTCTGCGTACATCAGGACACATGGAGACTGTGGTTGTTCTACTGGCGATGATGATGACAGTTGGACTGTCTCATGGTGAGAAGATCATTTATTTACTATTTAACCCAACCCAACCCCCCACCCCCCCCCCCCCCCCCCCCCCGCCAATTTTCACGATTAAAAAAAATTCACACCCGTGTGAACTGAGTGCTGCAACTCCCCTCCCCCCCCTCTCATCTCTCCCTCTCCCCCCTCTCTCTCTCTCTCTCTCTCTCTCTCTCTCTCTCTCTCTCTCTCTCTCTCTCTCTCTCTCTCTCTCTCTCTCTCATTAGCAGGCAACAGCGCAGCACTGTCTCTCTCTCTCTCATTAGCAGGCAACAGTGCGTGCAGGCAATATCTCTCTCTCTCTGTTTCTGGCAACAGCGCCCCTACTGGTACTCATTATACTGGCTCATTAACGTCACATGTGAACCACACATAGGTGTACACGGACATTGCTGGTTGTAGGAGTGGTTGCAGCGCTCAAAAATAGCAGACATACAAGTTCATAGCACGGCACTCGGTGCCGCGCCGTGAGCTTGTAGATCTGCTATTTTTCAACAGCTAAAGCATAACATGATGCTTAAAACACCAAAAGGGGTTCCCGCCCAAAATGGGTTAATGCATTATTCATATTCATATTCGTCAATGACTAAGTATTTATTTCTGCGTTGAAATTATTCCCGTTCAGTGGCAGTTTTCACAGCCTTGTTTCTCTTTTACACGAGTCTCGAATGTGTATCACGCTGGAAATTAAGTTCAAACCCGGTCAGCATATAAGGGCCGGATTTACCATCCCAAGGGCCCCCGGGCTAGACAAAATTTCTGTAATTTTGGGGTACCCAGCCCCCCCAAAAGAGAAAGGCAGGCAGGCAGACAGACAGACTAGTTTCTGAATGCAGGCTGACATGCACAGCGACATTGGGAGGGGTTTCCACACACAGCTACCCCACAACACAGAGTCACTGTCTGAGCAGAAGCTCTCAATGTTTTAACCATAATTCTAAATGTACAATAACCAAACATAAATCTCACTTTAATTGGATTGCAATACTTTACAATTTCAAATCATAAAAAAAAAAAAACTTTAGTTTTGGTTTTTTGAGCCCCCCCCCCCCCCCCCCCCCCCCCCCCCCGGTGTGTAGCCCACCCTAGCCCAATGGTAAGTCCGCCTTTCACAATGTCGAAACTGTAGAGTGTAAATGTGCTAATTTAACTCAATATTAAACATTGAACTATCTCTCCTCAGGTGTGCCTCTCCTGCACTGTGACGCCAGACAGAATGGAACTCAGTGTTTCGCAGCTCTGGGGGGAACCGTTGAGCTACGCCTGGTGGAGAGGATTGAGACAGAACATCATTACGGATTATACAAAGGGATAAAAGAGGATAAAGAAGTATTTAGCCTTAAAAAGAAGTTTAGACCTAAGTTTACATACCAAAACAGATCATACTTTAATGAAAGTAGTGGGACGTTTGGGATGAGTGACGTCACAAAGAGTGATGAAGCTCAGTATGTTTTTAACATCTGGATGGATGGAACCTCTATAGGAAAGAAACACCTCCATCTGTCTGTTCAAGGTAAAGTGTTACAAATTACAACTGATATGTAATACAACTGATACAAAATATAATATAAACTGTTCAGCTCCAGAGAACATCTGGAACTACTGCAGTTTCATGTCAAATGCAGCTTTAATTATTCATGCATTTGCTATGCATTAATTCAGAATAAAATACATTTATATTATAAAATACATTTATACATATTTTATTTAAATTTATAGAATACATTTATATTATATTATAGGTTGTTTTCCCTGGATTAGATACTTGAAGAAATGTGAATAAAATGCATTAATGCGGCACCAACACTAATAAAAAGTCTTTCACTGTGTGTTTTGACTGTGTGTCCTTCAGCTCCAGTGTCCTCTCCTAAGCTGTCCTCTGAGTGTCTGTCCAATGAAGGACAGATGAGGCTGTCCTGCTCCTGTGAAGGGGACAGTGTCCAGTACAGCTGGACTCTGAACGGAGAACCTCTGCCAGGACGTCAGGACACCCAGAGCATCACTCTGACACAGGTTAGTATAGTAGTTCACTAAAAATAAAATAAAATAAAATAAAATACTAAGACGATAACAAACTGAAACTGTATTGTGTGTTTTTAAAATTATCTGAAATTATAGACAAAGTTCCCTTAGTTTTTGTCAATTTCTTTCTAAGCTTAATCTGTAAATGGATATTATTTTTTTGTAATATCTTTTTTATATTACACTGTTACACAACACTTATGTTGGCCCTTTGCAATCCTGCACCTGACTTATTTGTTGCAATGAACACAGTCATTAATATAAACTAAACTAAAACTAAAACTAAGCATCACAAAAAATAAGAAACTAATACTACTAATACAAACTGTAGCAAACCTGCTCTAAAATCTAACAAAAACTAACTGAATTAGAAAAAACATCAAAACTAACTAAAGCTATAATGAAACATCCCACACTATTATAACCTTGTAGCCTGCATGGGTTCCAGCCTGATTTGCTGTGTTCCGCGGGTCTGAAATGTCACTTCGCAAGTCATGCGAAGTGACATTTCAGACCCGCTGGAACCCAGGCTAATAACCTTGCCTCTGACACAGGATCTCTCTGGACTCCTGATGTGTATCGTCAGCAACAGTGTCAGCCGTGCTGCTGCTACGAAGACCATCACTGCATGTCCCGGTGAGACTGAACATGATTGTAAATGATACTGAGGAACATGGCAGTGATGTATAATAACCATAATGTGTTCTGCTTTAATTGGGTTTAGTGGGTTAATCGGGGTCATCCCTATGTTCCCCAGTTGTTATGTTCCCCAGGTTATATGTCCCCCAGGTTCTATGTTCCCCAGGTTCTATGTTCCCCAGTTGTTATGTTCCCCAGGTTCTATGTTCCCCAGGTTATATGTCCCCCAGGTTCTATGTTCCCCAGTCACCGTAGGGTTTAGGGTTAGCGTTAGGTTTCTGGTTTAAGGACTTCAGTGTTTTGTACTATACAATTGTAGTACAGAACAAAGAATGTTTTTTTTGCCATCTTTGTTTTGCAATAGTTTATTTTATGCCAGTGTTAATTTTTAGTTGGCTAAGACTAGATAGTTTAAGTAGCCTAGGCAGGCCTAAAGTTCAATGGATTGTTCAAAGACTGAGCTTAAATCAGAATTTGCTACTAAAAGGAACACTAAGACTAAGTTGCTAAAATACTTACTAAAATTACTAAAATTACTAGGTTAGGTTTCTGGTTTAGGTTTATTCTAAGTGGGGAACAAAGAACCTTTTTTGCAACCTGGGGGACATACTGTATAACCTGGGGAACATATAACCTGGGAAACATAGAACCTGGGGAACATAGAACCTGGGGGACATAGAACCTGGGGAACATAGAACCTGGGGAACAGAGAACCTGGGGAACATAGGTACACTCCCGGTTATTCATCATGTTGCACGTTGCTTTGTTTTCACACGCCTGTCTAGAGTCCTCTAGATAAAACTGTATGAATGGTTTGTTTCTGCAAAGCGTTCCTTTCGTTTTCAGCGGGACATTTTCCTTTGACCCTTTGACAAGATATGCCAAGAAGAGCTTAATTTCTATCCACCAGCTGTCTAAAAACCCAGAAGAGACGACCGCTGCACGCGGCTTTAGGCATCTCTTCTGGCGCTAAAGTGTGCCTGCGCCGATAGTGAACCGTGGATTTGTCTATAGAGAGGTGTTAACCATTCAGGGCGGGAACCCCTTTTGGTGTTCCAAGCATTATGTTATGCTTTAGCTGTTGAAAAATAGCAGATCTACAAGCGTGGCACTGTGCTACGAGCTTGTAGATCTGCTATGTCTTTGAAAAATCGTTTAAAATGCGAACTAAGTCTTTGCTTCTAAGGGGGTCCTTGGAACAACATATATTCAGATGGGGGTCGGCGGCCAAATACATATCATTCTATAGGGATCCTTGACATGAAATAGTTTGAGAACCACTGACATAGAAACATGGGTTTTTCAGAAAACTGTCAGGATTTTGAAGACATTCATAGAATCGTCGTCAGGTCTAAATAGTTTCCATGTTCTGTCTGTTAGCGTTCAAACACATCGACTGCATCGACTCCAACGGGACACGCATATCAGGATGGGTGTCTGTAAACGACACCACCTCATGTCCTGCTCTGACAACAACAACAACAACAACAACCACCACACAACCACCGTCATCACCACCATCATCCACACCCGGTGAGAGTTCCAGCCTGGTTAATGAGCCTGACATGAATGCCACTTCTTCTTATTATTATTACAAAACATTTAGCCTACATTTAGTACTTTTGTACTCAAGTCCATTCTGATTACCAGACTTGTACTTGTAACGGAGTGCGTCTGCATTGCAGTATTGATGTTTTTTTACTTTAAGTAAAAGGTGTGAATACTTTTCCCCTCACTGCAGAGTTCGTCCCGTACATAGTTGGTTCTCTGGCAGCTCTATTGCTCCTCCTGGTGGTTGCTGTTGGAATATCCTGCTATCAGAAGAAGAAGAAGAAGAAGAAGAATAAATCCACTGTTGTTACAAAACAAGGTCTTTATCAAGCTTTTTTTTCTTTTATTTTTTCGACAGTTTGTTTAGGATGGTTGGGTTTATGGCCTCCAGTATAGATATTACTATTAATAGTTCCAGGCATCTATTGAACTGTTACTACTGTACAGAAATAAAAATAAAAGTGCAAAAACACGCCCCCTCATGTATTAGGTGGAAAATACAGTAATATATATATGTCAGGGAGGGACTAGTGCAGAAGAGATCCAGTAGAACTAAATGTCAGCTAGGGAAGGACTAGTGCAGAAGAGATCCAGTAGAACTAAATGTTAGGGAGGGACTAGTGGAGAAGAGATCCAGTAGAACTAAATGTTAGGGAGGGACTAGTGGAGAAGAGATCCAGTAGAACTAAATGTCAGGGAGGGACTAGTGGAGAAGAGATCCAGTAGAACTAAATGTTAGGGAGGGACTAGTGAAGCAGAGATCCAGTAGAACTAAATGTTAGGGAGGGACTAGTGGAGAAGAGATCCAGTAGAACTAAATGTTAGGGAGGGACTAGTGGAGAAGAGATCCAGTAGAACTAAACGGTTTTATGTTGGTTGTGCTCCTGTGTTGTGCTCTGAACATAGCAGACAGCTTGCAGATCGGTCATTTTCAGCCTGCAACAAAGTGTAAAATTAGTCGTCCTCAAGGTACCGCCAACATACATTTTAGTCGACTAAATTAACTGTACATTAAAGTCAACAAATACAATTTTACGATATGTAGCCGACTAAAACTAGACTAACGCTAAAACATTAAATTGAGTACACATAAATGAAATTGTACTCAAAAGATTATGGCTACATCAAAATTTGCTGTCAAAATTCAAGACTTGTCAGCGATTAGCCGTTGGACAAGCTGAGCATAGGCCTATTATCCAGTAGAACTAAATTGTATGTATAAGTACAGAAGCAAGAATGCTTGTTTTTGCCATCTTTGTTGTCTGAGCAATTATGTTTTAGTTTATTTTATGCCAGTGCTCATTTTTAGTTGGCTAAAAGACTAGATAGTTTAAGTAGCCTATAGGCAGGCCTAAAGGTCAATGCATTGTTCAAAGACTGAGCTTAAATCAGAATTTACCAAAAGTAAGACTAAGTTGCTAAAATACTTTTAGTCTTACTAGAATTACTACGTTAGGTTTCTTGTTTAGGTTTATTCTAAGTGGGGGAAAAATAACCTTTTTTGCATGGTGGGGAACATGGGTATTCACATTATTGATATTTTACATGAATTGACAGCCTGTACAACCCCAAATTTAAATCCCAAATGGTTTCCTCATTGTTTAGAATGATTGACTATAGCTATACATGTTGCCAAGTGCTGAAGTGTTTCCCTATTCCAGGGGTGCCCACACGTTTTTGAATTGCTGCTTTCAAAATGACCAGCTCAACAAGATCTACCCTCCAAAAAAAACTATTCTCATTGCTGAAAATAGTTTATAAATGTACCACAACCCGAGGGGGCTTTGGAATAGTCTCTGGCTTTACAAATGTCCTGGAATAGGACATTTTATTTTTGTATTTGAAATGGTATATATTTAGGAGCATGTCATGTGGTCTACCTGCAGAGCCTTTGTGATCTACCTTTTGGGCACCCCTGCCCTATTAAATCAATATCCACACTGATCTGATTACCATAAAGTGATAACAGTGGGTCCCAACTCCCAAACGTTGTAGCCCATGCACCTCCTTCGACAAGCGTTGTGAGCTTGTCCTATAGAATGTCTTCAATGCAACACATTGTGAGCTTGTCGATTGGCTATTTTCAGTGAAGAGGTTTAATGTAGAGTGAAAACAGAAAAGTCACTAGTATAGAGTCTATAGAGACTGTCTCAACGTGGTTAAAAGGCAACATACTCCATTACAACAAACGGTATTCTAAATAGTTGAGTGGGTTCAGTGAAATATGTGTTGGGTAATGAGACCCATGGGACCCATTACATTGAAAACCTATTTACATCACTGCCCTGCATTAGATGGATTACCTCTAGATGGCATTCCATCATGGATTACATCTAGCTTACAATCACTGAGCAACTCTCATGACATGATAATTAGAAGGTTTAAATGTGTTCTAAGGTGTTGTTTTTCATTTACAGGTCAATGTGGTGTCAGGTGAGTGCTACTAAGTATTACTCTGTCTACTCATCAATATGACCGCAGCAATATATTACATATTCCTTTTTTCTCCATTACTGCTGATAAATATGGATCTTTTAATTGCAGACCCACTCAGTCTCAGGGAACCAATCAGAGCCCAGCTACAAACCAGACGACCAATCGGAGTGCGTCTCCTGATGATGTGTACTGCCCACTGCAACACGGTCAGTCTTTCAACCAATCACGTTCATTAAGGACACCTGTGACAACTGGTTCTACTGTAATTTGAACATTAATTAATGTCTAACTTAAAATAAAATAGATCTTCATTCTTTAGAAATGTAAAGTCCATTTTGGAGGTTCAGTTGTGTTTGTTTTTCCTCATTTGCACAATAGAATAGAAAGCCATCACTGAAATAACTGAATTAAGCACCACATTAATGCATGTAATTTACTTTTAGGCGACACAAGCGTCTATGGGAAGATAAACCAGCCTGATGATGACTATGAAAATGGTACAGTATAAACTTTTTTAAACATCCAATCCAATGATTTAAATCTGAGTCAATTAATTAATTCAGTCAGGTTCAGATTAAATGGTTTAATTAGAAAAATGATTTCTGGGCCCGGGTGGCTGGCGTAACTGTCTGGGCTGGTAATCCAGTTCTGGCTGTGTGCCGCGGGTTCGACTCCTATACTCCCGACGGCCTTTACTGCGTGTCACCTCCCCCATCTCTCTCCCCATTTCCTGTCAGCCTACTTTCATCTATCGCTCTATCAATAAAAAGGCGAATAGCCAAAAAATAATAATCTTAAAAAAAGGGAATAAAATCCAAGTATGAAACAGAAAGTGACTTTAGTGAATTCATGTTATAACGCATATTGTTTTTAATTCACAGATCCAGCTTATGTCAGGTAGGTACAGTATTGATACTGTATATTCATCAACATGACAGCAGTGGATTACATCTTGGTTTATTCTTCATCACTGATACATATTTATATTTTAATTAACAGAGTCATTGAGTCTCAGATAAACCAACCGGATGATGATTATGAAAATGGTACAGTATGCACTTTTTTAAACGTCCAATCCAACGATTTAAATCTGGTTTCATTTGGTGCAGTCATTGTGGAACATCCATGTTAGGAGAGTCATTATATAGGAATTAATTTTCAGGTTCAGATTAATTGGATTGGTTAGAAATGTGTTTTGTGCCTGTGATTTATATAAATGTTCACAATTTTTCTAAGAATTGCAAATCTACAAACTCATAGTGTGGCACAAAGTGACGTGCTATGAGCTTGTAGATCTGCTATTTTTTTAATAGCCAAAGTTTGAAATGAAATGACCCGGATTATATTTGTATTTGGTTCAGATATTGATGTTATAATGTATATTGTTTTTAATCCACAGATCCAGATTATGTCAGGTAGGTACAGTATTGATCTCTGTATATTCATCATCATGACAGCAGTGGATTACATCTTGGTTTATTCTTCATCACTGATACATATTTATATTTTAATTAACAGAGTCATTGAGTCTCAGGGAACCAATCAGGCCTCAGCTACAGTCGACCAGGCGACCAATCAAAGAGGAGATCCAGATGATGACCTATACTGCCCACTGCAGTACGGTCAGTCTTTGAACCAATCATGTTCATCAACCCATCAACCCATTAAGACCTGAGGCCGTTTCTACAAAATGCATTCTAAACCAGTAGTTATTTGTGTCAGGGACCCCCCAAAATGATTTTGGCCACGGACCACGCTATCTGAAAATGTCTTGTTCCAGGGACCATTATTGAAATAACAATTATAAGCATCACATTAAGACTCATTTTGTTTCCCTTCAGGTGACACAAGTGACTATGGAGTAATCAACCACCCTGATGACCAAGATAATGGTAAAGTATATATTATACACGTGACACGTCTATATTTTATAGATTCAATCACCTGATTTTATTCCAGCAGACTGTACTCTCATTCCATACTGTTTGTACAAACATTACAACACTGATGATTAGTATTATCAGAGTCCAGAAGCAATCACATTATGAGCCTAATAATGCTGTGAACGCAGCATACAATTTACTATTTACAATTTAGGCATTTAGCAGACGCTCTTAATCCAGAGCGATTTACAGTAAGCAAGAACAAAACATGGTAATACATCAAATAAGTGTGTTGTGTGAATTTCCACTCCAGTGAGCGATAATACAGTTGTTCACATTCCTTTTAGGGAAACACAGACTGTGTTTTATATACTGCATGTTTAATGACACAGTGTTACTGTAACTCTGTTTCATTTCCTCAGATACAGCCGTGTAGGAAAACCAAAGCCAACACCACACGTGGATAAAGACACATGGATCTGCACCAAGGTTTACGTTAGCCGATATATATCCACCATTGACCCAGAACATTTTTAATTGACCGTTAAATAGGATAAAATTATTGCTGGCCACCGTGGCCGACTGAAAATTGCTATATTATCATTAGGCTATTATCCTATCCCATCATTTGGATAACGTAACACAACATTGCAATACATAGTTTACATTTACAACCACTAAAATTATATTTAAAGTTTAATACAAGCCTGCTGCCTATAGTTGCTCTGCAGTTATCTGATCCTAGATCAGCCTATTCATTACATGACGGTGTCGCACGTCGAAAATACCCGACCTATACAAGCTCACAACGCGTCTCAACGCATCTCGTTCTTAGCTAGTAGGTTGGATATTTTTGATGTGCAACACTGCCGTGCGACGAAGCATAGGTCAGCTTCACACAGCTGCATCTCTCTCCTCCTGAGTTAAAGTCTTCTCGGTTCACTCTGGTGTTTGTACATGATAAAGAGACCTATAGAGTGAGAAGCAGCCTGGACCCAAATGACCAGACCATGACAAGACTTTTCTGTTTGGCTGTATGGGCTGTCAATCAGATAAGACATTTCTGTTTGGCTGTATGGGCTGTAAATCAAATAAGACTTTTCTGTTGGGCTGTATGGGCTGTAAATCAGATAAGACTGAAGGCCTTGACTGGGCTGTCAATCAGATAAGACTGAAGGCCTTGACTGGGCTGTCAATCAGATAAGACTGAAGGCCTTGACTGGGCTGTCAAGGCCAGAAAGTCGTTTTTTGCTACTCAGTAGGCGTTCCCACATAACATCCGGGTTTGATGATGTCACGCGCATGCCCTCTATTGGGACACACATGCACACAACCAATTTGTGTGTGTAATCAAAATGCATGCGCACACACCAAATGTAATATATCTATAGGCCTAGTATCGTTCTTGGAGTCATTGCTGATGTGTAATGTATTGTGTATTGTTGCAACTCCAGGTCGCATTTACTATGACATTGTGCCTTTCCCGTCAGTCACTCATTATCCATATATGGTCTCATGACATCATGTGACATCATCAGGGATGGAGATCCTCATAGTAAATTCGACCTGCAGTCGCAATTAAGCCCATATAATGGAGATCCCTGATGTCATCAATATTGACCAACTCTACATCTGACCTCAAACCCTTAGATCTCCATATATGGATATAGGTCAGAACCTGTTCAGACATTCCATATGTTCAACCTTCCCATCCATCCTCTTCGATGTCTCCCTTTTGACTGATACCTGTCCATTTAAACTCTAGACGGGCCGGCCCCAAAGTTATTAGTGAAGCCGTGCCCGGCAGCTGGCGAAAACTAGAGTTATCAGCAGGCCCGAAAATCAAGGCTGTCATCAAACCCTGTACATTCAAGAGAATGTCCCCGCTACATAGATCTCCATGTATGGAGCTGACCTGTTTTGACATTCCATATGTTGATCCGACCCCCCCCCCCCCCCCCCCCCCATGCCAAAGCGCCAGTGCTCGCCAGCAGTCTGCCGGCAACGAGGCGGATGCGCCCATAGGTGTCTTACTGGTCATATGCCTTCAAAAATGTCAATGAAATACCGGTATAATGTTGCATGTTTTTATTAGATTCTTTACTGGAATTTTATTCACATATTCAACCATAGTACATTAATCTTTATTTTAGTATTCAGTAAGTATTCATACACTTTTAAAATGCTTTTGTAAATTGCAAAATCGCAGGTAGCTACACATTTTAAGCTTGTCGATCAGCTGTTTTAGTTTTTTTGTTGTTTGAAGACATGGATAATATAAGAGGTTGTCAAATATACAGTATGTTTTTCATTACTTTAACTTTACTCAAATAAGTGTTTATATATTGCAAATGTGTAAAGTAGGCTATGTGAAGACATGTAATTCTGTTTTATATTTGAGAATAAACATGCAGTAGCTTCACTTTATTAAGACATTTGAAGTTTGAATATAATGATGTGTGCTTGTATAATTATTTGCATTTTAATTAAAACAGTTTGTTAATGTTGCATAAACTCCTGGCCACTTCTCTTATCAATATTATTATTAGTATTACATATGTGTAATGTATTTGAGACAGTTTTAACAGTCTCTCCAAGTAATAATGTTTGACATTATTAAGATAAGAACAAACATTAAAAGTGTACTTTTACTCAATTAAAATGTGTATTGTCTATTCTTTACTTTCACCAGATTATTTCTATATTGCACTATTGATACTTTTACTCAAGTACGAAATGTGAGTACTTTTTCCACCACTGCAAATGAGTGTGCTTTTTGGTATAGCACAACTTGGCAACTTTGACTGCTGAGCCATTCTCTCCATCTCGCTTTTATATGGCATGACGGCATGTATTCCATTTGCTGCTCTTCTTGCTAAGATACGATCTTTATTTGTCACTGTATGAGACATACAACAACACTTTGTTTAGTGCATCCATGACACACATGTTGCATCAAAACAAAGACAAAAGGAAAAAGAAAGAACCCGATGGCGCAAAATCATGGCCTAAACTGTTAGTCCGTCATAGTCCAGTCGAGTCAAGTCATCTCAGTCTATTAAAAGGGGCTGTCAAATGACTCGGGTTTCCTACTGATATGTCATTGCAAAGGGGCGTTACCGTGTTGCTATCCGGTCCATGCGCAGCATCCGCCACGCTAGAAGACATTACCATAATCTCTGTGTTAGCCGGTACCGATATCGAATACCGATACCAGAGAATATGTTTTGTAATAATACAATAATTAAAATTACTTATTTTGACCGGAAGTCAAGGTATGCTATGCTAAGCTTTTGACCGTTCAGCTGCGTTGCATTCTTCACACGTTGTAGGGAACTAGTAGGGAACCGTGTGCGTGTGTGGAGATAGGGAGAGAGAAGGGGAGACGAAGCCAACTATGGAAGGAGTGGAGGTGTTAGTTTAGAGACAGATATATCTGTTGTGACTGGCATGTTCACCGATACCGATATGACCTGATATGACCAAAAAGGGCCTGATACTGTTCCGATACCGATACAGTATCGGGACATCTCTAGTTAAAACATGAAGACATTGAAGTTTAGTGTATTTATACACTAAACTTCAATCCACCAATCTTGCCACATTATGTTTGTCTTTATATTCACCTACATCCTACAAGTCATTTGACTTCATTACTGTGTCTAATACACTTCATGCTATTCTACTATTTATTTAGGGTTTCACAACAAGCATGTCGAGACGTAGGAAACGACCTCAACCACAAACAAGTGCTGAACAAAACCACATCCTCTTGAAGTGCTCAGACCCTACAGTAGCTACACTATGCACACGATGAGTCAGTTAATAGTCAGTTAATGTGAATTTGGCGCAACACCAACCCTGGGCTCTACACTCCCTCCCGGACTATAACGGACTCTCTATTCCTCCACCTCTGACCTGTACGGCCCATGCACAACCAGCGGTGGAAAAGTAACTAAGTACAGTACTCTACTTAAGTACAATTGTGGAGGTATGTGTATACTTTACTTGCATAGTTCCAATACTTTTACTCCCACTACATCTCCGATGCAAATTTGGCACTTTTATTACTTCACTACGTTTGTTTGAAAACTTTAGTTACTATAGTTATTTATAGATTTTGATTACTATTACAAAACATACTGTACATAAAACAGTTCAACCCTTCACACATTTCGGCCAATTGAAATTGAAAACACCCGATCTACAAGCTCACAATGTGTCGCAGACAGTGTCACACATTGTGAGTCAGTTATTTTCAAAAGTATTTTTGTAAACATTTGAAAACTTGAAATGGAACATTCTGCATCATGAGCACGTTATAACCTATTTCACTTTAAGTACATTTTGATGGCAATACTTTTGTATTTGTTATACTCAAGTACATTTTATATTGACTTTGACTTGTAACGGAGTATTTCTACATTGCAGTATTGACACTTTTACATAAGTAACAATTTTGAGTACTTTTTTCTACCCCTGCCTCCAACCTTCTCTCTCTCTGCGTACATCAGGACACATGGAGACTGTGGTTGTTCTACTGGCGATGATGATGACAGTTGGACTGTCTCAGGGTGAGAAGATCATTTATTTACTATTTAACCCAACCCCCCACCCCCCCCGCCAATTTTCACGATTAAAAAAAAATCACACCCATGTGAACTGAGTGCTGCAACTCCCCTCCCCCCTCTCATCTCTCCCTCTCCCCCCCCCCCTCTCTCTCTCACTCTCTCTCTCTCTCTCTCTCTCTCTCTCATTAGCAGGCAACAGCGCAGCACTGTCTCTCTCTCTCTCATTAGCAAGCAACAGTGCGTGCAGGCAATATCTCTCTCTCTCTGTTTCTGGCAACAGCGCCCCTACTGGTACTCATTATACTGGCTCATTAACGTCACATGTGAACCACACATAGGTGTACACGGACATTGCTGGTTGTAGGAGTGGTTGCACCGCTCAAAAATAGCAGACATACAAGTTCATAGCACGGCACTCGGTGCCGCGCCATGAGCTTGTAGTTCTGCTATTTTTCAACAGCTAAACGCTAAAGCATAACATGATGCTTAAAACACCAAAAGGGGTTCCCGCCCAAAATGGGTTAATGCATTATTCATATTCATATTCGTCAATGACTAAGTATTTATTTCTGCGTTGAAATTATTCCCGTTCAGTGGCAGTTTTCACAGCCTTGTTTCTCTTTTACACGAGTCTCGAATGTGTATCACGCTGGAAATTAAGTTCAAACCCGGTCAGCATATAAGGGCCGGATTTACCACACACACAGCTACCCCACAACATAGAGTCACTGTCTGAGCAGAAGCTCTCAATGTTTTAACCATAATTCTAAATGTACAATAACCAAACATAAATCTCACTTGAATTGGATTGCAATACTTTACAATTTCAAATCATAAAAAAAAAAAAAACTTTAGTTTTGGTTTTTTGAGCCCCCCCCCCCCCCCCCCCCCCGGTCTGTAGCCCACCCTAGCCCAATGGTAAGTCCGCCTTTCACAATGTCGAAACTGTAGAGTGTAAATGTGCTAATTTAACTCATTGTTAAACATTGAACTATCTCTCCTCAGGTGTGCCTCTCCTCCGCTGTGACGCCAGACAGAATGGAACTCAGTGTTTCGCAGCTCTGGGGGGAACCGTTGAGCTACGCCTGGTGGAGAGGATTGAGACAGGACGTGATTACAGAGGACGTGATTACAGATTATACAAAGGGATAGAAGAGGCAGAGGACACAGTATTTAACCTTAAAAGGAAGTTTAACCCTACTTTTACATACCAAATCAGATCATACTTTATTGAAAGTAGTGGAACGTTTGGGATGAGTGACGTCACAAAGAGTGATGAAGCTCACTATTTTCTTCACATCTGGATGGATGGAATCTTCATAGGAAAGAAACACCTCCATCTGTCTGTTCAAGGTAAAGTGTTACAAATTACAACTGATATAATACAACTGATACAAAATATAATATAAACTGTTCAGCTCCAGAGAACATCTGGAACTACTGCAGTTTCATGTCAAATGCAGCTTTAATTATTCATGCATTTGCTATGCATTAATTCAGAATAAAATACATTTATAAGTATTTAATTTAAAATACATTTATATTATAAAATACATTTATACATATTTTATTTAAATTTATAGAATACATTTATATTATATTATAGGTTGTTTTCCCTGGACTAGAGACTTGAAGAAATGTGAATAAAATGCATTAATGCGGCACCAACACAAATAAAAAGTATTTCACTGTGTGTTTTGACTGTGTGTCCTTCAGCTCCAGTGTCCCCTCCTAAGCTGTCCTCTGAGTGTCTGTCCTATGGACAGATGAGGCTGTCCTGCTCCTGTGAAGGGGACAGTGTCCAGTACAGCTGGACTCTGGAAGGAGAACCTCTGCCAGGACGTCAGGACACCCAGAGCATCACTCTGACACAGGTTAGTATATAGTAGTTCACTAAAAATAAAATAAAATAAAATACTAAGACGATAACAAACTGAAACTGTATTGTGTGTTTACAAAATTATCTGAAATGATAGACAAAGTTCCCTTAGTTTTTGTCAATTTCTTTCTAAGCTTAATCTGTAAATGGATATTATTTTTTTGTAATATATTTTTTATATTACACTGTTACACAACACTTATGTTGGCCCTTTGTAATCCTGCACTTGACTTATTTGTTGCAATGAACACAAAGTTATTAATATAAACTAAACTAAAACTAAGCGTCACAAAAAATAAGAAACTAATACAAACTGTAGCAAACCTGCTCTAAAATCTAACAAAAACTAACTGAATTAGAAAAAACATCAAAACTAACTAAAGCTATAATGAAACATCCCACACTATTATAACCTTGTAGCCTGCATGGGTTCCAGCCTGATTTGCTGTGTTCCGCGGGTCTGAAATGTCACTTCGCAAGTCATGCGAAGTGACATTTCAGACCCGCTGGAACCCAGGCTAATAACCTTGCCTCTGACACAGGATCTCTCTGGACTCCTGATGTGTATCGTCAGCAACAGTGTCAGCCGTGCTGCTGCTACGAAGACCATCACTGCATGTCCCGGTGAGACTGAACATGATTGTAAATGATACTGAGGAACATGGCAGTGATGTATAATAACCATAATGTGTTCTGCTTTAATTGGGTTTAGTGGGTTAATCGGGGTCATCCCTATGTTCCCCAGTTGTTATGTTCCCCAGGTTATATGTCCCCCAGGTTCTATGTTCCCCAGGTTCTATGTTCCCCAGTTGTTATGTTCCCCAGGTTCTATGTTCCCCAGGTTATATGTCCACCAGGTTCTATGTTCCCCAGTCACCGTAGGGTTTAGGGTTAGCGTTAGGTTTCTGGTTTAAGGACTTCAGTGTTTTGTACTATACAATTGTAGTACAGAATAAAGAATGTTTTTTTTGCCATCTTTGTTTTGCAATAGTTTATTTTATGCCAGTGTTAATTTTTAGTTGGCTAAGACTAGATAGTTTAAGTAGCCTAGGCAGGCCTAAAGTTCAATGGATTGTTCAAAGACTGAGCTTAAATCAGAATTTGCTACTAAAAGGAACACTAAGACTAAGTTGCTAAAATACTTACTAGAATTACTAAAATGACTTGGTTAGGTTTCTGGTTTAGGTTTATTCTAAGGGGGGAACAAAGAACCTTTTTTGCAACCTGGGGGACATATAACCTGGGGAACATATAAACTGGGAAACATAGAACCTGGGGAACATAGAACCTGGGGGACAGAGAACCTGGGGAACATAGAACCTGGGGAACAGAGAACCTGGGGAACATAGGTACGCTCCCGGTTATTCATCATGTTGCACGTTGCTTTGTTTTCATGCGCCTGTCTGGAGTCCTCTAGATAAAACTGCCGGTATGAATGGTTGTTTCTGCAAAGCGTTTGTTTAGGCTCTTCCTTTCGTTTTCAGCGGGACATTTTCCTTTGACCCTTTGACAAGATATGCCAAGAAGAGCTTAATTTCTATCCACCAGCTGTCTAAAAACCCAGAAGAGACGACCGCTGCACGCGGCTTTAGGCATCTCTGTGGCGCTAAAGTGTGCCTGCGCCGATAGTGAACCGTGGATTTGTCTATAGAGAGGTGTTAACCCATTCAGGACGGGAACCCCTTTTGGTGTTCCAAGCATTATGTTATGCTTTAGCTGTTGAAAAATAGCAGATCTACAAGCGCGGCACCGTGCTACGAGCTTGTAGATCTGCTATTTCTTTGAAAAATCGTTTAAAATGCGAACGAAGTCTTTGCTTCTAAGGGGGTCCATGGAACAACATATATTCAGATGGGGGTCGGCGGCCAAATACATATAATTCTATAGGGATCCTTGACATGAAATAGTTTGAGAACCACTGACATAGAAACACGGGTTTTTCAAAAAACTGTCAGGATTTTGAAGACATTCGTAGAATCGTCGTCAGGTCTAAATAGTTTCCATGTTCTGTCTGTTAGGGTTCAAATACATCGACTGCATCGACTCCGACGGGACACGCATATCAGGATGGGTGTCTGTAAACGACACCACCTCATGTCCTGCTCTGACGACGACAACAACAACAACAACAACCACACAACCACCGTCATCACCACCATCATCCACATCCGGTGAGAGTTCCATCTCACTTGAATTGGATTGCAATACTTAACAATTTCAAATCATAAGAAAAAAGAAACTTTAGTTTTGGTTTTTTTAGCCCCCCCCCCCCCCGGTGTGTAGCCCACCCTAGCCCAATGGTAAGTCCGCCTTTCACAATGTCAAAACTGTAGAGTGTAAATGTGCTAATTTAACTAATTGTTAAACATTGAACTATCTCTCCTCAGGTGTGCCTCTCCTCCGCTGTGACGCCAGACAGAATGGAACTCAGTGTTTCGCAGCTCTGGGGGGAACCGTTGAGCTACGCCTGGTGGAGAGGATTGAGACAGAACGTGATTACAGATTATACAAAGGGATAAACACAGTATTTAGCCTTAAAAGGAAGTTTAAACCTAATTTTACATACCAAAACAGATCATACTTTAATGAAAGTAGTGGAACGTTTGGGATGAGTGACGTCACAAAGAGTGATGAAGCTCAGTATGTTTTTAACATCTTCAAGGATGGAAAGACCATCGAAAAGAAACACCTCCATCTGTCTGTTCAAGGTAAAGTGTTATAAATTACAACTGATATGTAATACAACTTATAAAAAATATAATATAAACTGTTCAGCTCCAGAGAACATCTGGAACTACTGCAGTTTCATGTCAAATGCAGCTTTAATTATTCATGCATTTGCTATGCATTAATTCAGAATAAAATACATTTATATTATAAAATACATTTATACATATTTTATTTAAATGTATAGAATACATTTATATTATATTATAGGTTGTTTTCCCTGGATTCGAGACTTGAAGAAATGTGAATAAAATGCATTAATGCGGCACCAACACTAATAAAAAGTATTTCATTGTGTGTTTTGACTGTGTGTCCTTCAGCTCCAGTGTCCCCTCCTAAGCTGTCCTCTGAGTGTCTGTTCTATGGACAGATGAGGCTGTCCTGCTCCTGTGAAGGGGACAGTGTCCAGTACAGCTGGACTCTGGACGGACAACCTCTGACAGACAACCAACTCTTCTCTGGAGGACGTCAGGACACCCAGAGCATCACTCTGACACAGGTTAGTATAGTAGTTAACTAAAAAATAAAATGAAATGAAATGAAATAAAATAAAATAAAATAAAATAAAATAAAATAAAATAAAATAAAATAAAATAAAATAAAATAAAATAAAATAAAATAAAATAAAATAAAATAAAATAAAATAAAATAAAATAAAATAAAATAAAATAAAATAAAATACTAAGACGATAACAAACTGAAACTGTATTGTGTGTTTACAAAATTATCTGAAATGATAGACAAAGTTCCCTTAGTTTTTGTCAATTTCTTTCTAAGCTTAATCTGTAAATGGATATTATTTTTTTGTAATGCTATCTTTTTTATATTACACTGTTACACAACACTTATGTTGCAATCCTGCACCTGACTTATTTGTTGCAATGAACACAAAGTCAATAATATAAACTAAACTAAAACTAAGCGTCACAAAAAATAAGAAACTAATACAAACTGTAGCAAACCTGCTCTAAAATCTAACAAAAACTAACTGAATTAGAAAAAACATCAAAACTAACTAAAACTATAATGAAACATCCCACACTATTATAACCTTGTAGCCTGCAGGGTTCCAGCCTGATTTGCTGTGTTCCGCGGGTCTGAAATGTCACTTGGCAAGTCATGCGAAGTGACATTTCAGACCCGCTGGAACCCAGGCTAATAACCTTGCCTCTGACACAGGATCTCTCTGGACTCCTGATGTGTGACGTCAGCAACAGTGTCAGCCGTGCTGCTGCTACGAAGAACATCACTGCATGTCCCGGTGAGACTGAACATGATTGTAAATGATACTGAGGATCATGGCAGTAATGTATAATAACAATAGTGTGTTCTGCTTTAGTTGGGTTTAGTGGGTTAATCGGGGTCATCCCTATGTTCCCCAGGTTCTATGTTCCCCAGGTTCTATGTTCCCCAGGTTATATGTCCCCCAGGTTCTATGTTCCCCAGGTTCGATGTTCCCCAGGTTATATGTCCCCCAGGTTATATGTTCCCCAGGTTATATGTTCCCCAGATTATATGTTCCCCAGGTTCTATGTTCCCCAGGTTCTATGTCCCCCAGGCTATATGTTCCCCAGGTTATATGTTCCCCAGGTTCTATGTTCCCCAGGTTATATGTCCCCCAGGTTATATGTTCCCCACTTACCTTAGGGTTTAGGGTTAGCGTTAGGTTTCTGGTTTAAGGACTTCAGTGTTTTGTACTATACAATTGTAGTACAGAACAAAGAATGTTTTTTTTGCCATCTTTGTTTTGCAATAGTTTATTTTATGCCAGTGTTAATTTTTAGTTGGCTAAGACTTGATAGTTTAAGTAGCCTATAGGCAGGCCTAAAGTTCAATGGATTGTTCAAAGACTGAGCTTAAATCAGAATTTGCTACTAAAAGGAACACTAAGACAAAGTTGCTAAAATACTTACTAGAATTACTAAAATTACTAGGTTAATAGGTTTAGGTTTATTCTAAGTGGGGAACAAAGAACCTGGGGGACATAGAACCTGGGGGACATAGAACCTGGGGGACATAGAACCTGGGGAACATAGAACCTGGGGAACAGAGAACCTGGGGAACATAGAACCTGGGGAACAGAGAACCTGAGGAACATAGGTACGCTCCCGGTTATTCATCATGTTGCACGTTGCTTTGTTTTCACGCGCCTGTCTAGAGTCCTCTAGATAAAACTGCCGGTATGAATGGTTTGTTTCTGCAAAGCGTTTGTTTAGGCTCTTCCTTTCGTTTTCAGCGGGACATTTTCCTTTGACCCTTTGACAAGAAATGCCAAGAAGAGCTTAATTTCTATCCACCAGCTGTCTAAAAACCCAGAAGAGACGACAGCTGCACGCGGCTTTAGGCATCTTCGTGGCGCTAAAGTGTGCCTGCGCCGATAGTGAACCGTAGAGAGGTGTTAACCCATTCAGGGTGGGAACCCCTTTTGGTGTTCCAAGCATTATGTTATGCTTTAGCTGTTGAAAAATATCAGATCTACAAGCGCGGCACCGCGCTACGAGCTTGTAGATCTGCTATTTATTTGAAAAATCGTTTAAAATGCGAACGAAGTCTTTGCTTCTAAGGGGTCCATGGAACAACATATATTCAGATGGGGGTCGGCGGCCAAATACATATCATTCTATAGGGATCCTTGACATGAAATAGTTTGAGAACCACTGACATAGAAACATGGGTTTTTCAGAAAACTGTCAGGATTTTGAAGACATTCGTAGAATCGTCGTCAGGTCTAAATAGTTTCCATGTTCTGTCTGTTAGGGTTCAAACACATCTACTGCATCGACTCCGACGGGACACGCATATCAGGATGGGTGTCTGTAAACGACACCACCTCATGTCCTGCTCTGACGAATACTTTTCCCCTCACTGCAGAGTTCGTCCCGTACATAGTTGGTTCTCTGGCAGCTCTATTGCTCCTCCTGGTGGTTGCTGTTGGAATATCCTGCTATCAGAAGAAGAAGAAGAAGAAATCCACTGTTCTTACAAAACAAGGTCTTTATCAAGCTTTTTTGTTTTTTTATTTTCGACATATTCCGTTTGTTTAGGATGGTTGGGTTTATGGCCTCCAGTATAGATATTACTATTAATAGTTCCAGTCATCTATTGAACTGTTACTACTCTACAGCAATAAAAATAAAAGTGCAAAAACACGCCCCCTCATGTATTAGGAGGAAAATACAGTAAGGACAATATATTAAAAAAAAACTATTCTCATTGCTGAAAATAGTTTATAAATGTACCACAACCCGAGGGGGCTTTGGAATAGCGGCTCTGGCTTTACAAATGTCCTGGAATAGGACATTTTATTTTTGTATTTGAAATGATATATATTTAGGAGCATGTCCTGTGGTCTACCTGCAGAGCCTTTGTGATCTACCTTTTGGGCACCCCTGCCCTATTAAATCAATATCCACACTGATCTGATTACCATAAAGTGATAACAGTGGGTCCCAACTCCCAAACGTTGTAGCCCATGCACCTCCTTCGACAAGCGTTGTGAGCTTGTCCTATAGAATGTCTTCAATGCAACACATTGTGTGAGCTTGTCGATTGGCTATTTTCAGTGAAGAGGTTTAATGTAGAGTGAAAACAGAAAAGTCACTAGTATAGAGTCTATAGAGACTGTCTCAACGTGGTTAAAAGGCAACATACTCTTTACAACAAACGGTATTCTAAATAGTTGAGTGGGTTCAGTGAAATCTGTGTTGGGTAATGAGACCCATGGGACCCATTACATTGAAAACCTATTTACATCACTGCCCTGCATTAGATGGATTACCTCTAGATGGCATTCCATCATGGATTACATCTAGTTTACAATCACTGAGCAACTCTCATGACATGATAATTAGAAGGTTTAAATGTGTTCTAAGGTGTTGTTTTTCATTTACAGGTCAATGTGGTGTCAGGTGAGTGCTACTAAGTATTACTCTGTCTACTCATCAATATGACCGCAGCAATATATTACATATTCCTTTTTTCTCCATTACTGCTGATAAATATGGATCTTTTAATTGCAGACCCACTCAGTCTCAGGGAACCAATCAGAGCCCAGCTACAAACCAGACGACCAATCGGAGTGCGTCTCCTGATGATGTGTACTGCCCACTGCAACACGGTCAGTCTTTCAACCAATCACGTTCATTAAGGACACCTGTGACAACTGGTTCTACTGTAATTTGAACATTAATTAATGTCTAACTTAAAATAAAATAGATCTTCATTCTTTAGAAATGTAAAGTCCATTTTGGAGGTTCAGTTGTGTTTGTTTTTCCTCATTTGCACAATAGAATAGAAAGCCATCACTGAAATAACTGAATTAAGCACCACATTAATGCATGTAATTTACTTTTAGGTGACACAAGCGTCTATGGGAAGATAAACCAGCCTGATGATGACTATGAAAATGGTACAGTATAAACTTTTTTAAACATCCAATCCAATGATTTAAATCTGAGTCAATTCATTAATTCAGTCAGGTTCAGATTAAATGGTTTCATTAGAAAAATGATTTCTGGGCCCGGGTGGCTGGCGTAGCTGTCTGGGCTGGTAATCCAGTTCTGGCTGTGTGCCGCGGGTTCGACTCCTACTCCCGACGGCCTTTACTGCGTGTCACCCACCCCCCCCAATCTCTCCCCATTTCCTCTCAGCCTACTTTCTATCTATCGCTCTATTAATAAAAAGGCAAAAAAATAATAATCTTAAAAAAAGGGAAAAAAATCCAAGTATGAAACAGAAAGTGACTTTAGTGAATTCATGTTATAACGTATATTGTTTTTAATTCACAGATCCAGCTTATGTCAGGTAGGTACAGTATTGATACTGTATATTCATCAACATGACAGCAGTGGATTACATCTTGGTTTATTCTTCATCACTGATACATATTTATATTTTAATTAACAGAGTCATTGAGTCTCAGATAAACCAACCGGATGATGATTATGAAAATGGTACAGTATGCACTTTTTTAAACGTCCAATCCAATGATTTAAAGGTATATTCAGTGATTTCACTCAAAAAACCTTAGGTTTCGTTTTTGGCTGTGGGACCCAGCCTTTCGTCCAATCAGGATAGAGAGTCAAAAACGAAACCTAAGGTTTTTTGACCCCCAGGGGTTAACTGGGGACAGGGAGGAACTCCTTATATGGCCAGCACACTCTATAGTAGGGAGGATTATCACAACAAAACAAAAAAATAAGTGATATTTGAATTAAGTGAAATCACTGAATATACCTTTAAATCTGGTTTCATTTGGTGTCATTGTGTGAAACATGTTAGGAGAGTCATTATAGGAATTCATTTTCAGGTTCAGATTAATTGGATTTGTTAGAAATGTGTTTTGTGCCTGTGATTTATATAAATGTTCACAATTTTTCTAAGAATTGCAAATCCACAAACTCATAGTGTGGCACAAAGTGACGTGCTATGAGCTTGTAGATCTGCTATTTTTTTAATAGCCAAAGTTTGAAATGAAATGACCCGGATTATATTTGTATTTGGTTCAGATATTGATGTTATAATGTATATTGTTTTTAATCCACAGATCCAGTTTATGTCAGGTAGGTACAGTATTGATACTGTATATTCATCATCATGACAGCAGTGGATTACATCTTGATTTATTCTTCATCACTGATACATATTTAAATTTTAATTAACAGAGTCATTGAGTCTCAGGGAACCAATCAGGCCTCAGCTACAGTCGACCAGGCGACCAATCAAAGAGGAGATCCAGATGATGACCTATACTGCCCACTGCAGTACGGTCAGTCTTTGAACCAATCGTGTTCATCAACCCATTAACCCATTAAGACCTGAGGCCGTTTATACAAAATGCATTCTAAACCAGTAGTTATTGATTTTGGCCACGGACCACGCTATCTGAAAATGTCTTGTTCCAGGGACCATTATTGAAATAACAATTATAAGCATCACATTAAGACTCATTTTGTTTCCCTTCAGGTGACACAAGTGACTATGGAGTAATCAACCACCCTGATGACCAAGAGAATGGTAAAGTATACACGTGACACGTCTATATTTTATAGATTCAATCACCTGATTTTATTCCAGCAGACCGATACCGATATGACCTGATATGTACTCTCATTCCATACTGTTTGTACAAACATTACAACACTGATGATTAGTATTATCAGAGTCCAGAAGCAATCACATCATGAGCCTAATAATGCTGTGAACGCAGCATACAATTTACTATTTACAATTTAGGCATTTAGCAGACGCTCTTAATCCAGAGCGATTTACAGTAAGCAATAACAAAACATGGTAATACATCAAATAAGTGTGTTGTGTGAATTTCCACTCCAGTGAGCGATAATACAGTTGTTCACATTCCTTTTATGGAATCACAGACTGTGTTTTATATACTGCATGTTTAATGACACAGTGTTACTGTAACTCTGTTTCATTTCCTCAGATACAGCCGTGTAGGAAAACCAAAGCCAACACCACACATGGATAAAGACACATGGATCTGCACCAAGGTTTACGTTAGCCGATATATATCCACCATTGACCCAGAACATTTTTAATTGACCGTTAAATAGGATAAAATTATTGCTGGCCACCGTGGCCGACTGAAAATTGCTATATTATCATTAGGCTATTATCCTATCCCATCATTTGGATAATGTAACACAACATTGCAATACATAGTTTACATTTACAACCACTAAAATTATATTTAAATTCTAATACGAGCCTGCTGCCTATAGTTGCTCTGCAGTTATCTGATCCTAGATCAGCCTATTCATTACATGGCGGTGTCGCACGTCGAAAATACCCGACCTACAAGCTCACAACGCGTCTCAACGCATCTCGTTCTTAGCTAGTAGGTTGGATATTTTTGATGTGCAACACTGCCGTGCGACGAAGCATAGGTCAGCTTCACACAGCTGCATCTCTCTCCTCCTGAGTTAAAGTCTTCTCGGTTCACTCTGGTGTTTATACATGATAAAGAGACCTATAGAGTGAGAAGCAGCCTGGACCCAAATGACCATAATAGAACAATGGGTTGTGGATATGAATGTACTGTATGTACTGTAGGTAGGGTAACATTTATACATGTAACCAACCATACACATTGGGTATGAGTGGCAAATCGAGTGGCAAAGTGAGTCATTGGCAAAGTGAGTTTAACATTGTTTAACGTCGTTTAATGCAATCAGATAGGATGTTTGGATGTATGGGCTGTCAATCAGATAATACTTTTCTGTTTGGGCTGTCAATCAGATAAGACTTTTCTGTTTAGCTGTATGGGCTGTCAATCAGATAAGACTTTTCGGTTTGGCTGTATGGGCTGTCAATCAGATAAGACTTTTCGGTTTGGCTGTATGGGCTGTCAATCAGATAAGACTGAAGGCCTTGACTGGGCTGTCAAGGCCAGAAAGTCGTTTTTTGCTACTCAGTAGGCGTTCCCACATAACATCCGGGTTTGATGATGTCACGTGCATGCCCTCTATTGGGACACACATGCACACAACCAATTTGTGTGTGTAATCAAAATGCATGCGCACACACCAAATGTAATATATCTATAGGCCTAGTATCGTTCTTGGAGTCATTGCTGATGTGTAATGTATTGTGTATTGTTGCAACTCCAGGTCGCATTTACTATGACATTGTGCCTTTCCCGTCAGTCACTCATTATCCATATATGGTCTCGTGACATCATGTGACATCATCAGGGATGGAGATCCTCATAGTAAATTCGACCTGCAGTCGCAATTAAGCCCATATAATGGAGATCCCTGATGTCATCAATATTGGCCAGCAACTCTACATCTGACCTCAAACCCTTATATCTCCATATATGGATATAGGTCAGAACCTGTTCAGACATTCCATATGTTCATCCTTCCCATCCATCCTTCCTCTTCGATGTCTCCCTTTTGACTGATACCTGTCCATTTAAACTCTAGACGGGCCTGCCCCAAAGTTATTAGTGATTAGTTATTAGCCCGGCAGCTGGCGAAAACTAGAGTTATCAGCAGGCCCGAAAATCAAGGCCCGGCCCTACCTGGCCCCTCATCAAACCCTGTACACTCAAGAGAATGTCCCCGCTACATAGATCTCCATGTATGGAGCTGACCTGTTCTGACATTCCATATGTTGATCCGACCCCCCCCCCCCCCCCCCAAGCGCCAGTGCTCGCCAGCAGTCTGCCGGCAATGAGGCGGATGCGTGCATGCAACGCTTCTCGCCCATAGGTGTCTTACTGGTCATATGCCTTCAAAAATGTCAATGAAATACCGGTATAATGTTGCATGTTTTTATTAGATTCTTTACTGGAATTTTATTCACATATTCAACCATAGTACATTAATCTTTATTTTAGTATTCAGTAAGTATTCATACACTTTTAAAATGCTGTTTTAGTTTTTTTGTTGTTTGAAGACATGGATAATATAAGAGGTTGTCAAATATACAGTATGTTTTTCATTACTTTAACTTTACTCAAATAAGTGTTTATATATTGCAAATGTGTGAAGACATGTAATTCTGTTTTATATTTTTAAGAATAAACATGCAATAGCTTCACTTTATTAAGACATTTGAAGTTTGAATATAATGATGTGTGCTTGTATAATTATTTGCATTTTTTATTAAAACAGTTTGTTAATGTTGCATAAACTCCTGGCCACTTATCTTATCAATATTATTATTAGTATTACATATGTGTAATGTATTTGAGACAGTTTTAACAGTCTCTCCAAGTAATAATGTTTGACATTATTAAGATAAGAACAAACATTAAAAGTGTACTTTTACTCAATTAAAAATGGTATTGTCTATTCTTTACTTTCACCAGATTATTTCTATATTGCACTATTGATACTTTTACTCAAGTACAAAATGTGAGTACTTTTTTTTTATTTTTTATTTTTTTTATTTTTTATTTTTATTTTAAGATATTTTTTTTGCGGCTTACGCCTTTTATTGATTTTTGAAGGGACAGACAGTAGGCTGACAGGAAACGGGAGAGAGATGGGGGGATGACATGCAGTAAAGGCCGTGTCGGGTCCGGGAGTCGAACCCGCGGCACACTGCGACTGGATTACCAGTCCGGTGCCCAGACCGTTACGCTACGGCCTGGGCCAGTACTTTTTCCACCACTGCAAATGAGTGTGCTTTTTGGTATAGCACAACTTGGCAACTTTGACTGCTGAGCCATTCTCTCCATCTCGCTTTTATATGGCATGACGGCATGTATTCCATTTGCTGCTCTTCTTGCTAAGATACGATCTTTATTTGTCACTGTATGAGACATACAACAACACTTTGTTTAGTGCATCCATGACACACATGTAGCATCAAAACAAAGACAAAAGGAAAAAGAAAGAACCCGATGGCGCAAAATCATGGCCTAAACTGTTAGTCCGTCATAGTCCAGTCGAGTAAAGTCATCTCAGTCTATTAAAAGGGGCTGTCAAATGACTCGGGTTTCCTACTGATATGTCATTGCAAAGGGGCGTTACCGTGTTGCTATCCGGTCCATGCGCAGCATCCGCCACGCTAGAAGACATTACCATAATTTCTGTGTTAGCCGGTACCGATATCGAATACCGATACCAGAGAATATTTTTTGTAATAATAAAAAAATTAAAATTACTTATTTTGACCGGAAGTCAAGGTATGCTATGCTAAGCTTTTGACCGTTCAGCTGCGTTGCATTCTTCACACGTTGTAGGGAACTAGTAGGGAACCGTGTGCGTGTGTGGAGATAGGGAGAGAGAAGGGGAGACGAAGCCAACTATGGAAGGAGTGGAGGTGTTAGTTTAGAGACAGATATATCTGTTGTGACTGGCATGTTCACCGATACCGATATGACCTGATATGACCAAAAAGGGCCTGATACTGTTCCGATACCGATACAGTATCGGGACATCTCTAGTTAAAACATGAAGACATTGAAGTTTAGTGTATTTATACACTAAACTTCAATCCACCAATCTTGCCACATTATGTTTGTCTTTATATTCACCTACATCCTACAAGTCATTTGACTTCATTACTGTGTCTAATACACTTCATGCTATTCTACTATTTATTTAGGGTTTCACAACAAGCATGTCGAGACGTAGGAAACGACCTCAACCACAAACAAGTGCTGAACAAAACCACATCCTCTTGAAGTGCTCAGACCCTACAGTAGCTACACTATGCACACGATGAGTCATAGCTCTGGCCTTTGTCCATCTATTAAATACTTTCCTTTGTAAATATATTTCATCACTATATTAAATACTTTTTAAGATGCTCTGTGTAAACAGTTTCCATCATTTTATATTTATTTACATTACATTTCATAATGTCAATGTCTCCTGCATCACTGTCTTTAGTGTATTGCTGCTTACCACTGCACTGCTACAGCTATGGAAATAAAACAATGCTGTCTAAAAACATGAATACACTAAACTTCAATCCACCAATCTCAAGTTGCCACATTATCCTTTGTCTGTCTTTATATTTACCTATACATCCTACAAGAGATCATTTGACTTCTTCACTTTGTTTAATAGGCTACACTTCTTGCTATTCTACTGTATGTATTTGCGGTTTCACAACAAGCATGTTTCACAAACGAGTGAGGAACAAAACCACGTCCCCTGCACCCAGGCTAGATCTCAGAAAGATAATAGGCTACCGCCACAATGACCTTGTGTTTTCCATCACGTATGTGACACCATCTCGTCACACGTGTCCAGTGCACCCTCGCGGGAGTGCGTGCTGCGTGCACCGTGGCTGGCCGCTATAGTCAATATCACATAATTTTATCATAATATTATGTTTTGTTATTATCTATGCTGCTGCATTGTCTGAAGGAAGCCAAACAAAAATAAATGTTATTCTTATGTAAATATATCCATCTATCTATACAAGATATAACTAAAAAGGACAACCTTGAACCTTGAATCATTATATGAACATTTTCTTAAACATGCATTGCACTAGATGGAATGATATACTGGTGATATGCTACCCTGTGCACCCTGCATTTGATTGTTTTTTGGATCCACATTAGCCTTAGTAGCAGCTACTCTTCCTGGGGGCCACACAAACACATGTAGACTTACAGTGTTGTTAAAATGTTTCACATGTATTGCTATTTTTTGAATATAGCTGATCTACACAAGCAACACCATGTTTCACAGTTGTGAGCTTGTAGATCGACTGTATGGAACTAGCCGATGTAAAGGGTTAAAGTGGTGAAACTGGTTGTAATGTTATATTAATACATTTTGGACCACACTTTGAGAACCACATAATCAACAAAACTAACGTAATTTGTATTGTTGACCTATTTCTAAAATATTCATGCAACTTCCGTTCAACTTTGACCCCTCTATCACATGGAACAATTTTGGGGAGTAGTGATATGGACACAAAAAACATAGTTCCGTGTGATAGAGGGGTAAAACATTTACGAAAGTTGCAGTAATATTTTCAAAATAGGTCAACGATACAAATGCCGTTAGTTTTGTGGATTAATTTACTTTTAATGCGTGGCCCTAGTGCCCTCCACAAAATGACCGGAGCTACTTAATATTCACCAAAACCAGAGCAGAACTCCCACCACGGGACTCTGGCAATCAATTAATACAGTTGCAACCACTATATTAATGGCAAGTATTTCATACAACTTAAGTCAAAAAGAATCTGAACTATCCCTTTAAGACCAACATACAGAACAGACTTCAAAAGGTCTAAGGCCATGGTCAAAATGACATAATCAGTATATCTCTGGAATGGAGAGACCTGTAACAAGAATGATACTTCATGAATGAGCATAGGGAGTGACCATGTGTCCAATCATGGAATTCATTTTAATGCAACGTGTTGATTTCTACTTCTCACTTCGTTTTCTCAGCCTCTCTTCCAAAAAAGGAAGTTAGAGCAGTTTACTAAAGAAGAGGTTTTAAAAACCATGATGAGCTCATGGCATGACGTGAACTCCACCAGTGTATCAACCTGAACCATTAGCGCTGGAAGGGGGGTGCGGAGGGTGCGCCAGCACCCCCTGCTGGTGGGGAGGAGAATTGTTGGGATTTTGGGGATCTTTTAATTTTTTTGTAAAAAATATATATATATATATATATTATATATTATATATAAGTATATACACACATATATAGTAAAACAATGATGTATTTAACTTTTGGGAATAAAATTGGTGTTGAAAGAGGTGTTTTAGTTTCACCTGTGACCTGGCTGTACTGCCGGCCGGCCACGGTGACCCGGTCGTCATTAGTAGAACGGAAGTTGATTGTTGAGAGAGAGCGAGAATTTAAAACAGAAAGATTAATGATGGCGCAAAAATGAATTAGTGATTTTTTCGGTTCAAAAACCCCCGGCCCCAAATCATCTAGGATTCAATTTCAACTTGATGACCCGGACAACGAAGCCGCTTGCAGCAGTGTTAGTCGACCACCAGCAGCAGCAGCACCAGAAGCCGCCCCAGCGGGAGCGACATGCCGCAGAAGCCCGACACCTGAGACCCAGCCACCGGCTCGGCCGGCCGAGGAGGAGCCGCCTCAGCTACCTCGACCCCCGCCGGTAGAAGAACACAACGAGAACCCTGACCCGCTGTCTGTTGTCGGAATTGACGAGCCTCGTCAGCCAGACATGCGATTTCCTGGCAAAAAGTTTGGAACAGAAAGTTACGAGAGGTCATTTCAAAAAAGTTGGTTCACCAAGTGGAAATGGTTGCATTACATTCCAGAGAGAGATGCTGTTTTGTGTTTCACCTGCTGTAAAGCATTAGAAAAAGGATTGAAGCATCACAACAGTAATACCAGTTCCTTTTCAAGTGGAGACGGTTTTTGCAATTGGAGAAAAGCAACACCTAAGTGTGGGGCGCACGAGCTGTCAGATATTCATTCCGACTCCGTTAGGATGTTAGCCTCACTAACACAGACGCCCATTAATGCTCTGTTGTCAGACATTGCTGCAAAACAACAGGAAACAGCCAGACATGTCCTGGAATTAATATTTCGGTCTATACGATTCATCGGGAGCAATGGGCTTCCACTGAGAGGCCATGAGCACAAAGGTGGTGTTTTTTGGAACTTGTTGGTGGAACGCACCTATGCACTACCACACTGTCGTGAGTGGCTAGAGAGGCGAGACAATTGGATGTCTGACACCATTCAAAACGAAATCCTGGAAATATTCGCCCATGCAGTACTAAGAGAAATAGTATCAGATGCTAGAAAGAGCCATTTTTATGGGTTAACTGCAGACGCGACGACCGATATCACATCATTGGAGCAGTTTTCCTGTAGTCTGCAATATGTCAACTCACAACTGGAGGCAGTTAATGTTTTTCTGGGATTTTACAATGCACCAGATTCAACTGGGGAAACTATTTTTCCCTGCATTAAAGATGTTTTCCTTTGCTTGAATCTGCCACTGGAGCGTTTGAAGGGCTTTTGTTTTGATGGTGCTGCGAATATGTCGGGGCGCGTAAAAGGGGTCCAAGCTAAACTGAAAGAGCAGTGCGTAGATGCACTTTATGTGCACTGCAGTAACCATTCATTGGATTTAGCTTTACAAGAAGTGGCAAGAGAAGTTTGCATTGTTGCAGACACTTTAAACTTTGTACAGGGTGATCGGGAGGCCTCAAAGCGCCAGTCGCTGTTCAAGTCACTGTTTGGCGGTGATGATGTGGTGTGTAATCTGCTCTCTTTATGCCCCACACGATGGGCAGTGCGCACCCGGGCTATTTCAAGGGTAATTGTAGCCTATCCAACTTTGTTGGAGACCCTGAAAATCCTACAAAATGATAAATCTGTCAGGCCCGATGCTCGCTCCAAAGTTACCGGTCTATACAAACAAGCTCAAAAAGGGAAAACGTATTTTGGACTGTTGTGCTGCGAGGCTCTATTTGGACCATGCGAGGCTGTAGCTACGTCGCTACAAAGTGCACAGGCAAGCGCGAGGGGGACTGAGGAAACGGCTGCTGGATTACGAGTGAGCATGAGAAATCTGAGAGAAGATGGAGTTGTTAAGGATATGTTTAGCAAAGTGACAGCTTGTGTAAAAAAACATGAACTGAAAATGCCCCTTCCTCCAAGAGCCAACAAAACACCTGCCCGGTTTAGGCACACAGAGGAGTCAGAGGATATCGTGACAGATGTGGAAGAGAAGGAGTGGAGGCGTGAGTTCTATGAGGCCTTAGATCTTGTGCACACTGAGATAAACCGTCGTTTTGACCAAGAAGGATTACGAGTTGCTGCCATGAGAGAGACAACTCTTATCGATGCTGCACAGGGAGTGTATAAAGAATTGAATGGGGATATTGCGGCAAAGCTTCCTTGTCAGATTGACCGCGTTTGTCTCCATGCGCAACTGAAATTGCTGGGTGACCTGTCCAAATCCCAGAAAAAGGAGAAAACGATCAAGACAGCTCGAGATGTAGCTGGATTCGTTAACGGATTAGATCGTCAAACAACAGAATCACTCAAATACGTTGTAATGTTAATACAACTCTGTCTCTGTCTACCTGTCTCCGCTGCTTCCTCTGAGAGGACATTCTCTACTCTGCGCCGAATAAAAACTTGGCTGAGGAATAGTATGACACAGAGAAGGCTGACACACGTGACGTTGCTGAACATCCACAGTGACATTATTGATAACATGGACATCCAGCCACTGATGAAGATGTTCATCGCCAACACTCCAGAACGAAAATCTACATTTGGAGTCTTCAAATAGGTGAGACATGCATTACATTAGCCTATTTATATGCTGCTGCCGCCGTGCAGAACTGCTGCTGCTGTGAATGTGATTTGCATTGCTAAATGGGCTCTTTAATATAGCCAACAATTAACTGTAAAATAAATCCAACACTGTTCGACTGTTAGTGAAATAGAACACTCTTTCTGAGAGAGAGAGAGAGAGAGAGAGAGAGAGAGAGAGAGGGAGGGAGGGAGAGAGAGAGAATATCCAGCAAGATTTGCATTTTGCGTTATAATTTGGATTGATAATTAATATCATATTTTGTGAGTATGATGAATGTGTGATTGATGCTGGAATTGTTACTTGGAGCATGCAGCTCATTCGTGCGCTCTTGGCTCTCCTTGTTGCAGGTGCATGCGGCCTGGGTGCGCACTGTGCCGGTGACGGGTGACCGGTCTGTGCCTGAAGTGATCTCAAACAGTGGAACTTGAGGAAGAGATCATACTACGTTTGATTTGATATATTTTATTTATTTTGATATAATGAAAATTTCAGCCTGTGGCACAATATTATTTAATTGAAGCCTGGGTGCGCACTGTATGCCGGTCTTGTCCGTGCTGGTGACAGACCCCCATTCCGAAACACCGCCATTCAGAAAACCGGTTAGGGTTAGGTTTAGGGTTAGGGTTAGGGTTCTGAATGGCGGTGTTTCTGAATGGCGGTGTGTAACCGTCTGTGCTGTGATGTCAAACAGTGGAACTTGAGGAAAAGATCAATACATTTGATTTGATATATATATTTTATTGTTTTTGATATATGAATATTTCAGCCTGTGGCACAATATTTTCTTTTTTATTGAAATAAATCCCTGTTCCTTCACCAACGTCTGGTTGTGTAACTTGTAAGTGTAATGCACGGCCTGCCGGGCCTAGTTAATAATAATGCTTGTCTGCAGCTCATAGTTTTGCGGACCCGACCCGCGCATGCCCGATTTTTCGCGCGGCCGCGGTGTCGTTGCCATGACAGCTCCCCTGACCTCTGATGACTTCCCGCTCGCCTGACCTGAACTATATGAATTAATATATGTACAGTATCAACAGGGCGATTATAATCAGGATTAAAGCTGATCATTATTATTACAGTAGATTTCCCTAAATCTAAGACTCAATCTGATGTAGCCTGGCTCCAGCCCTGAATCGCTACCATTAAATAATATATGTCCTGGCCATGAAGTGAAACAAAATGAAAATTCAGTCAGGCTAACTCAAATGTAGTTACAATTATTGAATTATATTTTGTGTGTGACTATTAGCCAGATATAAACTTTACATTAGTTAGTTTTATAAATGTACATAAGTACAATAACACTGGTTATCAACCTGTGAGTTAGGCCCCCCAGGTCAGGGGTACCCAAATTATTATGGGGAGGTTGCCTGATTATTTGCAACATTGTTTTCTCACTAAACAAACCAACATACAGTCAGTGTTGGCCAGTAATATTATCATTATATCAATGTAATATACATTACATTTTCCAGTAACGAGTAATGTAACTTATTACAATTTCCCAAACTGTATTATTATATATTACTTGTCCAAGTAATGCGGTATTACTGCATTGAAATAAGTTAGAGTTAGAGTTCTCTGTTCTCTGCATGGTTTGTCTATGAGCTGTCCATCCATCCAGCTGTGTAGAGGAGCCCAGTGTGAAATGTTGTCACATAAAGAACAGATCTACAAGCTATCAACATCTTGCAATGCAATGTGTTGATGGAGATAGACCCTGACAAAGACCTTTTGGTCGAAATGTGTAGGTCCTGTTTTATTTGCCCTGCTCATCAATCCAGATTACATTAACCTTTTTCACCAAAGACGGAGTGCCTTGGATTCCTTTTTTTCTTTTCAAGTCTGCAATTTACACCTTTGGAATCAAGCAGTACAACTTGAAGGAAAAACCTTTTTTGTCTAGCAATGTGTTGAGAGCTTGTTGATCTGTCTGTAAGTCAGGTCAGAAAAACCTTTCCAATGTAAGCATTGTAACAAGAGTTTCAGATTGTCACGTTCCCTGAAGAGACCACACAGCAAGTTTCCACACTTAAGAGAAACCTTTCCAATGTAAACATTGTAACACAAGTTTCAAATGTCCTGGGCACTGAAAACACACCAGCTTATCCATGCACAGTTCTCACAGGACAAAATAAACATTCAGAATAAATAGATGATGTCCTCTCTCTGTAAACGTTGTGACAAATTTTAAATAACTCAGGTCACTTGCTAAGACACAATGTTGCATTCACATCATGGAGTAAAAAAGGTTTCCACTATAAATGAGCTCATTGGGAGGATCAAATTAAACAGCTGTATGTTCGTAGGGAGGTTGATAGACGAGGACAATATTATGGATTATTAATTATACTGCTCCTATATTTCAAAACAAATATGGGTAAAATCTCCTTGTACAGCACGGCCACCCAGGCATGGAATGGCCTCACCCATTCCCTCAAAAATTGCATATCACATCTTTTAACACAGGCCTGAAAATCCACCTCTCAGCAGGCCCATGGGACACAATGATTTGAGTGGATTATCACCCTGATAATGGGAGAGGAAATGATCACTACTCCCTTGAACAGGTGATCACCCCCTTCCTTTCCCCCCACTCCGTACATAGGCTACAGTGTTTTGATGTTTTTATGATTACTGTTTTATAACCTGTCTGTAAAGCACTGTGTAACTATAATGTTTGGAAAGGTGCTATACAAATAAAATTAATTCATTCATTATGTTCCTGTAATTATGTTTATTGATGATGTTGGATTTTTTTGTTGAGGGGCAAAGCTAGCCCCTCCTATGCCCAGCTTTGGCTGTTTGTGTGAACATAAACACAATGATTGGATTGGCTGATCGCCCCATTGCGATGGTTTGATTGGCTGATGTACGTATTGAGGATTAATAATAATAATAATAATAAACTTTATTTGTATAGCACTTTTCATACATAAAATGCAGCTCAAAGTGCTTTACAGGGCAGGACACAAAAATAAAATACAATAAAACACAAGTAATTAAAATGATAGAACAATAGCAGAGAACAAAACCGAATATAAGAACATAAAATAAATAAAAACACATAAAAAAACATAAAAAAATAAAACTCAACTAAAAGCAAGGGTGAAGAGGTGAGTCTTGAGTTGAGATTTAAAAATGTCTACAGAGGGTGCGTGTCTGAGCTCGAATGGAAGTTTATTCCAGGCTGTTGGGCCATAGAAGCAAAAAGCTGCCTCACCGTACTTTTTTGTGCACATTCTTTTAGGCACTTCAAGTAGGCCAGCGTTGGAGGACCTGAGGGGGCGGCTAGGGACATATCTAGGTAGGCAGTCACGGAGGTACGGAGGTGCGAGACCATTGAGAGCTTTATAGACAAGTAACAGAATTTTAAAGTCAATCCTGAAAACAACCGGAAGCCAGTGCAGTGATGCCAAAACTGGAGTAATTATGTTCTCTCATCTTAGTTCTAGTTAAAACTCTAGCTGCTGCATTTTGGACAAGTTGTAATCTGTCAGTCGTTTTCTTAGGGAGTCCTGAAAAGAGTGCATTGCAGTAGTCAAGCCGAGAAAAAACAAAGGCGTGGATTAGCGTCTTTGCATCGTCCAAGGACAAATAGGATCTGATCCGTGCAATATTTCTAAGGTGAAAAAAAGCAATCTTGGTAACATGATTAATGTGTGAATTAAAATTCAATTCAGAATCAATAATAACCCCCAGGTTCTTTACTGTACTGTTACTTTCTACAGTCAGGTTGCCAAGTCTGCTAATTATTGATTATTTTTGCTCGCTAGAACCGATTATGAGAACTTCTGTCTTATCCTCATTTAGTTTGAGAAAGTTCTCACTCATCCAACATTTGATGCTAGACAGACAGGTCAACAGCGGGTCTAAAGCACAGGGATCGTCTGGGGCCACAGAAAGATATTAGATTAGAAAGTAAGGGCAGAAAACTGACGCCAACAGTGATTGGCCGTAATGGCATTTGTGATGATTTGATTGATCACGCAAGTGAATGTTAACCCTAACTCTAACCCTAACCAACCGTGCAGTCGGTTTTCACAAAACGTGGTAATATGCTAGAGGGCCATTTTCATGCCAATAAACAGTGAGGACGGAATGGTCATGGGCAGGGACGTGCACACATAGACATCAAAGGGGGCGTCAGCCCCTGCCCTTTTACCCCACTGTAAAATAACTGCCCTCTCCAGACCAGGAATGCAGCGTTTACTATGGTGGAAGAAATGCACATGCCCCTCCTTTCCATGCCGTGCCAGAAGGCAGCATTTAGGAGAATTGCTGAACTTGGAACACAGCATTTTGCGTTGAACAAATTTGTTTCGAAATCCATGTCTTAACAAATCCATGTCTTTATCCAAGAGTGCTGGTTTGTGCTCCAAAAAAAGCAGATCTAGCTCTGTGTGCTTGTAGATCTGCTATTTTTGTCCAAAAGTGCCCTCTTATATATGGGATTTCAGCCCCTGCCTCTCTAACTCTCTGCACATCCCTGGTCATATATCAACTATCATATATCATATGGAAAATGGTAAATGGTGCATTTATATTGCGCCTTTATCCAAGGCGCTTTACAGAGATTGTGCATTACATTCACCCATTCACACACCCATTCATACACCGATGGCAGCGGAAACCATGCAAGGCACCAACTAGCACATCGGGAGCAATTAGGGGTTCAGTGTCTTGCTCAAGGACACTTCGACAGTAACTCTGGGGGAGCCCGGGTTCGAACTGGCAACCTTTCGGATACCATCCAGGAACTCTACCCCTGAGCCACCGCCGCCCTGCCCCTGAGCCACCGCCGCCCTGGCGCTATAGCAGTCAATTGAAAATGCAAACTTTGAACAGGCGATTGACCGTCGGAAGTAATACTTTTATACACACATGCGTCTCCTCATGCCTTTTTGACCTCTGACATTTAGTTCTCCCACAATTTTGAATTGTATAAAAAACAGTTAAAATGTATCCCCTTCCATGGGATCTTTGATCAAAATACACAAAACTTCCTACACGTGAACTTTGGACCAATATCTAAAATCTAAGTTTAAAATCAGACCAGTCTTAAGTGAGTGGTGCAACAGTGCCACCATGTTGGTAGGAGAGAGGTTGTTATAGAGCGAGTACAGTGGATGAATGTATACATAAGTCGCTGAGAGGCGATGGGATGGGCCAGGTTGTCAGACGCGCTCCGCGTTGTGGGTCCAAAACAATGCGTTTAAGGTGTTTTATTGAAGCAAGGTGCATAACTCAAAGGGTGCTCAAACATAAAGCAAAGTAGCCACAGCAATCAAACGTAATCAAAGTAAATAAAATAAAGCAAAATAAGCAGTATAAAGCGGTCAACAAAAGTGCGGCTTCCCACACACCCCCTCTCTCTCACTGTGTGTGAAGCAGGTGAACTAGGTGAGGTATTGAATGAATCGGGTTCGCCCCTATGCCCGTCAATCATCCACGTTAATCACCAGTGAGAGCCCACTCATTTCATAGACCAAACATAATAAACCAATTCATGGCTCCTACAGTTGTACCATACATGTTATCTCTTGATTGGTCAAAGCCATCATGACGCCATCGCGTCAGTATGTGTACAGCAACGTGCTTTACGTGCCCAGGAAGTTTGAAGTGTTTATCTTCATTCTACTGGGAATTATGGCTTTTCTCAAAAGGCGTAACATTTTACACCTGGAGTATCTTTGGGCTACAATTTTTTTCTTTGATGTTTGGGAGTAAAAATCCACATGGATGTCTTCATGCTTATGTGTTTCATTAGTTTGCATCGTGTTTAGACGCAATTCACGTTAATTCTGGTCTGTAAGCAACGCCAAAGAACAACTTGCAAAAGTGGGTCAATTGTAACACACGCCATACCATTAAATACCATTATATGTCATATTTACATAGGCTATTTGACATATTGACCAATATTATGTTCAGTCAGCTGTCTTTCATTACAGAGTGTATTCTAAATTAGTTTAGGGTTGTATAACATTGTACAACTCAATCAATCAAACGTTTATCTTTGTTGTGTAATCAATGTATTTTCCCATTGAACTGACTCAAACACCCAAACAACTGGTACACCCGGTACTATTTAATAATTCCCTTATGTTTGATACATTTTCTTATCACATCCATGGTATGAAAACCATTTTAAGGAGTTGCTTCAATTAAATACAATTGCTTGTTACATTTATCGTGCATGCCGTTACAATGATTCCGATATGCGCAGCAAATGCAACACTGGAACAGCGTCCAGCCGTCCACGTTCGGTTTAATAACTCCCGACCCGTTTTATCAATTGAAAAACTTGAAATGGTTTATGGTAGCAGACATGTGTAGGTCCGTTGCCTGAAAATATTACATAATTATGTAGATAAACGGATCTCTGAGTAAAAGAGTGAAACGTGCAAAGTGTTACAACCATGACGGCTCTCCCCTACTATAAATATAGGGACAGACATAGGGACATTGGAGTGGTTGCACCACTCAAAAATGAAGCTTGTGTGACCGGATTTCTCGCCACATGGGGGTGCCTTTGAGTTAGAAATGTAGAGGAGACACTGCGTAAACTGTATATGCAATGCCTACCTATATTTATTTTAGTCTCCCTTTTAATTGGCTGTCTATTTAATTATAATTCATATTCTACTCAAGTTCATAATGCAGTTAATGGTATTACAAGTCAAATAGTTAAAAATATAAAAGTTCATGCTCAATGTGATAGTAATATGCTATTGCGGAAACAGAACTATTTGGTGTCATGTATTTTTGTTATTTTGTTTAAACTGAAAACCAATACATCCTGTATATGGTGATTGTGATAAGCTGGACAACATGTGTCTCACTCATGTTTGTGTGTGTTTAACTGTCTTGTTGCAGTTCCTTGATGTCCAGTAAAACGGTCATAAAATCAAACCACACTGATATGGACTCATTCAAGTGTGTAACACACACAGACAGACAGAATATTCTGTAGGCTATAATACTATTACACTGCACTGCAGTGTTTATGTGTTTTCTTAAGCAATTGATTAATGTACTCGTCCTCATTTCGATCAGGGCTTCAGTCTCCTCATTCGACCACGTCTATCCACGGTAACGGGACATCTTTGCGCTGTGTAAAATATGCCTTCTCCGTCTCCAACTGTGTTCAGCTCCTCACCCGCCACATTGTTTGCTTCATTTATTTTATTTACTGCGGATTGCATTCACACGTGCACCAAATCGTAATCAAGTGCGATTGGAAGCGAAGCGAAACACCCGTTTTGCTCGGAGTATAATGCGGTTCTTTGATACGCATTACGATTCGAATGAGCCTTCACACCTGCCAAACGAAGTGCACTTTCTGAAAATGCGCAGCAGGATTCGTTTTAATCACAGCAAAGCTCTCTGGTATGAATGTGACCTAGATCTAGTACTACTACTGTATTCAGTAGCCTACACTACATCTAGTACTGTATTCAGGACTCTGCCCAAAATATCTAAAATGTGTGTCGTGCAGTGTGTGTGCTTCGCCTGTCTGTGTGGAAGGATTTTATATTGAGCTGATGCACCTCACTGTCATTTTGCTGTGTTCTAACTTCTGACTGTGTCAAACTGTGACATGATGTATTTCAGACAACATGGATTGGGCTTTCTGACGGAGCTGTAGCCTGTAGTGTAGAGTGTACTGCTGCTGCTAGCCTCGATCTATATGGAGCAGAGTGTAGAGTAGGCGTGCCGCAGCCAATTCAGTACTAGAAACACGCCCAGTGAGAAACGTTCCGCGGTGAAAAAAAGGTGCAATTAAATGCGTAATTTTTTCTGTAGTTAATTAATCTCAATTAACGCATTCAAGTCCCGGCCCTGATATATATATATATATATATATATATACATAACTATATCAGGGCTGCCATATTTCAGAAAATGTCAAGAGTGAGACTCTAGTGTCTTAATGTGTTCGACGCCGTCCGAAGGGCGGCGGCAAATTTTCTTTTTTTAATGTCGATTTGGCCCGTTTTAACGTTGATATTTAACCTTAACACTGATGTCTTCACCTCCATGCCAGCTGCTCTCCCTGCACTGACAGCCTCCTCATGCTTAAAGTAGAAATGAAAAAGATATCTATCTATCTATCTATGCTCCTCAGACCCAGCCAGCAAGCCACACACATAGTACTGCAGACCCAGCCAGCCAGCCAGCCACACACATAGTGCTCAGACCCAGCCAGCCAGCACGCCACACACATAGTGCTCAGACCCAGCCAGCCAGCAAGCCACACACATAGTGCTCAGACCCAGCCAGCCAGCAAGCCACACACATAGTGCTCAGACCCAGCCAGCCACACACATAGCTCCGTAAGGGACCACTCAAAAAATCTTAAAAAAACTGAAGAGGCTACTGGAGATTGGAGAACCTGATTTGGACATGATCTGATGCAGGACAATGTCACTATGACAGAAAGAGAAGATGGGTCTGGCCACATTCATTCACCCCATAATCTCAGTGGAAATTGGGGAATATGTCAGAAAACTGGAATGTGGGAAAATTCCTTATTTTTACATTTTCTTAGTTCAAACACATCTGTGGGCTCTCTCTCTCTATGAACAGAAACAAGTCGCGATGCGGCCCCTCCCCCTTCACTTCACTTCACACACACACACACACACACACACACACACGACTTTGTCCCTATAATGTGCATGGGCTATGGCACCGTTCCACTTCCTCATATCACGCAAGAGACGCCACACACCAGTTAAGAAGAGAGATAGTCACAGGTCACTTACTCACTTGTTGTAACTTGTGGGGGCTATATTGTCTTCCATGAAAAATATTTCGAAGCGATGTTAAACTCTGCATGGCTCATTTCCATGTGTCAAACAGTCAGGGACCCTGCTGATTTTTGGTCCACTGTTTACCCTCCTGCATATATCAGCGCTGCATGCAGATCGGCTATTTTACGTTCGTGCGTTATTATGCGGCGGAGCCGCAGAGACAATTGTTATTTATCATTATAATGCGTGTGAAATGGCATGTGTGGCGTGGTGCGTGGTAAAGGGTTAAATTGCGTGACTGTCACACTCAAAGGGTAAGACATGGCAGCTCTGACTATATGCACTTTATAGACTGGGGGTCTAAACTTTATAGACCCCCACCCCCCGCGCCTCTCTACACTACACACAGAGAGAGATCCTTGATTGATTGAAGTATTTATTAACAGTTTGCAGAAATACAGTACATTTTAAGCACAACTCAATACAAAAACTGTTAACTGTGAGTGAAGCATTACACTTGTTTACAAGAGATGAATTGAACAAGGTGGACCTGCACCTTGTTAATTCATCAAAACATTTAGAGACGTACACATATACACATTCTATATAGCCAAGAACAGAACAGGAATTCATCATAAAGAGGTAAAAAGGGAAAATAAACATACAGTGAGGGGGAAAAGGGGTGGGTGGTGGGGGGATTCAGAGTTTATGGGGGCCAGTTTAGAATGGCAGCTGTCCGTAGGTGCCCTTTAAGAGCGGGTTTGAAGGAGTCAGGGATTTGCATGTCTTAATGACTGTTTGTAGGGCGTTCCACATTTTGGTGGCCTAGGAGCGAAATTAATTTAGTCCCTTATTTTTGCCGAATCTGGGTTGCACATGGTTTGTTGAACTCCCTCTGGTGTTGTGGGTGTGGACTTCGTTGACATTAAGGAAGTATTTAGACTCCTCCTTGATTGTATTAATAACCTTTGTCTCAAATTCACCAGCAAAACTATAATCCACAATTAGTTTGTTGGTTGTCTTGAGACAACTTGTTGTGATTTGACACTATAATAAAAATGAATTGAATTGAATTAGTAGGCCTAGTGTGTCCTTGCTCCAACTTGCTTGGAAATGTGCATATTGCCAGCAGGCACGTGGCAGTATCTAAGCTAGGCCGGTGAGCCTGTGCATTTTTTTATTTTTATTAGATTATTGATTGGGAAAATTCAGGGGGAAATTAATTGGATAGTTTTCAGTGGGTCCAGAACCCACTGCTATGCTCCATAGCTGCTACCCACTGTATTACACTGTACCATGGCTCCCTCTAGTGACCGTTTATATTTAGTGCACAGTCTGCACAGCGTATGCTCCAGCAGCGCTACTGCGCATGTGCAAAACCCAGTGTGTTCTCCATTATTGTTTCGGGAGCTGCTGCTACAATCCACAGACACAACAACAATAAGAAGTTTGTTAAAACAACATTATGGCGTCTGACTGTTGACACTTTGATATGCAGAGAAAACTAAAAGGTGTGGTTTGAAAACAGTGTGGACGTTAAAGGGGGAATGTCACGGCCCGAGATTAACATTGCTGATAAGGTACATCACGTGGTCTGAATGAAAACGATTTCAAACGGCACGTGACTATATCTCAGGCTCTGACGTGACCTAGCATCTAGGCAAGCTGAGTGGCTAGCGCACTAAAGGCTACTAGTTTTGAGGTAACTTTTTGCGTCATACTAGGTGAAAGTATCATAAAAAATATATTTTTTCGGTTGGAAATCTTCGTTACAATGACATTGAGTTGACGTGTAAGTTTTAGGGTAAACTGTTGCATAATCGCAATTTCGCGTGACGAGTTCCATGCCCCCGGCCCCATCCGCTCTGTAACGCCGCTAAAATACCGTCAACCACGGCCAGATTCAGCGGGCCATCCAGTCCTCTGTCCCCGCCGTCATGGTGCCTCTACCCGGGGCACTGCATGCAGCCTAGCCAGCACTATGGTCTGGACTTTAATTGAGACCAGAGGAACTCCACCTCCTGCTTCAGAGGGTCACTCTTCCACCATCATCGGGACAAAGATGTTTGTATTTGGGGGCTGGAGCAGGGGTCAGTTCTACAACGACATCAGAGTGTTTGACACAGAGACCAACCTCTGGGTGGACATTCCTTCTGCACAGCATCTTCCAGAAGAACGCTGTTCTCATTCAGCATTCACCTACAATGGAGAGCTGTACATATTTGGTGGCTACGGTAATCGTTTCCAGGACCTCAATGATCTGTGGAAATTCAGTCCAAAGACCTTCACCTGGAAGAAGGTTGAGCCCAAGGGGAAAGGACCCTGTCCAATGTATAATATGTGCTGTTGCATGATGGGAGATCGGATCATCCTCTTTGGAGGATACAAAGGAAACTGCAACACTGCTGATGAGCTGTACATCTTAGACTTGAGTCCTACTCTTAAGACGTTATGCAAGCTAGCATTTATTCAGTACGGTCTGGATCAGTCAGAACTTCCACACAACATCAGGTGGGAACTGGCAGCAGAGATTCCCACATGTCTCGGAGCTGGAGTCTGAGTAGAGTACAAGTCGAGTCTCGAGTCTTTAGCCACGAGTATGAGTAGAGTCTGGAGTCTCATTAAAAAAAGAAAAAAAAAATCTCCGGTTTTAATTAATTTAATTATTTATACGACAGTCTATACTGAAATACAATGTGATGATCTACACATGCATCTGCCTGGGTGACGGCAGACTGCTGGACGAGCGCTGGCACTTTCGTATGGGGGGTCAGATCAACATATGGAATTAATTCTGTATTGGACTATTGTGACCACTATAATACTGAGGCCGACTCTACAAATGTTGCCTTCTGCAGACACCCTTCTCCCTGCAGACCCCTCACATGCAGACACCCTTCTCCCTGCAGACTCCCCACATGCAGACACCCTTCTCCCTGCAGACCCCTCACATGCAGACACCCTTCTTCCTGCAGACCCCTCACATGCAGACACCCTTCTCCCTGCAGACCCCTCACATGCAGACACCTTTCTCCCTGCAGACTCCCCACATGCAGACACCCTTCTCCCTGCAGACTCTCCCTGCAGACACCCTTCTCCCTGCAGACTCCTCACATGCAGACACCCTTCTCCCTGCAGACACCTTTCTCCCTGCAGACTCCCCACATGCAGACACCCTTCTCCCTGCAGACACCCTTCTCCCTGCAGACTCCCCACATGCAGACACCCTTCTCCCTGCAGACACCCTTCTCCCTGCAGACACCCTTCTCCCTGCAGACACCCTTCTCCCTGCAGACACCCCACATGCAGACACCCTTCTCCCTGCAGACTCCTCACATGCAGACACCCTTCTCCCTGCAGACTCCACATGCAGACACCCTTCTCTCTGCAGACACCCTTCTCCCTGCAGACTCCCCACATGCAGACACCCTTCTCCCTGCAGACACCCTTCTCCCTGCAGACTCTCCCTGCAGCCTCTCCCTGCAGACTCCCCACATGCATGCAGACACCCTTCTCCCTGCAGACTCCCCACATGCATGCAGACACCCTTCTCCCTGCAGACACCCTTCTCCCTGCAGACTCTCCCTGCAGACTCTCCCTGCAGACTCTCCCTGCAGACTCCCCACATGCAGACACCCTTCTCCCTGCAGACACCCTTCTCCCTGCAGACTCTCCCTGCAGACTCTCCCTGCAGACTCTCCCTGCAGACTCCCCACATGCAGACACCCTTCTCCCTGCAGACACCCTTCTCCCTGCAGACTCCCCACATGCAGACACCCTTCTCCATGCAGACTCTCCCTGCAGACTCTCCCTGCAGACTCCCCACATGCAGACACCCTTCTCCCTGCAGACTCTCCCTGCAGACTCTCCCTGCAGACTCTCCCTGCAGACTCTCCCTGCAGACTCCCCACATGCATGCAGACACATACACCACTGTAAGACCTCCGTTATACTTCTACCGATCTACAACAAGCTCAGAAAGTGTTGCTCCGTGATGCGTTCTGACCTCATACTGTAGATCTTCTATTTTCTACGTAAAAGCAGCTATAAGTATAATAAATCAGCCTTAACAGCCCTGTAAACCTCTCCTGTGTGGCGGCCGTAAAATATGGTTGGCAAAACATATCTCCTCCCTTTCCTCCTTTTATATACGACAGGACTTATTTTTTTCCTTTCTCTACAGGTTAACCATCAACTGACACCGATATAAAACGGAAGAGTTTCCGAGTCCTTTTTCTCCGATCTCTCCTTCACCTTTTCCCCCCTCCTTGTCGGAGGACGACCGCCAAAACGACAGCTGTTATTATGTCAGCCAGCGGTCAGCCAGCGGTCAGCCGGGCGGTCAGCGGCGTGTTCGCTTTTATCGGCCGTAAAATAAATAAATAAATGACGAGGACTCCTTGTGGACCGACTTCCATTTAGATTAGAAGACCTTCCTGCAAAGTCGTTGTCGTGTTCGTGTCATTGTCGTCTTTTCACGAGCCATCATGTGCGTCAGCACTCGTTTACATTAACATTGTAATATGAAATAATGTGGCTGTTGTCACGGAACCTTGCAGTGCTGATTTCGTCGACTAAAACCGTTACGGAAAATGTTCGTGCACTACCTTTTTTCACTGACGGAAACTAAATATGAACTAACCTACAGTATGTCTTGACTATACGACTATGACTGATTGACTGATGATTTTTTTTCAACAAATAAAAAGTAGATTAAAATGATCGAGAGGGACAATAGGGGAGATGAGATGCAGTAGAACTAAATGTTAGGGAGGGACTATTGGAGAAGAGATCCAGGAGAACTAAAACACAATACATTTTATGTTTGGTTGTGCTCGGGTGTTGCACATTGACAAAAAAAAACAGATCTACAAGCTCACAACGAGTCATGTTTTTCAGAGTGTAAAAAAAAAGAAAACAACTATGACTAAAACTAAATGGCATTTTATTCAAAAGACCACGACTACAATGTGCTGTTAAAATCAACAGTGTGCGGAACTGTGACTATATATATTTCCATATTTCCATCAGGAACTATACCAGAGAGGAGGCTCAGACACGCCACTCGCCCAGTCCACTGGAAAGGAGTCGAAAGATCGCATTAAAAAAATAAAAATAAAAATAAAACCACCCCGATTTCTGTCGAATACCGGAAGACTCGACCCGGTGCTTGCCCGTTTTTCCTCCCGGATTTTTCCCCAGTGAGGGGGATAACTTTGTAATATGCTATTGGCTGTTTGTATTCTTTTTGGAAAAATATAAAAAGATACTCCTGTAGAAAGGCTATATTATTTTACTTATATTGACCCTATAAACAATTTAGTATTATTTAGTATATGTAAGGTTTTGCACACTCAAATGGTACCTCGTCAGATAATCCCCACATATCCTACAACAACTTCTGTGAACAGACTTCAATGTAGTAGATTTTCATAAATTATATTTGTACTTAGGCTGTCTGCTGTCATGAAAGTTTATAGTTAGAGAAATTAACAGCCGTCTGCTGTCCAGTCTCTCCCACCCCTCACATTGGGGAAAATTCTGGGAGGAAAACAGAAACGGGCGAGTCTTCTTGTTACCTTTCTGTCCAACAAAAGCACGGGGCCGTGCGGCCACTGTTTATAACCGGGGGAAGAGAAACAGTCACGTTCTATTGCAAGAATTAAAACGCCCTTTCCCAAACTGGCAGAACATGTCGATGACTACAGCGTTACACATACTGTATAGTGCTTGTTGAAAGGAATCATCATAGCATGGGGAAGTTTCAGCCAAAGAACCTGCCCTCACACACACGCGTGCATGCTGGAGAAGCCAACTGTACTCCGGAATATAGGGGTTTCCCCGGACCTTTTTTTTCAGATATAGAGACAGCAAAAGAGAAAATGAGCGTCTAGGTGGCAAACTTATAAAACTATACATTATGCGATGTTTAAAAAGAATATATAGTGAAACAAGCTCTCAACATGGTGCGTCGTAACACATTAGCGTTCTGAAAATGTTTTAGATTTTTTAGAAAACTGGATATTGAGTCATTGATCGAGCCAGGGATCGAACCCCCGACCTCCAAGTTTCAGGGCAGACACTGTAACCACCACAAGGCCAATGACTGGTTCATGTAAATATCAGATCTACAAGCTTGTAGATCTGCTATTTTCACTAGTTTGAGTCCCACCTGGAGAGGGCAAACATCTCATTTCTCTTTCGGGTCTTGAGCTAAAAAATATATATAAGTTTGGGAACCACTAGACTCTATAGTCGACACCATCACATGACAACTCAACTCTCTATGACACCGACATAGAGCCGACAGCATTGTCAAACGTATACAAAAAAATATAAAAAAAGCTCTTCAGCTTTACGTCTTTGAAGGAGGGGTGCCTCGAGACAAAAATGAACGTTTGAGCCACGCTTAAAATAAAAAAGAAAACCGAAGAGATTAAAACAGAAGAAAAAAAAGAAACCTGTCTGCTGAACTGTCCGTGACTCTCTTTTCGTCAGAAGGTTCATCAGTGGCTCAGGAGGCATATAGTGGTGGTTCGTCTGGGAAAAACAGACGGTTCACAGTTTGATCCTCATATAATATATATATATATGAGGATGGATGTTGTTGTAATCTGATCGCCCATGGCTGTGTACTTGAGAGCACAGTGTACTTGTTATGTATTGTGTACTGCCTGAACTGTAGAATACTTTTTTTACATCTCAGACAGCGAGGTCAGCTTGCTGCAGTTAGAGGTTGTTATGTCTCAAGTGGTGTTGTCACGTCATTAGGATCCAGCTCTATAAATGTTCCTGTGTGTGTAATAAACTTTAGTGAACCTTTAGCGTGATACTGTTTCGTGTCGCGTTATTGTTCTCCCGGGCCCGTCGCCACTGTCGCCGTACCAAAGGTATACTTCAACCGGATTGTCACACACCACCCAGCCGGCACACACTATACCTGTCTGTCAAACCAGATGAGGCATTTAGAGTATTCAGCACTTAGAGTTTTACAACAGATGTTTTTCAGTATAAAAGTGGTGGTATTATAGGGTCTGTTTGTGTGTGTGTGCCTCACAGCGGTAGAGTATCTACTATCTGCTTGCTGGTTGTGGTGACCCTGTCACGGCCAAATGTCAGGGCTGAATGTTTTACCCAGTTCAGCCCTGTCGAATACCTTTTTTTCACTGACGAAATCTATAACAACTAAGCTATACTTAGTTTGCATGTTCTCCCCGTGTCCCCTATAGGGTAGGTAACCTCACAAAAAACATGCAGTAATCCTGGTCTCTAAACTGCCTCCCCCTAGCCAGCCGGGGCGCCTGATGGAGGGGAAAGGAACTGGTTGGAATAACGTGTTCCTTCCCTGTCAAGGTGTAAAGGAGCAACTTGGACACTCAGGCATGAAGGAATGCATGAGTTCAAGTCCGTTGCTCTCCCCAGGTTGGCGGAAGGTGTGTAGAGCCCAGGATCACATTAGATGATTGACACAGGGCTGAAAAATGGGTTACAAAATCGTGGGATAAAAAATATTAGAAAAAAGAAAATAAGCTACTGCATTACTAAGGCCCAAACCACACCAACCACCACTAATTGCAACTCCTTGCAACAGAAACTGTTTTAAGGACGTGTCACACCAATGCAATACGATGGCTATACAGCAGTCCGCGCCGGCAACCTGAAATGGATCAGTGCTCGATACATAAACCGGCTCACCGTCGCAGCCCTTACTACTACGGCAGAAACTACACTTACACGCAGTGACTACAACGCCATGTCATAACCATGTTTATTGAAATTATAGCTGTCATACATTTACACCGATTGCTCCATCACCTCTCTTATGCTGTGTATAATGCGTCGGCATGCTCTGAATGAAGAAATAACACTAATACCATATGTCAGGGGTGGGCAACTGGCGGCCCGGGGGCCACATGCGGCCCCCACCTTCACTTAATGTGGCCCTCAGGTTAATGTGAGAATACTGATATAATATTGGTTTCAGCGGTCACTATTCCACAACATGCAAAAACGACTCGCTTTTATTACTTCCGTCTAAATTAGTAGCTCATTGCTTCAACACAAGTATAATTAAAGGCATTTGAAATTACATACAAATGTAAATTTTCGGGATTCCAATTCAAAAATAGCAAAAAAATCTCGATTTCAATTTGAATATAGCAAAAATAGCCGATCTACAAGCTCAATAGATCGGCTATTTTTGGTACGACAGTAATATATGCCCCTAGGGAGTGAGTGTGGAAGTATAGTGGCCCTCTCCATCGTCAAAGTTGCCCACCCCTGCCATATGTCATATAAACCAATGAAACCATGTTTATTAGAACGGTTTTAGAATAACACAGATTGCTCCAGCACCTTCCTCTTTCCACTGATGATCATGTCCCGCACATCGGCAAGTTAGCTGACGTGCAATGGGGGGGGGGGGGGGGGGGGGGGGGTGTTAAAGAAATAAATAATAATAATGTGTTTAAGTTTGACACATGCTGCGTAGACGTGTCACCATGGGAACCAATGGGATGTCGTTTACATTGCATTCCTCTTCACATACAACTCAATTTTGTTCAAGATTACTCACTTTACTTTTGTTTTGTTTATCTTCTTCTCCATCCCATCGTTCCAGTGTTGTATCTGTGTGGAGCGTTACATAGCGGTGGTTCACCCCGTGGTGTTTCTCAGGTACAAAGCTCTTCGGTACAGGGTGGCCTGTTGCTGCCCTGTCTGGCTGACGGGGCTTGCAGTCAGCTTGTTAACTGTTATATTCGATGCTAGGTATCCTTACTACTTCTTGCTGGGTTTTTGGGTGGGGTGCATTTCTGTGGTGTGTTTCTGCTGCCTCTCGGTCCTCAGAGCACTGAAACAGCCTGGACCAGGAGAAGGACAGAGGGACAGTGGGGAGGGAAACGACCTGAAGAGAAGAGCTTTTAGAATAATTCTGATCAGCTTGGTGGTAATGTCACTGACTATAATGAGCTGTGTTCCTGCTGTTCTGTTTCCACTACTGAATTATTCCAACTCAGTTGTTAGATGGGAACCCGTCGCCTGTTTGCTTAACGATTTTGACAGCTACGGCGATTGCGTCATAGCCGCCGTACTTCCGCCTAGCGGAATCATTGGTGTGGTTTTGGGCTTAAACTACGACTAATAAAAGAAATATATTACTAAAATGACAGGCGCCCGTTTTTCCGGCGAGGCGGGCTGTAGCCGGGTCCCTTTGAAGTTGACCCCCCCCCCCCCCCAGGGAGACAAAATGCCCCCCCCAACCCCCCCATCGGGGGCTGGGGTGGAAATTGCCCACCATCGGTGGGCCTCGGTTGGCCCATCAGCCTCCTATTCGCAGTCGTTTTTTTTTTTCCTTTTTTCAACCGGGGCTGCCTACCTATAACTATAGTTACAACCAGCATCATGGGTCGTTGATAAACAAATGATCGGAAAAATAGGTGTTGCCTGAGTTTATCCAACTTAGGACAAAGTTTGCATAATGACCATATACATTTCCATGGAATCCAATGCTTGACAAATCCTCTTTAGTGCAGGTGTGCAACAAACAAACATCAGTGGAAGGAGGAGCAGGGAAAGGCATAGCTAGAGAAGGCAAAGCACAGAGTTCATCATTTGGAGGATCTGCTCTCATCGGGAATAAAGTGACCGTCGGACGAAGAGACTTCACCAAAACACCAACTCAGGGATCTGAGACACTCTGCTGGCATCAAAAGGTGAGATCCCTTTAACCTTGTGTTCACTGTTCATTAGAATAGTTGTTGTTTTCAGAAGAACATTGAGAAGAGTTGTTAAAAATGTTTACTTGTGTCATTGTTATATCAGGTCAACTGTGCTCAAATCCATCTTCTGTCTCGGTTACAGGACGCACACAGAGCCTGAAGATGAACGACACACTGGCGAATGGCACCAACTCCTCCGTCTCCTCCGGTCTGGCCCTACATATTACTCTCGGCTCGATCAAGCTCCTGGGTCTGCCCCTCAACAGCTACATTCTGTGGCTGATACTGAGTGGAGCTGGTGGGACGATCGCCTCAGAGTTCTTCTATCTCAACCTGATCGTATCTGTGATCCTCTCTACCTTGACCGATGTCTTTTACATTGCATTCCTCTTCACATACAACTCAATTTTGAGCAAGATTACTCTATTTACTTTTGTTTTGTTTATCTTCTTCTCCATCCCATCATTCCAGTGTTGCATCTGTGTGGAGCGTTACATAGCGGTGGTTCACCCCGTGGTGTTTCTCAGGTACAAAGCTCTTCGCTACAGGGTGGCCTGTTGCTGCCCTGTCTGGCTGACGGGGCTTGCAGTCAGCTTGTTAACTATTATATTCGATACTTTGTATCCTTGCTACTTCCTGCTGGTCTTTTGGGTGGGGTGCATTTCTGTGGTGTGTTTCTGCTGCCTCTCGGTCCTCAGAGCACTGAAACAGCCTGGGCCAGGAGAAGGACAGAGGGACAGTGGGGAGGGAAACGACCTGAAGAGAAGAGCTTTTAGAATCATTCTGATCAGCTTGGTGGTAATGTCACTGACTATAATGAGCTGTGTTCCTGCTGTTCTGTTGCCACTACTGAATTATTCCATCACAGTTGTTAATACCATCGCATATACAGTTGCCTTGATTTCAAAGTTTGTTCATCCTTTGCTCTACCTCCACAAAGCTGGGAAACTGCCATGCTTCAAGTAGTCACAGAATATTAAAATAATAATAATAATCCGTTAATAAATTCCTTACCAATGCATGTCTTCACCAATGTGTTTGTAAAGGTGTCTTCAATCTCAGATTGAAATTCAGTTTCCCCAGGAATTAATTTCAAGCATTTGTTTTGCACTAAAAGCACTCCTTGGGCTATAAACTGCCATAGCCACTTTTTCATCATCTTTACAAACACATTGGTGAAGACATGTCTTGGCAAGGAATTTATTCACAGATTGGACATTGTTTTGATAATATTCCCTGACTAAAGGGCCTCTGAAAGCAGGATAGATCTCTTACCAGACCCGTGTGTGATACTAGACTCTAATCCATACACAAATCTATTCCAAGTATCACACTGTGTCAGAGAAACCTACTTCAGTTATTCAGCTAATTGATGTGTTTTGTTTATTTAATTACTCATCATGGTAGAGAAAACTATACTATATTAGAAACTGTATTTTGATAATTACACTTTAATAATGACATTATTCAGCATAAGTAGATTTGTTTAAATTGAAAAAAAACATTGTTTCTCAGGCTAAATGCATGTGCATCTATTAATTATTGTAAAATTGCACAGAAGCTGAAATGATCTAGCAGGTGATTTGACACCTCTTTATGAAATGATTGGTGGAGAATATTTAACCATCGGATAATATGTGTGTCTTTCGATCAGGGCCGTTAAGGCCGTTATAAATAGACATGTCTTTGATGTGGTTTAACACATTCAGGACGAGAACCCCTTTGTGTTTTAAGCATATGTTATACTTTAGCTATTGAAAAATAGTGCCACGCTATGAGCTTGTAGATCTATTTTTGAAAAATCTTGAAAATGTAGCGCACATCTTTGAATATATATTCTTCCAGAGCGAACGTTTTTAACTCAAATCTTTGCTTCTGAGGGGAAGCCCTGGAACACCATATTTTCAGATGGGGGTCGGTGGCCAATTACATATATACATGAGGCCAAAATGGGTTAATCTCATAACTTTATTTAACCCATTAAGACCCAGTTACGACCCTATAGAAGAGTCATCGTTCCTTTTCCCTGCAGTGCCAAGGTGATCGGAGGTACAGCACCTGGTGGTCATCACCAATCAGCCAATCCCTTTGTTGTTGTTAAGATTCCTCACCCTACTGACATAATGTGACCAAATTTGACTGAGGGACTGCCATTGGACTTTTTTGTATTTAATTTTTTCATGTTATATGAAAGCAGGGAATCATAGCTTCAAAATGACACATTGGTTGTTCAGTTTGACCCAACAGTTTTGGAGATATGGCTTATAGAGTAATGTCTTGCAGAAAACAACGAGTTGAGAAAACATGAAAGGTTGAAAGGTTCACTTCTGTGGTCTCTAACATTACACCTCGCTACATGTTTAAGCATTTATTTCATATTTACATGTCGATTTCAGCTCTGACACGTATTTCAGACATGCTCTAGTATGTGAAGAGTCTGCCTGTGCTATTAACTCATTTTTTTGTGGGGGAAAAAAACGCTTTTGTCTGGTGAAAAGCTGGAATTTGCGCGATGGCAGGCTCCCAGTCAAATCTGGTCACATATCTGTCTGCAGGCAGTGTGCCTTATTTTGTTTGAGGGTTTAAAGTAGAAGAAAGGTGTTTGCACACGGTTGCGTTTTTTTTCTTTTTTCTCCTTTTCTTAATTTTTTTGGCCAGATATCGTTGCAAATTTCGACGGGCGTAAAAAAATAATCAACCTGCACCATTCAATCACACTGTCGCCGAATATTTCGTCTGTATAAAGTTTTTTGCAGCTTTTTTTCTGCAGCCGTCTAGCGGGGTCTAGTGCACGCTTGGCACAATATACGCTGTGTAGAGTGCATTGCTCTAATTTGGATTTCATTATTTTCTCCCGTTTCTCTGTTAGTCAGGGAGACTAGAACTGTAATGTATCTGGGAGCAGGTTGGTGTGTTTATTTATTATTTAGAGTGGTCTTTGGTTTGTTGTTGTGACCACCTCAATGTCTTATATCCTTTCCCCATTAAAATGTGTATGCCGTTCCTGTAACCTCGACTTCAATATTGTTAATAAATGTACACTTTTCCCCCTCCGTGTGAAAGTAGAACTACTCTATTACAAGTAAAAAAAGATCTGGAATTCAACATGCACTCGAGTAAAAGTACAAAAGACTTTTGGCATCAAAATGTGCTTAAAGTATCAACAGTATAGAAAGTATACTATTCATGCTGAATCACCTGAATGTCTCATTTCAAGTTTTCAAATGCATACAAATATTTCAATAACTAATGATCAAAAGGTAAAGCTGGAGTGAAGGGATGCCCTCAACAGGCCCGAAAATTAAGGCCCGGCCCTACCTGGGCCCTCATCAAACCCTGTAGACTCAAGACACTGCCCCGCTGCCACCCGTAGATCTCCATATATGGAGCTGACCTCTTCTGACATTCCATATGTTGCTCTGACCTCATCACACCCTGTACAGTGTACACTTAAGACACGCTCCATATATGGCCAGTACATAATTCATTCCATAATTATGTTGATCTGACCCCCCATGTCAAAGCACCAGCGCTCACCCAGAAGACTGCTGCCACCCAGACGGATGCCTGCCGCGGCCAAATACAGATAATTCTGGGGGTCCTTGACATGAAAAAGGTTGAGCACCACTAGGGATGGGTATCGTTAGGATTTTTTCGAGTCCGGTACCGATTCCGGTTCTGCTTATCGATTCCGGTTCTTAACGGTTCCCTATTTCGGTTCCAAAATGATATAAAAGAGGTCAAATGTTTAACAAAAAAGCTCAATGTCAATTTAAGACATGTAATGAATAAATAGTGTAACATCCTCTTCCACAGTAGACTACCACAGTACTGTGGTAAAGGCCTACAGTTAGGCTAAATGTATGATAGGCTATTTCATATACCGGTAATATCACATCAGAACAGTGCAACACTACAGTGCTTCAACGGGAGGGAGGGGGAGAGAGAGAGAGAGAGAGAGAAAAAAAGAAAGACGTGTTAGAGAGAGCGTCTCTCTCTAACGCGCGCGCGCGCGCGCGCGAGAGAGAGAGAGAGAGAGAGAGAGAGAGAGAGAGAGAGAGAAAGAAAGACGTGTTAGAGAGAGCGTCTCTCTCTAACGCGCGCGCGAGAGAGAGAGAGAGAGAGAGGGAGAGAGAGAGACGTGTTAGAGAGAACGTCTGAGAGAGAGAGAGATAGAGACTTGTTGCTAACAGGGTCCCGTTAGCAACAAGCTAACAGCATACCGGTGGTAGGCCTACGTTCGTTCCATAAAATGAGAGATCCACAACGCGCATGGAGCTGCGCCAGTGCGCCAGGCTGCAAAACCCCCCATGCGCTCATCGATCTGCCCTTCGTTGCATGAAGGGCAGATCTGTGGGGACTGCGGCCACGGCATCTGGACAGTGGACGCTAACTGCTTTGATTGTCTACTATAGTGAAGCCATACTTTTGAGCGACAAGAGCGATTACCACGGTCCATTCTGTTGCTGGCTCTCCGAGTAGCAGGATCTGATTATAATCAGCTGTTTTATGTGCGTGCGTGCGTGCATGGTGTCACCCAGGAACCGATAGAGAGAACCAAAATTGAATTATTGTAATGGGTACCCGGTACTCGAGCATGTTCGGTTCGGTACCGGATTGGTCCCGACGTTCGGGACCCACCCCTATCAATGCCCATGTGAAAGTTCAGATCAATTGGTCAACCCACTGAGGAGCAAAAGTGGAGCAATTTCCTTCTTCCAATTGGCTTTGCAACGCAAAGTAGAGTTGGGCCACCCGGAGGGCAGCAAATTCTAGTATAATACACATACTTGCATGCATACACACATGCACACACACACACACACACACACACACATACACACATACACTAGGCATGTGGAAAATAATCGATACGTATCGATTCATCGATTATGACGTGCGCGATGCGAGTGAATCGGTCCATTCACTGTGTATCGGTAAAATTGACAGGTGAAATCTCGATGCATCGTTCGCGGAGTGCTTGCATCGGTAAAATCCGTGGTTGCACCGTTTTTTCATGGTAAATTTCACCCTATCCTGTGTTTCCGAGGCGCATTGAACGGATCAGAAAAGGAAGAAAAAAAAAAAGTCTCTCGCAGCCATAGCTCGCAGCGCACACACAGGGCACGTTCGGAAATAGCGCACTGAGCCCACTGTGCAATGCAAACTAATAGGAGAGAGTGCTCCGGTGTGGTATTTCCGAACGCGCCCACAGTCGGTGAACAGAAGCTACCGTACGACGGTGCAGAGTAGACACGTTGAGACAACAGACTCAGAGTCAGACTATATAGAGCACCCGCGACTAACAGAAGTGAGCCCCACGCATTAAACAAGAAGCACCACCTTTACTCTTTAGCTTTATAAAATAGCTGTCCGAGTAGCTTTGTCCGTCGATCAGTTGACTTTTCACTGTAGCGCTGCGTGCTGGACTGCTCGTATCTGATCCACACTCCACAGCTGTGCTTGCTGATTATCCGACGCAAATCTGCGTCGCGATCCTCATCAATTTGTAATTAAAGAAAGCTTCTGCAGTCTGCACACACGTGTAAAACAACAACAACGCCACAGCAGGGTGTAGTAGTACTGCTTGTATTGTGTTTAAAGTCGTTTACAACTTTCCACTGTCCAGCTTTCCCCTGCTGTTCTCTGGGATAGAACTTAGAAGCCTTATTTATATTCTGCAGCAAGACGGTGTCGCACGCCTAAAATTGCAGATCCACAAGCTCACAGCGGGGCGTGGATGAGACGCGTTGTGAGCTTGTAGGTCTACATCTGCTATGTATTTATAACGTTAATAATACATGCAGGCCAGGGTCTTCAATGTTTTTCATACATATACATAGGCAATTATATTATAAAACTGTTGCAGATTAAACTAGACATAGACTTGTTTGACAGCACTATACAAGTGTGACCTGTAATTTTTGTTTTGTTTATTTGTTTCTTTTCTATTTATATGTTGGTAACATTAATTGATGAACGATAGGCTATTACATTTTAATCTCTTGAACCCTCTATACTCAAAACCTCAAATTGACCTTTGAGATATAATAATTATACTATAGCCTATGATTATTAGTAATCTAACAATTCCACAATAACCAGCAGAGAGCAGACCCTTTGTTTACTTACATAATTCTATAGCCTAAGTTGGGTTGTTTGAGATGCAGAGCTATAATACTAACCTACAGTAAAACAATAAATTCCTTTGAATTTAAATGTAATGCTTTTTTACATGTTTTGGGAAATTAATAGAGCTTTAATATAAATCCTTTCTATTGTGATGAATCGCCATCAAATCGCATCGTATCGGTCGAGGGGTGAATCGCATCGTATCGCATTGATTTGAACTAAATGGTTATCGCATCGCATCGCATCGGGAAGAGGAAGAATCGTATCGCATCGTATCGCCAGGGGATTCCATGTATCTCTAATGTATCGTATCGCTGGCAGTGCATCGAGATGCGTATCGAATCGTGAGATGAGACGAGATTCACATGCCTAACATACACACACACTCAGATGTCCTGTGTGTCTCTGTGTGTTTCAGTGTGGATTCTTCGACCGTGCGCGACCACCAGCCGACGACGACATCTCAGACAGGGAGCAGCTGACGTCCGACCAATCAGCAGATGCCTAGGATTCTACAACAACACAGCTCCGGATTGGTCGATGCTTGACTGAGGGGTCATAGCACCTCCGCAGTGACTTAACCACTTGAACCCCAGCATGACTGTTCTGGGAGAACAATCGCCAAAAATAGCCCATCTACAAACTCACGAGGTTGTTATAGATCGGTCATTTTGGGCGAAGAGAGTTGGTTGTAGAAGGAGAAGAAAAAGCGGTCCAAGTACAGTTGTAACTCACGTCCGTTTCTACTGACAATAGAGGGTTTAACCCATTAAGGCCTGAGGCCGATTCTACAACTGTCTTCTACATCAGACACACACGAAAACAGTTTTCGGAAAACAACCTTTGTCAGTGGTGCTCAAACCTTTTCATGTCAAGGATCCCCACAATGATATGTATTTTTTCATACAAAATAATTTGTTCCAGGGACCGCCAGAAGCAAATATCTGAGTTAAAAACATTCGCTGTGAAAGATTTTTTTTCTTATAAATCAGTCCTGGGATCTGCTGGTTGACTCCACACGCACCCACAGCCGAGCTCCTCCTTCAACTCTACACTGAAACAAATGGAATCTCAAATATATACATATGTTTTTTCGTAAATTAATGACCTACTCGATCATACTACAGCATCACACATGCTGCATTTGCTAATTTTGAATTTGAATCCTGAAAAGTAACCGTTTTGGACATACGAGCTTTCCACCTGACAGAGACAATGTCAAATGTATTTGTGTTTTAGGACTTACAAGGTGTTAGGTGTTTAAAGGATTGTTCCACCTGGAGTGCCTGACGAGAACAACCAAAGAACCAGCCTCAGTTCAAATTCCATTCAGAAGCCATCAGCACGTACAGTATACTGTAGTATAGTATTACTCTGAAAGTGTACACAGAGTGCCTGTCAGAGTATAGACCTAGCCTGGCATGGCCAGACTAATATCACTGTGGGGGCAATTCTTTTATTTTATTTTCCTTTTTTGCAATGGCAGATTTGTCTGGTTTCCAGAGCTGTAAGGGACCATTAGGAACCCTCTCAGGGAACCCTGAGGGTCCCTTGACCCCACTTTGAGACACACTGCTTACTGCTTTAGGTTTATGTATGCTCCATCATGCAATGCTGTCTGGATTATGGCCACAATTAATTATTTTCTCTTACTCATTTCTCTGACTATATTCGTTCTCGTGCCCGAAGGTTCCATTCTCGAAAGACTCGTATGGGTTGTCACCAAGCTTTATGACTATATTTGGTTGTGCGCGGTATCGGAGATATTGACCCGAACGGTCAGGGTTCTGTTCAGCGACGTGTGGAACCAGAGAGGCCATTATTGGATCAGGGGTCCTTTAGCGCATGTTGGTCAGTTCGTCGTTTATCTGGTCCGTGATTTTTCATATTTGTTTTTGAAGACACTGTACCAATGCATGTGGGAAGAACCGCTGTTCGTTTTGGGCTATTCGACGACCGTCGTGTTGATCCACCATCTTCAGTGTTGGATTATTCAGCTGCGGCTGTGAAAAGGGCTTCAACGGTGAGTTTTGGTGTAGGCCTACTCAATATGGCAGAACATATTGGTAGAACATATATCTAGGAGATTAAGTGCGCATGCGCCGGCGTGGCATGGTGCGGCGAAAACCTGTGGCTCAAACTTAACACAAAAAGGTAGAAAATACGACTTATTACCAAGTAAATTCGCTGCGTATGTAAGTGATAAATATGGCAGGGCAGGGAGGCCATGCCACAAGGCAAAGAGACAAAAAAGACACCGATATGACGGATATCAACGCTATCATGGTGGAACTCCGAACGCAGAGAGAGGAGTTCAAAACACTCCTCACATCAAAGATTGGTGAAGTGCATACTTCCCTCGAAAAAATTGAGAAGCAGCTTGACAGCAATGTAAAGCGCCTGGAAAATCTCATTAATGATAATCGAGAAGAACTCAAAGCTGAGCTGAAAGCTAATATGAAACAAATACAAGACAACCACGACATCGATATTGGGCAACTTTCTGCTAGAATCGATCGTGTGGAGGTGAAACTAGATGAAGCGAAACGGCCAGCCTGCAAATTCAACCCAGAGGTTTCGATTGTTATTGTGGGTCTGCCGTTTATCGAGGCGGAGGATGTGCTGCTGCGGGTGGAGACGCTCCTGGTCGAGGGTCTACAATGTGATCCAATACCAGAGCTGGTGAATGTGGAGCGCCTGGTGCCAAGAGGACGTGGACCGGGAATCATCAAAGTGGAATTTCGCTCAGTACAGGACAAAGTGGCTGTGCTCCGTCTCAAGCGGAGCCTAGGAGATAATGAAGACTATCAACGGATTTTCATTAATAATGCGAAGTCACATGCGGAGAGGCTCATGGAGATAAACTTTAGGACTCTACTCAAAGAGTTCTCTTGTGGACAAGACTACTTCTTCACGGGCAGCGGGCGCCTCACAAGACGTGAGGAGGAGGAAAGGGACCGACGCACACATCCCCGTGACGAACGGAGCCCCCGTCGGGGTCGAGGTGGATACGGACGGAGAAGACAAAACTTGAAAACTGTACATTAGTGCACTGGAATGTAAATGGCTGGACAACCGTGTGAGCTTAGAAAACAAATATTGCTAAATACTAACCCTGACATTATCTCTTTTAATGAGACCCATTTGACGTGTCACCAAGATATAGAACTGACAGGGTACACTTGGTTTGGGCAAAATCGTAAAATGCATAGGAGAGCTGTTAAAGGATCAGGGGGAGTTGTTATTTTAGTAAAGAATACAATATTTGAAAGTTATGAAGTTAATATAATTGACAAAACCGTGGAGGGAATATTGGGAATGCGTTTTAAGAATAGGTTTTCTATGAATTGTTTTGGTATTTTTACCTGTTACTTGCGCCTGAGGGATCCTGATTGTTCCCCACGAAGGGTTAAAAATTGTAATACATTTATTGTTTTAACCCCAAATGAGTTATTGGAGAGTTTGGGGCCAGAGGGTATCTCTTTACTAGGAGACAGATGTAAAGTGCCTGATCACTCAATATTGATGTTATCATTTCAGACTAGGACAACATTTTGTAAAGAAGTGGAAGTACCCAGGAATCAAAATAATTTAAGATGATCGCAAATAAGAAGTTTCCCTGAAGGCTTTTTGTCATCTAACACATGTAATAATATCTTATTGGAGCTTAATGACCAGTTGAAGTTAAACCCAAATAACCAAGCCCATATGGATGCTTGCTATGATACATTTTGTGAGTGTTTATATACAGAAATTGATAAATGTGGTAAAAACCATATTAAAAAAGGTTCAAAAATAATACGTAAACCATATTGGAACCAAGAGCTACAAAGGTTATGGGACCATTTAAGAGATGCAGAGAGGAAATTCCTAAAATGTGTAAATAAGACATTGAGAGCAGATTTGAGAAAGAAATTTAAAGAGAGTCAAGGGGAATTTGATAAAAGGTTGCGTGCAGTGAAGCGCAAGTTTAACAGAGGAATGTCGTTACATATTGAGCAACTGCAGACTCATAACCCCCAGACATTTTGGAAGGAAATTAATAAATTGGGTCCCATTAAGAAAAGAGAGATTCCTATGGTTGTAGCATTGGAGAGTGGGGAATGCTGCTCTGACGTAGGAATAGTATTAGAAAAATGGGAGAAGGATTTCACAGATTTGTTTTCCGGGTGTAATCACTCTTTATTTGATGAGGCTTTCTTGAAAGAAGTTAGCAGTTTAAAAACGTTAATGGAATGTGAAATGAGTGCAGACACTTACAATTGTAATCCTTATTTAAATGGTAATTTCACTACTGAGGAAGTAAAGAGAGTGATTGAAAAAAGTAAATCAAGAAAAGCTACAGGAATTGATGACATTTCATATGAGGTATTTAAATCACCTACGTTGTTAGAAATTTTGTTTAATTTGTTTCAATCCTGTTTCGATAGTGGTATTGTTCCTTCGCAGTGGTACAAAACTATCATAAAGCCTATTCCAAAGTCCTCAAAAATGACCCTAAACTTCCACTTAGCTATCGAGGCATAAGTCTAATTAGTAATGTATACAAAGTATACTCGTCACTCCTAAATAATAGACTTACAGATCATTTTGAACGGTCAGGATTTCTTGTTGACGAACAGAACGGTTTCCGTAAAGTAAGATCTTGTATTGACCATATTTACTCAGTCACTACCATTGTTAGAGCGAGACTTCAAGAAAAGAAATCTACATATGCATGTTTCATTGATTTTCAAAAAGCCTTTGACTGGGTAAATAGGGAGCTCCTTGAATACAGATTATTAACATCAGGGGTAAATGGGAAGTTCTATGCCGCCATTAAGGCCCTGTATCGGGCCCCCATCGCTTGTGTTCAGGTAAATGACTTCAGAACAGGATGGTTTCCTACACACTTTGGTGTGAAACAAGGAGATGTCTTGTCACCAACGTTGTTCTCCATGTACGTTAATGATATAGCAATTGAGATTAGAAACTCTAAATTGGGGGTGGAAGTAGCGGATATGATTGTAGGCATACTTTTGTATGCAGATGATATAGTTTTACTTGCTAATTGTGAAAAGGAGCTGCAAAATATGCTCAATATTGTTGCGGATTGGTGTTTGAGGTGGAGGCTGGTGATAAACATTGACAAAACACAAATTGTTCACTTTAGGAAACCTCTGTAGAAAGGAGTCCATTTACATTTATGTGTGGGAGAACTGTATTAACATACACAATATAAATATAAATATATATAAATATCTTGGCCTCACTTTAGATGAGCATATGAACTTCAAGGAAGGCACTCAGGTTCTTTCTGATTCAGCTGGTAGAGCCCTGGGGTCAGTAGCCTACTGAATAAGGTGAAAGCCTGTAAGGATTTAGGATATTATACATATACACAATTATATCAGTCTTGTGTATGCCCTGTTTCGGATTATGCCTCCGGTGTATGGGGTTTTCCGAACAATGAAAGTTGTAACACAATTCAAAATAGAGCCATACGGTCATTTCTTGGAGTTCATAAGCTCATGCCTATCTTGGCTATTAGCGGTGATATGGGATGGATGCCCGTAAATATCAGACACAAAGGTGAGATGTTGAGACTTTGGAATAGACTTGTTAATATGTCCGATGACAGACTGACCAAAAAGATTTTTAACTGGGACATTTCTAATGGTTACCCCTGGGCTAATGAAGTAAAGTCTTTATTCTTTAAGAATAATTCATAATTTATTTATTTAAATAGACTACGCTGTAATATTCATGAAATACAGAACTATATGTTCCTTGGGTATAAGGAGAGTTGGGCTGTTGATTTATGGTACAAACCTAAACTAAGAACATATCGTCTTATTAAAAATAATTATGACCCTGATCCTTATGTTACACAAAATATATCCAAAGGTCAAAGATCTTTTTGTGCACAATTTACAATTTACAATTTACAATTTAGGCATTTAGCAGACGCTCTTAATCCAGAGCGATTTACATTTAAGCAAGAACAAAAGCATGGGAATACATCACATAAAAGCATTTATCATGAAACATGCGTAAGCTAAGAAGGTAACAGTGGAATATCTATATGATGAAACTATACATACACTATACATAATAAACTATACATATTCACTACTATGCTATACATATGTACTATGGCGTGCTATGACTATATACAATACAATTATAGTGCTGTCTACATAACATGCTATAAGTCTGTGTCAAATGCTATCTAAGCCAACAGAAATGCTATCTAAGGGGTTAGGGTAAGTGCTATGTGCTATGTGCTATGTGCACAGCTGCATTCTGGGACCTTACCATTAGCTTTAGAAACGGGTAGATTCATTGGTACTCCTGAGGAGGACAGAGTGTGTCTAGTGTGTGATTTGAAAGAAATTGAAAATGAAATTCATTTTTTGTTTTACTGCCCTTTATATGAAGAGTTAAGACATGTATTGTTTTGTAAGATGACAACCATCTGTGCTGGCTTTTTCTGGTTGGAGGACTATGAGAAGCTGGAGTTTTGTTTTGGGAGGGGTATTTTTGCTTTGGCAGACTTTTTATGCAAATCGTGGGAAATGAGGCAGAATGTTTTGTTTGTGTAAAAATGTTTCTTTTACACAATGCAATATTGAAGCAATGTTATGGTGTGTCCTGTAAGTCCATGTGGGCTGGGCAACTTTGGTGCATGACACAGAAATAAATAATCTATCTATCTATGGCAAGTGGACTAATAATTATATCAAAATAGATTATCTACACCAGCCGCCCTAAACAAGTCACTATGCGACCGCTGTGAGCTTGTCAATAGGGTATTTTCAATATTTGAACTTATAATTATGCCCTAGCCTATATTGAAAATAGCCGACCTACAAGCTCACATGTGTCGTGACGCCAGGGTTGACATGACAGTCAGTCCGAGACGTGACACAGTTTTTATTATTTCCTTTTGTGGAAAGTTCAAAGCTCGCGCTAAGGACAGTCAGTGTATACGCTTGTCGAAAACGAACAGATCTACAAGCTCACTAAGCGTTGCAACGTGACGAGTTGTTAGGAATAGACTATGTGACAACCAGGTATAGTCTGGTGACCACCGGAGAGACGGGTGACAGCCGGAATGTAGACATCACCCGGGTGAGCAGTATGGGTTAGCGCCCCAGCCTGTGTCCTCCGTGAGGAGGAAGCCCAACAACCCTCAGTGAGGCCTTTGGGAGGGCCATGCAAGCAGCAAGCGGAACCGCAGCACCATGTCCCTGCGGAACCATTGCCCACCACTCCTGAATGAACTGTCTGGTGCTGGGACTCTGGTGCGACGCACAGGTCCTGAGCCTGGTGAGAGCAGGAGTGGACCTGGTGAGACGTAGGAGGGCCCCGGACAGGAGACAACCCACAGAGCCTAGTCCCTCCAGGCGCCAGAAGTGTACCTCCCAGCCCTGGCAGAGTAGTTCTGGAGTAGTTCCAACGGATTATGTGCCCCTGGTTTTTCCCTAGTGGGACTGATTGAGGGTAGCTACTGGGACGTAAGTCGGGACTTGATCACTCCCGGCTGGGTCACTTGAGTGAGGGGTATGATGTTGAGAGACCCGAAACCCCGTTGACCTCAGGATGTATCACTGATACGTCCCAGGTGCATCCATGCGATGTTTTTTAGTTATTTATGTATCTCTCTCTCTCTCTCTCTCTCTCTCTCTCTCTCTCAACCTGCTTTACGCCATGGAGATTCTCACACCGACGGACCAATCAGCTGCCGGAGCCACACTGCCTCAACCCCCTCGCTTTACAGGTAACGTGCGCACACACACACACACACACACACACACACACACACACACACACACACACACACACACACACACACTGCTCCACTCTTTCACATTTTGAAATCAATCAGTCCATTATGTGGCTCAATAGAGAAGAGACAGGTGAAGCATGTTAGCACAGATTGATACATGACATCAAATAGTATACAGTATAGTTATAGATTTTATTTACAGTATACCGGTAGTCTTGCCACTACTCCTACTTTGGCTGAAATGACTGAATTTCCACATAATGAGATGTTTGTGGAACAATGAGAGGTACAAGCTTCTGATCCTAGGCTCTAGGGAAAAGGAGAGAAGATGTTATGGCCACATACGGGCCCCTCGAGAGCCACACGCCCAGACAGACCCTAGGTGCCAAAGTGTTGTTCTGGGGGTATGAGATAAATGCCTGTCCTATCTTGCCTAGAAGTAGTTTCCCTTGACTGGCACAGTGAAAAGAGAGGATTAAGTACAAGGTGAAACATATCCCTTAATCAAATATTTATTTGACCATTTGAGATACTGGGACAGGCAATGGCATGTTTGTATGAGGAATACAAATACAATGAAATGAAAAGTGCACTGTCTTGTCTGTCACATCACTTGCAAAAGCAAAGACGTTTCTGTGGCTACCAAAGTGGGGGGGACTTTTTTTAACCAGGGCTATTATTTTCATTGTTGTTTGTGTAGCGTCGCAATGTCCCCTACCTTCTGAACTCCACCGTGTCCTTCATGGTGACGGAGATGCCCTACCGCATCCAGCCCCCCTCCCTACCACAACACGCCACCTCTGTAAGTGTGTGTGTGTGTGTGTGTGTGTGTGTGTGTGTGTGTGTGTGTGTGTGTGTGTGTGTGTGTGTGAGACATCCACTGTGTCCTGTCCTGCAGTTGATAATGGTTTTCATGTTCAGCTGGTTCCAGTTAGAGAGGCCTCAGAGTCTCACTCTGGCAGAATGTTTGCCCCGCAGCACCGCCATCCTGTGCTGTACGGACCACTCTCTGCTGTGTTAATGACTGTGTGTGTGTGTGTGTGTGTGTGTGTGTGTGTGTGTGTGTGCGTGTGTGTGTGTGTGCGTGCGCGTGTGTGTCCGTGTGCGTGTGTGTGTGTGTGTGAATTTTTTTAATTAGGCCCTATATTAAAGTGCCACATTTTTTTTATTTTTCCAGTTTTTCATGTGTCTATGAGGTCACAGTACTTCATTAGACACCCTGGAGTCGTTTTTATGTGCAATGGTGTATTGACTTTGTATTTAGGGTTTCTTTCTGGAGGTTGAACCCTTGACAGTCAAACGGGCCAATAAAATAAACAGTAATATAGTGACACAAGTAAGACGCACAAACGGAAAAAGTTATTCCTCCTTATAATAATACCTGATGATCATGTTTTAGGGTGGATTGAATTGAAAGGGAGAGAGAGGGGGGGGGGGTTTGGAGGTGTTTGACAAGGGAGCCGTGAGGATTTATTGAGTTGATGGTTCGTTAAACCTCATAATTCACTGAACCTTTCCTTTTACTGTTGAACTAAGACTTTACAGAAGCCACAGGTCTCGCCATACCTTCCCTCTAAGCACCATTGTTTATTTTGTAATAATTTATCATAGAAAAGGTCTATGTGTTCAGCTGCTGCTCGTCAAGCATATTTAGCCCTGTTCTATCTACTGTATAAAAGGTGCTGGTATGGAGTTTACTCCGGCCTTACAGTCGTGCCTGGTTGCATCACCACACGGTTAGCATAATCTAATCACTGGAGAACAGCGGACCTCTCTCTCTCTCTCTCTCTCTCTCTCTCCATTCATAGTATGCAGTTACTGGGGACTAATAGGCGCCGGAGAACCTCCATATCCTGATAACATTCCATTTCCGTTCTCTCTATCTGTCTGGCTGTCTCTCCATTTATGAACCCCTCTCTCTCCTCTTTCCAACCATCTCTCTCTTCCCAACCTCTCCCCTCTCTCAACCCCTTAATCTCTCTCTCTCTCTCTCTCTCTCTCAGTCAGTTCAGGGATGTTTTGCTGTTGACCTCAGAGGGTGATGTCATAATGTCTCTCCCTGAAAAGGCTTTGATAGGGGAGCTATAGTCTAGAACACAGCTGGACGACAAAGTCATCACAACACCTCCTGTCAATGGAGACTTGCTAATAAGGACAATGAATGTCGGGATGCCGTTCGTCAAATGTATGAAAACCAAGAAGGGGGGCTCTCAACTCATTTTTAAATTGCAATTTTCTCTCTCTCTCTCTCTCTCTCTCTCTCTCTCCAGCTTCATAACTCAGGTCCCAGTAGTATCAGACAGGCAGAGCTGCTGATTGGCTGGCCCGCTCGTTTCCGTGACGAGAACCTGCTTTACGCCATGGAGATTCACACCGACGGACCAATCAGCTGCCGGAGCAACACTAGCCTCAACCCCCTCGCTTTACAGGTAACGCACGCACGCACACACACACACACAGTAAATGCCGTTGGGATTGGGAGTCGAACCTGTGGCACACTGCCAGACTGGATTACCAGCCAAGGTGCCTGGACCTCTTAGCCACGGCCCAGGCTAAGAGGCCAGGTAATTGGCCCAGGTAATTGTGACCTTTACCTTGATTGTGAGTTTGTGACCTTGAACTTGAACTTATGAAAGTGAAAAGTATTCAAGGTGGAGCCATCTGATCATTTCCACCAAGGTTCATGGAACTCGTAAACCCACACCTGCATGTTAATGCTCCCATGATGATGTCACCACCACACCTGCATGTTAATGGTCCCTTGACGATTTCACCACCACACCTGCTTGCAACCAAAATATAACTGCCATATAGTACTGCAATATTACCTTACAATTTACAATTAGCAGACACTCTTAATCCAGAGCGATTTACAGTCAGTAAGCAAGAACAACACATGATAATACATCAAATACATAGAAATACTCATCAAGAATCATAAGCAAGCTAAGAACCTATCATCTGTCTAACAGGAGAATATGTGTACAGTATGTCTATGAGTATGCACTAAAGAGTGCTATACTCATTATCTTCTACTAGTCCCCCATAAACTCACTATATTTCTGTTGAGATGCAGTATCCTCTAGCGCCACCCTCAGGCCGAAATAGCAACTTTTCACACAAGACATCTCATAATCTATATATTAGGCAAATTCCAGGATCCGCTGCTTTTGGTGTGCGCCTGTGCGGCCCATATGGCTTGCCCTCTAATGCAATCCTGTACTGTATGACCTACTCTATGACCTAGGTATGTATTATCAATTCATGTATTAATTGATAATTGATAACATTATCAATCCATTAACCGGTTATTTGATAAGCGGCGTATAAAAACCAAATCTGAGAATCTTAATTTTCCCTCAATGTCTAACATAGAAATCTACATTTTGCTGATATACAGAAAGAATACAAAAGGCATATTATATTCCTTAATCAAATATTTATTTGACCATTTGAGATACCGGGACAGGCAATGGCATGTTTGTATGAGGAATACAATGAAATGAAAAGTGCACTGTCTTGTCTGTCACATCACTTGCAAAAGCAAAGACGTTTCTGTGGCTACCAAAGTGGGGGGGGGGACTTTTTTTAACCAGCCCACATGTGCGTTCCTCGGCCATGTGCGTGCGCAGACAGCATTACGTTCACAGAAAACCCCCCAATTATAAAACCACAGAATTCATTGTTAAGTTTAATTGAAGAATTTCTTAACGATCGCTAAATTGATTAACTATGAACATCCCTCTGACAATGTACAGCTTCAAACTGTAGTTCTGGATCGATTTACCAATGCACTACTCTGTCTCTTTGGTACTACAGTACCAAAGTACTACAGGATCCCGAGAGAAAGAGAGAGAGAGAGTGGCAACATAACTTGTGGTTAGTTAGTTAGAACACTAAACAAGCAATTGATGTACTGTAGGTTTAGGGCTATTACAATACATTATTTCAGAACCATTGTCTTGTTAATAAATAATAATAAGAGTTGTACTCCAGTATACATTTTACAGTAAGTATTAACATCTCTCTCTTTCCATCGGATCTCCTCTCTGCAGGATACTCCAGAGTTGTTAGGTTTCTTGAGGAACTCCAGCTCTCCTCGCCGCCACAGAGGAGCTGCCAGCGTGGGTCAGAGTTACAGCAGCAAGACGCTGGTAAAAAACAAACCATAGCAAACAAACTCATACATATAGGGGAGGATGGGGGAAGATGAACCACTTTTTACTTAAGTTGTCCTGGAAGCAAGGCAAAATGAGATGGCAGTCAAATCTAATGATCTACACATATTTCAGGATGTCCTCTATCAATTGAAATGATGAGTAAGCAGCTATGACAAAGGGCCATGAAAATATGACCTTTAAAAAGAAAAAAAAAAAAAAGGCTAAATTTGCCCCAGGTAAGGGGTAAGTTGATCCAAAATTTAACCAGATTATATTTTAATGTAAAGAGCTTAAACTTGAACAGATAATGTATTCACGTATTGAAAATAATTTAATAACAGTTTTCCCTTTTGCAAATAGTCTTATTTATCTGTTTATTTATTATTTAAACAATATAAAGACAATTAAATAAAGTTTGTTATTCAGAACCTTATAATATTTGCAATATTGTTAATACAATATAGCAAATTTGCAAACATCCAAATTAAAGGTCATTCAGTATAATTTGAGTAGCTAATACTTAATACAAAAATATGAATGGTGATTCACATAAAGAAAATTGGCTCAATTTACCCCAAGGAATTGGTTTAACTTGCCCCATGGCCACTTTTTGACAAAACATGGCTAGCTTAATGCTCCAGGATAATGTTTAGCTAAATGATTCACATGGGTTTTATACATTGGTATATCACCAACATGCATGATATATAAGTTTAGACCTGGGTGCTTTTGCTTTAATATAAAAATGATTATTCCAGAAAAGTTTATTTTTTTACTTTGACCAGCAAAAAACACTTTTGTGTATAAATGTACTTTCCACTTTGTCCATGTGTCTCTCATCTTCACAGTCAGGTTGAAATGGTGGGTGTGTCCTGATTTTGAGGTCACATGACAACACATGTGTGTAGTTTTAAAGATACAGGGGGTGGTTCAACTTACCCGACGGTTCATCTTCCCCCATCCTCCCCTACCATGTTTGCCTCCCTTTAGCCCCGTCACTTACTGTAAACTGTCAAAGTTATTCAGTAAAACAGTATTTTGACAGATTAATTGCTTTTCCTACAGTCGATGTGTTTAAAGCAGTGGTTCTCAAAGTGGGCTCTATAGGGACACTTCAGGATCAGAATCGTTTTATTGTCACGTTTGTTATGACCTGGCTCTTGGGCCATAACAAAGGAGGAAGACACACGGCTGTTTAAAAGTGCACAAACGAATATTTATTTACATAATAACCAACCAACCAATAAGAATCAAACAAACAATACTACAGTTCTAAGGTGGAGCGTGTTATTCAGTAGATCAGTAGTGTAAGTGAGTGGATGTGTGGTAAATGTAGTGTGGGGTGTTGAATGGTGCAAAGATGCTGCTGCTCTCATGGAAGGAGAGAGAGACTGAGTGTGGCCACACCCAGCCTCTTATAGTGCACCCTGGGAACACTGATCAGGTGCTCCCAATGCACTTGATCATCAACTCGGCAGGACCTGTGGGAAGCACCAGGCTAGGCCTACCTGTAACAAACCACACAGGCCCTAGTAGCCCAACTACAGGGGGCTGTGACATGTTACACTTACATAATTCACACTAGGCATACAAATGCAACTCATCACAACACATCACATTTAACCCATTTAACACAACAGACACATTAAAAAGAGGCAAAGCCATTTAAAAACATTAAATGGTAGAGCGAGAGCGGACAACATTGGTTAAAAAAAAGAAAAAGAAAGAGAACATTCAAACTGCGCTATAGATACAATACTATATTAAATAGAACCGGTTCCATTTGTAGAGTTATGGGGGTTCTTGGAATTAAAACGTTTGAGAACCACTGGCATAAAGCATAAACTATTTGATATGGAACAATATATTATCACAATATTTTCCCACGCAGTTTCACGACACAAGATATTATCACAATATCTTTCATGTGTTTTTATGGTTATTTTTCAAGTTACTTAAAAGGACGACTTCACCACTTTTCAACCTTCTTTATATAATTGGTCCTCACTAATGATAAAATGCCACAAATTGTTCTTTCTACTCAGTCTGTGTCTCATGGGAGGGCTGTGGGCAGTTCAGAAACCCGTCCACCAGTGACATCACGGGAATCCAAGATAATTGAAACGATGGTTTCTGAACTGCCCACAGCCCTCCTATGAGACACAGACAAAAACAGAGGACCAACTATAGACCGATTCCGTACCGGTTTCATGGTTGCAGCCTACGTATTTCCTGTAGGCGGACTCGACATAGCTGCGGGAGTAAAACCCTCACCAGGCGCACCTCTTCCACTACAGTGAACGGCAGAGTGACTGATGTTAGTTTGCCTCAAACTTTACTCCTTTACCTGCTTTTTTACTAACACTAACATTACAAAGATGCCCAGAACATCGAGATGAACCTGTGTAGTTTATGGCTGCTCCAACAGTAGTGGAAACATAAAAAAAATAAAAATAAACGGAATGTCTAATATCCACCTCGGTGGCGGAGACCAGAGCCATTGAGTAATGGTTGAGACAAAGCAGTGAAGGGTCCTGAAAGATACGTAATTTCAGTCTTACCCAATACCCAATCTTTCTGTTTTATGAACACAAGGCTGCTGTATTTTATACCTCATACTAAGCATTTAAAGTATGAGGTATAAAGTACAGCAGCCTTGTGTTAATAAACAGAAAGATTTGGTATTGGGTAAGACTTGCGTTATGTATCTTTCACTGCTTTGTCTCAACCATTACTCAATGGCTCTGGTCTCCGCCACAGCGGTGGATATTAGACATTCAGTTTTTTTTTTTTTTTATGTTTCCACTACTGTTGGAGCAGCCATAAACTACACAGGTTCATCTCGATGTTCTGGGCATCTTTGTAATGTTAGTGTTAGTAAAAAAGCAGGTAAAGGAGTAAAGTTTGAGGCAAACTAACATCAGTCACTCTGCCGTTCACTGTAGTGGAAGAGGTGCGCCTGGTGAGGGTTTTACTCCCGCAGCTATGTCGAGTCCGCCTACAGGAAATACGTAGGCTGCGACCATGAAACCGGTACGGAATCGGTCTATATATGAAGGTAGGTTGAAAAGTCGTGAAGTAGTCCTTTACCAGTACAACCACCTACAAGGTAACAAAAACTAAAAGAAAAGGGATTAACAGGCCATTTAGACAAAAATACTTATTTTTTGGAGAACGAAACCGTCATTTTACAGAAGTGTAAATTAGGACATTGTATCGTCTCGACCATATTTATCACGATATATCGCCCACCCTATAGAGCGTCGCAGTCCCTCCCCCTTTCAGAACAACGAGTGGCCCAGGAAATGAATCTCAATGCATTTGTCCCATAGGCATTTCGTGCTTTATTTATTTAACCCTCTGAAGTGTTCAAGTCAAATCCCATGTTGTTATTGCTTTTCTCTATGGGAAATATGCGTTTTTGAATGATTTATTGAAAATTCTCTGTTGTGACTCTGTGACAATAAAAGACCTTCAGAGAAAGCTTGACAAGTTTTCTTCCAGGAAAAAAATGAATTGAGTTGATACAATGTATAGTTTTTGTGTTGGAAGCCATTTAAAAAAAATGCGCTTTTTTCAAAAGTGCTTTTTAGCACATGGAAAAAAGATACAATCATTTTAACGTTTATTTTGGTAACAACTTTTTTTCTACAGGGAGCCCATACCTATGACATATCTAATTTTAAAGGGTGATTTGTCTAGTTCAATAATAAAAAAATAAAAAGTTTCCCACATGTACCACTGTAGATATTTTGCCATCTATAAATAGCATGGTCAGTCATTACCAAACTGACCAACCCAAATAAAACCGCCTACTGCCCCCTACTGGAACAAGATAGAAACTCACTGTTATTCTTTCATGAAACTTGACATTTTAACGAAGATTTCGATATATAATATGTTTACATAGTCTTACCAGTACCCTAGTCTATTCATTCATGTATCTCAAAAACCTGTTATGAAGAAACACAGTTTTGATAAAAAACACATCCAATGACATAGTTTTCCGGACTTGGTGCCTATGATATGTATAGAAATGTAGACTTGAATGTTTACTGTATTATATAAAAAAAAAATTGGGTTCTTACCATCTACCGTTACAGAGTAAATCACAGTTGAAACTCGCTTAGTCAGAACATAAACCTCAGAATAGTGTAAAAAAATGACATGTATCTCGGATTGAAATAGTGCATTTTTATTTATTCTGACTACCAACATAATAAAATTATAATACATATATTACAGAAAATAAATAGGCCTACAGCCTAAAACAATTTAAAAAGAGGCTCAAACAGGAATTATTGCATAGATATAACCTGGAATGAGCGGGGAGCTGAGCCTTGTTTATGCCATGTATAGTGTTGGACTAAGGTATAACATTGTAGCGTTGTCTGTTTGTCTTTTTTCCACTCCTTGTTTTGTTTTTTCTCGTTGTCTGTTGTTTTTTGTTTGTTTAATTTTCTATTCTTCTATAAATGTCATTTGTTTGTTTTGTTTATATGTTGATTGTTATGCATATCTTCAACAGTATTTTGGAATACGTTGAGATAAGGATAGGCACTAATAAGCTTTAAGCTTCTGCCTATGCCTTTTCGATCACAAAAGAAAAAGTAAACTGTTTTTGTGTAATGTCTCCCTCTCAAAAGATCGAAATAAACTATTCATTCTACATACAAAACAGTTACGCCTCCCCCAGTGTCCCCAAACCACTGCAGTCCAGTTCTTGACGGTGTGTACTGTGTAGGCTAAATAGAAAACACAACTGCCCCCTGAAATGAATTAATGTATCTGGTTCAGTGTCGGAGAAGTCTTTTTCTTCTTCATCGTCATCATCAGCATCATCATCATCATCATGGTCCTCGGTCGTCCTCGTCCTCGCGGCTCGCCTGATGTATATACAAATAAAGACACATTTAGCTGTAGTCAGTGCTCGCTACTATATATGTCCATTACATGGTGTTTTTTACCCGGCGATCAAATACATTTATTGTGCTGCCGTGGGCCGATGCTACAAATAGCTAATAGTAATGCTAACTAATTAGCAGCTACATGGTCGGTTTGGGCTAATACCGACCCTTATATATTCTCCGATGACTGCTAGCGATCAAATGATTTTATTGTGCCGAGTCGTCGCTACAAATGGATGATTGTATAATTAGTATCACGTATGTATGTAACCATTTGTGCAGTGTTTGTTTTTTTAACTTTGCAGAGCTTCTGGAGCGCAGGCCGCAGCCTGTAACGCTAGCTACGCTCCAGAGGCTCGGCAAAGAAAAAAAAACACATTAGCTCAGCGGCCTGCCTTACCCCAGCGGCGCGGCAAACAGCGATTATAAACTATAATACACACTGAATAGATATAGCATATAATGTTTCAGACAATAAGATTCTTACCATAGAAAAATCTGGTCACCCGTCCAGATCGTAGTACGGTGTCATCGCTCGAGCCAGGCCGGGAAGAGCGAACTCAGAAAGCCCGCAAGCAGCTGGCTTGCTCCCCATGCAGGCCAGGCATGCAGATCCCCAGGGGGCGGGCAAGTTTTATAGCCAAGATGTGCGCGCGTGTTACGTGACACGGGATTTCTGGGTATTGCAGTTGGAATTTCAACAAAGGGACTTCACACAGCGATGCGGAGGTTATTAATATATCGATATTAATCAAGAAACAGAATCACGGGTTTTCCAGTGATTGCCCATTTACGGAACGCTATTACTTCACGGGTTTTCCCGTGATTGCTCTTCTAAGGGTTAAAGACCTTTTAAGCGTCGTACAAAGCCAACTCTTGTCGTGACAAATCATGACAACACACACAATATTTCGGGCCAAACAAAGAATTAAAAAGTAGAAAGAAATGGCAGGTTACAACACTTTTTTTGTTGTTTTTCTTCTTTGTAATTATTTGTTTGGTCCAAAATAGTGTTTGTTGTGTGTGTTGTCATGATTTGTCACAACAAGAGTTGGCTTCGTACAACGCTTAAAAGGTCTTTAAATAAATAAAGCACGAAATGCCTATGGGACAAATGCATTGAGATTCATTTCCTGGGCCACTCGTTGTTCTGAAAGGGGGAGGGACTGCGACGCTCTATACTGCTACGCCAACACATCACAGCTCCATCACCTCACACTGCTAGGCTTACGTTAGCAGTAGCACATCACATCCTTCGCTCACACACTGCACACTTAGTAACTTGTGCTTGTGTTTAGTCTGTGATGCATTATTAATGCGTGTGTGTGTGTGTGTGTGTGTGTGTGATTCATGAATGTGTTCTCATGTACTGTACATTGTTGTTGTTTGTGTAGTGTCGCAACGTCCCCTACCTTCTCAACTCCACCGTGTCCTTCATGGTGACGGAGATGCCCTACCGCATCCAGCCCCCCTCCCTACCACAACACGCCACCTCTGTAAGTGTGTGTGTGTGTGTGCGCCAGACATATTGTGTGTTTTTGTGTTTAATGCCCTGCCTACATTGAGCAAAATAAAGCTCATGTGGAATAACCATATAGGCCTATATTTCTGCAATTTTTCGGCAGCCATATTGAAAAACGTATAGGTCCAATTTCAAACTGGCAGCCATCTTGAAAAATGCGTTGCCTAATGTTGATTATCAATTAGGGTGGTATAATGGTAATCTGTGCCAAATTTTATGCTTGTATCACCAACTGTGGATTAACCATGAGCAGATGTACATTTATGCAATTTCTCAGCAGCCATATTGAAAAATATGCCGCCATATTGGAACCTAATGTTATTGTTTTATCTCACTTGGTAGAATATCTTATACCAAAATTAGGGGAAATTCTAAGTTTTATAGGCCCCGCAAATTGGTGTAGTCCAAAATGTATAGGTCCAATTGCAAACTTGCGGCCATCTTGGAAAATGGAGGAATTTTGCATGGCCCGAGGTTGATTATCGATTATGGTCATATAAAGGTCATCTGTGCCAAATTTCATGCTTGTATCGCCAACTGTGGATTAACCATGAGCAGATGTTCATTTATGCAATTTCTCAGCAGCCATATTGAAAAATATGCCGCCATATTGGAACCTAATGTTATTGTTTTATCTCACTTGGTAGAAATACCTCCAGGACATATCTTATACCAAAATTAGGGGAAATTCTAAGTTTTATAGGCCCTGCAAATTGGTGTAGTCCAAAACGTATAGGTCCAATTGCAAACTGGCGGCCATCTTGGAAAATGGAGGAATTTTGCGTGGCCCGAGGTTGATTATCGATTATGGTCATATAAAGGTCATCTGTACCAAATTTCATGCTTGTATCACCAACTGCACTATCACCTCTATTTCCCGCCTAGCTAAGTGGAAAAATAAGCGCTAGCGCCTATTTTGGTTTATGTGGGTTCCTCCAGTGAGCCTACCCTCGTCTATACTGATCACAACCCTCTCGTTTTCCTGAACCAGATGCGGAACAATCGAAGGTTAATGAGGTGGTCTATTTTCATGCAGTATTTCAATGTGGAGGTCAGGCATGTCCGTGGCAAGGATAATGTCCTGGGCGACACATTGTCACACTTTTTTTCTGATGAGTGAATGACCTCATGTTGCACTCCCGGTATTCACCATCATGGGGCAGCGGTGGCCGAACGGTTTGCGGAGCGGTCTTGATATCGGAAGGTCGCTAGTTCGTATCCCCGGTCCGGCACGTTAAAATTACCACCGCTGAAGTGCCCTTGAGCAAGGCATTGAACCTGAGCAGGGCCTGGCTGTAAACAAGTTGTTGAGCTTAGTCCAGTTACCCTGGGTAAACATAGTAACTTTGCTAACTTTGCTTTGCATATGGTGGGGGTGTTGCGTGTGGTCATGACATCACTCACACACACTCAGTCATTCAATCATTGCCTAATCTTCTCTGTCTCCCCCCCCACCCACCCACCCCCCACTGGGACATTGTTTGGGACATGTTGGGACATGGAGTGTGTGAGTCAGGCAGTCACTGCTGACGTCACATTCCCAGCACAGTGGTGGGAAAGTGGAGATGTGTTTACAATCAGGATCACCGGCCTGTATACAATATGCACATTATTCATGTTGCTAAAGTCTAAAAGTAAATTATAATGAACTATTTATGACAATAGGGGCCTTTCTGGCCCCGCCCCGCCGCCCCCCCCTCTGGTGCCGGCGCCATCTTGGAAGATGAGTCAGCATGTAAACAACCAGGCTGTCTATATATCCGGGCGGAGCGACACACACTGCAGCGACGGACCCGACAGCACATCTCACACAGGCGGAGAAGAAGCGATATATTGAAAAGATTAGTATAATCGGTGTTGACCCTTATAGTATACCAAAAAAAGAATTTAGTGTAGATAAGGACCTTTATCCGGCCGTACAGTATCCAGACATTGTCAACTATCTACAAAAGTCTGGATGCATATACTTTCTTCACGTCGGGTTGGGTTAGAGAGCCACTGGTCGCAGTTAGAAACAATCTTCATGTAATATATGCAAGGGTAAGTTTGTTTTTATTTATTTCGTTTAAGTTGGTCGGCACTTTCCATAAAGATGCAAGTGGCGCAGCGTAAATGCTGCTTTACAAATCTGTCACCATTTTAAAGTAACTTAAAATGCTCTGACTTGAGCTAAAAACTATAAATAAACAATCGTGCTAACGGTAGGTAATGTTGGCAAATGTTTACAGAACATATCATTAACTCTTCAGGCCTGCATGTCACTAGTTGTTCTTGTTGGCTTCCGAAGTACCACGTAAACAGTCAAAACATGGGGGTTATTAATGACTGGAAGTGTTGGCTAGCAAAGCTAGCTAGCCAACACTTCCCAGTACAGTGCTGGTCTTGCAAACGTCTTGCGTACGTGTGTATTTTTGACCTCAGTAAATTGAACATTATTGTTCAAATTCATTACAACCAGGGTCAATAAAACCATATAAACAATATAATGACGATGCTTTAGATCAGGGGTCTTCAACGTTTTTTCAGGTATAGGAAACCATAGACATCCCTACACATTGTGTTGCTTGCTACACGATAGATCATGATCACAGGAAACTTTTATGTTAGTGAAGTATTCAATCCATCAAATAGCCCATTTGATTGATCACATCAAAGAGTGAGAGGCATTGTGAGCTTGTGAATGTGCAGTATGTTCATCTTATGGTCCCATCATCCATGCTAGGCTTCCAGTGGTATGATAAAAAGGGTCCATGACTGTTGAAGACCCCTGCTTTAGATATTATTAAATTTATAGTGTGGGGCATGCAGTGTTGTCTTATTTAAGCTGAAGAAATTAATACTTTACTGGTCTGTTCTGTCTATGTGCTCCACTCACAGCAACTGAGGGAGAAGCCAACCCTGGATCATCACAGCAAACTGGAAAGGTGCTTGCTGCCCATTGTGACTGCAAGGCAGGTGTGGTGAAATTTAGTATCGATCAATAATATGAATTAAAGGATTCAGAGGCCCTTGATAAAGGTGGTGGTTGTGCTATAATAGCAGCACATAAGTGGACAGGGGAGTTGTTTTAGTATGCACATGCCTGTGGTAGTCATTCTGGCAGGAGCACAGGCAATCAGACCATGGTTATACTGTCATGATACAAGGACAAGTATCATAGCTATCACTATCAGGTCTATGTCATGTAATATATAATATATCATAGGGAACAGAGATGAACAACACAATGTACTGAAAATAAGGTTACATATAACATAATTTCTTCCTCACAGGACTGGGTGAGGTCTGCTCCCATGTTGGTGCAGTCCTCTTTTTCATCGAGTCTGCAGGCAGTGCGACGCTGGCTACCAACGGAGCCGTGCCTACGGCTCAGCCTAGCAGTTCGTAGTCAGCGTGCCCACCACCGCCATGAGGCCCAGAAGCCTCTGCCAAGACTGTCATGGAGTCTGGCCCCTCAGCATCGCTGGCTACCAACGGAGCCGTGCCTACGGCTCAGCCTAGCAGTTCGTAGTCAGCGTGCCCACCACCGCCATGAGGCCCAGAAGCCTCTGCCAAGACTGTCATGGAGTCTGGCCCCTCAGCATCGCTGGCTACCAACGGAGCCGTGCCTACGGCTCAGCCTAGCAGTTCGTAGTCGGCGTTGTGTTTGTGTTTGTGTTTGCTTAGGTGAGTTAATATTCTGTCATTTAAAATTAGTCACTTTGATTTTAGGTTTAACTAACGTGTCGACCTGGTGACAAAATGCTGAATTTTTGTGCAGTAGTTTTCTGCAGTAATACAAGTTATAAGTTTGGAAAAAAAAAATCTTGAGAATCCCCAAAATATTGACAGCACAGGGGGAACAAACTGAGTCTTTGAGCCGTGAGAGACAAAAATGTATTCAGGCGATTAGGAGAGACGACCTCAATGTTAAAACAGGTGATCGACTACGATACATATATGCTCTGATCATTTTGTTACCGGTAAGTGTTAGTGTAGAGGCTGCGTTAGACCAGACTGAGCCACACAGCCACACAGACTGAGCCTCACAGCTTTAAAAAAAAGCTCATTTGGAGGAGTTTGCATCCAGGAGGGAGACAGACAGAGCAGCAAGGACAGCCAAACGGATGTCTCTGGCCAGGACATTGCAGCTTTGACAGAGCAGTTGCAGCAAATAAAGATGCAGAATGAACATTTGCTTGAGTCAATGGATGAATACAAGCTAGAAAAATTCCAAGACCCTGAGAAGGTGAAATATTTCACAGGACTGCCAAATCATCTGGTTCTGATGACACTATTTAAATTTGTAGAGCCTGCGTTAGACCAGACTGGGCCAGGATGCCTCACAATCTTTTAAAAAACTCCTAATTTGTCTGAGGTTGAGATTAAGTATGCCAATAACCGCGCTTTCACACATGTTTAAAGTTTCACCAGCAACTGCATCCAGAGCTACACTGTGCTGCCATTGATTCATTGTATGTGTATCTTAAGCCTTTAATTCACTGGCCAGAAAGGGAACATATCAAGGAAACTATGCCACGCTGTTTCAGAGTGAATTTTGGCATGGCAGTAACAGTAAACATTTCAAAACAATCTATAATTACTGAGTGTCCATCCAATTTGAAAGCTAGGGCAATAACGTGGTCTTATAAACATTGCCACACAGACAAATACCTTATTGGGATCACACCAGAGGGGGTTATTTGTATCATATCCAAAGGTTGTGTGGGGGGGGGGGGGGACACAACAAACAGTGGCTTTCTCAACCAGCCTGGAGACTGTACTTGCCAACAGAGGATTCAGCATTGAATACAGTGTAGCATCTGACATGGCTTCTCTCGTCCTACCAGCCTTTACAAAGGGTGGGGGGGAAAAAGCTTTAACCACAGGATATTGAGAACACAAAACAAATTGTGAATGTTCGAATACATGTCTAAAGGCTTATTGTACTCCTCAGACAGAAATATACTTACCTAGTAAGGCCTGTAGATACCTCATAAGTCCTGTAGAAGACATTCCCAGGCTGGATACGGAAGTCAGTGTGGTGTATGTTCATTCTCGTCAACCCTGTGCTTCATTGTCTATAGTATGTATAGACCAAATGTCTATACATACTGTATCTCTCTCTATATATTAGGGCATTAACCAAACGTCAATTTTGGTAGTCGACTCGACTACATTGATAGCCGATTAGTAATCGATTATTCGCCAGTGATATATATATTTTTTTTATCCAATAAAACCGAGCAATTCTAGACTTCTCATTGAAACAGCGCATTCGGGAAAAACCTGCGTTACGATTGGCTCCGCACCGCACCGTGGCTGCGTATAGGGGTTCCCTGTGGAATTCCCCTCGTAATAAAACAAAGAGCAGCATTTGACTGTCACTACTTTAGCGTATTCTCCGAGTGTTGACTGCCTTTGTTGACCGGTAACCTCGCTCGCATTGCCGCTGTGGTCACTGCTTGTGCTTGTCAGCGGGTGGATCTTCAAGTGGCTTATCATAGCGCTTGTACTGCTGTGATATTTTAGCTTCGATTTACAAATTGTGCATCTCACAAAGTTGCCCTCTCTCTTGAAATATTTCCACACTGTTGAAGTTTTCTTTCTGGGAGCACCTGTTCCACTATCCTCTTTCTCCTCCATCTTGGCTGATTTGTGGGGTTCTTTCGTTTCAGTTTCGTTTCGTTTCGTTTCCAATACATATAAGCTATATCAATTCACCCACCAGAGGGCAACGACGACCAATCTTTCTGGCATGAATTCTGGGCGAATCTCAGTACAGTTACCCTTTTCAGTAGGACAGAAGTTATTAGAGCAGTAGCCTATGAGACATAATAATACACAATCAACCATGAATGGATTAGGCGAACTACCAACACCACAGCACACAGACAGTTGTGTTGTCAAGCTTTAGGCAAAAAAAAATAAAATAATAATAATAATATTAATTTTTTTTAATTAAAAATATTAGCGAATAATCGGATGTCAATTAACAGTGTCGACTAGTGGTTTGCTAGTCGACTAGTCGACTAATCGATTATTATGTTAATGCCCTACTATATATACTATGTTAATGTTATTCACATAGACTGAAAATGCCTATTTTTATGTAATCCTCTCTGCTTAATGTTTGTCGCTGTGCACCTTCCCAAGTTTGGATTGCGGATGTTCATGTCGTTTCTATTTAATCATGATTTTGGTGTGCCTGCTACATTATAATGTGTTAAAGCCAGACAGTCAATACTGTGGAAGTTCTGAAATAAAACTGGAAATATGCTTTATTAATGATGTGTTTCTCTTTGACCTGGGACCAGAGATGCGGGCGTGGCTCCACGACACCGAGTTGGACCTCTAACGTTACACGAAAGAAGAATGATGTGTTTACGGTCTTTTTTTTTTAAATCAAAAGAACATACAAAACGTAAGGCACAACAATGAGGTGTAAGCTTTACTACTGTCCCATGACTCTGAATTTGTATATCAAATATGCATATTAAAGCCTCAAGTATGTTCCATGTGGAACTTTAATAAACTATTTACAGGTGAACATATAGGTATACTTAGAATCAAGACAAAGACTGTATCCAAATGACAATATGAACCTAATATGAAAATTTTAATTTAAATCAACATGCTAATATAAACAACTATACATTAAAACGACGACAAATGGCCATGCTATTCATTACATTTTTTTTTATTTTTTTTTGCATCAGGTCAGGCCAGCAAAAAATAAATCTCTCCTAAGCTCAGGCCAGGCCAGCCACAGTCAATTTCAATTCAATTCAGGCAGTGTTGCTGCAGCACAACTACATTGTGTGTCTTGTGTTAATGGAGGGAAGAAGTTAATAATATAAATAACATCAGATGGTACATTTCTCATGTGAAATTACTGTAAAGGCCCCCAAAATGTCCCCCAAGGGCCCCCAAAATGTTGGCGCGCGCTGCCTGCGCGCGGTGTGGCCTGCCAGGGCGTATAACTCCCGGCCTGATTTCGAGTTCCACTCCGGGCCTGAATAAAACAGCTATGGCCTACAGCCCTAGTCAAATGGAACCACAGGGTTACAGAGGACATTGTGTTCTCAATTGTGTTCTCAATTCAGGACATTGTGTTCTCAATGTCCTGTGGTGACAGCACACTGTGACTTCTTTATCCAGCATGGGAATGTCTCCTGCATGAGGTTATCAACAGGCATGACTTTGCCTAGGTATGTATATTTCTGTCTGAGTTGTCCAATGACCCTTTCGACATGTATTCGAACATTGGCAATTTTTCTTGTGTTCTCAATGTCCTGTGGTGACAGCTGTTTTTTCCCTTTTGTAAAGGCTGGTAGGACAAGAGATGCCATGACAGATGCTACACTGTCTGCAATGCTAAATCCTCTGTCAGCAAGTACACAGTCTCCAGGCTTCAGCTTGTTGAGAAAGCCACAGTGTTCTGTGAGGTGTTTGTCAGACACTCTACCCCCCCAACCATTGGATATGAAAGAAATAACTCCCTGTGGTGTGATCCCAATGAGATATTTGGCCGTGTGGTGATGTTTATAGGAAGACCATGTTAATGCCCTGGCTTTTAAATCAGATGGACGCTCAGTAAAGATTTCAAAACAATCTATAATTACGGTTACTGCCATGCCAAAATTCACTCTGAAACAGCGTGGCATAGTTTCCTTGATGTGTTCCCTTTCTGGCCAGTGAATTAAAGGCTTAAGATACACATACAATGAATTAATGGCAGCAGTGTAGGCTCTGGATGCAGTTGCTGGTGAAACTTTAAACATGTATGAAAGCACTGTTATTGGCATATTTAATCTCAACCTCATCAGACAAATTAGGAGTTTTTTAAAAGATGTGAGGCATCCTGGCCCAGTCTGGTCTAACGCAGGCTCTACAAATTTAAATAGTGTCATCAGAACTAGATGATTTGGCAGCCCTGTGAAATATTTCACCTTCTCAGGGTCTTGGAATTCTTCTGGCTTGTATTCATCCATTGACTCAAGCAAATGTTCATTCTCCATCTTTATTTGCTGCAACTGCTCTGTCAAAGCTGCAATGTCCTGGCCAGAGACATCCGTTTGGCTGTCCTTGCTGCTCTGTCTGTCTCCCTCCTGGATGCAAACTCCTCTAGCCACTACAGCCTGTCCCATGAAGTCTGCGTCCTCATCCTGATGTTCTGCTCTTCTGTCTTCCATGGCACAGGCTGAAAAACAATGACGAGTATACTGAGTTACCTGGGATTAACTAACATTTAAAATGCAAAATGATCTTATACTTGTATTATAATGTATGCTTTTGGTGAAATACATTTCATTCAGATGGGTTGTCAACTTGTATGCGTTGATGTTGTCAGAGTTCTATATTAAAAACAAAATACCACCAGCCAAGTGGTCGTCATCCTTTTTGAGTGCCTGCCATATTGCCAACTGATTTCGATTGCACATGTAAATAACCCCTTTGTTTGTCTTCTATTAAAATATGACATCAGGATGGAATGATCATTAGACTCAGCATCTCCCTCCCAGGCTTGAATCAATGCAGGACAGGTCAATGCATGATATAATTTGCATATGTGAAGGGTCTTAATTTAATACACTTTATTTGAATATTTATTTTTAAAAGGAAAACCCTCTCTCACTCTCAGTGTGCCAGTGATGAGTGCTCATCGCCCTTCTGTAAGGCAGCCACTCAAAACATATTTGGCTGAATTTTGTACTGTACTGCTTTTACCTTCAACTGTTCTTGCCCTCTTCATCCTTCTGTCAAGACGCTGGAAACCCTTAGGACCAGCACAAGCCACATATCCATGTCCCATCTTCACTGTTGGTAGCCAATCTGGGTTGGTTTTATCATACAGTTCTGCCCTCTCACCTATACAATGTTAGCATGAGGTTTAGCCCTGAAGGTGGTAGCATTACTCTAGAGATGAAAGTTTACCAACTTTGGTTGTTTAATCACTTTAACACTTACCGGTAACGAAATGATCCGAGCATATACGATATGTAGGCCTATCGTAGTCGAGGGGCACGTCACCTGTTTTAACATTGAGGTCCTCTCTCCTAATCGCCTGAATCCATTTATGTCTTCTTTCACGGCTCAAAGACTCAGTTTGTTCCCCCTGCGATGTCAATATTTTGGGGATTCTAAAGAATTTCTTTTTTCCAAACTTAGTTGAGTCACTTGTGTTACTGCAGCAGACTACTGCACAGAAATTCGGCATTTTGTCGCCTGTTTGACACGTTAGTTAAAATCAAAGTGACTACTTTTAAATGACAGAATATTAACTCACCTAAGCAAATACAATCACATAAAATAACGATATAAATGTATGTTTTATGGTGAAATACACAAGACTAACACTGCTGTTTTTATCCCAGTTCATTTACCAAAACAATGAAGAGGCTAATGACGTCAGGACAGGTACTGATAAAGGCCATTATTTAAGCAAGAGCGAAATGCAAAAAGGATTATTTTTTTTTAATACTACATTACACCATCATATGTTATTAAGATGTCTACTACTAGTACTACCACTGCTAATAAGACAATGTATAGAAAATGTATAGATTGAGGGAGAAAAAAATATATCTAGTAGTTAGTAGTTATAGTATAATGTAATCGTATTTTATAGTACATAATATAGAGTATAATGTGTTACATATAATCAAACTAATAAAAAAAAAACATATTTAGAAATAATATATAGCTAATTCTCAGTATAATAAATTATGACATAGTAGTAGTATAGTAGGCTACAGCGTTTTCAACAGCAGGGTCTGAGATTACCTAGGCCTAGGGGGTGACATGTTGTTATCTATTTGTAGATGTGGTGATGAAGGTTGGTTTAGAGGGGGAAAATAGCACACCAAGTACAGAGGCAATGGTCAAGTTTACTAAGTATTGACAATTTAAATGAATACACATGAGTCCAACATAGTCATAGCAAAATAAATTAAATAATTACACTGACACTGTTGATAATGCTGTCAAACAAGTCTATGAAGACATATGAAAAAGTGTAATCTGCAACACAATTTTATACAATACATGAAATGTGGGGACCCTGCTTCATCTTGTTCTCAGCTAGAGGGGCGTGACAAGCATTGAAGATACATGAGGGGAAAAAAACAGTGGCCTTGTGGTTAGAACACAGACTATTACAAAATGAAAAGATAAACAAAATTTACACAATGCCTCCCAGCTTGCCACTCCGCATCAAGGGTTGGATCGGGTGCCTGTGATATACATCATGGCTAGGTGGTGTACTTATAGAATACGATGCTACATATAGAATACGATGCATTACCCTATAGAACACAGTACACACAGTATGGTTATTTATTACCAGTGGTTAAGCTCTAAACTGAAATTTGTTGTGTCATGCAAGCAATGACAATAAAGATCTATCTAGAACTAGAAGGCTAGTTACTTAAATTTTGAGGAACATAGATAATATGACGAACATATCCTCCCCACCCCCATCATCTGCTGTAAAGCTGACAACAAACGGCCAGCATTGTTATGGGGCCTGATTCCACGGCAGTCAAATGATACACATGTTTTATGGTCAAAGACACAAGACAGTTAATTTACCATTATTCAATGAAAACAATGAAGTCACTAATGACGTCAGGACAGATGTAATTTCTAATGACAGAGCATTACGCTATAGAACTGGAAGGCTACTTATTTACATACTGTGCAACACAGATAATATATGACAATTTACCGCCCGCCCGCCCACACCCCTCCCATCATCTGATATAAAGCTGACCATAAACTGCTAGGCTGTGCCGTCGGCATATCCCCATTCATGGCCAGCTCTGTTGAGGGGCCTGACTCTATGCATGGCAGTCAACCACCAACTGCTAGGCTGCGCCGTCGGCACATCCCCGTTGGTGGCCAACGTTGTGCTGCCTCTCATCCGTTTCTGGTGAAGTAGGCCTACTGGGCTGTCAGTTCAGGAAGGATTCCACGTAGGAAGAATCGCTCAGCATGCGTCACATTACTGTTAAAAAAGTCCTGGTCCTTTTCAATTCGCTCAATATGTGTGCCTGCTTCCGTCCAGACAACAAAGTCTGCATAGCTAAGCCCACAGGTATTCAGCTGGCACTGGACCTGGTAACAGTACTGATGCGATGTATTGAGCTTTAACTTGCCATCCTCTGTATTCTGTAGCCACTTCAGTCCCCCTTCTACATCCCCAGCTGTAACTGGATCCATCCTAATGCAATAGGGACATTTTATTTCTAGGCATCCTACTCCACAGCAGTCACACTCTACAACAGCATCAGGAGTGGCACCAACGAATGGATAGACTGGGTGTATGAATAGCCCTGCTTTCCTGACCTCAAAGTTTTCATGGGATGATGTCATGTCCCTGCTGTACTGCTCCCTGGCCTGGTTCTCATGACCACAACCCCATGTGGTAGCAGCAGCAGTAAACTTACAGGCCTCTGGGTAGCAGATCTTCTTAATGAGACTTTTGGGAGGTTTGACTGGTGACGACTTGCACACTGTTCCGAAATTAGAGGCAGTTATCCTTCCCGTTCGGTACTTGAACCACAGCTTGTCCTTACTTTTGCTTTGATCACGTGTAGCCTCTTCCACATTCCTGCGCTCTTCCTCTGTCGTTGCAATGTCAATGGACTGGCAGTGATTAACAAGCTCCTCATATGATAAATTGGCAAGGTCATCATTCAACAAGTTGTTTAATAGTGGTGGAAACTTGCCAGTGGTACTGGGTTTGCTCTTAAACATTTGAGAGTAAGGCGGCACAACAGAGAGGATGGAAGGCTTTGAACCACACAAGCTCAAATTCTGGAGGAAAGATGACATTGCTTCCTGTGATGGTGGTTCTACTGCAGCTTTCTTCAGGACTCTTGCAGCACGGGGTTGGCTTGTTCCAGCTGCTCCCTCAATGCAGTGATCCAACATTGCCTTTTTTGATTTGGCGCTTGTGAAATTTATGTCACTGAGCTGCAGATATTCGATGCCCTTGAGTGGAGCTGGGAGCTTCCAGTAAGCCTTTTTATCAGTGACAGTCTCAGAATCTCTGATGTGAACTGCAGCCTCGATGAAAAAGAGGACTGCACCGACATGGGAGCAGACCTCACGCAGGCCTGTGAGGAAGAAATGACATTATGTTATATGTAACCTTATTTTCAGTACATTGTGTTGTTCATGATACATTATATATTACATGTCATAGGCCTGATAGCTATGGTTTGCTATGGAATTTCACCACACCTGCCATGCAGTCACAATGGGCAGCAAGCACCTTTCCAGTTTGCTCTGCAATGATCCAGGGGGAAGTTGGCTTCTCCCTCGGTTGCTGTGAGTGGAGCACCTAAATAGAACAGACCAGTAAAGTATTATTTGTTTCAGCTAAAAAAGACAACACTGCATGCCCCACACTACACATGTAATAATATCTAAAGCAGGGGTCCTCAAGAGTCATGGACCTTTTTTTTCTGGAAGCCTAGCATCACTGTTATGATGGAACATTCACCGGAAATAGCACATCTACAAGCTCACAACGCCTCAATCAAAACGGATATTTGATAGATTGAATATTGATTAAATAAAAGTGTCCTGTGTGATCATCATCTATCGTGTAGCAACACAAGGTTATAATATAGACTATGTAGGGATACCACCCATGTGTCACCCCTCTCTCAGCTAAGGTCTCCTAGACACAAAACTTTGAAGACCCTTGTTCTAAAGCATCATCATTATAGCTAGATAAAATTGCTGTGGGTTTATTGACCCTGGCTTGTTCATTTACTGAGGTAAAAAATACACGTTGCTTGCAAGACCAGCACTCCAGCACTGTATGGGAAGTGCAAGCAGGTAGCTAGGCCAACAGGCTTTTGTATTGTTTTAATCAGGGTCTCAAAGAACAATCTTGTCTATTCACATGCCAGCTACAACGACAGACAGACTCGACATTACTCCGTAGAACTTTTGTTTTTCAGTCATTAATAACCCCCATGTTTTGACTGTTTACGTGGTACTTCGGAAGCCAACAAGAACAACTAGTGACATGCAGGCCTGAAGAGTTAATGATATGTTCTGTAAACATTCGCCAACATTACCTACCGTTAGCACGATTGTTTATTTATAGTTTTTAGCTCAAGTCAGAGCATTTGAAGTTACTTTAAAATTGTGACAGATTTGTAAAGCAGCATTTACGCTGCGCCACTTGCATCTTTATGGAAAGTGCCGACCAACTTAAACGAAATAAATAAAAACAAACTTACCCTTGCATATATTACATGAAGATTGTTTCTAACTGCGACCAGTGGCTCTCTAACCCAACCCGACGTGAAGAAAGTATATGCATCCAGACTTTTGTAGGCTTTGAACTGATCCGTAGTGTAGGCACTGTGTGAAAACACGAGATAGGTGACAATGTCTCGATACTGTACGGCCGGATAAAGGTCCTTATCTACACTAAATTCTTTTTTTGGTATACTATAAGGGTCAACACCGATTATACTAATCTTTTCAATATATCGCTTCTTCTCCGCCTGTGTGAGATGTGCTGTCGGGTCCATCGCTGCAGTGTGTGTCGCTCCGCCCGGATATATAGACAGCCTGGTTGTTTACATGCTGACTCATCTTCCAAGATGGCGCCGGCACCAGAGGGGGGGGCGGCGGGGCGGAGCCAGAAAGGCCCCTATTACGGCAAATGTGTTTTGGACAACTGTATGAAATGTTGTCTACAACGTCTGTACTGTAAGTGCTCGTAAATAGTCCGCTCTAATATCTTTCTCTGTAACTTATACTACTTATTACTCTTATCATAAATGATAGCATTGTACTTGAAAGTCTTAACTTCCATCATGTATTTATTGAGCCATTTGTACTGAAACAAAAACTTTTGTAAAAGCATTTTCGAATCTGCAGTTGGGTTCCTGTCCGTTTTATATATTGAGAGCACATTTGCCCCTAGACTTATTGGGCATATAATTATACAGGCCACTGTGGCAGTTCAGAGACTCGGCTACCTGGCTACATACCTCACTCTCTGTCAGCGCTTCGACGAGGAAACACCGCTTAGCGTTGGTCTTCCCTCCGTCATGTCTGCCTAATTTCGTTAGTTTGTGTTTTCGTTCTGTTTACCCTTAGTTTTACTCCTTTCGGGAAGGAGTGTTAGTTTTGTCCCGTTTAGTTCTGTGTAGCTCTTGCTTGTTAGGTTCAGTTGTAGTTTCGTATTTGTATGTTTGTTTGTCAGAGGAACGTTGCAGCTGCCCAGCTCTTGTTTTCTTTAGGCCTACAGTAAGTAAGTAAGTAAGTACATTTTATTTATAAAGCACTTATCAAAACAACTGGCCAGAGAACTGAACAGAGAACCGTGGCCGCTAGGGGCGCGGCCAATGTTCTGTTGCGCATTTACAATTCCGAGACAGAGTGGATTAAAATACCTTTTTTACGGTGTGTAATTGTTTGACGCACACCCACCAGACAAGTGGGGCAAACGAAAAAGCAGCTTAGATTTTGCTTTTGTACAAGTAAGAGGCACAAACGTTGCTTGCGCGACCATATTTGGGGGTAGAGAGATTCGTCAGAATCGAAAAAACCCTCTACGAGAGTCTAAATGTTTGGTATAGGTCGGTATACTAGTGATCGACATGGCTAACAAAAACATCTGATCAAATTCATATTTTGTGCCGTGTCTTTGTGCATGATCTTGTATTAGTATCACGATAAAATAATATGCGACGTTAGAATGACACCAATGAGAGAGCTGTTGGCTAGTTGCTAACAAACACTGCACAAATTACCCGCGATCACTCATGGTGTGTCATTGTCACCATATTGTCTATTTGTAGCGATCATGCTCTCGGCCCGCAAAGACACGGCGGCACCATGTAATAGTATAGGGTGCACTGACTACAGCTAAATGTTTATTTATTTTTATATATTTAGAACTATCATCAGATGAAGAGGAGGATGATGATGATGATGATTAAGAAGAAGAAGAAGAAGAAGAAGAGTCAAGGCTGCGATGGAGTTCTCCGACACTGAACCGGATTAATTCATTCATTTCAGGGGGCAGTTGTTGGGTTTGTTTTTTATTTAGCCTACACAGTACACACACACCGTCAAGAACAACTGGACTGCAGTGGTTTGGGGACACTGGGGAGGCGTAACTGTTTTGTATGTAGGCCTATTTATTTTCTGTAATATGTATTATAATTTTATTATGTTGGTAGTCAGAAGAAATAAAAATGCACTTTTCCAATCCGAGATTCATGTCTATTTTTACACTATTCTGAGGTTTATGGTCTGACTAAGCGATTTTCAACTGTGATTTACTCTGTAACGGTAGAGGGTAAGAACCCAATTTCTTTTTTATAATACAGTATACATTCAAGTCTATATTTTGATACATATCATAGGCACCAAGTCATATCAAAACAATGTCCTTGGATGTGTTTTTTATCAAAACTGTGTTTCTTCATAACAGGTTTTTGAGATACATGCATGAATAGACTGGTAAGACTATGTAAACATGGTATATATCAACATGTGCATTAGAGTGTCTACTTTTAACAAAACAAATGAGTTTCTATCATGTTCCAATTCAGAGCTATTGGCAGTTTTAGCTGGATTGGTCAGATTGGTCATGACTGACCATGCTATTTATAGACTGCAAAATATCTACAGTGGTACATGTGGGAAACCTTTTTCTTAACTAGACAACTCACCCTTTAAAATGAGATATGTCATAGGTATGTACCCCCAGTAGAAAAAAAGTTACTTGGAAAATAAAACTTAAACCAGCCATAACTTTTTTTGTTAGTTTGTTTGCTAGAAACACTACACGGTGTAAATGCAGGCTCTTTTAAATGGCTTCCAACACAAAAACTAAACATTGTATCAACTCAGTTCATTCTTTCTCTGAAGGTCTTTCGTTGTCGCACAGTCACAACAGGGAATTTTCAATAAATCATTCAAAAACGCATTTTTCCCATAGAGAATTCTAACAACTATATTGATTTGACTTGAAACTCTGAAAGAGTTAATCCTTTGAATGCCAATTAGGTGATTTTTCCTAGTGTCAATTCCTGCCATTGACCTGATTGATTGAAGCGGTTCTTAATTGATTCAGAATGGTCTCGCCAATATCTACCGAGTAGTAGCTTACCAGTCGCTCGAGGCAACGCTCGCTTCCGCTGTGGTCCGTCAATGAAATGTTTCCCCACTGTCCACTTCCATTATAAGTGCGATCTTTAGCAGCGTTTTCCTCAGAATCGAGGCTCAGATTGAGGTGATTGATCAGAACGTCGATGTTAGCGGCTCATTACTGAATCGTCGCTACCTCGCGGTTACAATATCCTCGCGGTTCTGATGACTTTTAAAGCCACGATGCTCACATTAGCTATACGGTGATTCTGCTTCCTTATTTTTTTTGGGGGGGGGGAATTGAAAGTGAAGGTTTTCATAAAATACCCATGCGTCCGGGTGGCGATAAACGGACTAACGTCGGAGTCTTGGTGGTTTCTGAGAGGCTGAATCTCATCAAATGGTGATCCGTGGCTCAAACACAGAATAATAATGATGTGCCTTGATATGAAAAGGGTTGAAAACCACTGATAACTTGTGTTTGTCTTTTATTTAATATTTTCTTTTTGTTTTGAGCGGTGCCTAACTTGCTCCAACGGCTGGCTGCGTGTGTATGTCTGTCTGTCTGTTTTAGAGTATGAACAGCTGCAATACCGCTGGCAGCCAGCCAGGTGTTTTTGAGCAGCCTGCACCGCTCAGTTCACACAGGTGTGATTTATTTCCCACCTTGTCCCCGCCCCCCCCCCTCTTCTTTCCATTCCTTGTGTGGAAACAATGAAAAAAAATATATAGCTGCAAGCAGTTAAAAGACGGGGTCAAGCCCAAAAAGAAAAAAAGCTATACGCAAAAGAAAAAAATCACACCCGTGTGAAGTGAGGGGTGCTAATATATTAAAGTCTAACTCATGTTGATTAGGTGATGTAATGGTGATGTAAAACGGTGCAAACACAAACATTAAACGCCATTAACAATAAAGAGACATTAAAAATACATAAGTAAATGTTCCCTTCATTGTCTTGTTTACACAACAAGCATTGAACTAAAGACAAACATTAAACCTGTGTATAGGAGGGGCTCAAAAATAAAGATATCGCAAAGTACCGACTGCAGATCTGATGAACAGTAAATGTGAATATAGTTGTAGGGAGCCATACTTTGCCATCATTTCTAATGTCTAATAATAACGGAGTGGCATGGTGGTGATGTGATATTGATGATGTAATTCTTGCCCAAATAGGGAGGGGCGGCGGCCTGCATGCGCACATCGGTGTAGTCAGGCATGCACGGCAACCGGTTGTGTTGTGAGTGAGGTCAGATCAGAACTCTGATCAGTATTATAATTATTCAAAAACAAATCAATTCCACTTCATTCCACAGAGACCAGGACCTACCCCCTTTTAGCTGGCTTTACTCAGTTCTGTGAGAGAAGCAGATAGAAAACATATTAAAGGGAGTCAAAGAGAGGATAAATAAAGTGACCATAAGGAGTCAGAAGAGAGGATAATAGGAGACAGAGAGAGAGAAGATTGTCCATTCCCCGACAGAACCTACAACGCCATCACGGTCCATGTATAGATGAGGAACCACCACTCCAGGAAGGAGTCTCAATCTTCCCAGGCTAAGGTCCACCGTTCTGGTTGTACATACAGATCGAGCCACGACGACTTCTACTGCCAAATGCCCAGAAAGGGACCGATCCCCTCAGAATCCTGTCAGCAAATCACCAGCATTGTAACCAGCCAGGAAAAAGGAGACGGAGACGAACCAAGATTGTACAGTCATCAACTGTTTACAGAGACTTTGACTCCACCAGGAGAAGTGAAGACACGTCAGATGACTTATACAGGAATGAAAACTCACGTCTGTAAACAGTGTGAGAAGAGTTTCAGTCAGATAGGTAACCTGAAGGCACACCAGCGTATCCACACTGGAGAAAAACCCTTCTGTTGTAAACAGTGTGACAAGAGTTTTAGTGAGATGTGTTCCCTGAAGAGACACCAGCGTGTCCACACTGGAGAAAAACCCTTCTGTTGTAAACAGTGTGACAAGAGTTTTAGTGAGATGGGTTCCCTGAAGAGACACCAGCGTGTCCACACTGGAGAAAAACCCTTCTGTTGTAAACAGTGTGACAAGAGCTTCAATCAGTTAGGCAATCTCAAGAGCCACCAGCGTATCCACACTGGAGAAAAACCGTTCAGCTGTAAAGAGTGTGACAAGAGTTTTAGTCACATAGATAACCTAAGGAGACACCAGCGTATCCACACAGGAGAAAAACATTTCTGTTGTAAACAGTGTGACAAGAGTTTTAGTCACATAGTTAACCTAAGGAGACACCAGCGTATCCACACGGGAGAAAAACCCTTCTGTTGTAAACACTGTGACAAGAGTTTTAGTCAGTTAGGTCACCTCAGGACACACCAGCGTGACCACACTGGAGAAAAACCCTTCTGCTGTAAACAGTGTGGAAAGAGTTTTAAACACATAGGTGACCTCAGGAAACACCAACGTATCCACACAGGGGAGAGGCCTTTCGTCTGTAAACAGTGTGGAAAGAGTTTTAGTAAGTTAGGTAACCTGAAGACACACCAGCGTGATTCATGCAAGTCGACGCTGACAGTCTGTAAGTGAAGGTCAAAGTTGACAAGAGTTTTAGAGAGATTTCCCAACTTGTCCCCCCCCCCCCCCCCCCCCCCCCTCTCCTTTCCATTCCTTGTGTGGAAACAATAAAACAAAAATATAGCTGCAAGCCGTTATAAGACGGGGTCAAGCCCAAAAAGAAAAGAATCACACCCGTGTGAAGTGAGGGGTGCTAAAAACATTAAACGCCATTAACAATAAAGAGACATTAAAAATACATAAGTAAATGTTCCCTTCATTCATTGTCTTGTTTACAAAACAAGCATTGAACTAAAGACAAACAGTAAACCTGTGTATAGGAGGGGCTCAAAAATAAAGATATCGCAAAGTACCGACTGCAGATCTGATAAACAGTACATGTGAATATAGTAGGGAGCCATAATTTGCCATCATTTCTAATGTCTAATAATAACGGAGTGGCATGGTGGTGATGTGATATTGATGATGTCATTCTTGCCCAAATAGGGAGGGGCGGCGGCCTGCATGCGCACATCGGTGTAGTCAGGCATGCACGGCAACCGGTTGTGTTGTGAGTGAGGTCAGATCAGAACTCTGCTCAGTATTATAATTATTCAAAACAAATCAATTCCACTTCATTCCACAGAGACCAGGACCTACCCCTTTTAGCTGGATTTACTCAGTTCTGTGAGAGAAGCAGATAGAAAACATATTAAAGGGAGTCAAACAGAGGATAAATAAAGTGACCATAAGGAGTCAGAAGAGAGGATAATAGGGAGACAGAGAGAGAAGATTGTCCATTCCCCGACAGAACCTACAACGCCATCACGGTCCATGTATAGATGAGGAACCACCACTCCAGGAAGGAGTCTCAATCTTCCCAGGCTAAGGTCCACCGTTCTGGTTGTACATACAGATCGAGCCACGACGACCTCTACTGCCAAATGCCCAGAAAGGGACCGATCCCCTCAGAATACTGTCAGCAAATCACCAGCATTGTAACCAGCCAGGAACATGGAGACGTAGATGAACCTAGATTGTACAGTCATCAACTGTTTACCGAGACTTTGACTCCACCAGGAGAAGTGAAGACACGTCAGATGACTTATACAGGAATGAAAACTCACGTCTGTAAACAGTGTGAGAAGAGTTTTAGTGAGATGGGTAACCTGAAGAGACACCAGCGTATCAACACGGGAGAAAAACCCTTCTGTTGTAAACAGTGTGGAAAGAGTTTCACTGTGTTAGATAGCCTCAAGACACACCAGCGTATCCACACAGGGGAGAGGCCTTTCGTCTGTAAACACTGTGACAAGAGTTTCAATACGTTATGCAATCTCAAGAGCCACCAGCGTATCCACAAAACCATTCAGCTGTAAAGAGTGCATTGTGACAAGAGTTTTTGTCACATAGGTGACCTCAGGACACACCAACGTATCCACACAGGAGAGAGGCCTTTCGTCTGTAAACACTGTGACAAGAGTTTTAGTAAGTTAGATAACCTGAAGACACACCAACGTATACACACAGAAGAGAGGCCTTTCGTCTGTAAACACTGTGACAAGAGCTTCAATGAGTTAGGCCATCTCAAGACACACCAGCATGTCCACACTGGAGAAAAACCCTTCTGTTGTAAACAGTGTGACAAGCGTTTTACTGTGTTAAGCAGCCTCAAGGCACACCAGCGTGATTTGTGCAAGTCGACTGTGACAGTATGTCAGTGAAGGTCAAAGTTGAAAACGACACAAGGGGGGAGGGATCAGAAATGACAAAATGTTTGAGAGGCGCTAGAAATTGCATCATAGGCCAGCCAAGTCTATAGATTTTAATCTTTGTTAAGGGTAGTTATGATGACATGTTTTTGCAAACAAAGCCTATGGACTTTAAAACCCTTTGACTGCCAATGACGTGATTTTTTTCCTAATGTCGATTCCTGCCATTGACGTGATTGATGTGATAAGAGTTTTTTTTTAAATTGATTCAGAATGGTCTCGCTAATATCTACCGAGTAGTAGCTTACCAGTCGCTAGAGGCAATACCGCTGGCAGCCAGCAGGAGGTGTTTTTGAGCAGCCTGCACCACTCAGTTCAGTGATTTTTTATCCACCTGCCCCCCCGCCCCTTCCTTTTCTTTGTTTTGTGGAAACAATCAAAAATATAGCTGCAAGCAGTTATAAGAGAGGGTCAAGCCCAAAAAGGAAAAAAGCTATACGCAAAATAGAAATAGAGATATCATATTGATGACGTCATTATTGCCCAAATAGGGAGGGGCGGTGGCCTGCATGCGCACATCGGTGTAGTCAGGCATATGCACGGCAACCGGTTGTGTTGTGAGTGAGGTCAGATCAGAACTCTGCTCAGTATTATAAGTATTCAAACAAAACAAATCAATTCCACTTCATTCCACAGAGACCAGGACCTACCCCCTTTTAGCTGGCTTTACTCAGTTCTGTGAGAGAAGCAGATAGAAAACATATTAAAGGGAGTCAAAGAGAGGATAAATAAAGTGACCATAAGGAGTCAGAAGAGAGGATAATAGGGAGACAGAGAGAGAGAAGATTGTCCATTCCCCGACAGAACCTACAACGCCATCACGGTCCATGTATAGATGAGGAACCACCACTCCAGGAAGGAGTCTCAATCTTCCCAGGCTAAGGTCCACCGTTCTGGTTGTACATACAGATCGAGCCACGACGACCTCTACTGCCAAATGCCCAGAAAGGGACCGATCCCCTCAGAATCCTGTCAGCAAATCACCAGCATTGTAACCAGCCAGGAAAAAGGAGACGTAGATGAACCTAGATTGTACAGTCATCAACAGTTTACCGAGACTTTGACTCCACCAGGAGAAGTGAAGACACGTCAGATGACCTATACAGGAATGAACACTCACGTCTGTAAACAGTGTGAGAAGAGTTTCAGTCAGATAGGTAACCTGAAGGCACACCAGCGTATCCACACTGGAGAAAAACCCTTCTGTTGTAAACAGTGTGACAAGAGCTTCATTAAGTTAGGCCATCTCAAGAGCCACCACCGTATCCACACTGGAGAAAAACCTTCTGTTGTAAACAGTGTGACAAGAGTTTCAGTCACATAGGTGACCTCAAGACACACCAGCGTATCCACACAGGGGAGAGGCCTTTCGTCTGTAAACAGTGTGACAAGAGCTTCAGTCAGATAGGTCACCTGAAGGCACACCAGCGTATCCACACTGGAGAAAAACCCTTCTGTTGTAAACAGTGTGACAAGAGTTTTAGTGAGATGGGTTACCTGAAGAGACACCAGCGTATCCACACGGGAGAAAAACCATTCTGTTGTAAACAGTGTGACAAGAGTTTTCGTGAGATGGGTCACCTCAGGACACACCAGCGTGTCCACACTGGAGAAAAACCCTTCTGTTGTAAACAGTGTGGAAAGAGTTACACTGTGTTAGATAGCCTCAAGACACACCAGCGTATCCACACAGGGGAGAGGCCTTTCGTCTGTAAACACTGTCACAAGAGCTTCAATCAGTTAGGCCATCTCAAGAGCCACCAGCGTATCCACACTGGAGAAAAACCGTTCAGCTGTAAACAGTGTGACAAGAGTTTTAGTGAGATGTGTTCCCTGAAGAGACACCAGCGTATCCACACGGGAGTCAAAGAGAGGATAAATAAAGTGACCATAAGGAGTCAGAAGAGAGGATAATAGGGAGACAGAGAGAGAAGATTGTCCATTCCCCGACAGAACCTACAACGCCATCACGGTCCATGTATAGATGAGGAACCACCACTCCAGGAAGGAGTCTCAATCTTCCCAGGCTAAGGTCCACCGTTCTGGTTGTACATACAGATCGAGCCACGACGACCTCTACTGCCAAATGCCCAGAAAGGGACCGATCCCCTCAGAATCCTGTCAGCAAATCACCAGCATTGTAACCAGCCAGGAACATGGAGACGGAGACGAACCTAGATTGTACAGTCATCAACAGTTTACAGAGACTTTGACTCCACCAGGAGAAGTGAAGACACGTCATATGACTTATACAGGAATGAAAACTCACGTCTGTAAACAGTGTGAGAAGAGTTTCAGTCAGAAAGGTAACCTGAAGGCACACCAGCGTGTCCACACTGGAGAAAAACCCTTCTGTTGTAAAAACTGTGACAAGAGTTTTAGTCAGTTAGGTGACCTCAAGACACACCAACGTATCCACACAGGAGAGAGGCCTTTCGTCTGTAAACAGCGTGACAAGAGCTTCATTAAGTTAGGCCATCTCAATAGCCACCACCGTATCCACACTGGAGAAAAACCCTTCTGTTGTAAACAGTGTGACAAGAGTTTTCGTGAGATGGGTTACCTGAAGAGACACCAGCATATCCACACTGGAGAAAAACCTTTCTGTTGTAAACAGTGTGACAAGAGTTTTCGTGAGATGGGTCACCTCAGGACACATCAGCGTGTCCACACTGGAGAAAAACCCTTCTCTTGTAAACAGTGTGGAAAGAGTTTCTCTGTGTTAGATAGCCTCAAGACACACCAGCGTATCCACACAGGGGAGAGGCCTTTCGTCTGTACACACTGTCACAAGAGCTTCAATCAGTTAGGCCATCTCAAGAGGCACCAGTGTATCCACACTGGTGAAAAACCGTTCAGCTGTAAACACTGTGACAAGAGCTTCAGTCACATAGGTCACCTGAAGGCACAACAGTGTATCCACACGGGAGAAAAACCCTTCTGTTGTAAACAGTGTGGAAAGAGTTTTTGTCACATAGGTGACCTCAGGACACACCAGCGTATCCACACAGGGGAGAGGCCTTTCGTCTGTAAACACTGTGACAAGAGTTTTAGTCTGTTAGGTAACCTGAAGACACATCAGCGTGATTCATGCAAGTCGACGCTGACAGTCTGTCAGTGAAGGCCAAAGTTGACAAGAGTTTTATAGAGATTTTCCAACTTGTCCCGCCCCCCCCCCCCCCCCCCCTCTTCTTTCCATTCCTTGTGTGGAAACAATAAAACAAAAATATAGCTGCAAGCCGTTATAAGACGGGGTCAAGCCCAAAAAGAAATAAATCACACCCGTGTGAAGTGAGGGGTGCTAAAAACATTAAACGCCATTAACAATAAAGAGACATTAAAAATGCATAAGTAAATGTTCCCTTCATTCATTGTCTTGTTTACACAACAAGCATTGAACTAAAGACAAACATTAAACCTGTGTATAGGAGGGGCTCAAAAATAAAGATATCACAAAGTACCGACTGCAGATCTGATGAACAGTAAATGTGAATATAGTTGTAGGGAGCCATAATTTGCCATCATTTCTAATGTCTAATAATAACGGAGTGGCATGGTGGTGATGTGATATTGATGACGTCATTATTGCCCAAATAGGGAGGGGCGGCGGCCTGCATGCACACATCGGTGTAGTCAGGCATGCACGGCAACCGGTTGTGTTGTGAGTGAGGTCAGATCAGAACTCTGATCAGTATTATAATTATTCAAAAACAAATCAATTCCACTTCATTCCACAGAGACCAGGACCTACCCCTTTTAGCTGGCTTTACTCAGTTCTGTGAGAGAAGCAGATAGAAGACATATTAAAGGGATTCAAAGAGAGGATAAATAAAGTGACCATAAGGAGTCAGAAGAGAGGATAATAGGGAGACAGAGAGAGAAGATTGTCCATTCCCCGACAGAACCTACAACGCCATCACGGTCCATGTATAGATGAGGAACCACCACTCCAGGAAGGAGTCTCAATCTTCCCAGGCTAAGGTCCACCGTTCTGGTTGTACATACAGATCGAGCCACGACGACCTCTACTGCCAAATGCCCAGAAAGGGACCGATCCCCTCAGAATCCTGTCAGCAAATCACCAGCATTGTAACCAGCCAGGAACAAGGAGACGGAGACGAACCAAGATTGTGCAGTCATCAACTGTTTACAGAGACTTTGACTCCACCAGGAGAAGTGAAAACACGTCAGATGACTTATACAGGAATGAAAACTCACGTCTGTAAACAGTGTGAGAAGAGTTTCAGTCAGATAGGTCACCTGAAGGCACACCAGCGTATCCACACTGGAGAAAAACCCTTCTGTTGTAAACAGTGTGGAAAGCGTTTCAATCACATAGATAACCTGAAGACACACCAACGTATCCACACAGGAGAGAGGCCTTTCGTCTGTAAACAGTGTGACAAGTGTTTTAGTCTGTTACAAGGCCTCAAGACACACCAGCGTATCCACACAGGGGAGAGGCCTTTCGTCTGTAAACACTGTTATAAGAGCTTCAATACGTTAGGCAATCTCAAGAGCCACCAGCGTATCCACACTGGACAAAAACCGTTCAGCTGTAAAGAGTGTGACAAGAGTTTTTGTCACATAGCTGACCTCAGGACACACTGACGTATCCACACAGGAGAGAGGCCTTTCGTCTGTAAACACTGTGACAAGAGTTTTAGTCAGTTACAACGCCTCAAGACACACCAGCGTATCCAAACAGGAGAAACACCTTTTCACTGTAAACAATGTGATAGGAGTTTCAGTCAGGTGTGTCACCTGAAGAGACACCATCGTATCCACACAGGGGAGAGGCCTTTCGTCTGTAAACACTGTGACAAGAGCTTCAATGAGTTAGGCCATCTCTAGCCTCGGTACCAGGCTTTCACTTTGTTGGTGCAAAAATTGAAAGCCTGGAGGAACGCATTGGCCGCTCTGGTCTAAAAGTGGGAGTCAACCCTTCCGGGTGGGCGTCGCTCCAAATGATGTGACGTAGCGCTGCACTAGGGGGGAGAGGAGGGGCCGGGGGTGACGGACAGATCGATGAGATCCAATCAGGGTGCGCGTTTTTCTGAGCCGCGACCCTCCCATCTAGGCCAGAAATGTCTAGCGTTAGCTCAGGCTAGGCCATCTCAAGACACACCAGCATGTCCACACTGGAGAAAAACCCTTCTGTTGTAAACAATGTGACAAGCGTTTTACTGTGTTAAGCAGCCTCAAGGCACACCAGTCTGATTTGTGCAAGTCGACTGTGACAGTATGTCAGTGAAGGTCAAAGTTGAAAGACGACACAAGGGGGGAGGGATCAGAAATGACAACATGTTTGAGAGGCGCTAGAAATTGCATCATAGGCCAGCCAAGTATATATATTTTAATCTTTGTTAAGGGTAGTTATGATGACATGTTTTTGCAAACAAAGTCTATGGACTTTAAAACCTTTGACTGCCAGACTGCCAATGACGTGATTTTTTTCCTAATGTCGATTCCTGCCATTGACGTGATTGATGTGATAAGAGTTTTTTTTTAATTGATTCAGAATGGTCTCGCTAATATCTACCGAGTAGTAGCTTACCAGTCGCTAGAGGCAATACCGCTGGCAGCCAGCAGGAGGTGTTTCTGAGCAGCCTGCACCACTCAGTTCAGTGATTTTTTATCCACCTGCCCCCCCCCCCTTCCTTTTCTTTGCTTTTGTGGAAACAATCAAAAATATAGCTGCAAGCAGTTATAAGAGAGGGTCAAGCCCAAAAAGGAAAAAAGCTATACGCAAAATAGAAATAGAGATGTCATATTGATGACGTCATTATTGCCCAAATAGGGAGGGGCGGCGGCCTGCATGCACACATCGGTGTAGTCAGGCATGCACGGCAACCGGTTGTGTTGTGAGTGAGGTCAGATCAGAACTCTGATCAGTATTATAAGTATTCAAAAACAAATCAATTCCAATTAATTCCACAGAGACCAGGACCTACCCCTTTTAGCTGGCTTTACTCGGTTCTGTGAGAGAAGCAGATAGAAAACATATTAAAGGGAGTCAAAGAGAGGATAAATAAAGTGACCATAAGGAGTCAGAAGAGAGGATAATAGGGAGACAGAGAGAGAAGATTGTCCATTCCCCGACAGAACCTACAACGCCATCACGGTCCATGTATAGATGAGGAACCACCACTCCAGGAAGGAGTCTAAATCTTCCCAGGCTAAGGTCCACCGTTCTGGTTGTACATACAGATCGAGCCACGACGACCTCTACTGCCAAATGCCCAGAAAGGGACCGATCCCCTCAGAATCCTGTCAGCAAATCACCAGCATTGTAACCAGCCAGGAACAAGGAGACGGAGACGAACCAAGATTGTACAGTCATCAACAGTTTACCGAGACTTTGACTCCACCAGGAGAAGTGAAGACACGTCATATGACCTATACAGGAATGAAAACTCACGTCTGTAAACAGTGTGAGAAGAGTTTCAGTCAGATAGGTCACCTGAAGAGACACCAGCGTATCCACACTGGAGAAAAACCCTTCTGTTGTAAACAGTGTGACAAGAGTTTTAGTGAGATAGGTCACCTGAAGGCACACCAACGTATCCACACAGGAGAGAGGCCTTTCGTCTGTAAACAGTGTGACAAGAGCTTCATTAGGTTAGGTCATCTCAAGAGCCACCACCGTATCCACACTGGAGAAAAACCGTTCAGCTGTAAAGAGTGTGACAAGAGTTTCAGTCACATAGGTGACCTCAAGACACACCAGCGTATCCACACAGGGGAGAGGCCTTTCGTCTGTAAGCACTGTGACAAGAGTTTTATTCATTTACGTTACCTCAGGACACACCAGCGTGTCCACACTGGAGAAAAACCCTTCTGTTGTAAACAGTGTGACAAGAGTTTCAGTCACATAGGTGACCTAAAGACACACCAGCGTATCCACACAGGGGAGAGGCCTTTCGTCTGTAAACAGTGTGACAAGAGCTTCTGTCAGATAGGTCACCTGAAGGCACACCAGCGTGTCCACACTGGAGAAAAACCCTTCTGTTGTAAACAGTGTGAGAAGAGTTTTGGTGAGATGGGTAACCTCAGGACACACCTTTCGTCTGTAAACAGTGTGACAAGAGTTTTAGTCAGTTACAAGGCCTCAAGACACACCAGCGTATCAACACAGGAGAAACACCTTTTTTTTTTTTTAAGATATTTTTTTGCGGCTTACGCCTTTTATTGATTTTTGAAGGGGCAGACAGTAGGCTGACAGGAAACGGGAGAGAGATGGGGGGATGACATGCAGTAAAGGCCGTGTCGGGTCCGGGAGTCGAACCCGCGGCACACTGCGACTGGATCACCAGTCCGGTGCCCAGACCGTTACGCTACGGCCTGGGCCAGGAGAAACACCTTTTCACTGTAAACAATGTGATAGGAGATTCAGTCTGATAGGTCACCTGAAGAGACACCATCGTATCCACACAAGGGAGAGGCCTTTCGTCTGTAAACACTGTGACAAGAGCTTCAATGAGTTAGGCCATCTCAAGACACACCAGCATGTCCTCACTGGAGAAAAACCCTTCTGTTGTAAACAGTGTGACAAGCGTTTTACTGTGTTAAGCAGCCTCAAGGCACACCAGCGTGATTTGTGCAAGTCGACTGTGACAGTATGTCAGTGAAGGTCAAAGTTGAAAAACGACACAAGGGGGGAGGGGTCAGAAATGACAACATGTTTGAGAGGCGCTAGAAATTGCATCATAGGCCAGCCAAGTCTATATATTTTAATCTTTGTTAAGGGTAGTTATGATGACATGTTTTTGCAAACAAAGCCTATGGACTTTAAAACCCTTTGACTGCCAATGACGTGATTTTTTCCTAATGTCGATTCCTGCCATTGACGTGATTGATGTGATAAGAGTTTTTTTTTTATTGATTCAGAATGGTCTCGCTAATATCTACCGAGTAGTAGCTTACCAGTCGCTAGAGGCAATACCGCTGGCAGCCAGCAGGAGGTGTTTTTGAGCAGCCTGCACCACTCAGTTCAGTGATTTTTTATCCACCTGCCCCCCCGCCCCTTCCTTTTCTTTGCTTTTGTGGAAACAATCAAAAATATAGCTGCAAGCCGTTATAAGAGAGGGTCAAGCCCAAAAAGGAAAAAAGCTATACGCAAAATAGAAATAGAGATGTCATATTGATGACGTCATTATTGCCCAAATAGGGAGGGGCGGTGGCCTGCATGCGCACATCGGTGTAGTCAGGCATGCACGGCAACCGGTTGTGTTGTGAGTGAGGTCAGATCAGAACTCTGCTCAGTATTATAATTATTCAAAAACAAATCAATTCCAATGAAAGCAAGAGCAAATCACAAGCATTGTAACCAGCCAGGAACAAGGAGACGGAGACGAACCAAGATTGTACAGTCATCAACAGTTTACCGAGACTTTGACTCCACCAGGAGAAGTGAAGACACGTCATATGACTTATAGAGGAATGAAAACTCACGTCTGTAAACAGTGTGAGAAGAGTTTCAGTCAGATAGGTAACCTGAAGGCACACCAGCGTGTCCACACTGGAGAAAAACCCTTCTGTTGTAAACAGTGTGAGAAGAGTTTCAGTCAGATAGGTAACCTGAAGGCACACCAGCGTATCCACACGGGAGAAAAACCCTTCTGTTGTAAACAGTGTGACAAGAGTTTCAGTCAGAAAGGTCACCTGAAGGCACACCAGCGTATCCACACTGGAGAAAAACCCTTCTGTTGTAAACAGTGTCACAAGAGTTTTAGTGAGATGGGTTCCCTGAAGAGACACCAGCGTATCTACACAGGAGAAAAACCCTTCTGTTGTAAACAGTGTGGAAAGAGTTTCACAATGTTAGATAGCCTCAAGACACACCAGCGTATCCACACAGGGGAGAGGCCTTTCGTCTGTAAGCACTGTGACAAGAGATTCATTACGTTAGGCAATCTCAAGAGCCACCAGCGTATCCACAAATCCGTTCAGCTGTAAAGAGTGTGACAAGAGTTTTAGTCAGTTACAAGGCCTCAAGACACACCAGCGTATCCAAACAGGAGAAACACCTTTTCACTGTAAACAATGTGATAGGAGTTTCAGTCAGATGTGTCACCTGAAGAGACACCATCGTATCCACACAGGGGAGAGGCCTTTCGTCTGTAAAACTGTGACAAGAGCTTCAATGAGTTAGGCCATCTCAAGACACACCAGCATGTCCACACTGGAGAAAAACCCTTCTGTTGTAAACAATGTGACAAGCGTTTTACTGTGTTAAGCAGCCTCAAGGCACACCAGTGTGATTTGTGCAAGTCGACTGTGACAGTATGTCAGTGAAGGTCAAAGTTGAAAAACGACACAAGGGGGGAGGGATCAGAAATGACAACATGTTTGAGAGGCGCTAGAAATTGCATCATAGGCCAGCCAAGTCTATAGATTTTAATCTTTGTTAAGGGTAGTTATGATGACATGTTTTTGCAAACAAAGCCTATGGACTTTAAAACCCTTTGACTGCCAATGACGTGATCTTTTCCTAATGTTGATTCCTGCCATTGACGTGATTGATGTGATAAGATTTATTTTTAATTGATTCAGAATGGTCTCGCTAATATCTACCGAGTAGTAGCTTACCAGTCGCTAGAGGCAACGCTCGCTTCCGCTGTGGTCCGTCAATGAAATGTTTCCCCGCCGTCCACTTCCATTATAAGTGCGATCTTTAGCAGCGTTTTCCTCAGAATCGAGGCTCAGATTGAGGTGATTGATCAGAACGTCGATGTTAGCTGTACTGAATCGTCGCTACCTCGCGGTTACAATATCGTCGCGGTTCTGATGACTTTCAAAGTTACGATGCTCACATTAGCTATACGGTGATTTTGCTTCCTGATTTTTTGGGGGAATTGAAAGTGAAGGTTTTCATAAAATACCCATGCGTCCGGGCGGTGACAAACTGACTAGTCTTTGGTGGTTTCTGAAAGGCTGAATCTCATCAAATGGTGGTCCGTGGCTCAAACACAGAATAATAATGATTTGCCTTGATATGAAAAGGGTTGAAAACTTTCATTCTTTATTTTTGTTTTGAGCGGTGCCTAACTGCTCCAACGGCTGGCTGCGTGTGTCCTTCTGTTTAGAGTATGAACAGCTGCAATACCGCTGGCAGCCAGACAGAGGTGTTTTTGAGCAGCCTGCACCGCTCAGTTCACACAAGTGTAAACCTTTTGTGGAAACGATAAAAAAATATATAGCTGCAAGCAGTTATAAGATGGGGTCAAGCCCAAAAAGAAAAAAAGATATACGCAAAATAGAAATAGAGATATCATATTGATGACGTCATTCTTGCCCAAATATGGCAGGGCGGCGGCCTGCATGCACGGCAACCGGTTGTGTTGTGAGTGAGTTCAGATCAGAACTCTGCTCAGTATTATAAATATTCAAAAAAATATTTTTCAATTCCACTTCATTCCACAGAGACCAGGAGTTTTAGTTGTCTCTACGCAGTGTTGTGAAAGAAGGAGGTAGAAAACAAAGGGAGTCAAAGAGAGGATAAAATAAGTGACCATAAGGAGTCAGAAGAGAGGATAATAGGGAGACAGAGAGAGAAGATTGTCCTTTCCCCGACAGAACCTACAACGCCATCACAGTCCATGTATAGATGAGGAACCACCACTCCAGGAAGGAGTCTCAATCTTCCCAGGCTAAGGTCCACCGTTCTGGTTGTACATACAGATCGAGCCACGACGACCTCTACTGCCAAATGCCCAGAAAGGGACCGATCCCCTCAGAATCCTGTCAGCAAATCACCAGCATTGTAACCAGCCAGGAAAAAGGATACGTAGATGAACCAAGATTGTACAGTCATCAACAGTTTACAGAGACTTTGACTCCACCAGGAGAAGTGAAGACACGTCAGATGACTTATACAGGAATGAAAACTCACGTCTGTAAACAGTGTGAGAAGAGTTTCAGTCAGATAGGTAACCTGAAGGCACACCAGCGTATCCACACTGGAGAAAAACCCTTCTGTTGTAAACAGTGTGACAAGAGCTTCATTAAGTTAGGCCATCTCAAGAGCCACCACCGTATCCACACTGGAGAAAAACCCTTCTGTTGTAAACAGTGTGACAAGAGTTTCAGTCACATAGGTGACCTCAAGACACACCAGCGTATCCACACAGGGGAGAGGCCTTTCGTCTGTAAACAGTGTGACAAGAGCTTCAGTCAGATAGGTCACCTGAAGGCACACCAGCGTATCCACACTGGAGAAAAACCCTTCTGTTGTAAACAGTGTGACAAGAGTTTTAGTGAGATGGGTTACCTGAAGAGACACCAGCGTATCCACACGGGAGAAAAACCATTCTGTTGTAAACAGTGTGACAAGAGTTTTCGTGAGATGGGTCACCTCAGGACACACCAGCGTGTCCACACTGGAGAAAAACCCTTCTGTTGTAAACAGTGTGGAAAGAGTTACACTGTGTTAGATAGCCTCAAGACACACCAGCGTATCCACACAGGGGAGAGGCCTTTCGTCTGTAAACACTGTCACAAGAGCTTCAATCAGTTAGGCCATCTCAAGAGCCACCAGCGTATCCACACTGGAGAAAAACCGTTCAGCTGTAAACAGTGTGACAAGAGTTTTAGTGAGATGTGTTCCCTGAAGAGACACCAGCGTATCCACACGGGAGTCAAAGAGAGGATGAATAAAGTGACCATAAGGAGTCAGAAGAGAGGATAATAGGGAGACAGAGAGAGAAGATTGTCCATTCCCCGACAGAACCTACAACGCCATCACGGTCCATGTATAGATGAGGAACCACCACTCCAGGAAGGAGTCTCAATCTTCCCAGGCTAAGGTCCACCGTTCTGGTTGTACATACAGATCGAGCCACGACGACCTCTACTGCCAAATGCCCAGAAAGGGACCGATCCCCTCAGAATCCTGTCAGCAAATCACCAGCATTGTAACCAGCCAGGAACATGGAGACGGAGACGAACCTAGATTGTACAGTCATCAACAGTTTACAGAGACTTTGACTCCACCAGGAGAAGTGAAGACACGTCATATGACTTATACAGGAATGAAAACTCACGTCTGTAAACAGTGTGAGAAGAGTTTCAGTCAGATGGGTAACCTGAAGGCACACCAGCGTGTCCACACTGGAGAAAAACCCTTCTGTTGTAAAAACTGTGACAAGAGTTTTAGTCAGTTAGGTGACCTCAAGACACACCAACGTATCCACACAGGAGAGAGGCCTTTCGTCTGTAAACAGCGTGACAAGAGCTTCATTAAGTTAGGCCATCTCAATAGCCACCACCGTATCCACACTGGAGAAAAACCCTTCTGTTGTAAACAGTGTGACAAGAGTTTTCGTGAGATGGGTTACCTGAAGAGACACCAGCATATCCACACTGGAGAAAAACCTTTCTGTTGTAAACAGTGTGACAAGAGTTTTCGTGAGATGGGTCACCTCAGGACACATCAGCGTGTCCACACTGGAGAAAAACCCTTCTGTTGTAAACAGTGTGGAAAGAGTTTCTCTGTGTTAGATAGCCTCAAGACACACCAGCGTATCCACACAGGGGAGAGGCCTTTCGTCTGTACACACTGTCACAAGAGCTTCAATCAGTTAGGCCATCTCAAGAGGCACCAGTGTATCCACACTGGTGAAAAACCGTTCAGCTGTAAACACTGTGACAAGAGCTTCAGTCACATAGGTCACCTGAAGGCACAACAGTGTATCCACACGGGAGAAAAACCCTTCTGTTGTAAACAGTGTGGAAAGAGTTTTTGTCACATAGGTGACCTCAGGACACACCAGCGTATCCACACAGGGGAGAGGCCTTTCGTCTGTAAACACTGTGACAAGAGTTTTAGTCTGTTAGGTAACCTGAAGACACATCAGCGTGATTCATGCAAGTCGACGCTGACAGTCTGTCAGTGAAGGCCAAAGTTGACAAGAGTTTTAGAGAGATTTTCCAACTTGTCCCGCCCCCCCCCCCCCCCTCTTCTTTCCATTCCTTGTGTGGAAACAATAAAACAAAAATATAGCTGCAAGCCGTTATAAGACGGGGTCAAGCCCAAAAAGAAAAAAAATCACACCCGTGTGAAGTGAGGGGTGCTAAAAACATTAAACGCCATTAACAATAAAGAGACATTAAAAATACATAAGTAAATGTTCCCCTCATTGTCTTGTTTACACAACAAGCATTGAACTAAAGACAAACATTAAACCTGTGTATAGGAGGGGCTCAAAAATAACGATATCGCAAAGTACCGACTGCAGATCTGATGAACAGTAAATGTGAATATAGTAGGGAGCCATAATTTGCCATCATTTCTAATGTCTAATAATAACGGAGTGGCATGGTGGTGATGTGATATTGATGATGTCATTCTTGCCCAAATATGGAGGGGCGGCGGCCTGCATGCGCACATCGGTGTAGTCAGGCATGTGCACGGCAACCGGTTGTGTTGTGAGTGAGGTCAGATCAGAACTCTGCTCAGTATTATAATTATTTAAAAAAAAATCAAATCCACTTCATTCCACAGAGACCAGGACCTACCCCTTTCAGCTGGCTTTACTCAGTTCTGTGAGAGAAGCAGATAGAAAACATATTAAAGGGAGTCAAAGAGAGGATAAATAAAGTGACCATAAGGAGTCAGAAGAGAGGATAATAGGGAGACAGAGAGAGAAGATTGTCCATTCCCCGACAGAACCTACAACGCCATCACGGTCCATGTATAGATGATGAACCACCACTCCAGGAAGGAGTCTCAATCTTCCCAGGCTAAGGTCCACCGTTCTGGTTGTACATACAGATCGAGCCACGACGACCTCTACTGCCAAATGCCCAGAAAGGGACCGATCCCCTCAGAATCCTGTCAGCAAATCACCAGCACTGTAATAACCAGCCAGGAACAAGGAGACGGAGACGAACCAAGATTGTACAGTCATCAACAGTTTACAGAGACTTTGACTCCACCAGGAGAAGTGAAGACACGTCATATGACTTATACAGGAATGAACACTCACGTCTGTAAACAGTGTGAGAAGAGTTTCAGTCAGATAGGTAACCTGAAGGCACACCAGCGTGTCCACACTGGAGAAAAACCCTTCTGTTGTAAAAACTGTGACAAGAGTTTTAGTCAGTTAGGTGACGTCAAGACACACCAACGTATCCACACAGGAGAGAGGCCTTTCGTCTGTAAACAGTGTGACAAGAGTTTCAGTCAGTTAGGTGACCTCAAGACACACCAACGTATCCACACAGGAGAGAGGCCTTTCGTCTGTAAACAGTGTGACAAGAGCTTCATTAAGTTAGGCCATCTCAAGAGCCACCACCGTATCCACACTGGAGAAAAACCCTTCTGTTGTAAACAGTGTGACAAGAGTTTTGGTGAGATGGGTTACCTGAAGAGACACCAGCGTATCCACACTGGAGAAAAACCCTTCTGTTGTAAACACTGCGACGAGAGCTTCACTCAGTTAGGCAATCTCAGGACACACCTGCGTGTCCACACTGGAGAAAAACCCTTCTGTTGTAAACAGTGTGGAAAGAGTTTCTCTGTGTTAGATAGCCTCAAGACACACCAGCGTATCCACACAGGGGAGAGGCCTTTCGTCTGTAAACACTGTGACAAGAGTTTTAGTGAGATGGGTAACCTGAAGAGACACCAGCGTATCCACACGGGAGAAAAACCCTTCTGTTGTAAACAATGTGACAAGAGTTTTAGTCAGTTAGGTCACCTGAAGACACACCAGCGTATCCACACAGGGGAGAGGCCTTTCGTCTGTAAACACTGTGACAAGAGCTTCAATGAGTTAGGCCATCTCAAGACACACCAGCATGTCCACACTGGAGAAAAACCCTTCTGTTGTAAACAATGTGACAAGCGTTTTACTGTGTTAAGCAGCCTCAAGGCACACCAGTCTGATTTGTGCAAGTCGACTGTGACAGTATGTCAGTGAAGGTCAAAGTTGAAAAACGACACAAGGGGGGAGGGATCAGAAATGACAACATGTTTGAGAGGCACTAGAAATTGCATCATAGGCCAGCCAAGTCTATAGATTTTAATCTTTGTTAAGGGTAGTTATGATGACATGTTTTTGCAAACAAAGCCTATGGACTTTAAAACCCTTTGACTGCCAATGACGTGATTTTTTCCTAATGTCGATTCCTGCCATTGACGTGATTGATGTGATAAGAGTTTTATTTTAATTGATTCAGAATGGTCTCGCTAATATCTACCGAGTAGTAGCTTACCAGTCGCTAGAGGCAATACCGCTGGCAGCCAGCAGGAGGTGTTTTTGAGCAGCCTGCACCACTCAGTTCAGTGATTTTTTATCCACCTGCCCCCCCGCCCCTTCCTTTTCTTTGCTTTTGAGGAAACAATCAAAAATATAGCTGCAAGCAGTTATAAGAGAGGGTCAAGCCCAAAAAGGAAAAAAGCTATACGCAAAATAGAAATAGAGATATCATATTGATGACATCATTATTGCCCAAATAGTGAGGGGCGGCGGCCTGCATGCGCACATCGGTGTAGTCAGGCATGCACGGCAACCGGTTGTGTTGTGAGTGAGGTCAGATCAGAACTCTGCTCAGTATTATAATTATTTAAAAAAAAAACAATTCCACTTCATTCCACAGAGACCAGGACCTACCCTTTTTAGCTGGCTTTACTCAGTTCTGTGAGAGAAGGAGATAGAAAACATATTAAAGGGAGTCAAAGAGAGGATAAATAAAGTGACCATAAGGAGTCAGAAGAGAGGATAATAGGGAGACAGAGAGAGAAGATTGTCCATTCCCCGACAGAACCTACAACGCCATCACGGTCCATGTATAGATGAGGAACCACCACTCCAGGAAGGAGCCTCAATCTTCCCAGGCTAAGGTCCACCGTTCTGGTTGTACATACAGATCGAGCCACGACGACCTCTACTGCCAAATGCCCAGAAAGGGACCGATCCCCTCAGAATCCTGTCAGCAAATCACCAGCATTGTAACCAGCCAGGAACATGGAGACGGAGACGAACCTAGATTGTACAGTCATCAACAGTTTACCGAGACTTTGACTCCACCAGGAGAAGTGAAGACACGTCATATGACCTATACAGGAATGAACACTCACGTCTGTAAACAGTGTGAGAAGAGTTTCAGTCAGAAAGGTCACCTGAAGGCACACCAGCGTATCCACACTGGAGAAAAACCCTTCTGTTGTAAACAGTGTGACAAGAGTTTTAGTGAGATGGGTAACCTGAAGAGACACCAGCGTATCCACACAGGAGAGAGGCCTTTCGTCTATAAACAGTGTGACAAGAGCTTCATTACGTTAGGCCATCTCAAGAGCCACCACCGTATCCACACTGGAGAAAAACCGTTCAGCTGTAAAGAGTGTGACAAGAGTTTCAGTCACATAGGTGACCTCAAGACACACCAGCGTATCCACACAGGGGAGAGGCCTTTCGTCTGTAAACAGTGTGACAAGAGCTTCAGTCAGAAAGGTCACCTGAAGGCACACCAGCGTATCCACACTGGAGAAAAACCCTTCTGTTGTAAACAGTGTGACAAGAGTTTTAGTGAGATGGGTAACCTGAAGAGACACCAGCGTATCCACACGGGAGAAAAACACTTCTGTTGTAAACAGTGTGGAAAGAGTTTCAATCAGTTAGGTCACCTCAGGACACACCAGCGTCTCCACACTGGAGAAAAACCCTTCTGTTGTAAACAGTGTGGAAAGAGTTTCAATCACATAGATAACCTGAAGACACACCAACATATCCACACAGGAGAGAGGCCTTTCGTCTGTAAACAGTGTGACAAGAGTTTTAGTCTGTTACAAGGCCTCAAGACACACCAGCGTATCCACACAGGGGAGAGGCCTTTCGTCTGTAAACACTGTTATAGGAGCTTCAATCAGTTAGGCCATCTCAAGAGCCACCAGCGTATCCACACTGGAGAAAAACCGTTCAGCTGTAAACAGTGTGACAAGAGTTTTAGCACATAGGTAACCTGAAGACACACCAACATATCCACACAGAAGAGAGGCCTTTCGTCTATAAACACTGTGACAAGAGTTTTAGTAAGTTAGGTAACCTGAAGACACACCAACATATCCACACAGGAGAGAGGCCTTTCGTCTGTAAACAGTGTGACAAGAGTTTTAGTCAGTTACAAGGCCCCAAGACACACCAGCGTATACACACAGGAGAAACACCTTTTCACTGTAAACAATGTGATAGGAGTTTCAGTCAGGTGTGTCACCTGAAGAGACACCATCGTATCCACACAGGGGAGAGGCCTTTCGTCTTTATACACTGTGAGAAGAGCTTCAATGAGTTAGGCCATCTCAAGACACACCAGCATGTCCACACTGGAGAAAAACCCTTCTGTTGTAAACAGTGTGACAAGCGTTTTACTGTGCTAAGCAGCCTCAAGGCACACCAGCGTGATTTGTGCAAGTCGACTGTGACAGTATGTCAGTGAAGGTCAAAGTTGAAAAATGACACAAGGGGGGAGGGATCAAAAATGACAACATGTTTGAGAGGCGCTAGAAATTGCATCATAGGCCAGCCAAGTCTATAGGTTTTAATCTTTGTTAAGGGTAGTTATGATGACATGTTTTTGCAAACAAAGCCTATGGACTTTAAAACCCTTTGACTGCCAATGACGTGATTGATGTGATAAGAGTTTTTTTTTTTAAATTGATTCTGAATGGTCTGGCTAATATCTACCGAGTAGTAGCTTACCAGTCGCTAGAGGCAATACCGCTGGCAGCCAGCAAGAGGTGTTTTTGAGCAGCCTGCACCACTCAGTTCAGTGATTTTTTATCCACCTGCCCCCCCGCCCCGCCCTTTTCTTTGCTTTTGTGGAAACAATCAAAAATATAGCTGCAAGCAGTTATAAGAGAGGGTCAAGCCCAAAAAGGAAAAAAGCTATACACAAAATAGAAATAGAGATATCATATTGATGACGTCATTCTTGCCCAAATAGGGAGGGGCGGTGGCCTGCATGCGCACATCGGTGTAGTCAGGCATGCACGGCAACCGGTTGTGTTGTGAGTGAGGTCAGATCAGAACTCTGCTCAGTATTATAAGTATTCAAAAACAAATCAATTCCAATTAATTCCACAGAGATCAGGACCTACCCCTTTTAGCTCGCTTTATTCAGTCCTGTGAGTTCAGTAAAGGGAGTCAAAGAGAGGATAAATAAAGTGACCATAAGGAGTCAGAAGAGAGGATAATAGGAGACAGAGAGAGACGATTGTCCATTCCCCGACAGAACCTACAACACCATCACGGTCCATGTATAGATGAGGAACCACCACTCCAGGAAGGAGTCTCAATCTTCCCAGGCTAAGGTCCACCGTTCTGGTTGTACATACAGATCGAGCCACGACGACCTCTACTGCCAAATGCCCAGAAAGGGACCGATCCCCTCAGAATCCTGTCAGAAAATCACCAGCATTGTAACCAGCCAGGAAAAAGGAGACGAACCAAGATTGTACAGTTATCAACAGTTTACAGAGACTTTGACTCCACCAGGAGAAGTGAAGACACGTCAGATGACTTATACAGGAATGAAAACTCACGTCTGTAAACAGTGTGACAAGCGTTTCAGTAATATAGGTCACCTGAAGGCACACCAGCGTATCCACACTGGAGAAAAACCCTTCTGTTGTAAACAGTGTGACAAGAGTTTTAGTGAGATGGGTAACCTGAAGAGACACCAGCGTATCCACACTGGAGAAAAACCCTTCTGTTGTAAACAGTGTGACAAGAGTTTTGGTGAGATGGGTCACCTGAAGGCACACCAGAGTATCCACACTGGAGAAAAACCCTTCTGTTGTAAACAGTGTGACAAGAGTTTTAGTGAGATGGGTAACCTCAGAACACACCAGCGTGTCCACACTGGAGAAAAACCCTTCTGTTGTAAACAGTGTGGAAAGAGTTTCTCTGTGTTAGATAGCCTCAAGACACACCAGCGCATCCACACATGGGAGAGGCCTTTCGCCTGTAAGCACTGTGACAAGAGCTTCAATCAGTTAGGAAATCTCAAGAGACACCAGCGTATCCACACTGGAGAAAAACCCTTCAGCTGTAAACAGTGTGACAAGAGCTTCAGTCAGATAGGTCAACTGAAGACACACCAGCGTATCCACACGGGAGAAAAACCCTTCTGTTGTAAACAGTGTGGGAAGAGTTTTAGGCACATAGGTGACCTCAGGACACACCAACGTATCCACACAGGGGAGAGGCCTTTTGTCTGTAAACACTGTGACAAGAGTTTTAGTCAGTTAGGTGACCTGAAGACACACCAGCGTGATTCATGCAAGTCGACGCTGACAGTCTGTCAGTGAAGGTCAAAGTTGACAAGAGTTTTAGAGAGATTTCCCAACTTGTCACCCCCCCCCCCCCTCTTCTTTCCATTCCTTGTGTGGAAACAATAAAACGAAAATATAGCTGCAAGCCGTTATAAGACGGGGTCAAGCCCAAAAATAAATAAATCACACCCGTGTGAAGTGAGGGGTGCTAAAAACATTAAACGCCATTAACAATAAAGAGACATTAAAAATACATAAGTAAATGTTCCCTTCATTGTCTTGTTTACAAAACAAGCATTGAACTAAAGACTCGTTGATGATGTCATGGTGGTGATGTGATATTGATGATGTCATGGTGGTGATGTGATATTGATGATGTCATTCTTGCCCAAATAGGGAGGGGCGGCGGCCTGCATGCACACATCGGTGTAGTCAGGCATATGCACGGCAACCGGTTGTGTTGTGAGTGAGGTCAGATCAGAACTCTGCTCAGTATTATAATTATTCAAAAACAAATCAATTCCACTTCATTCCACAGAGACCAGGACCTACCCCCTTTAGCTGGCTTTACTCAGTTCTGTGAGAGAAGCAGATAGAAAACATATTAAGAGTCAAAGAGAGGATAAATAAAGTGACCATAAGGAGTCAGAAGAGAGGATAATAGGAGACAGAGAGAGAAGATTGTCCATTCCCCGACAGAACCTACAACGCCATCACGGTCCATGTATAGATGAGGAACCACCACTCCAGGAAGGAGTCTCAATCTTCCCAGGCTAAGGTCCACCGTTCTGGTTGTACATACAGATCGAGCCACGACGACCTCTACTGCCAAATGCCCAGAAAGGGACCGATCCCCTCAGAATCCTGTCAGCAAATCACCAGCATTGTAACCAGCCAGGAACATGGAGACGGAGACGAACCTAGATTGTACAGTCATCAACAGTTTACAGAGACTTTGACTCCACCAGGAGAAGTGAAGACACGTCAGATGACTTATACAGGAATGAAAACTCACGTCTGTAAACAGTGTGACAAGCGTTTCAGTAATATAGGTCACCTGAAGGCACACCAGCGTATCCACACTGGAGAAAAACCCTTCTGTTGTAAACAGTGTGACAAGAGTTTTAGTGAGATGGGTAACCTGAAGAGACACCAGCGTATCCACACTGGAGAAAAACCCTTCTGTTGTAAACACTGTGACAAGAGTTTTGGTGAGATGGGTCACCTGAAGGCACACCAGAGTATCCACACTGAAGAAAAACCCTTCTGTTGTAAACAGTGTGACAAGAGTTTTAGTGAGATGGGTAACCTCAGGACACACCAGCGTGTCCACACTGGAGAAAAACCCTTCTGTTGTAAACAGTGTGGAAAGAGTTTCTCTGTGTTAGATAGCCTCAAGACACACCAGCGTATCCACACAGGGGAGAGGCCTTTCGTCTGTAAACACTGTGACAAGAGTTTTATTCGGTTCCAAGAGATCCGTCCAATGTTCAGACCATGTAGCAGTAACTCCGACGATGGACCAATCTTCCGAAACCCAGGCCTTCACTTCTCAGGTCGTCCTCCATGAACCCATGAAGAGAAGTCACAACGACCTCTCTTGTCAGATTCCCTCGTCTTCCTGTCAGAGAAGTATCGGCTCTCTAACCGGCCAGGAACAAGGAGACACCGAACAATCACCATCTTACCAGGACTCAATATCAGTCAGGAGAAGTAAAGACAGATCAGATGAATTACGCGTGAAACACACGTGTTAACAGTGTGGGAAGAGTTTCAGTCAGTCTGGCGACCTGAAGAAACACCAGCGTACCCACACTAGGGAGAAACATTTCCATTGTAAACAATGTGGAAAGAGTTTCAGTGAGTTGGGTACCTTGAAGAAACACCACCAGCTCCACACTGGGGAAAAACCTTTCCATCGTAAACAATGTGGAAAGAGTGTCAGTCTGTTATCTCACCTGGCCATTCACCAGTGTACCCACACTGGAGAAAAACCTTTCCATTGTAAACAATGTGGCAAGAGTTTCAGTGAGCCGGGTACCGTGAAGAAACACCACCGTCTCCACACTGGGGGAAAACCTTACCTTTCCATTGTAAACAATGTGGCAAGAGTTTAGGTCAGTCAGGTAACCTGAAGATACACCAGCGTCTCCACACCGGGGAAAAACCTTTCCATTGTAAACAATGTGGCAAGAGTTTCAGTAAGTCTGATACCCTGATACCAGCAAATCCAAGATCAAGAGTTTCAGTGTTCTAGGTACTTTGAAGCAACACCAGCGTATCCACACTGGAGAAAAACCTTTCCATTGTAAACAATGTGGCAAGAATTTCAGTATTTTACCTCACCTGAAGAGACACCAGCGTGTCCACACTGGAGAAACACCCTCGTAGTGTAAACAGTGTGACATGTGCTTCTGTAAGGTAGATGGTCTGAAGACACACAGGATTCTCCTAAACTACACAATCAGTCCACCATCAGATGGTTTCTGAAAACAACAAAACATACATGGTCTGAAACCAGAGACTAAAACAGATGGACGGGCATCATCATCTACACTAGCGTAATGCAATCACAACCGTGTTGAACCGGACAAATCTCGCCAGCGCTTATTTTCTTTTTTTCAGGGGGTATCTCCTCCAACGCCTGGCTTTTTGTGCGCCCTGTGATATGTGGCAGCAAGTCTATGGACTTTTATGTCTGCCTTTTTTGTGTGCCACCCCGTGATGTCATGTGGAAGCAAGTCTATGGATTTGAGGGGCGCTATATACAGCTTTTGTCCTATTACGTCTCAGCAGACTGTTCGTCTGTGTGGTGTGCATGTGTCCGTCCTCGTATTTGAGTCAAGGGAACCTTCTCTGCGCCTGTGTCACTGTCGTAGTTGTTGTCGTTGAATCTGTCCTATCGAGTCTCTCTTCCTCCCCTCCTCTCCTCTCGGGAGACTCTGGGTTATTGCTCATTTGTACGGTCTGTAGCGTGCGTGGAATCTAGGCATGTGAATCTCGTCTCATCTCACGATTCGATACGCATCTCGATGCACTGCCAGCGATACGATACATTAGAGATACATGGAATCCCCTGGCGATACGATGCGATACGATTCTCCCTCTTCCCGATGCGATGCGATGCGATAACCATTTAGTTCAAATCAATGCGATACGATGCGATTCACCCCTCGACCGATACGATGCGATTTGATGGCGATTCATCACAATAGAAAGGATTTATATTAAAGCTCTATTAATTTCCCAAAACATGTAAAAAAGCATTACATTTAAATTCAAAGGAATTTATTGTTTTACTGTAGGTTAGTATTATAGCTCTGCATCTCAAACAACCCAACTTAGGCTATAGAATTATGTAAGTAAACAAAGGGTCTGCTCTCTGCTGGTTATTGTGGAATTGTTAGATTACTAATAATCATAGGCTATAGTATAATTATTATATCTCAAAGGTCAATTTGAGGTTTTGAGTATAGAGGGTTCAAGAGATTAAAATGTAATAGCCTATCGTTCATCAATTAATGTTACCAACATATAAATAGAAAAGAAACAAATAAACAAAACAAAAATTACAGGTCACACTTGTATAGTGCTGTCAAACAAGTCTATGTCTAGTTTAATCTGCAACAGTTTTATAATATAATTGCCTATGTATAGTGGGGGTCCCCACTTGATCTCTCACTCTCAGCTAAGTGGTCCTTGGCTTGACCTGAAAAACATTGAAGACCCTGGCCTGCATGTATTATTAACGTTATAAATACATAGCAGATGTAGGCCTACAAGCTCACAACGCGTCTCATCCACGCCCCGCTGTGAGCTTGTGGATCTGCAATTTTAGGCGTGCGACACCGTCTTGCTGCAGAATATAAATAAGGCTTCTAAGTTCTATCCCAGAGAACAGCAGGGGAAAGCTGGACAATGGAAAGTTGTAAACGACTTTAAACGCAATACAAGCAGTACTACTACACCCTGCTGTGGCGTTGTTGTTGTTTTACACGTGTGTGCAGACTGCAGAAGCTTTCTTTAATTACAAATTGATGAGGATCGCGACGCAGATTTGCGTCGGATAATCAGCAAGCACAGCTGTGGAGTGTGGATCAGATACGAGCAGTCCAGCACGCAGCGCTACAGTGAAAAGTCAACTGATCGACGGACAAAGCTACTCGGACAGCTATTTTATAAAGCTAAAGAGTAAAGGTGGTGCTTCTTGTTTAATGCGTGGGGCTCACTTCTGTTAGTCACGGGTGCTCTTTATAGTCTGACTCTGAGTCTGTTGTCTCAACGTGTCTACTCTGCACCGTCGTACGGTAGCTTCTGTTCACCGACTGTGGGCGCGTTCGGAAATACCACACCGGAGCACTCTCTCCTATTAGTTTGCATTGCACAGTGGGCTCAGTGCGCTATTTACGAACGTGCCCTGTGTGTGCGCTGCGAGCTATGGCTGCGAGAGACCTTTTTTTTTTCTTCCTTTTCTGATCCGTTCAATGCGCCTCGGAAACACAGGATAGGGTGAAATTTACCATGAAAAAACGGTGCAACCACGGATTTTACCGATGCAAGCACTCCGCGAACGATGCATCGAGATTTCACCTGTCAATTTTACCGATACACAGTGAATGGACCGATTCACTCGCATCGCGCACGTCATAATCGATGAATCGATTCGTATCGATTATTTTCCACATGCCTAGTGGAATCCCTCTTGCGAGAAAATCCATTCCAATGGGGACATGGAACATCAGAACCATGTTCCAGGCTGGCAAGGCTGCAACAGTCGCCAAAGAGCGCTACAACCTCTCAGTCCTGGGTCTGGCAGAAACAAGATGGACACAGTCGGGGGAGGTCAACTTGGCCAGCGGGCGGTCCATTATCTATTATGGGCATGAAGAGGAGGGATCGATTCATACAGAGGGAGTGACCATCATGATGACGAAGGAAGCTAGGGAGGCTCTAACTGCATGGAAACCCATCAACTCTCGCATCATCTCCGCAACCTTCAACAACAACAACAGGAGAGTGAAAGCCCACATAATACAGTGTTATGCACCCACCAACGACACAGATAAGAAGGTCAAGGCCAGGTTCTATGACAGCTTAAACCACCTACTCAATAGTATAGGAGCCAAATACCTCGTTATCCTGATGGGGGACTTTAACGCCAAGATTGGAGGCCAAAACGAGGCAGTGATGGGAAAACATGTAGGGAGAATGGGAGAGTAGGGAGAATGAACGAGAATGGCGAGATGTTTGTGGAGTTAACAATAGTCTAGTGAGTGGGGGTAGTGTGTTACCCCATAAGACAACCCACAGAACAACGTGGGTATCACCAGACAAGAAGAGGGGCAGATGCAGCCTCAGACCACCATCTCCTAGTTGGGGAATTCAAGCTAAGGTTTAAGAGATATCACCGGGCCAAAAGTCAAAGAGCGAAATACAACACTGAACATCTCAGCAATGCTCAAGTGACAGCGGTTCAAGGATATCCACTCAAGGAAAGATGCAGACCTACAGTTAGGAACGACGGACGGATGGACAATTGATGACGAGTGGGACCACTTTAGGACTGCTTGGAGCTCAACATGTGATGAGGCCTTAAAGTTGTCCTTTAAGGGTTTAACATGAGGAGAAAAACAAAAAAAGATCAGGAGAATGGAGGCCTCTATTGACAGGATTGATTGAATAGTTTATTAGACATGAATGTAAAACAGCAACAGAGTTCAGTCACATCATACATCACATTCCATGCTCAGCCAATCAAATCATCACAAATGTCATTCCGGCCAATCACTTTAAGCCTCTTCACTTTTCTGACCTCACAATTTTATCCTCAATATGTACATCAGCCAATCAAATCATCGCTATGGGATGATGATCAGCCAATCAAATCGTGTTTGTGTTCACACAAAGCCCAAATTGAGCGCCCTTCAACAATAATCCAATATCATGAAAAACAACAAGAACAAAATATATCATTACAGGAAATAATAAAACACTAAATGTACAGAGTGGGAGAAAGTTAGGAGGGGGCGTGGTCACCTGAAGAAGTGATCATTTCCTCTCCACTGGGCCTGCTGAAAGGTGGACTTTCAGGCCTGTTTTAAAATATGTAAGTGATCTGCATTTTTTGAGGGAAGGGGTCAGGGCATTCCAGGCCTGGATGGCCGTGCTGTAGAAGGAGAATTTACCCATATTTGTTTTGAAATATAGGAGCAGTATAATACTCCATAATTTTGTCCTTGTCTATCGACCTCCCTACGAACATACAGCTGTTTAATTTGATCCTCCCAGTGAGAAAATGTTTCATTCATTCAAGTTTTGATTATTCTCAAAATTACACTGAGCAATCCAACTCATTTTCAGTGTCGTCGAGTAATACAATATCATATAGAAAAAACATCACAATACATCAGAAGATCAGGAAAATAAAAACAAGATATACAAATAAAAAGCTAAGACAAATTTCAAAACTATCTAAAAACATTTACATATTGTGGGGATCTGTATGCTCACCAAGGTTTTAAATACAGATACATTGATATTAGATACATTGGGTACCATAGCTATCACCTGTAATAAATCTAATCGATGAGTGATAAACAGAGTCTAGGGATTTAAGAGTGGATGCTGCTGCAGGTCTATAGATTATGTCTCCATAATCCAAGACAGACATGAACACATAGTGGAAACTTTTTTTTTACCCCATGGTGTGAATGCAATGGTGTCTTAGCAAGTGACCCAAGTTATTTAAACTTAGGTCACACCGTTTAGAGTGGACATATTTTGTATTGTTCTGTGAGAACTGTGGACACGAAGGTGGTTCTTCAGATCACTTGAATTTTTGAAACTCGTCACAATGTTTACAAGGTTTTTCTCCTGTATGGATACGCTGGTGTTTCTTCAGGTGAGATGACACAATAAAACTCTTGTCACAATGTTTACATTGGAAAGGTTTTTCTCCAGTGTGGACATGCTGGTGTTGCTTTAGGTTACCTGACTGACTGAAACTCTTGTCACAATGTTTACATTGGAAGGTTTTTCTCCAGTGTGGACACGAAGGTGTTGCTTTAGGTTACCTGAAACACTGAAACTCTTGTCACAATGTTTACATTGGAAAGGTTTTTCTCCTGTATGGATACGCTGGTGTTTCTTCAGTTCATCTGACCTACTGAAACTCTTGTCACAATGTTTACATTGGAAAGGTTTTTCTCCAGCGTGGAGACGAAGGTGTTGCTTTAGGTTACCTGAACTGCTGAAACTCTTGTCACAATGTTTACATTGGAAAGGTTTTTCTCCAGTGTGGACATGCTGGTGTTGCTTCAGTTCAACTGACCTACTGAAACTATTGTCACAATGTTTACATTGGAAAGGTTTTTCTCCTGTATGGATACGCTGGTGTTTCTTCAGTTCATCTGACCTACTGAAACTCTTGTCACAATGTTTACATTGGAAAGGTTTTTCTCCAGTGTGGACACGAATGTGTGACTTATAATTACATAACTGACTAAAACCCTTGTTACAATATTTACATTGGAAAGGTTTTTCTCCAGTGTGGACATGCTGGTGTTGCTTTAGGTTACCTGACTGCCTGAAACTCTTGTCACAATGTTTACATTGGAAAGGTTTTTCTCCAGTGTGGACACGAAGGTGTTGCTTTAGGTTACCTGAAACATTGAAACTCTTGTCACAATGTTTACATTGGAAAGGTTTTTCTCCTGTATGGATACGCTGGTGTTTCTTCAGTTCATCTGACCTACTGAAACTCTTGTCACAATGTTTACATTGGAAAGGTTTTTCTCCAGTGTGGACATGCTGGTGTTGCTTCAGTTCAACTGACGTACTGAAACTCTTGTCACAATGTTTACATTGGAAAGGTTTTTCTCCTGTATGGATACGCTGGTGTTTCTTCAGTTCATTTGACCTACTGAAACTCTTGTCACAATGATTACATTGGAAAGGTTTTTCTCCAGTGTGGACACGAATGTGTGACTTCAGATTACCTAACTGACAGAAACCCTTGTCACAATATTTACATTGGAAAGGTTTTTCTCCAGTGTGGGCACGAAGGTGTTTATTAAGATTACTTGAATCCTTGAAAATCTTGTCACAATGTTTACATTGGAAAGGTTTTTCTCCAGTGTGGACACGAATGTGTGACTTCAGATTACCTAACTGACAGAAACCCTTGTCACAATGTTTACATTGGAAAGGTTTAACTCCTGTGTGGAAACTCTCGTGTGTTTTCAGGCCAGATGTGCATGTAAAACTCTTGTCACAATGTTTACACTGGAAAGGTTTTTCTCCAGTATGGACACAAAGGTGTCGCTTTAGGTTACCTGAGAGACTGAAACTCTTGTCACAATGTTGACAGTGGAAAGGTGTTTCTCCAGTGTGGACACGAAGGTGAGACTTCAGATAACTTGAAAAACTGAAACTCCTGTCACGCCGTTCGTCATCGTCTTCACTGGGCTTTTCCCAATCATCACTGTCTTCAGTGACTTCAGTGTCAGATTCAAGTTCAACTTCAACCTCAGAGCAGTGGGAAGATATGTCTTCTTCATCATAATTTTCATCATCTCCTTTCACTGCTAGTAATGTCAACGTTGACCCAACAGGTTCCTCTGGTCTTTGAAGTAGTTCCTCCTGTTCCTCTTTAAGCTCCTCCACTTCCTCTATAATGTGTGGAAGCTCTGGTTCCTCCTGGAGCAGACTGGGGCTCCTCTCCTGTTCAGGAGAAACCTCCTCTTTACACACAAACATGTGTAGGATGTCTAGGAGCAGAAACATAACATGATGGTCAACACTGGATTCCTAAAATGTAAATCCATTCTTCTTCCATGTTCCATGTACAAAATGAGCTATTACCTACCAAGATAAGATTGACTACACCGTTACTAACTACAGGTTATTACTGTTTTGAAAGTTTTAGCAAAATAATTTTTTTCTTCAGGAACAATATTTTCTAGTTTGCCATTGTTACTGTCCAGTGAAAATAAGACATTGTGGCAGCCCTACAGAACAGAACATATTAAAGAAAGGAAGAGAACATGACACTTACTGAGGTGTGGCTGGTCTTCAGCTTCCTGTTTAATAGAAACGTCTTCAGCTTCCTGTTTAATAGAAATGTCTTCAGCTTCCTGTTTAATAGAAACGTCCCTGGCTGAGTCTGGAGAGTTCATCTTCACCTGGGAGTGATGCATCATGGGTACTGTAGTTCTTATGAGTCTGAAGAGTTAGTCTTCACCTGCAGTCTGGACTCCGGTCTGAAATCAAGTGAAATAAGGAAAGACTTTAATAACTGGAGATCTATAGTCCGGCAGCCAGGGGTGGGGAGTGGGACATGTGTTTTAATTGGCCTAAAATATTGCCTATATACTTAAAAATACTTACTTTAATGAGTCCACTTGCTGACCGGCTGTTGGTATTGAGCAATTAATTTTATATGTGACCATACCATTACCTATATAGGGCAACATTTAATTATGCTTTAACGCTTAGGCCGCCAGCATTTGATAACTTGTGATATAATTCACGCCAGTATTTTTCCCTGTTTAACTCTTATTTTGAAGAGCAAAAAAAACAAGACCGGAAGTTATGATCTTATGTTAGAGTGTGTGACGATGCATCATCATTCCATGTTTACCGCGGGTGCGGCTAAAACATAATGGAGGCGCATCACAGCGCCGGCTCTGGGCCGTGGAATAAACCTTGTTTGGACCAAAAATGCCATCTGGGACAAGGAATAGGAGATACAGGCGAATGAAAGAAACATAATCAAACCCCTGCCCTGCCCTACCCTAACTGGGTCGGCCCGAGGCTCGGCCAGACCCTAACAATTACCATAATGTTAACACTTTCACCGCTCCCCTGGTGTCCATGTGAAATTACTGCAGGCAGCCAGGCAATATCTGTGAATAAGCGCCAACTACTTCCGGCCCACACAGCCCAATACAACGAGAGGAGGAGCAACAAGTTTTACGAGCAGCAGCCGACATGTCTTAGTTTTCACCACATGCGGTAATATGGCTTGAACGATGCGATCAGAAATCACTATTTAGATCTGAACGTTGGGCGGATTGGACTAAAACAACAACTTTGGACTATTTTTTGGAGAAAACAAGCAGCAAAATAACGACAATGCATTATGACTTGATCAATCAAAAGCACTATAAAAAACCAATTGGGCACTCATTGGGCTAAAAATGTGATGACGGCTTGCCGTTTTTAGCCCAAGGAGTGTTTTTGTGGATGGAATGGATTCAGAATCCTTGCCTTATATTGGTTGTTAATGGTATGCTCACATATATCCTCCTATAAAAAACAATTGCTCATTACGGCTCATGAATGCATGCAGATAAACAATATTTAAGGAAAAAAAACAATATAAATTTCCCACTTTAAACAAAAGAAGCCTGTTGGCTGCCAGACTACTAGTGGTGTTAGCCCAACTCTCCAACATTTACAATTTTTAATTCAGGATTCCAAGTGTGTGTGTGTGTGTGTGTGTGTGTGTGTGTGTGTGTGTGTGTGTGTGTGTGTGTGTGTGTGTTAAGTATATATTTGAAGCATTCCATGTAACAATGATGCTCTTTGTTTTGTCTTGTGTTTTGTTATGAACACCCTCTTTTGCCGTTCCCTAAAAGCTCAGTGAGATGTTTAGATCAGATCTAGCCCACATGAGTGAAAGAACGCCACCCTTGGCTTTGGTCAACAGGAAAAGTACAAATTAATATATTTGGAAGCACTTTGGTTTCAAGGAGTGTGGTGAGGAACAACAAACCAATACCGTGTTAAGATGTGTTACAATGGTGTGTGTTAGGGTTACATTTCAATGGTGTGTTAGGGTTACATTTCAATGGTGTGTGCACCACAACACAATAGGGCAGTAACCAAAGTCGACTTCACAACAAGTCAACTTCATTGTCACAAGTCAACTCGCACCAGGAGAAGTCGAACAAATAATTCAACTAGAAAAAGTGGCCCTCAGGGCACAGGTCTCCACCAAGCCAGGTCAGGTTGTGGCCTCCTGGTGGCGCTATAACAGGCCAATGTGAAAAGGGTGGGATATAATACTCAGCCTAGCAAGAAAGTGTGTGAAAGATTTCACGTAAATTGCACGCTGCGTTCATGATTTGATGCTTTTTGTTCAAAACGGGCCAATCTTGAAAACTAATTATAGCCAATTAGGATGGAATATAAAATATCGGACAGATCCGTCTTGAACACATGACTATAGAGATACTGTGTAACGATTCGCGAGACTTTTGGACAGAATGAGGAGTAATATCAAAATAATTGTTTTACAAAAGTCGGCCTCCTGGTGGCGCTATAAAAGGCAGATGTGGAAAATGTAGATCAAAGGTTTGTTCTTGGCCTCTAGGGAGTGTGCATACAACGTTTCACGCAGATCGGTGCAGTTATTAAAGGCAGTTCTGGAAAATGTGGGGCAGAGGATAATTGGCATCCAGGGAGTGTGCATGCAAAGTTTGGCATCCACCGGGTTAACAGTGTCAGAGATTAGCTGGTAACGGACGGACGGACACACACACGGACGGAGTGCAAAACATACTCTCTCCCCATGCCTTTGGCCTGGTGGAGACAAAAATCAGATTGACTAAGATGTACGTGTTAACATTACAGTGGACAGAGTACAAATCCTGCTCATTTACAAATTACGTTTGCACCTTTGACAAACTGCAGCTTGAAAAGGCCTTCAGCTCATCTCTGAACTCGGTAGAATCTGCACCTGGCTCGCTGATGAAAAAAAATATCATTACACCTGGAAAAAAGTGAATCTTTGGATCAAATAGTAAGCTCAAAAAGGCAGATGGCATCTTGGTTAGAGTGGGTGACAATAATCATCATCCTGGATGATTCTGGCACAAAACACGTATTTAGTGAATTATCTCCACTTTTTCAAGAGATGCACACGGACATCTTTCGGGCGAGGGGACATATTTGTAAACATGACGTATTTGTCAAATCAGTTCACCCCCCTCGCCCGGAGAGAAAGATGTCCGTGTGCATCTCTTGAAAAAGTGGAGATAATTCACTAAATAAGCGTTTTGTGCCAGAACTTTCACATGGATATAAAACTAGAGGACCATTTTTCACACCACGTCTTTGGAATAATTGAATGGGTTAGTACAAACGGAGCATTCATCACATTTAGGCCGCCCATGTAGAACCCGAACTGAAATTAAATTGCTGCTGGTATTAACTGCATGCTTGTTTAATAACAAGTTACAATATTATTACTGCTGCTAGTATTAACTACTGCTTGTTTATAACAGGTTACAATATTATTACTGCTGCTAGTAGTAACTACTGATTGTTTAGGATATTTTATAACTAACAAGCCGATATGAGAGAAATACTCGTCGTGTTGTTCCATGTTAAAAGATGAGTCAATAATATAAAAGATAAATGTAGTAAAAACAAGGTGAATCAGTTGATCTTACCTGCTGTGTTTCAGGGATGAGCTGCTTAACGACCACACTGTTTTCAAACCGTTTACTATTCGTATTATTATTATTATTATTATTATTATTATTATTAGTGTTTTCTAATGACACTGCTAACAGGCTAACCGCTAGCTGTGTGTGAACGCACATATGCCTACTGTGCAATGGCTGTGCGCATGCGCACTAGTTCTGCTGCTGCCGAGCCATATTAGAAGTGAGACAGAGTTTGACAACTCTGTTCACGTCACGGGGCTTCAGTCCAATGGCGGCTCTTCTACATAGACTTCTAAGCTAAATTCCAATACCTCAACTTTCAGACTCGCTCACTCTCCTCGCGTCCTCCACTCGCTCCTCGGCTCCGCCCCCAGCGAGGAGGAGAGGATCCGATGCGAGGACAGAGTGGTGGTCACTGGTGGAGAGAAATTTTCTCCTGATTCGGAATGCACTACGCTGTCATTTTAAAGCGACGGCATAATTCGGCGATCACTTGTGGCGTGTCCCACAGCTGGATCACTGGAACACAACGGGCTGAATACAACCTTCCGATCGTATAGCGAGAGTTGTCATTGCCATAAATATAAGTTTACATGTGTAACCAGGTAGACCTGTTACTATGACAGCATCATTGGCGGAGCACATGCTATTGTCTGGTATAGTATAGCACAACTGTCATGTCTTAATCCCTTTTGTTTTGTAATAAAGTCACTTTTAACTAGGATTTGGGAATTGATATATTCTAACATGATCTTCTCTTTGCAGTGAAGCCATTCATTATTAATAAGTATTTCATTCTGCTTTTGAGTTATAAATAAAATAATAATCATTGTACAATTGGAAACGCACATCTCTGCTCCTTTTCTTTATCTCAGCCCAGTGGGTTCTCAATTGGTAGCCTATCATTTTGTATTATTATCATATTAATCTCTGCCAGGTGAAACTCCCAGGGTGACGTATAGTGGTAAAGTGCCCTGGTCACACATGCATAGAATAGTAGCCTACCGAATAGCAGAATAGACAATTCATCACAATCTTATTTAATCTTCCCCTCTATTCTTCTATACTGTTGGTTCACTTTTTATTCCCTTTTTTTCTAACTGTGTATTTCATGATTTCTATTTTTATTTTTGCATAGATGTGTGTATTTATGTCTTTAAATGTTTTGATGAATTGAAAATGGAAGACCATATAGCAGTTTTTATATTGACCTGTACCTTCCTTGGACTGTACCTATTCAAAACTGATTCAATCAGTCAATCTATTTATTTATTTTTAATTCCCAGCAATGCTCTTTGTTTACACTCCAAATGTTATGGACCTTAATTACTATATGCCCTATTGGCTGGCAACACAGAACACACACCAGGTGATGCCTATCATGAACGAATATCAAGAATATAAAAGGGGTTCTACAAACAATTTGATGATCACCAGACAAGATGAAGACAGCTCTGATTACAGCTTCTTGGCTGTGGCTGCAGCTGAAAAGGCAAGAACAACAAAATGAGCAGCAGGCCCTGTCCGCTCGCAGGAGAGCACGTATCCGCCGTGCATTAATACTGCTCATCCACAAGGTAAGCCAGCTGTTCTTAAACCAAACATCAGTAAGTGGTAGGCAATGTCATGGATGTCAAACAAAATCCTACAATTCACACATCTTGTGTTTTGCATGCACTGTCAAGCACTCATTACGGTCAGTCATTTACATGAATGGATACATAGCAAAGTTAATAATGACAGGCCTCATGCCATTGTAGAGATTCTTGATAAATTGCATGTATTTCAGACTACAAACATATAGTTCATGTGTACATGACAACAATCATTCACTTTCAATTCACAGGACCAAAGTCCTGCATCTCTGGTAAGGTACGCCATTGTAAACAGGAGTGTGCGTGTCCTGAAGATATGGTTTGACCCCAACTACCCTCACCTCAGGAGGGAGTACCGCCTGAGCCGGGAAACCATCGTGGCCCTCATCAGGCTGCTGCCAAATGAGGGGACACATGGCTGGGGACGGGACATCATGGTCCTTGTCACACTGTACTGGCTGGCACATGGCGCCTCCTATTTGGTGGTGTCCGGGGCATTTGACATGCCAAAGACCACTGTGCATAGGCTGGTCCACAGTGGCACGTATGCCATTGCAGCTCTTCGCACAGAGGTGATCAGTTTTCATTTTGGTTTAACATGAAGCATGATATTCTAGAAGCCTTTAAACAGCTCATTCCAAATACACATGCTTCAACATACAAAACGAGAACAACAAGAACAACAATCAACACACTCATTGAAACATATATGACACAACAACTCTTAAGATACGGATATGCAATGCAGTAATTCAATAATCATGTTTTTTTGTTTAACAATAGGTCATCCGGTTCCCTGCTGCTCATGAGCTGGCAGAGGTTGGGCAAGGCTTTGAAGGCCTGGGCAACAGTCCAGTTTTCCGAAAATGTGTTGGTGCCATTGATGGGTGCCATATACGCATAAAGCTCCCCTCTGGACCACACTGCCAGGAGTACATGAACAGAAAGCTCTTCCCTTCCATACAGGTATCACCTTATGTCTTATCAAGTACTATGTGTAAATAAATATGTAGATCATTTTCTTCCCCTTTGCACTGTTCTTATTCTCCCCTTTCTTTATGGAAATGTCATAAACGATGGGGCCTCAACAATGTATTCACCCACTGATGAATTAGTTTCACCTGTAAACCTGTGATGTGACAATAAAGTTGCTTCTGATTCTGCAGCTGCAAGGTTTATGTGACGCAAAGGCCAGGTTCCTAAACACCTTCGTGGGGTATCCTGGCCGTGTCAATGATGCCAGAATCCTGAGGAACAGGTATGAGAATTGTATCATTCCATCTGGCAGGATCATGGTCCAAATACCTTTACTTATATCATTCATGTGTGTGGGCTTGATATGCCAAGGCATTTCCCCCTTGCTGCACAATAAATAACATTATTTTCTCTTAACAGCGGGATGTACAGGGAGTCTCTGTACCCTCCTCCAGGGTACTTTATTGTGGGCGATGGTGGCTACCCATGCATCAGTGCTCCCATCACATTAGTGGCACCGTACCGGGATCCAGTCCAACCCATTAAGGTCCGGTACAACCACCACCATTCCAAGGCTCGCTCCATCATTGAGCGGGCCTTTGGCAGGCTGAAGGTGAGATGGAGGTCCCTGCTCTTCAAGGCCCTGGAGGTCCACAACACCTTTGTCCCAGCTGTGGTCACTGCATGTTGTGTACTACACAACATTGCTATTACTGAAGGGGACATAATAGAGCCTGACAATGAGGAGGAGGAGGAGGAGGATGGACCTCCAGCCGGTCCAGAGAGGGGGGGAACAGTGTGGGGAAGGTCTGCGGGACAGAATGGCAGCCCAACTGTCGGCTCCAGACCCAGAGCACATACCTTATCACATGGACGAGCATGATTATTTGTAGTTTTTTGTTTTGTTTTTGTTTAACCTTTCATTTATTTCATGAATAAAACTTCTTGGCGTTGATACACTAGACTCTTTTCATTTAATGCATGTTCTTACATGATGTACTGGAGTATGTCTAGTGTGTTTCTTCTATTAAAATAATTAGTATGAGATGGAATTGGAACTTACCACTTGTGCTATACTGCCCTGGTTTAAAAAAAACTGGTTAACTTAAATGCAGTTGAAGAATTGAAGTTTAAATAAACAAACACATTAAACCAATTCCTATTAGGGTAATGATTGATAGTGTTTCTGGCATAGAATGAAAGAATACATTTGTTATAGAAATAGCAAATTGTTCATCTACAAGCTTATATCCTTTTTCTTAAGAAATGGGGGGGAAAACAATAAGGAAGGATCCACACACTTGAATATGGCCACAATTTGGAATTTATTTGTGACTCCAGCACCTCAAAAGGCTCACTTAAATGTACAGTATACCAGCAGATGGTCGGTGGCTTCTTTAGAAATGAAATAATGCCTCTGAAGAAATGAAATAATGCCTCTGAAGAAATTAAATAATGCCTCTTAAATAAATGAAATAAATGTCTCTTAAAAATGCCTCTTAAAAAATGCCTCTTAAATAAATGTCTCTTAAAAAATGCCTCTTAAATAAATGTCTCTTAAAAAATGCCTCTTAAATAAATGTCTCTTAAAAAATGCCTCTTAAATAAATGTCTAAAGAAAAGATATTTTTTTTTTTAAATTCACCAGCTCCGCCAACAGGTCAAGGAACCTGGTATTGTCCCGCTGCTGAGCAGCATGGCGCTGCTCCTCCCTAGCCTGGCGCTCTTCCTCCCTCCTCTGCTCTTCCTCAAGGAAGTCTGTGATGGATTTCCTTTTTCTTGAAGGAGCAGAGGAAGAGGCGGCAGGGGGGGGGGCAGAGGCAGATGAGGTGGAGGAGGATGAGGCAGATGGGGCGGCAGATGAAGATGAGGTGGAGGAGGATGAGGCAGATGGGGGGGCGGCAGAGGCAGATGAAGATGAGGTGGAGGAGGAGGATGAGGCGGATGGGCGTTTGGCAGAGGAAGATGAACTGGTGGATGGACGCTTGGCAGAAGATGAGGAGGATGATGATGTACCGGTGGATGGATGTGAGGTGGAGGATGATGTGGAACCGGAGGATGGGGGACAGACAGAGTTGCCTGGCTCACCGTCCTCCTGGCCAGGAGATGAGCCAGGCATTTGGGAGGACACACCCCTGGCCGTCTGGACTACAGTGCTATTAGAATCAATTAGAACCGGGGGCACCATAGAGGGGGTGTCCCCGATGGCATCGTGCATCTCTGCAAACCAGGGCCAGGTTATGGGTGTGTCCTCCCCTCTATCCGTCCCTGACCCAGTAGGGGGACATTTGATCTCCTACAAGAAAAGAAGCAACATTGTAGTTGAACAGCCTTACAAGTTTCACAATGTGTGAGACTAGTATACATACATGCACACACACACACACACAGCAGAGGCCAAACGGCACGAAGCACTTGAAATTGCACACTGCAACCATACCTTGTATTTTCTTTTTAAATTGTCCCATTTCTTGCGGAGCTGGGTGGTGGTGATAATACCTTCGACTTGCATCATAATCTGTACTTTCCTGAGGAATACAAAACATGTTACATGCACACATTCTACTAATCAATTACATGTGTTGGGAATTTGATGGTAATGGTTCATGCTATTGAACTTGTAATAGGGATGATGTCAGGATACGCACATTCATACAATTGTCAACTCTACATATACAGTAAAATACAGTCCAGCAGCTGACTGAACATTTAACATATAGAAAGTGCATATCCACATTGTTTTGAAGCTTTCAATGAAATACATGTTCATCTTTGTCACTATATTAATATTGATAGTGACAAAGATGAACATGTATTTCATTGAAAGCTACAAAACAATGTGGATATGCACTTTCTATATGTTATCCTGCAAGTTGAAATGTACACAACTAAAGCTCAGTTTGTTCTGATACATATTGTGACAAATAAAATGCTAATTGATGCAACTCACGTCCATGCATTTTTTGCAGAATTACGTCTGCCATCAAACAGATGCTCGCTTGTCGTTCTCACCAGTATGAGCGACCGAGTCTCTTCATCCGTCCCTGTAAAAGGAATTGTTTGTGTCAAGCTAGTATGTATGTAGTATGACACAAATGTGTCTTTGATGAGACAGAATATGCACATAATATTCATAGATTTACGTATATGAACTGTCATTTTCTTTACGTTTGGATGTATATTTTTTTGATATGTGGATTCCTAAAAAAAAACACATGTGCACAGAAGTTACAGAACCAGTTATCTTCATTCATCAATGTGGATGGCCACATTGCAATCTCTATAATTAACATTGTTGGTGTGCACAGCCATTTATTCCAGAATTAATATAGCGCATGTATGCGCAAACTTACATATATGGATTGGTTCTGCCTCCTTCCTTGCCATCTTCGCTAGTTCGCTTGCGTTTGTTTGTGTACTATCCACATGTGGAGGGGGCGTTTATATACGTCACTGGGGAAGGAAAAACGTGTACACGTGATGCGGAAATCCGGCGCGAGGAGACGAAATACCCCACCGAGCCTGCACCTGATGTACACTCGCTCTATGCTGTCTCGGAGAGCTCACTCGGCTCCTCCACTCGACTGTCCTCTCCTCCTCGATGGAGCGCTTTAACAATCGGAACGTTAACCATTTCCGGGTCACGCTGGAATGACCCCGAGTGACCGAGTGGGAGTGAGCGAGTGGCCGAGATTTTGGGTATTGGAATTTAGCTCTATTGAATGGGGAATTTACGGAATGCATTGGAGTCTATTGGCTCGCGCGAGAACATGAACCACGTTACCAGGCTGTTTTCTGCTCCCTCAATGTCGTAACTCTCTCTGTGGCTCTGCCCTGCTGGAGCCTGGAGCGTGCACGGTGCACGTACCATAAACGGTAACTAGGGGGAGCCATGGTACAGTGTAACACCATTGGGAGCAGCTATGGAACCGCTATAGGCCTACAGCTGATTACTCTCCCATAGAGATCTATTAAAATAATATTTTAATAGATCTCTATGGGAGATAAATATTATTTATATCAATTATTCTGAGCCTAGAATCAATCCATCCAGGATCCTGGTGAGTCATGACCATAACACCTCTGATTCTGAGAAAACAAACAATCAAACAACAAGATTTTATATTTAAGGCTATATGATTTACTAAGAAATCGCTGTGCAATTTGGTAAAACAAATACATTTACCCTCTTGTTCGAATGCCCCCTGCCAAAAAACACTAAAAGTGTTTAAACTAAATAAAGCAGCAAATATATAACACTCATCTTTTATTTTCTCTAATAACCTAAAACATGAACCTTGGTTGAAAAACCCAAAGTTGTCCTTTAAGGGTTTAACATGAGGAGAAAAACAAAAGATCAGGAGAATGGAGGCCTCTATTGACAGGATTGATTGAATAGTTTATTAGACATGAATGTAAAACAGCAACAGAGTTCAGTCAAACGCTGATTCCAAAAGGGAGAACAAAAACAGTCCTTGCGGTCTTGTTTCCATTCAGGTCCTATGCAATCAATTCATAATAGCAGAACAAGTAAAATCACACTTTGTGTGAAGTGAGGGGTGCTCTTCCCAGCTAACATGTCCATATGGGCCCGACATGGGTTTTGATATGGGCTATGGGCTATGGGTTTTAACTGGGCCGTGCACCCACTTTTTACAAAGCACCCACCTGTGTTAGCCCATATGGGCTTACGTGGGTTTCTAACTGGGTCTTAGGTGGTATCCAAATGGGCCATTTGATGTCAGAACCATGTGTGCGCCACCTGTGTTTGCCTATATGGGTTTGAACCGGGATCTGATTGGGCCTTAAGTGGGTACCAGCTGGGTGAATTATATTTGACCCATGTAGGCCAGACTTGTGTCCGCCCATTAAGGGCTCCAAGTGGGCCGTGCACCCACTTTTCACAAAGCACCCACCTGTGTTAGCCCATATGGGCTTACGTGGGTTTCTAACTGGGTCTTAGGTGGTATCCAAATGGACCATTTTATGTCAGAACCATGTGTGCGCCACCTGTGTTTGCCTATATGGGTTTGAACCTGGATCTGAATGGGCCTTAAGTGGGTTCCAGCTGGGCGAATTATATGCGACCTATGTAGGCCAGACTTGTGTCCGCCCATTAGGGGCTCCAAGTGGGCCGTGCACCCACTTTTCACAAAGCACCCACCTACGTGTGTTTCTGGCTGGGTCTTAGGAGGGGTCCAAATGGGCCATTTTATGTCGGAACCATGTGTGCGCCACCTGCGTTTGCCTATATGAGCTTGAACTGGGATCTGAATGGGCTTCTAGCCCACTAGGCACTTTTCAGACCCATTAAGATCCCACTTCAAGTTGGTCCTGAAGGGATTTAAATTTGTTAGCAATATTGACATGAACCAGCTGTTTAACTACTGCAAACACAACTTAAGATGTAAAAAGCACCTACATTTTAGCCAGTATACTTTTTACCTGGGTGAAAATACAATATCTTTGACAAAGTTTATTTAAATCAATGCTGTATACAATTTCCTTGTGACACTGCATGTGATGTAATATTTCTTCTTAAAGGCCTATTCATAGTCTGGATTTTTGGTGGTGAGGTGACCAGTAAAAACAGAGAAGGGCCAGTGGCAGTGGTTTGCTCTTCACCGCAGCTTGTGACGTCATGTCACCTAACCACCGAAAATCCAGACTATGTATGATCCTTAACACTGCCAGGTATTTATTAAGATTTTGCCCTGCGTGGTCTTAACGAAAGAAATGATTTGCACTGAAATAAAATGTAAACAAATAAAAACAAAGTGCAATAGTATTGCAATTTCCTCGTAAAGGCCTATTCATAGTCTGGATTTTCGGTGGTGAGGTGACCACCACTCCGGTGGTGAGCTGACCACTGGAGCTGATGTTGCAGTTCGGTGGTCACCTCACCACCGAAAATCCAGACTATGAATAGGCCTTAACACTGCCAGGTATTAATTCATATTTTGCCCTGCGTGATCTTAAAGATGGAGTGCCACAATTTTTTTATTTCATGTGTCTATGGGGTGACAGTACTTCATTAGACACCCTGGAGTCGTTTTTATTTGCAATGGTGTAATAACTTTGTATTTAGGGTTTCTTCCTGGAGGCTGAACCCTTGACGGTCAAACGGGCCAATGAAGTAAACACGGATAGTGTGACGTAAAAAAATTGCACGCACACACGCACCTCCCCCTCTATATATATTTTTAAATACGACAACCTCTGTGGGTGGAGCTGCCTGCCACATACACACGTGTGAACTGAACGTCGCAGCCAGCCAGTTGGTTGCTCTGTGCATAACTGTGTGGCAGATTTTCAAACAGTCATTTCACACATTACCAGTTCACAGCAGAGCAGACTGTTTTCCGTTAGATTGGATCGAAGCAAGTACATGTTCACGTCGGGTCCTCAGGATAATCAAGGAAACCAGCCTCCTACCTGCTCTGCTGTATAGTTGCTCTTGTTGTTCTCAAGGAGTAGGTTGTTTCTTTTATAATCACAGTGGTCAGGCTTTGATACAGAGTGTAGTGTCACAGTGCATGTGCATTCTTGTTGGCTGTTGTAGTCAATATAGGTCCTAATACTTATACGAGGCTGTAAAGTCAAGAATTAGAATCTGTTGTTGTGTCGCGCTGGAAGTCATGTTGCCATGTCTGGCTATTACAAGCGACTTGGGCTTGTTTTCATATAAGTAACTTTCAGGGGAGATGTGGTTGACTTGACCAATGGTTCATGTGAAGGACCCTCAAATTAATATGTTGTTAAAAGGATTGGTGTTGTTGAAACGTTTTCATAAATATTCAAGGCAATATCTGTGACTTATTTTTGTGGACTTGGCCGCTTGTTTCTTTAAATCTGGCGACTTTTGCAAGAGTGGAGAGTCTTCTGTCCAGAGCATCATGTGCCTAGGGCAGTGCAAGTGTTTTGGACAGTTTTAATGCCAGGGTGCTTAGCTGGAGGAAATCAATAGCCTACAATATATTGGCAAATTAATAAAATTATTCATGCTAAATGATCTATCAAATTAATTGTTTCTGCTGTTAAACTATGATTGAATTGGATGATGAGCTGAGCTGATTGTGACAATAGGGTCAATATAATTGGAGGAAATAAATAAATGATTATAAAAAAAATCTGAAAAAACAGATCTGATATGGTATGGATGCGTGGGTTATATGCCTATACATGGATGGTGGCAGTATAAGTGCATAATGGTGCTTATACGATATCTCAGAAATATGGGAAGTGTTCACTTCTAACATTCACAAAAACATGAGTTCTTGTTACATTACAGACACCAATTTGTCATTTTGTAAACAAAAGGGCAGAGCCATAGGCCGTTTCGCGGATACAGCCATCTTGAAAAGAACGCGGTGGATTGTGGGTAGGCGCGGAGCATTGTGGGCCGAAAAGGGACCAGGAAGTATCTTGCCCGCTGTGTTTACTATTGCGCTTCTGAACTTCTCCGTGATTTTCTAATATTAAAGTATTTTTTGATAAACATAACAATAGGTGGACCACACCGATGTGCTGTTTACATGTGCAACAATAATCGGCGATATAAAGCCAAGTAAGTGGAAATTCATATATCTGTAGAATTGTCGCTAGAAAGTGTGCCGTTATCTTAAGGCTACTGCCTCACTCTGTCAGCTTGCTACTGCTAATAATAAAGTCTGTTATGTCCCTTAGTTTTTATTTGTATTTATTTTGCATGCATCGTATTAGTCCTATTGTTGTTCTTTTTTGCTATGGTCAACATTTAAGAAGTTCATGTAGTATATAAGCATATAATAATGTAATCCAACATGTGGGATTGACAGGCAATCTAAAAACATAGGCTACTGAAATCAATGTTACTTTAATGTACACACTTTAATTTCAGTTCTGTATTTCTGTTGTTTTAGGTGGTTAATCTAAGCATCTATCTCAGAAGACAACAGAAAATAAAGAAGAAGGACAGCGGCCGTCACTGCAACAACAAGAATACAACCATTTTAGCTTATGCATGTATTTGTAAAGAAACAATTTTAGTATTTCTTAATGGTGAACATTTATTCTAAACAAAGTTAAAACCCTGGCACACATATATATATATATATATATATATATATATATATATATATATATAGCATATGTGTTGTGAACATGAGCCTTGGTGTATTGCAAACAAACAGATTTAACAGATTGAAAGAGCCTATTTATTTACTTGGGTGGATGTGAGCTGTACTATTCACATGTAATTCTGTAAAAGTAGTGCATATAAGGTCATAAGGATGGTGTTCCATTGTCATTAAAGTCATTGTTTTGTCCGAAAAGTAGTGTCTAATTGGTCAATTAATTATTCTATAGCTTTACATTCCTATATGAAGTGACTTTGTCCACGTGTGAAACAAATGTGTGAAACCCAGTGAAGATGTGGGGGCTGGATATTATGCATTGCATAATTTATGTATCACCCTGTCTATGCTTGTCTCCTCAAATGGAACACTCAATCAAACTGCTATTGGATGCTAAGTTCTATATATTACATTAGTGAAATTCCCTAAGACACTAACATCTATTTTTGAATGGTAATAATGTGTTTAAAATTATATTTTATGTCTAGACAAATTATTGTTCACATTTTGGAGAAAAAATGCGCAAAGCATCCTGGTTGGAAAAGGCACCAGCGCGCACCTCCTCTTTCACCCTGCTTTCAAAGATGACAGACGTTCAGGATAGTTTTAGTCATTTAACTGTTCCTCAGTTAAAACAATATTTGTCAGATCGTGACATTGTTGTCTCGAATGCACTCAAAAAAGATTTATTAGCCCGTTGTCGTGCCGCATCTTTTTTAAATCTGCAACCTAAGCTTTCACCAAAAGAATATTCAGCAGAAATTGAGAACCAGAGACGGACGAAACTTATTTTGGATGGGGGCATAATTTCCCTCCCCGATCCTGATACCCTCCATGACGGCTGGGAAGACAGCCCAGCAAGCTATCCACACTTGTTACAGGGTGGTGTAGAAACCTACCTTGATAAAAGTAAGTAATTAAAAGTAAGCAAATGAATAATAATAGGCGTGTGGGGGGGGGGGGGGGGGGGGCGTAGGTGCCGCGCGTGTATGGGGGGGTGTAGGTAGTCTGTGTGTGTGTGTGTGTGTATGGGGGGGGGGGGGGGGTAGGTAGGCGTCTGTGTGTGGACATAGGAGATAGATAGATATTAGCCCTATGTCATCTATATGATTTATTAATGTATGTAAAGGTGGACCCTCTTGTAAACAAGTGTAATGCTTAATTGGGTCGTCCACTCACAGTTGCAGTCTTTGTATTGAGTTTGTGCTTGAAATGTACTGTAATTCTGCAAACTGTTAATAAATGTATCAACAGTTCAATAATATATGTTTTATTCTCTCAGAAAACCGTGCAATTGGCATATCAACTGGTGGTGCTGAGGCTTTGAGAGATGGAAAGTCGCTTCATCTATCAGATCATGTACAGAATGTACAATATAATGGCATAGGTGAAAACGTGCCATATTGTTTCCTGAGGGCCACAGTTATTAGGGAAACCAACATCTCTAAGGCACCCTATCAATGCTGGATGATTGTCCACAAGTCTAAGGCATTGCTAGTGGAAGCCTTCTGCTCCTGTCCTGCAGGGTATGACCCTTCTTATTTAATTTAAATATAGATGCAACTACAGTTTTCCACAAACTAGTTTAAAAGTATTTTGACCAAGCCACCCTAATTCATACTCTGTGTCCTCTCATAATACAAAGGTTACGCGGCACATGCAAACATGTGGCATCCCTTTGTCATCTGGTAATTGAGAAAGTGGCACGAGGAGAGAACTCAACCGTGACTCAAAACAGACAAAGTTGGCATGCGCCATCCAAGAAGCTCCACAGTGCACAGTTCCTGGAAAACATTCACATTCAAAAAGTTAAAGGTATGTGTACTGTACAGTAATAATTTAATTGATCATTTATTTTGTTTAGGTGGCTGTCATTTTCTGTGTTTTTCCATTCTTCCCTTCTATCTGTGATACAGAAATGTACACAAATAACTAAGTCCATTTCATATTGCTGTCCACTAATTACATCAAAGTCTAGCTCTTGTATATGTGAAGCCTCAAGGCCCTATATTCACTTAAGCCTGCCAAATCATATTACCTAAGACCAGTTTTTAATTTGCCAATTTCAGGAAACTGTGTCATTGAGGAGACAGTGTGTCGGTCTCGGAGGTTTCAGTATGACCCTCGTGCACTACCTCACAGAACCCCAAAAAGTATCCATGACATGGACCTTGATGGGCTCAGGGAAGCTACGAATGGAAGTGCTGCGATTTTATGCTACCTACCAGTTGCCCCTGATCCAGCACATACATTCCCTGATGTAAGGGACTGTGGGGTAGTACATTTTGAGGAGGCTATGGAACAGGAGACAGTACTACAGCAAGTGAATGCTGCTCTTCCCCCCACTCTCACAGCCCTAGCAGCAACACACAACACTTCCCCAGATGAGTTTTACCATGCAGCTGTAGAACCACTGAACCCAGATTGTGTTTTAGCTGTGTCTGAATACACAGCTGATCAGGCAAACTCTGAAGACTGGCGTGAATACAGAGTTGGGCGTGTTACAGCCAGCAAAGTACATTCAGTTTTAACCAAAGTGAAGCATGATGGAGAAATAAGCAGCAAGAACACTTCTTTGCTGAAAGAAATAATGAACTACATGCCACCAGCTCATTCACCAGCAATCCATTGGGGCAATTATAATGAAAAATCTGCTGTGCTCAACTTTGAGAAGCTGAACCGACGCAAACACAAAGGCATGAAAACAGTCCCATGTGGGCTTATTCTCTACGGCCAGCTTCCCATAATGGCAGCATCACCAGATGCTCTTGTGACCTGCAAGTGCTGTGGCACTCGGCCTCTTGAGGTGAAGAACCCGTTCAAACATCGGGCTCTCAGTATCTCAAAGTTTGCTGAGCAGCCAGATTCATGCCTTCATGTGACATCAGCAGGTATGGTCAAGACACACCTACCTATACATAGTACCTACCTAACCTACCTACCCACACACACACACACACACACACACACACACACTGTGCATTCATGTATATTACTCTTCTCTACCAACAGGTGAAATAAAGTTGAAGGCAATGCATCCTTACTACTTTCAAGTCCAAATGCAGATGCTTGTCACCAGTGCAGATGTGGGATATTTCTTTCTGCAAACTGCTTCCCCATACAACCGACACCACTCAGAAGAAATCTGCTTTGACCCCTTGCTGGTGGAGGAGATTATACAAAAGTCGACACATTTTTTCCAGTCTATCATACAACCAGAGTTACTGGGAGGAGGGTTGAAATGCACAATGGAGAAAGGTGTGGATGGGGTGGCAAGTACAGCAGGCCCAGAGGTGGTTGAAAGTGCCACAGAGCTGCCACCATCAGTACTTGAATAAAATACATTTGAAAAAAACAGTACACTTGAAATGACTGTTGTTTACATTTATTTTGCATTACATATGCATAACTTCAGTTAAAATGTATTCACTTTTTGTTTACAATTATTAATGCACTGCATCCGTTACACTAACTAACCAAAATGTCACATTTCAGTACTCAGAAATTACTTTGTTTACATTTAATTTGCATAACATATGCATAACTTCATTTTATTTACAATTATTTGTTGCACTAACCAAACCCCCTATGCCTATATGTCAGTGTCATTTCAATGGAATTATGGGTGGCTGTAAATTAATCAGAGCTGCCACAACTACTACAATATCATCAAAAATGTCAAACATGTCTAATGTGACTTCACATTTCATTATGTCAAACTCCTTAATCCTGCCGATAACACGTTCAATGTGAATTCGAGCATTAGCAACTTGCTTGGTTCTTCTATCATCAGCATCTGAAAACTGCTTTTTGTTTTTCAAAAATGGAGGGATTACAAGGGTCACTCCTTTGTCAAGAAGTAGTTCTTGGATATTGAACCCTCTGTCTGCCAGCAAGTAATCACCCATTTGTAGTAAGTCAATGATACCTGACCTTTTGACTATTTCCTTGTCACTCATGCATCCACCTGCTGATTTTGACACAAATGACACAGTTCCTGCTGGACTACATGCCACCAGAATTTTAGCAGTAGGTCTTCCCTTGTATTGTGAGTATATCTGGCTATTGGCTTTTGCCAGTGAAGGCCTTTGTATGGGTACCTCAGTGCAGTCTATGATAGCCCGCACATACTTGTACTTTTTGAAGCACTGTGGGTAGTACAGGTGAATCTCCTCTCGTTTAGGCCAATATATAAGAGGTTCTAATTCTTTTGAGAGCAGAGGCACCCATGTAGATATGATATTGGATACAACACTGGTGCAGATTTGGAAAAGATGGGCAAGGAACCTGAGTGACAGATTTAGTTTCAATTTCATCAGAGTCAACAAAAGTTCATTCTCATGGGACAATTTCCGCTGTGGTCCTGGTTTGTTATCTGCAATCAACTGGTACTTCTTCACTGTTTTAGACTGCATTCCTTTGAAATACTGTAGAGAGGGCAGTTTGGATTGCACCTGATTAAACACCCACTGGAAAAGTGCATAGTTCTGTAAGCCTGTGTGCAGACGCATCAGATCATCAGAATGCTTAATGGAAGAAATGTCATAGTGTACTGGCAGTGGCAATGAAGAACTATGTGTCTGGTGTGATAACCTTCGCTCCAAGTCATCTCTCTCATGTAAGAGTTCATCCTGGAGGTCAACTCTGTTAGCAGAGAGCCCATCTCTCTCCTGCACATGTTTTTCTTTCATTTGACAGTTCTCACACACACATGAACATGTACAGGCACTCATTGGCTTCATACAGTAGTTGTGTTGCTCCTGCAGGTCAGATGTACTATATGATGAAGATTTGTATGGTGATGACTGAGGTGTAGATGGCTCAGAAAAGTGACCAACATTCTGATTCTGTATAGTAGGCCTATCTTGAGCACTGTAGCTGTGGTCCCATGACAAAAGACCGATGGGGGGTAAGGGTTGACTTGTGTCTTCCTCATTAGGGCCTGGGGACTGGCTAGAGGTTTCTGTACCGGGCCCTGTTCTTTTTTGTTTGTTGGTGGGAATGTCCTCAGCACTCTTTCTCTTCACCTGACCATGCCTTGTTGTCAGATATGTGCTGTCATCAATGTCCGGAGACCAGTTGCTAATTATATTTTGAATTTCAATGTTGTCACTGTGGCTGTCCTTGTATAAATACCCCCTCATATACAGGGATGGATGGGGATGTATTCCAATGGGTTTTCCCAATAGAAAATGGTTGCTGCAGATTCGTGTGTTGTCACCGATATTGTCGAGATCTTTTCTATTGATGAGCTTCAGCCAAAGTGATCGCCATTTGGGAGGGCATGTGTGGAACTTCAGCTCATGGACATGCTCTTTGATTACCCACCTAAAACGTCAGAATATATACACAAACATTGTTTACCTAATGCTTAACATGGCTTTACACTCATGTAATGTAAAATAACATCAAATTAAACAAACTGAAATTACAGTAGTGTGTAGTTCGAAAATAAGTAAAATAAATAATGTATTTAGATATGTGTCAATTAATGCATTGATGGGATTACATTAATTATTATTACTACAATAGGCGTACTACAAATTAAAATGTTGACCATAGCAAACAAAGTATTGAACTAGCAAACAACTCTAAACATGTATTAATTAAATCCCTTCAACTGGACCTTTTTTCCTGTCAGTAATAGGCCTAAATACTAATGACACCTACAAACGAGGGAAAGGTGAAAAAATTAGACAGTAAAACGTCAAGATCTATCCAGAATTCCACATGTAGCTATATTTACATCAGAGAAATAATACATGGGCAGTTCACTACCTAAATAAAATAAAGTGGAGCACTGGCGACTATATGTAGGCTGGCTATTTACACTCACTTGGATTTATATCGACGATCATTGCTGCACATGTAAACGGCACAGCGATCTGATCCACCCATTGTGTTGATCACAACATACTTTTCTTATTGAAAATGACGACGTGCTGAGATTGTCAATAAGATGATGCGTGTGCAGGTTAGTAGGTTACCTTTCACCCATAGGCCTTTGCGCATACCCAAAATGCAACGTAGTTGATTGATTGAAATATTTATTAACAGTTTGCAGAATTACAGTACATTTCAAGCACAAACTCAATACAAAGACTGTTAACTGTGAGTGGACGACCCAATTAAGCCTTACACTTGTTTACAACAGGGTCCACATTGTTCAATTCATCAAACATAGATCTGATAGATTCAGATGTAGCCTGTTTCTCCAAAATGTTTTAACTTTCATGTGAACAATAATTTGTCTAGACATAAAATATAATTTTAAACACATTATTACCATTCAAAAATAGATTTTAGTGTCTTAGGGAATTTCACTAATGTAATATATAGAACTTAGCATCCAATAGCAGTTTGATTGAGTGTGCCATTTGAGGAGACAAGCATAGACAGGGTGATACATAAATTATGCAATGCATAATATCCAGCCCCCACATCTTCACTGGGTTTCACACATTTGTTTCTCACGTGGACAAAGTCACTTCATATAGGAATGTAAAGCTATAGAATAATTAATTGACCAATTAGACACTACTTTTCGGACAAAACAATGACTTTAATGACAATGGAACACCATCCTTATGACCTTATATGCACTACTTTTACAGAATTACATGTGAATAGTACAGCTCACATCCACCCAAGTAAATAAATAGGCTCTTTCAATCTGTTAAATCTGTTTGTTTGCAATACACCAAGGCTCATGTTCACAACACATATGCTATATATATATATATATATATATATATATGCGCCAGGGTTTTAACTTTGTTTAGAATAAATGTTCACCATTAAGAAATACTAAAATTGTTTCTTTACAAATACATGCATAAGCTAAAATGGTTGTATTCTTGTTGTTGCAGTGACGGCCGCTGTCCTTCTTCTTTATTTTCTGTTGTCTTCTGAGATAGATGCTTAGATTAACCACCTAAAACAACAGAAATACAGAACTGAAATTAAAGTGTGTACATTAAAGTAACATTGATTTCAGTAGCCTATGTCTTTAGATTGCCTGTCAATCCCACATGTTGGATTACATTATTATATGCTTATATACTACATGAACTTCTTAAATGTTGACCATAGCAAAAAAGAACAACAATAGGACTAATACGATGCATGCAAAATAAATACAAATAAAAACTAAGGGACATAACAGACTTTATTATTAGCAGTAGCAAGCTGACAGAGTGAGGCAGTAGCCTTAAGATAACGGCACACTTTCTAGCGACAATTCTACAGATATATGAATTTCCACTTACTTGGCTTTATATCGCCGATTATTGTTGCACATGTAAACAGCACATCGGTGTGGTCCACCTATTGTTATGTTTATCAAAAAATACTTTAATATTAGAAAATCACGGAGAAGTTCAGAAGCGCAATAGTAAACACAGCGGGCAAGATACTTCCTGGTCCCTTTTCAGCCCACAATGCTCCGCGCCTACCCACAATCCACCGCGTTCTTTGCAAGATGGCTGTATCCGCGAAACGGCCTATGCCACGTTGACAGAATCAGTTCATTGCTCCTCAATGTCTGGCATATTGTCTTGTCTCGTGTGCCTCCCTTTCCTCTCCTCTCCTCTCCTCTCTCCGGCAAAGGAGTTGACGAAATGCGCAGGAAGAGAAGAAAATCCTCCCCCGAGTCTTATAGCAAGGGCGTATTTCCAACAGATTTGATCTACCCTGAGTGATTGTGCTACTTAACTCCCCTTAAAGCCCGTCCCTAACCCCTGCACTTAAACCCCAGCTGGGGTTTGTTTTGCACAAGAAAAAGGTCTCAGCGGAAAGTCAGGTGCTTCCCTGAGGGTGGGGGGACAGGAGGAAGGGACAGACAGACAGACAGACAGACAGACAGACAGACAGACAGACAGACAGACAGACAGACAGACAGACAGACAGACAGACAGACAGACAGACAGACAGACAGACAGACAGACAGACAGACAGACAGGAGGGGGGGAGAGGCAGAGAGAGAGCGGCCTCCACCACATGCCTGTGTCTTTGCCATCCATCCATGCCCTCTCATTTCCCTCCTATAGCCCGCTCTGTCAGTGCGACACATCGACAGGGGGTGTCAGCAGTTCGCTCGCAGCTCTCTCCTGGAACACGAATCACATGAATAATGAGTCTGAGGGCTATAGACGAAGGATGACTATATAGGATAACTCTTGAGATCAGTTGCCTCCCAGACAGCAGTGGAGAGAAGAAGAAGAAAAAAAAAGAAGTGATAACCCCCGAGGTTACCCGATGACACACGCAGACAAAAGGATTCTAAAAAAAAAAAAAGAAACCTGCGTATACGTCTATACATGCTGTCCATTCACATAGTCGTCTGTCTAAAAAAGACAATACGAGCACTTTGTTGGAAAAGAC